>NC_091831.1:87425833-88079722 GCF_037783145.1 Equus przewalskii
TTTTCCATTCTTCTATTTCTTGTTTAGAGAACACTGAAAAACACATTTATATTTAAGAAAATGATGCTTCTACAAAGAAATCAGATCATACTCTTTCTAAAAATCTTCTGTAAAATGATAAGCCCTAAATAGCAAAGCAAGGTCAAGAACATGTGAAAGAACGAAGGAGCAGATTGCTAATTATCATTTTTATTATCTCCGAGGAAAGAAAGGAAGGTTTGTCTGTAATTGCTTTGGGAGGCAGTCATAGCAAACGAACCTGAAAAATGCAATATTCCTTCTCCAGAATTGTTCATTGTCTCAATTTCCCCTTGGAAAGTATCAGCCAAGCCCCTTTTGAACTGTTAGTAAAAACAAAATCAAACTGAGTTAAGGCTCAGCATTGTAGGGAGTTCCTAAAGTCGGCTCTTTGTCTCAAGCAGGATGGGATTTGCTCAAGAGGAGAATTCTTTCTCCAATGAGATCAACCCTCTGGCTCTATGACTACTGTGCAGGGAACATATCACATGCTATTGCATTTAATCGTCACCCTCCTTCTTGACAAAGGACATCTTTGTCTTCCCCCTGAGAACCACTAGTGTCTATTGGCTTTTCCATTTCAGGTGGCCCTTTTTTCCCTGCTGGTCACCATGTGCCCATCTCTGTGGGCAAGGGGGTGCTTTCATCATGCATTCTTGTTGATGCCCTAGAGCCTCAAGTGGAGTTCTCGAGGTCACCAAATGAGCTTTGGTCCATGAGATAGACTACCTCCATCTTATGGTGTAATATTCTGTGAACGTCTTGCACTGTAATGTCTCACAGGGTTTTACTGATAGTTGTCCTTTAAGTTTTGGTTCACACCTTCTTTTTCTCAAGAACCCACACAGTGCCTTGTGGACACCTAGGCTGGGGCAACTTTGAGAGATAGGCAACAACCAATTCTCTAAACTATTCTTCTTCATTGAGAATAAAAGCTTGATCCTTGAGGCACACCTATGGGAGTGACTCTCCTCTCCTAGGAACTCCCACACCCTTTTTGTCTCAGCCATTTGTCAATACAGATAAATCTGCCACCAGCTATGAGAGTCACCAAATTTCAAAGCTGAAGGGCACTTTCAAAGTCATCCATCCATCCACCAATGTGACTTGGTTTCTGATGAAGACTCACAGTGTGATGAAGACAAGACACTGCTTCTCTATTTTGAGCTAAAACAGGCCTCCTCAGCTTTCCCATCCGGCCCCCACCCATGAGTTTAGACCAAAGGTGCAGTGAAAGAAGAAGCTTTCCATCTTTTTTCCTCAAGTCTCACTTCCTGCTGCACAACCAGGATCATATTATTACAAAGAAAAATCAACACAAAGTGAGGAAAAAAAAATCACTCATTTATTTCACATTAATAATGGGATTCTTAAAACTCATTCTGTTCACGTGTATGCACCACATCAAAATGGTAATCATAGAGAAGTACAAACCTCTGATAAAAGACTGTTATTTTGACTCTTGTTTTGCATTCATTTATGTGTTTATTTTGCCTGTTAAGAATTTAGGGAAAAAAACACGATCATCTCAAAATGAAACGCAAGATCTGATGGGAAGGATGAGGACACCCAGCTTCCATTTGATGTTAATTGTTTGCATCACATAACACTCAGTACATTGGATGTGGTATTCACTCAACAGAATTAGGAAAAAGCTAGTGGTTTTACCCAGGGTGACAGTAGCCCCAATCAGTTAGCTGATCCAGTAACTGAGAGACACAGTAACCTTTAGCTAGAGACTCAGAAAAAAAAAAATATATATCAAACTTAATTTAGCAGAATCTTTCATAAACTTAGAATTTAAATGTGAAAATCAAGGCATTCCATTTGGTATGCTTTTTGGTGCCACGTACTAAAAAACCTTAAAAACCGAAAGTAATGAAAAAAAGGATTCAAGCCATTGGAGTCTCTAATTCTGCTTTTGTGAATCTATCCTAAGGACATAATTTGAAATAGGGAAACAGCTTACCCACAAAATATTCATTGCAGTCTATGCTTAATAGAGTAAAATTGGAATTAACCTAAATCTTCAATAATTGGAGGGAAGGTTAAGGGAACTTTATTATTTGGTGTTTGGTATGTAACGTAAACTCCTGCAAAAAAAAGGCTATTTACAATGAGGTTATGGTAGCCTGGGAATATGTCAAGAGAATAAACAGAATAAAACTAGATGGACAGTATGCTCTCAAATATGTTAAATAAATAGCAAAAGATAATAAAGACGGGAAGAAAATAATCTTACCAACAGAGCGTCCTGGGAGTGTGGGCAATAGGTTTGTAATTATTATTATTATTTTTAAATGAATCCAAACAACTTTTAAATGGGAAGGGAAGCATACCTTACATAAAGAAAACCTGACTCTTTCAGAAATAGAATATCTTCTCACAGTGAAAGCAGCTGTGAAGATTACACTGGCGTTATTACCAGGTTTATGAAATATGAATGCTGACCTTGTCTCCTTGCCATGTACTGACACTGAGTGGTGTTTACTGGAGGCCAATTAGTTTTTCTCTCACCTTTAATTCTTCTCCTAATTTTATCACTAACTATCACTCCATAAGCCTAAAATTGCTTGAATGAATCAATCTCCTTCTTAAAGTACGTTCTCTTCTCTTGTCTCAGAATAATTCTGAATATATTACAAAAAATTGCATGCACAATGCTAATGCCGACACTTTGTCCGTGAGGGCATCTTGTCAGGGAGAAGGCATCAGAGTCTTTATTCTAAGCAGCTCTCCACTCCTTGATGAAATTCAATAAATGTTAATTCTAATGAGGAAGGAAAATAAAATCTTATCAATTGTCCTCTGGAGCCTTCAGTGAGCCC
Source organism: Equus przewalskii (assembly GCF_037783145.1). Taxonomy (NCBI): domain Eukaryota; kingdom Metazoa; phylum Chordata; class Mammalia; order Perissodactyla; family Equidae; genus Equus; species Equus przewalskii. The sequence goes on from NC_091831.1 coordinate 87,428,680, forward strand.
TGCATTCTTCAGGCAAGAACTCACTGAGAATGTTTTATTCTCACGTCCCTCCAAGGGGAAGTGGAAGGCCCCGAGCACTTTTCGTCTTCTCCTCTGGGCTGAAATGCTGGAAAAGACAAGGTTAGACACAGCTGGCCAGAGGTGACCACAGGTGGATTTACCAGGAAGCTGATGAAGCTCAACCATCAAGCCTCCCACTTGTCTGAGGGTTTTCTGAAACCCTTTGTGTGTTTAGAATTTGTAATTTTATAAAGGCCCCTCAAGTTGTGTAAGAAAAATGTCTCTCAAAACTTAGATCAACCAATAGAAATGGCCAACTTTCCCAGATTACTCTTGATGACACTGGGAAGGGAACACAGCTCTCTGGTTTTTCAGACATTGACTTTTGAGAGGTGAGACCCAGCTGGTCAAATGAAAAGGAGGAAAATGCGGAGAGAAGAGCAGAAGAGAAACGTAAGGAAAAGGAATGTGAGACAGAAAGGGACCAAGTATGACAAAATGCTCTTTGCTGATCCTTAAGAACTGAGATTAAAATCAAGTCTTGGTCTTTTCCCAACAAGAAAATAAAACTAGCCCTTATGATTTATTATGACCCCGAGGGGATCAACTCAGGGACCAAAGGAGGAATGGCTTTGGGACTATAATTACTCACATTTCAGATTAAGAAAGATCAAGGATTAGCTCATCTCTGTGCCTGCTATGCTTATAATAGCCAAATTCTTACTTGCCAAGATCTCAGATGAATATGTTACTTTGGATCACATAAAAAACAATTCACAAAATGTCCATTTCAGAAAATGGTGGAGGGGACTTGCAGTCTGAATTTAATCGCAATCATCACAGAGACTCTGATTGTTAACAAGGGGCCTTAACAAGCTAATTCAATTCCCTCACTTATAAATGGAAATGAAGCTTAGAAAGGAGAAGTGGTGTGCCTTGGGTGAAGGAGTTAGTGGCAAAGCAGAGATATCAATGCTTCTTTTGATGAGGATTATTTTAGACTGGTTACTTTTAAAAACTGCAGATAGCAAGGAGGCTCTGAGGAGTAGAATTTACTTACCCTTTGTTAAGAGACATTTACATTGTAAAGGAATTCTCCATCTGTAAAGGTGTCTCCCTCTCTGTACCAGGAAGAAGAGAGGGATGATCTTATCTCTAGAAACTCTTATCAATGCCAAAGGCAAGAACTTAAATCTGCATCTTGTTTACTGTACTTGTGTGGTAATCTCCCATGATCAACTCCCCCTCCACCCCCAAAATCCTCCTTTGTCTTTAGCTAAAAATAATATTTAAGGTGGTAGCTTCAGCCATTTACTTAATCTGGTTTGATTCTTATCTAAAAATTATAGGACCTCTCAATAACCAGACCCCACCTGCACTGACAGCATTTTAACAACTTTTTTTACATATTCTTTCCTTTGTCTTGTAAAGAGATAACTCACACACCAATGCCTTAAATTTGGCCCTACCCTCTGTTTGCAGCAGCTCTTTACTGCCCTTGGGTCCTGTCCCCATGCTATTCCATACTATTTTCTAAATAAAAGAGCACTACTGCCAGACCTTGAGAGTCCAAGAAATCTTTCTTTCGACTCCTCGGCTCACCGATCCTGCATCACTTTCATATAACACATCTGTGCATATTGGATGATACTTTTTTTTAGAAAAATTGCCATTTTCTGATATGTTAAGAAACAAATAAAAGTTCTTTAATGTTACTATCTGATTCCCTCACACATACACACATACACACACATATAACCATAGTGGAAAAAATTTATAAGTATATTTTATCATATGTCTTATTATTTCAAAATCCCATAATAAAAATTTTGGAAAAAGACTGTATTTGGATTTCTTACTTGTGTATGTCTTTGCTCTCATTTAATTACTTGCAAATTGTGCAGAGGAGAGGTAGAAGTCAGCAGAAGATATAAAACTAATTATCTTCTCTATTTAGAAATACTGAACCTCAGGTGCTTTCTCATATCCCCACACAGTCACCTGCACATACATGGAGCATTTCATTCCAAGGACCGCACTTGAGATCAGAGAATGCTGAAGCCACAGCAATCCAATGCCCCGGGGTGGTGCATGGATGCTCTTTTTTGGGGAAGGTGTTACCATTGTCTGAAACTAAATACATGGTTCAATTTAGTTTTACATGGATCTTGGATTAAAGGCACAAAAGGGACCAATTGTGTCTGTGGCATGGCAAGGTGGACCCTGGTGCTTAATTTTTGGGAGACCGGTAATAGTTTTTACAAATTTCAAAGGACACTGTTCTCAAACAAATGTCCTACAAATGCTCACCAATGTTTGCATATCATTTCAGACCTTTACCGGACTAAATTAAAAAAAAACAAGGTTCATAGTTCATCTGCTTAATGTGACAAAATGTGAACCTATAGATTCATCTTCCCCTTCTGAGCCTCAATTTCTCTATTTGCAAACTCTGTCATAATTGGCCTTGATAATATCTTAAGACAATTTGTAGCTCCAAGACTCTCTCAGTCTGTATTAGGTCTCTATCCAGTCTGTACTGAATAAATAAAATTATATAGCCACACTAAGCCTACAGGGAAATTCAAGCTTATGGTTTCTCAGAGGTTCACAATGACATTAGCAATTATGTTGATGATTTTTAAAAAATCACCACAGAGTGTTACTTAATTTTCATCTAAATGGAAGAAAGAATTACCCTGACTGGACAGGGAATATTTCTGAAACAGTTACTTAGTTCACTTTGCTTCTGCATGATATTGAAACCATTTAACAGAAAATTGAATTAACGTTTGCCAAGAAATTAAGATAGAATGTAAGGATCACCATGTAAAGCTATTTGTCATCCTGGAAAGAATGGATGATCCATGTCAACCTTAAAACTCAGCTTCATGAGCAACTGGAAATTATCAAGAGTTTTAGAAGTGATGGACAAATGGAGTTTGATACGGGTAAATGCCAGTTGATTCAAGGAATGAAAGGACAACCGACTGTGACAGATAGATACACTGTGCATGAAGATCAAATGATTGAAATACAGCGTTCAAAGAATCCTAGAATGGCTAGGTTTTGCTGTCATAATAAGAGATTAATCACAGGGCAATCAGAGTAAACTTGAAGGAAACACTTGACAAAGAGAAACAGCAAGCAATAGGATATATTGTAGTATATGAGGAAGCCATTTGGTGTAAACCTAATTTGGTCTGACTATCTTTTTCCAAAAGGGCCTGACATGGCCATTGAGCATGCATTGCATATCAGCTTTAAACATTTCCTATGGCAAGAACAATGGCCTTAAGAGAAAGGTGTAACTACCCCCCACATTGGCATTTCCTTAAGGACAAGCATCTTTCCTTAGGCTAGGAACTGACTGCTGCACTCACCTTTGACCATCCAGCTTACCTGTGACCACCCAGCTCAAGACAACAGACCTGCCACCCTGCTGTGTCCACCAAGATAGCAGACCTACCTGCTGTGTCCATCAATCACTGTGCCGACAGAGCAGTCTCATGACTACTGTAAAAGGGACATTTCAATCACATGCGAAACATCCTCTTTGAGGGTATATAACCACCCTGTACACCTCACTTCTTTGATGCTCTTCCTTCCTTCTGGAAGGACGGCCCTGGGCCATGGTCCTCACATTTTAGCTCAGAATAAACTCCCCCAAATTTTCGTTTATACATTGATTATGGAATGTTTTCGTCGACACACTTAAGAATGATTCTGATTGTTCCTGATACCACAATGGTTTTAAATTCCCTTTATTTTCTTAAGCAAAGCAAAGAGAGCATAAATAGGCACCTGATGACATTTAAGGGGAAGAGGAAATCTCCTGAGTTTTCCGAAGTAAAGCCAAAGGCCATTTTTCCATGGAGTTACAAGGCAGAGGGCAACCTAGCAAAAGCTGATTCAGTGACTTGCCTGGAGTTGAACACTGACCAGCCCCATTAAACGGCAGCAAAGATCAATACCATTGAAGGACTTGGTGATTTATATGCAGGCTGAAATAAATTTGCATAAACCTGTGACTAATACGGAGGAAATGAGACTCTGGTTAGATAGCTGAGATTGTGAGTTTCTGTAAGCAATAGGGGAAAAGGATTACACTCTTAGATGCTTCAGAAAACAATCCTAAATTTCTGCAAAATTAAGACAGCTAAGAAAGGTCTGCTACATACTTCTTTTCATTCACTCATTCAACAAGTATTTTCTGAGGACTTACTATGTCTCAGGCACTTTTCCACGTGCTTGGAATACCCCAGTAGGAAAAAGGCCAAATCTAGGTCCTTGTAGACCTTACATTCTAGTGGAGAAAATTGTACAATAAACAATAATCACGCTAAGTACATTGTCTAGCGTGTTAGAAGGTAATACGTTCTATGACAAAAGTTTTTGTGTTTTTTTAATTGGGAATAGGACATCGGGGTCAGAGACACTGAGTGAGGTGGCAGCTCTAAATAGACTGCTCAGGGTAGAGATGACTGGGAGTGTAAAATAGGAGCCAAGATTTGAAAGGGATGAGGTAGTTAGCAAAGCTGATATCTGTGGAGAGAGGAATCCGCCCAGAGGGAACTTCTAGAGCCTATAGCTGGAGTGGGACAGTGTGACTAGAGTAGAGAAACCAGGGGGAGAGAAGGAGAGAGGAGGCAGACTAATGTAAGGACTCCAACTTTTTCGCTGAGTGAAATAGTGAGCTGGATTTTATGCATAGGGATGACATGATTGGACTGATGTTTTGGTCAGTCTGGCTGCCATATTGAAAACAGACTATTGAAACAGGGCAACTTGTGAAATATTTATTTAATTATTTATTATAAATAATCCCGGCAAGAAATACTAGTGGTTTAGAGTATAATAGCAGTAGGAATAATGAGAAATAGACAGTTTTGGGGATGGGAAAGGTAGCCAGTGAAGTAGGTTTTGGGGAGGAGAACAAAAATTAAAAATTGCAAATAAGTTTGAAATATTGATTAGACATCCAAGTAGAGATATACAGTAGACATTAGAAATGCAAGTCTCGTATTGGAGAGGAGGTCTGCGCCAGAGCTGTAATTTTGGAAGTTGTTGAGATTTAAATGGTCCTTAAAGCCATGAACCTGGAATAGATTCACCAAAGTCATGAGGAGAGAGAAACGAGCACCAAGGATTGAGATGCTCCCATGTGAGGAGCTTGAAGAGAAGTGAGAATGAGTGACTAGTGCCAGCATCGGGTTATAGAAAGATTCAGAGATAAAGATTTTTAGGTCTCATACTTAGAAGCTAAAAGACCTTGGGCAAGAAATTTCTTTTTGGATCCTTGGCATCTTCATCTTGAAAGGAGATAATACCATCTGTTCCATGGGGATTTGGTAAGAAGGAAATAAAATTGTGCAAACGAATTGCCCAGAATAGTATCTGGCACAAAGGTACACAATTAATGTGATTTGCTTTTGTTGTTTGCTGTATCCTGTCTGAGGTGAAGGTCCAAATCCTCTGAATGAACACCTGCTCAATCAAGCTCAGCCTTCCTCTTTGATTGATGAAGCTGGTCTCCAGTTTGCCTGTAACAGTATCTTAGCTTGAGGTGTTCCTGTGACTATTGATTCAGCTTAGATTATTACTTCATTCCTAACAGTGACTTCACTCCCTCAATTTCTCCCCACACACTCATGACCCAGGTTCTGACACCCTTGAGCTCCAGACACACAGGCTGTGCCCTGTGCTGTCCACTGTAAAGCAATGCCAGGCATAGGGAGGGTTATTTCAGAAAACCAGCACGAGAAACATTAAGTCGATTCAAATCAGGGATACACTGAATGTCCCCTGGTATAGATTTTTAGATCATTTTCTTAGAGATTTTCGTATCTCTGAGACCGTGTAAATACACCGCGTGGAAATATGTGAAGTATACTGCCTAAACAGAGTTGTTCCAGCCCCAGTTTCTGAGTCAACTAGCTCTGAATTCAAAAACAACTGATTGTACTAGTTGGGTGAATTTAGGCAAGCTAATGAGCTTTTCTAAATCTCAGTTATCACGTCTGTAAATGGGGTTTCAAATATTTATCTCATGTGATCTGTGTGAGTATAAACTGAGATAATTTAAGCAAAAGCTGTTAGCAGAGCACCTGACACAAGTAAATAATAGTAATGCTTATTATTGGTTAAGCCTACCTATATATTAGGTACCTGGACACAGGAGAGTTTCACACTGAAAGTTTTTAAAAAAAATCACAATTCAGGACAAGGATAATGACATAGAGGCTATCATTCAAACATTCTTTTTTAAAAAAAATTGACGACCTGTAGTATGAAGCTCTTCGTGAAAAAAATAATAAAAGAAATTCTGAATATGGCACAAAATCATGAGGTTTTATGCAATTCTACACCCAAGACACAGCTCATCCTGCCATCCTTGGTGATGGCTTCATAGCCCTTGGAGTTGGCGTGAAGACGTTAGTCTAGGAGGCAGCCATCTCTGTGAAGGCCAGTTCTACTTGCAACCAAAAAATCACCCCTTCCTCCACGAAACACTGTTTTTGGAAAGAAATCCTCAACAGAGATTGCATCTATTCAAACTAAAGTTAGAACTACCATTTTATGCACAACAGAATTTAAGGCCAAAAAAAAAAAAGAATGTTAATTTCATGTGAGCTGTGTGATAAAAAGAGTAAGAGGTTTTCCCTTTGTTTTCCGTATTGAATCAAAGTAATTTATTTGTGCTTATTTCAATTTTATTCAGAGTTTGGGAGACTTCTTTCTAAGATGAGTCCCACTACTACTTGCATGGCTTTTTGCAAGTTATACGCCCTCTATAGGTCTCAGTTTCCACATTTGGAAACACTAAGCTCTCTGTTGGAGGATGGCTGTAGAGATTAAACGAGATTGTCTGTGCAACACATGAGGCATATATAAGGTGTTCAAGACTTAGAGGTTCTCCTTCCCCAGTATGCTTTACGCTTTGTCACACTTTGACAACCTCTGAAACCCTTATCTACCTCAGGCTCGTAATTATCAAATGGCCAGCTGTCTCCTGTAAGACAACAAGAATAGGCTCATAATTACGTCCCTGATTCTCCTCACATAAATTTAAATGAATTCACACCATTTTAATTAAATTTATTATTTTCACTAGACTTGAAATAGATTTGATGCACATGCAATAGGACAGTCAGGGCTTCATTATTACACATGAGAGACTTGAGAACTATCTGCTAAACAAATACCTCACCCATGTGATGGTCCATAATTACTGTGAGCCCAAGGAGGCAGCGATCAATATACTGGCCACAACCCATAATATACTGAAATGTCATTCTGGACTCCACAAATTGGACTTTAAAGTTCCGTATGCAAGATTTTCATGACATCCAGAGGAAGGTAAAATAAATGCCATCACCTTGGTTCTATATTTTATCTGTTTCTATTTTTTACAACTAACACAAGGAGATACATCACTAAGATAAAGGCAAATGCTTTTTCCTTTTGTACTGAAATTTGTACAGTAATTATAATCTTGGTCATTTTCAAATAATCACACCTGGATATGAAGCCGCATAAGGATTTACATGCACAGTCAAGTTAGCAATGGCCTCTTGACACGTTTAACATGGATTCTGGAGTCTAGAATGTATTCATCCTGTAACCATTTTTTAACATTTATAAGTCTCTCTCCTTAGGGTTGCAAAGCTGATCCAGCAGGTAGTACATAGAATATGGGCTTGTGGTCTCGGAGCCCTGCCTTTACATGCCAGCTCTGCTCATTAGGAGCTGTGTGACTTTGGGAAAGTTACTTAATGTCTCTGTTCCCTCATTTATCCATAAGAAGGAATAATGATAGTGTCATCATGTTGATTTTGAGAATTAAAATGAACAAACAAACAAATGATGGAAAGCATGTACTAAACTCATACAATCCATTCAAGACGGTCATCACTCACTGAAAACTTTCAATCCACAAATCCACTTTCTGAGACGTTCACCTTAAAGGCATTTGCATATTTACAGGAAGATAAAACTCCTGGCTTTTATAGTGACTTACAGAATTATAAAAAGAAAACAAAACAAAACAAAAAAACCTCAGACTGTATGAATAAATGAGAGGCAAATACAAAACAAACGAAACAAAGCAGACTGGCACTGATTCCTTCCAGAATTATTCCCAATAAATCACTTTATGCTCATTTACGTTTTACTTGGGGTATCTTACTCTTCATCAGTTGCAGAATATTCCTTAGGATACTTTAGGATAATTGTTACATTTTCAAAGAAATGCTAGATGCCCCTGTGTCTGATTAGATTACCCTTCAAGAATCCTATGCCTCTGTGTTTGTGCTTACCATATAAAATGGCCTAATATCCCAAATTAGTCCAATTAATATTCAAAAGCAGAAGCTCTCTTGGTACCTGATGCTAAAAGCTACTGACATACTGTTTCTTGAATTACTCAAATATACATCATTATCATTTTGTATAAAGGGTGTTTTATAAATTATCAATAGGCAATTCATCTAAAGATACACTCTTTTTTAGGTTAATCTAAAAATTAGGCCATCTTGGGATTCAGTTAAGGTATTGGAGGCTTGTAAGGCCACTTGGATAGAGCAATATTGTAACAGGGACAAAGTTGTGGAGCTGAGTTCTTCTACGCCCCACATTGGAGTCATAAGTGACAAGCACCATGATACCATTCAGGAGACAATCTAGTTAGATGCAAAATGCATTATGAAAGATGCTATAGCCACATTATCTTGTTTGTACTGCAGCACATTCACTCAGTGGTATCATTCTCATCTTATAAATGATTAAGTGATATTATTTTCATTTTTTAGATGATTAAGGCTAAAAGAAGTTGAGGTCACTAGCAGAAAGTATTCTGGGAAAAGCTGGCAGAGTGACATATATCACACCTGGATACAAAATCTGGGAAAAGACACTGCCACTCTGCTTAGGGAGCTTAGAGAGTCTGGGCATCCTAAATCTAGAATAACCTGAAATGTCCTCTAACACGACTCTACCCCATGCTGTGGCTCTGCTAGGAATGCAGCTCTCAGGACAAGATCTTCAGAGTAAACTCTGGCTTAGAAAAGGAAATTTCACAAGGAAACCACATACAAATGAGGTCCTGGCTGCTCCAGAGCAGAGTCTACTGTGATTGGAAGCGAGGAAAATCAGGTCAAGTGAAAACTGGGAATCAGCAGATGGTAGTAACACACGGGTGACTTATTTACAGAATAAAAATGCAAGGATTTAAAAATAAGGATAACTATAATAATAATAAATAGCTACAGTTTTAGAAATAATAATAACAGTAATTACAACAAGAACTTATAGTTATTAAATATTGATATGTGCCAGACATTGGGCTAAATTTTTTATATACACCGTCTCCTTTAATCTACAAAACAAGCCTGTGACGGATCTATTATAATTCTCATTTTACCCATAATAAAACTAAGGTTCAAGGAGGTTTAACAATTTGCCAAGGGCATAAAGCCAAAGGGTGGTGGTGCATAGATTTAGGAGCATCTCAGATTGAGTCTGAAAGTCAGTTTCTTACCCTTATGCTACACCGCTTGCTCTTGAAAGTCAGAAAGGAGAAACACGCATGTGAACCATTCACTAAACAGCCAAACTGTCCCCAAGATCCCAAGCATCAATCCAGGTAGAATGGGCACGCATGTGACCCTGTTTCAAAACATTATGTCATTTTTCATGGACCATAAAGCTACTATAAATAGCTAACCTGTATGCTCACAGATTACTACAATAAAAATAAGAAAGAAAAAACTGTACCAGATGCTGGAGATGAACAGTTTAAAGGATAATTACATTTCCAGATGTTCTTTACATACGAAAAGTAAATTAAAATCTAATGCATGTAGTATTTTCTTAGGAGTACTCACAGGAGTTAAAAGGCAGGACACGTTCCTGTCTCTAAATTCCTAGGCACTGTTTGTGCGTAAACACTAAGAGGCAAATAAAGTTCATTGCCCGCAATAATCAAATGCACCAGGCTGTTGAGGTGCTTTGCTAGCCAGTGACTGTTTGCCATAAACTGACCTTGAGCAATGGGCATTATCCAAATTCTACAACAAACCCAAGTTCTTATTCTAGGGAATCTTCACTAGTAACAGGGAGGGAAACCCCCTTAAAAAGGGAATGGGTCTGATCTTTTGTAAAAAGCTGAAGCTGCACTGTAATTTTCTGGGAAGCCATCTACCTTAAAAAGAAGAGAATCATCTACTTCCAGTGTCGTCTGCTTTAGAGCATCAGCATCATCGCACCATCAGCACCATCATCGTTTGGAATACTTACAAAGGTTCTCAGCTGAGGGGCAGAAACCGTTTGTTCCATTTTACAAAGGTCCATGGAGGTTAAGACCACCAAGCAGTCAGCTGCCTTGAGAACTTGTAGTCAGAAGTTCCTAAATCCTTTACAGGGCAGAGCAAAGAGCTGCCCTCCATCTGGGAGACCCAATCCCCACTGTACTGGCTGCTAGGACCAGCCTGTAAGCTCGTTGTGTATGTATCATAGGAAGCACATCTTCCCTTTAGCTTCTTTTGAGTTCGAAGTCCACTTCTCTCATAAGGCCATGCAGACCTTTGACCTAGGTTCTGCACACCCAGGTAGGGAGTGCATACATTCCTAGAAATCTCCTACACCAACTTATTTTCTTTTCATGTGTCAGGGCCCTTCTGCCCTGCCCTTCCTGGACAGAAACTTCACATTTTGGAACTGATCTGAACCCAAGTTACTTGTTAATTCCTTTAAGAAAATCCTTGCACACCTGCAGCTGTAGTGTGCAAGCTTAGTAACTGTGCTGGATGGTGAAGCTGATGCCTGTTTACAGCAAGGTCTGCTCCCTCCACAGCTTATTCGGGGTAACCAAGACTCTAGATTTTTGACTCCTCACACTTGTCCTCACCTCGTAATACTCCAGGTGCCTCATCGTGTACCACTATCCCCCACTCGTTATCCACTTTGCCCCATGATTGCATCTTCAGGAAGATTAACTAAACCTCATTGCCAAGGCAGAGGTGACTAGCCTGGCACTTCCCAAACCTCAGTGAGCACATGAATCACCAAGTGGGCTGGTTAAAACACAGACAGTTGGACGCTAAACCCAGAGAGTCTGCTTTAGTAGGTCTGAGGAGGGCCCAGGAATGCATATTTCTACAAAGCTCCCTGGTGCCATCAGTGCTGCCTGTCTGAAAACCACACTTTGTCTTACTCTGACAGAGACCATTTCTCTGCACCTCATTTCTCCCAAGTCTCTGCTTGATGGTCAGTGCCAGGACTAGAAACCCAGCCTTCCAAACTCTTTCCTCTATAACACAAAATCCTCATGGTTTCAGCTAAACGTTAATAGATGGGAAAAGAGGAAGCAGCATCTTCTTTCCATACTAGAACACAATTGAACTTATGACCATGCACAGAAAATTCAGAGCCACTATAGCATCATTCCTGGCATCAGACTGTTCAGGAATAAGAACCTTGGTCCAGGATGGTAAGGCTGGGCTCAGTGTGGCTTTCATCCTACTAAGCAAGATTAATGCTCATAAAAGCTCAAGGACAATTAAAAACAAGGATTTAAGAAATACAGGTGTTATATACTTATATTTGCCCAATCTTCTTGCAGAATTCTTCATGTGGATTCTTTGTCAACAGGTTACTTCTACTTCTTTGCATAAAATCTCTAAATATTTCCTATTTTTATGTTTTTGCCTTTATAAATGGAGAGTAAATCACTGCATTGAAGAAATGCCCGAATTTTATTTACTCATCTGTTTTTGTGTTTTTGACCTCTCCTGGGAGTCATCATATCAAAGGCTTCAGGGATAAAAGGATAGGAACACCGCAGCGAATTTACTGCCAAGATTGGAAACTGTGATGCCCATCTCAGTAAAAAACAAAACACAGCAACCAGTTAGGTGTGGCACCAATATCAATTAGCCCTGATAGAGAAGTAATCAATATTAAGTAACTCATCTTTTCAGAGTACTTGCATTCATCTATGGCAATTTTGCTTTCATTTCCATGGGAAAAAAATAACTTTGGGATGATAGGCCAAAAGGAGAATGGAGATTAGTGCACAATATTCCTGGAAGTGAATGTTTTCAATCATTTAAGTCCTATTATCTTGTAAAATAAGGTCGTCATTCATTAACCCAAATAGTACTTAGGAGTTCACAGAGACCATCTTAAATCTCTGATGCATTTTGTTCTTCACAGCATCTCCCATGTTATGCGCTGGTTAAAAGCTCAGTTAAATTACTCGCCAAAAGACAGAGAGACAATGAGGAGAAGAAACATTCAGGCATAAAATATTTAGGAACAAAACTGACAAAATTGGATGTGAAGGGTGAAAAAGATAGAAAAGTCTACCTTGGAGCCAAGTCAGGAGGCTGCCACAGGCAAAAATATAATTGATAGCAGTAAACACAGGAGGGACTGCTTTTTTGAGGGGAAAAAGTAGATCGATTTTGTGAAATCCTAATAATAATCAATAGAATAATAGTCAACATTTATTGACAACTCACTATGTGCTGAACACTGTGACCATGCTTCATACTGATATTCCCAGAAAGGGCTGAGTCTTCACAACAACCCAAGGAGGTAAAGGGTATCGTGAACCAGTGAGAGAACTGAGTCCATAGTGGTGAAACAGACCACCAATTTCAGTCTTTCTGAGAACAGAGTCTAAGTTCATAATTAGCAAACTCCATCAATTCCCAATACAAGGCAGAGTATAAATCAGTGATGCATTGATTAAGAAGACACAAAAGGGAGGAGGGGAGATGGGTTCAAGAAAGTTGGGAAAGAGTCTTGGAGAGACAGAGGAGTGAAGAGGACACTGTGTTTCCACTCACTGGGATCCCGGGTTCAAGAGGCAGGAGCTAACATCAGACAGAAGGAGACCACAAGAAGGGAAGGCCAGATACCAAAACATGGCTACTCCACATTACTGAAAACCACAACACTTCTCCTAAATAGAGCAGCCCTCTCAAAAGGCAGGAAGGCCACTCTGTGCTAACACTGGTGGGGGGCGCTGTGTGGACATGAGGGCAGGTCTGTCAAGCCTTGCTCGTCTGGGACGGGACAGCCATTGCAGAGTGCTCAGAACACAGTGCTACAGTCCACCCTTGTGACAGCTTTGCCTTCAGCCTTAACCAAGCATTGTGCTTTTGGTCAGGTCCTATAAATGGAAGTGCCTTGGAAGCTTTATTGTGGCAACTGAGGGGGTGCAGAACATATTTAAGGAGCCCCCTCTCACCTCGGGAAGCCCCTGAAGGCTGAGTGCTCCTCCTCTCAACTAACCTGCATGATTTGTCACCCAACTCCTGTTCCAATTAGATTTTCTCACTTGTTCATATTGGCTATTTTGCAACTTTCTATATGTGGTGGGTCTTTCTTACATGTGAAGTCTACTTGCTAATGAGACAACTACAGTGTCAGAAATAGAGACACACACACACACAGAAGCAAGTTGCACAGCCCTAGTAAGACATAAAGCTCTGCCATTTACCTTGATACAACTTCAGATCTACCACTTAACTTCTCAAATTTTCCATTTCCTTATTAGGAAACTGAGGTCACACTAGTTACCTCATAGTCTTGTTAAAAGCAATAAATAATAAAGTTTTATAAAGTGTCTCGGAGTGAAATAAAGGATGCTCAACAACACTGCCCCATTTTCTTCCCTTCTTTCCTTAATACGTGGACGTCATAAAATACGTCCACAAATACAGATTCTTTATCAACTTAACACTGGGCTCCTGAATGTTTGTCCTGGATATAGACATTGAGTGAAGCTGTACTTCTAAATATAATGCTCTATTTCCACCCTAGCATTGTACTTTAAAATTTGCAAACTACTTTCAGCCACATAGGATAATACTTGTGAGTATAATCATTAAACCCCAAATTATTTTTAAATTTCTCAGAAAAATCACTTTCTATTTATATCCTGTTTAAGAAAAGATTAGCAGGATTAGTATGCAAAATGAATGTGACTAATTAAACATAGCAATCATTTTTCACCCTTAGTTGTCTTATTCAAGAAAGCTGAAAACAAACATGGCAATATGGGAGTCACGCCTGCAGAAGGAAAAACTGAAGACTTCAGACTATATGAGATCCCAGGAGAAGGGAACGTAGGGAGAGAAGAATGTGAACCCTGGTAGGTTAGGGGGGTCAGAAATTCTGCATTTTGGACATTTACAGTACAAATGCCAACCACTATCAGATAAATAGTGGCTGAAGAAAACGTCATTGGATTTGGCAAATAAGGCCACTGGACGTTTTAGAAAGAGCAATCTCAGTGGATTGAGAGAGTTTGGCCAGAATGTAAATAGGTAAATTCAATAGAGAAACAGTAGACACTAACTGGTTGTAATTTTGAAGTCTGGCAACAGGAGGAACGGAAGGCACAAGGTGGTAAGTAGAAAGATCAGCAGGCTCCTTGGAAGAGATTTCCATGGTATGGGAGAACCGATTTACCTTAAAGCCAGGGAAAGACCCCAGTGGGGAAAGGGGAAAACGAGATAAACACTTGGGTGTTAAGAGAGTAGATGGGATGGGAGACACTGATGGAAGGCTACGCATTAGGAATGACATTAGGCAGGTCTTCCTCCAACACTAGAAGGTTGTCTTACTGAAGTATTGTCCACAAATACTCCTAATGCCCTCATCCCGTGGAAGGAGTGCATGCTTACTTCCATTGGCACCAGGCTTGACCATGTGAGTTGCTTTGGCCAATGAAACATGAACAGCTGAGGAATACACTACCTTGAGCAGAAGATTTAAGAACTAATTGGTTTGATTCAGTCTCTTCTTGCCCTACAGCACGAGAATCAGCATGTCCCATTACAGCAGCTGCTTCAAGCATGAGAAGAAATGTGCATCAGAGCTAAGCAGAGCTGAGTAGAGCAGACAAAAAACAAACATCTGAATAGATCCCAACATGCAATATAAATAAGAACTACAAGCCACTGTGATTTGGGGAGCTATTAATTACCAAACAAAACTGGCCAATACACAATTACAAAGATATTTAGAGAGAAAGAAATACAAGAGATCCCTCTCCTGTCCCACCTCCCCCTGGCACAAACAGTGCTTCTCATTTTCACAGGCACAGATTGTTTTATTTAGGATATCAGGTCAGCACTTAGCAGTCCCCTCTTATCCACGGTTTCAGTTACCTGCCAATCAACTGTGGTCCAGAAGCAGATGATTCTCCTTCTGACACATCATCACAAGGTAAGTAGGAGCCTAAAGCTACATCACAATGCT
Organism: Equus przewalskii; assembly: GCF_037783145.1. Classification (NCBI taxonomy): domain Eukaryota; kingdom Metazoa; phylum Chordata; class Mammalia; order Perissodactyla; family Equidae; genus Equus; species Equus przewalskii. The sequence continues at coordinate 87,443,953 of NC_091831.1, forward strand.
CATGTCATTCACCTCACTTCATTCCATCACATTAGCATCTTAGCATCTCACATCATCACAAGAAGAAGAAGAGTGAGTACAGGACAATAAGACATTTTGAAAGAGAGATCCCATTCACATAACTTTTATTACAGTATATTGTCATAATTGTTCTATTTTATTATTATTGTTGTTAATCTCTTACTGTGCCTAATTTATAAATTAAACTTTATCATAGGTATGTATGTATAGGAAAAAACAGTATATACAGGGTTCAGTACTATCCGTGGCTTCAGGCATCCACGGCGGGTCTTGGAAAGTCTCCCCCACAGATTAGGGGTGACTACTGCATAGACAGGCCTTTTATTTTCAAATGACTTTATTGAGACATAATTAACATATCATAAAATACACCTGTTAAAAGTGTACGATTCAACGGTTCTTCGTATTGTTACAGAGTGAAGCGACAACCACCATTCTCTAATTTTAGAATGTTTATCATCCCCCCAAAAGCCTTCTACTCATAAACAGCCACTTTGTACCCCACCTCTTAGTCCTAGGCAACCACTAATCTACTTTTTGTCTCTCTATATTTGCCTATTCTTGACCTTTCATATGAGTGGAACCATACAATACGTGGTCTTTTGTGTCTGGCTTCTTTCAATTATCATAACAGATGAGCCTCAAATACATTAAGCACTCCTTTTCAGGGCAGAACAGAAACACCTTTTTTTGAACAGTGGGCTCTTTTTTACTATCTGTCCTATATATATATATATACACATACATACATACATACACACACATGGCAAATTGTCATTATTATGACATATACCCATCAAATTGTATACATATATATATGTATATATATGCATATAATTTAAACCTCCTAACAACCCTGAGCCAGACGGGTTATTATTCCTATAGTTCAGACAAAGAAACTGAGGCTTAATGATTTAATCTAATTCCAAAGTTGCATAGCTCTTAAATGCCAGCACCAGGACTGAAAATCAAGTCAGTTTGACTCCAATTTCCATGCTTCTTTCCACTGTATCACATTACCTCATATTAATTTCAAAGGACTATTTCTCTAAAAGTGTCAGTTATCTAAGGATATTAAACTGGATAGTGGATATCCTTCAACTTTATGCCATGAGCCTCTCTATATTGTCTTGCACCATAAAAGAAACACAAGAGAATCGCACTGTGCTTTCGAAATAGGCAAGGTAATTTAAAAAGCAGATAAAAAGCCGAAAGTAATCACAAAAGGAGCCTGTCTGAATATTGAAATGTAATCCACTTCGCCCAATCAATTATTCCCTACATAAAAGAATACTGAAAACGATTAGCAGGTTCTTGTCTATTGTTTCTAATTATTTCCAAGTTTACACTGGTATGACATATAAAAGGACATAATAGGATAAGTCTAAAGGACCTAAAACTAATTTGCAGGAGAGACACAAACCAGCACTGGGTCTGATCTCAAATGGCTGGAGCAGCCCCATGGTTGGTGAATACCTGAAATCACACCCAGTTAACAGGCTATTGTGCTGCATTAAAAAGCTTAGTGTCCACAGTAGCACAGAGCTTCTTAAGTATTTAGGATTTATGTTATTACTTTCAGATTAATTATGCATCTTAAAATGTATTCTTTAAATCCCAAAGGAGATTTGATTGTGGATTTCTGCAATTAATTCTAACCAATTCAGAAGAGTTGCTTTCCTGACGCCTCCTAACATCGCTGAGTTCTTGGCCTCAACATAGTTTCAGATGCCCCAGAGTCACCATAAACTCTTGGAGTCTTGGGCCCACGTTTTAGCTGATTAGCGGCTACACTCAATTGAATCGACTTTCTCAAAGCATTTTGAATCATCCCACATGCTCCTTTCCTGCCCCTTCATCTTAGTTTAGGCCTTGTTCCTCTCTGCTCCCCGATGGATCTCCCTAATTTCAGCCTTGCCTTTTACTAACTTGCTTCATATTTGTGTTGCCCAACTGTCTTCACAGAGAAATTTCTACTCTCATGTCTTGCCTAATGAAAATGTTCAAGGTTCCACAATGCCCCATAGACACCACAATTTGAAGGTCAGCTCTTTAAAATGTGACCTAAATAACTCCATGTTCTGTATTATGCTCAGCTAATTCCCTCTATATAGCATAAGAGGTTAAGGGCATGAACTCAAGCTTTTGCATTCAAATACTTGCTCCAACATACAGTAGGAAAGTTATTCATGGGAGAAGGGAAAATAATACAACCCAGCTAATGGGGCTCCACACTTGTCCTTGTATGTTAAACTCCAAGTGCCATATGTTTACATTATTACCATTACTATTATGCAGCTCAATAAAACTGTCTCTTATCTTAATGCCTTGATCATGTTCTTTTTTCTGGAACCTGTTATACCCCATCTCTATTCTTGAGACCCTACTTGACATTTACACTCTTAACTCCTTATATGAATCTGGGTTTGCCATGCCTCAGGCCACAACCATGGTCCATGGTTTCCCTCCTACATTCCTGGTGCACTCTGGGATCCTTGCCATCAATTCCCATGGATCTTCTCAAGAAAGCCCCGAGCATATTCCCCTTTTGGAGTCTATGGACCTTTTTGAAAATCAACTTTCTCCAGCACTGGCCCATCAGGCTCTCCTCTGTGCTTCTATACTCAGATTCTTCCATCCACTCAGGCCCAGATACTGCCAGACTTGTCACCCATCTTCTCCATCACAGGAAGACGATGAACTAACGTATCCATTCCTCAAATGAATTTCTTCTGTAAAGCTTCTTTTGACTCTTTTTCTAAATTTAGGTTTTTTATTGTAGTAAAATATAAGTAACAAAACAACTAACTCTTTTAACTACTTTTAGGTATACAGTTCAGTGGCATTAAGTATATCCAGATTATTGTGCAACCATCACCATCATCTACCTCTAGAAATTTTTCATTGTGTAAAACTGAATCTCTGTAACCATTACACAACAATTCCCCATTTCCTCCTACTGCCAGCTCCTGGCAATCAGCACTCCACTTTCTGTTCCTGTGAATACTCTATGACTGGCGAATTTCACTTAGCATAGTGTCTTCAAGGTTCATCTATGTTGTCGTATGTGTGAGAAAATCCTTCCTTTTTAAGGCTGAAAATCATCCCATTGTATGTATGCACCACATTTGTTTACCCATTCATCCACTGATAGACTCTTGGGTTGCTTCCCCCTTTTGTTACTGTGAATAACGCTATGAACACGGGTGTAAAAATAGCTCTCAGAGTCCCGGCTTTCAATTCTTTTGGGAATATACCCAGAAGTGGAATTGTTGGATCATATGATAATTCTATTTTTAATTTTTTGAGGATCTGCCATACTATTTTCCACAGCAGCTGAACATTTTACATTCTCACCAGCAGTGCACAAGGGTTCCAATTTCTCCATATCCTCAGCAATACTTGTTATTTTCTGGTCTTGTTTTGTTTTATTTATAATCATAGCCATCCTAATAGGTGTGAGGTGATGTCTCATTGTGGTTTTGATTTGCATTTCCCTAACAATTGCTGATATTGAGCATCTTTCCAGGTGTTTATTGGTCATTCATTTACCTTTGAAGAAATGTCTGATCAAGTCATTTGCCCATTTTTCAATCAGGTTGTTGTTGAATTATAGAAATTCCTTACATTCTGGATATAAACCCCTTATAAAATATATGATTTTCAAATATTTTTTCCAATTCCATTGGTTGAATTTTCACTCTGTCAACAGTATCCTTTGACGTACAAAATTTTAATTTCTACTTTTTTGATGTATACAATTTAAAATTTCCAATTTTGATGTAATCCCAGTCATCGATTTTTTCTTTTGGTGCCTATGCTTTTAGCATCATAGCCAATAAATCACTGTCAAATCTAACGTCATAAAGTTTTTCCCCCATCTTTTCTTTGAAGAGTTTTGTCATTTTAGGCCTTATATTTAGGTCTTTGATTTATTTTTATGTTACTATTTTACTTGGTGTAATGTAAGGCTTTAACTTCAGTCTTTTACATGTGAATATCCAGTTTTCCCAATATGTGTTGAAATGACTGCCCATTCCTCACCGCATTGTCTTAGAATCCTTGTCAAAAATCACTTGACCATATACATGAGAATTTATTGCTGGGCACTCTCTTCCACTCACCAGTAAAGTCATCTGTTCCTAGGCTTTTCTTTGTTGGGAGGATTTTGATTGCTTATTCAATTTCCTTAATAGTTTATGTGTATTCAAATTTTCTATATCTTCACTACTCAGTCATTGTAGGCTGTATGTTTCTAGGAATTTTTCCATTTCATCTAGTTTATCCAATTTCTTGATGTGTAAGTATCCATAGTACTTTATTTCTTGTATTTCTATAAAATCGGTGGTAATATCCCTTCTCTAATTTCTAAATTTGGTTTTGTGAGTCTTCTCTCTTTTGTTCTTAGTCAATCTAGCTAAATATTTGGCAATTTTGTTGATCTTTTTGAAGAACCAACTCTTGGTCTTACTGATTTTTTCTATTGTTTTTCTATTCTCTATTTTGTTTATACTTGCTCTAATCTTTATTATCCCATTCTTTCTCCTATCTTTGGTTTTACCTTATTCTTCTTTTTATAGTTCCTTAAGGTATAAAGTTAGGGTGTTAATTTGAAAGCTCAGTTGACAGATTTTTTTGTTTTTATTTCAACACTTTAAACACATCATCCCAATGCCTTTGGTCTGCAAGGTTTCTCCTGAGAAATCAGTTGATATTCTTATAGAGGCTCTCCTGTACATGACAAGTTGCTTTTTTCTTGATTCTTTCAAGATTTTCTTTGTCTTTGACTTTTGACAGTTTGATTGTAATATATCTCAGATTGGGTTTCTTTGGATTTATCCCACTTTAAATTCATTGATCATCTTGTATTAGCATATCCATTTCTCTACCCAAATTTGGGAAGTTTTCAGCCATTATTTCTTTTATAACCTCTCTGTTCCTTTGTCTCTCTTCTCCTTCTGGAACTCCCATAATGCATATATTGATCTTCTTAATGGTATCACGTGTGTCTCTTAGATTCTGTTCACTTTTCTTCATTCTTTTCTTTCTTTTTGTTCCTCAGACTTGAACATTTAAAATGACTTGTCTTCGATTTTGCTGATTCTTTCTTCTGCCTGTTTGAGTCTGCAGTTGAACGCCTCTGGTGAATTTTTCAATTCAGTTATTGTATCTTCACCTCCATTATTTCTGTTTGGTTCTTTATTATAATTTCTATCTCCTTGTCGATATTCTCATTTGGTTCAGATATCATTTTCCTGATTTATTTCAGTTCTTTGTCCATGTTTTCCTTTAGATTTTTGAGCATATTTAAGACAGTTGTTTTAAAGTACTAGTCTAGCAATTCCAAGGTCTGTGTTTCCTCACGGATTTTTCCTGGGGATTATTTTGTCCCTTTTAATGTGTTATGCCTTCCTGTTTCTTTGGATGCCTCTTAATATTTTACTGAAAACTGGTAACTTGAAAGAACAGCTGGCTTTCCCAATCTTTGCAGCCTGTCTCCATGCAGGGGAAGATATTCACTCATCAGCTTGGTACGAAGGCTTAAGATCTTCTCTAGCCTTTTCTAGATATATGTATCCGCTGGGCAAGTGCAAGAGCTTATTTACAATTCCCCCATACACACAACTACTTTTAAATATCATGCTTTCTCTAAGAGTCTCACAGCTGCTTCTTCTTGGGGCCATAGGTGTCTATTGTATTATTCAATCAGTAATCTCTCATCTCAGGCATCTGCAGGTCTGTAGCCCCTTGCAATTTTCATGAGACAGGCCTGCTGCTTCTCATGGATTACAGAAGCCTGAGATCCAAGCTGCTTTTGGCTGTCTGAACTCCAATGTGGGTGACACAGACAAGAATCCCTCAGGAAGTACACACACAGGTTGGCATGTTGCAAATTCAGTTGTCTCTGCTCTCTGTGGTTCACAGGAGGGAAGTGGGGACTGAGCCACCAGTATCTCCAAGTTATACTGCACTGTGCTGGGAAGGTGGTGGGGCAAGTGTGAGTAAAACTGCCATGGAATTTCCTACCATCTCAAACGTGGCTTTTTCTTGATTGGGTCTTCACTTGGTTGCTGTAGATCTTTGACTGCTTTCCAGAGCTCCATGCAATTATTTTAGTCAATTTCTAGTTGTTTTTAAAAATAATTCCAATGGGGGACTCTTACTGATGTCACTCTATCTCTTCACTCTTTGATACTGAAAAACAAGTATTTTCACCCCTAACACATTTGATGCATCTCTGCATGATACTGGCTACATTTCATCTTATAATTTATTTATCTTCTGCTTTTCTCATTACTCTGGTCATCCTCTAAACTCCTCCAGGGCATAGAAAATTTCCTTTCTTCAGACAAGGCATAGCTCAGAGTCTGGCTCTGAATATGCACTCAATTTTAACTTGATAAACTGAGCACTTTGGAAAAGCGAGCCTGTGTGTGTAGACATCACATCATCTAACACCGTGAGGACAATCATCATTTTCCTGGCTGTACAATCACAGCATGGCTTTAGAATGTGTGTCAACAGTTGGGTGTGTTCACAGAAAGCCCACACCGATTTTGCTGAAATCCTGTAGTTAATATATTGTTATGTTAGCACACTGTTTTGGGAAGTCACAGCAGGCAATGTGCACCAGCTCAGAAGGAAAACAAGCATCACTCCACCACAATGCCTGCACCACAGCCCCTCCTTCAGTGAAAAGTGGGTATTTGCTCAGAGACAGAAGGCAGCATTGTTCCTACTGCTGATTTGGCTTATTCAAGAGATTCCAGAAGCAGCCCTGGGACTTTCAAGAAGAAGAAAAAAATCAAAAACAGAGAGACCATAAAATCATCACTAAGTACATGAGTCCATCAAAGTACAGTTTAAAGTGAAAGACTGCAGGACACTAATTAATTCCTGTTATCGGAGGTAATGGGGAGAGAAGGAAGAGAAAGAGAAAACATGCTTGGCTTTCATCAACACACACAGGAGTCTGTCTGAAGAAAGACGTTAAATGTCTCCCCTGAGGTGTCTGTTGTCCTCCTAAATGAATTAGTCAAGTAGAAATGCACATTATTTGGACAAGGATACCCAATACAGAATTGCCATCAAATGGAGATGGTTGATACCCCATTAAAAAATAGTGTATTAAGGAGCCTCTATCATTACACAATTTTTTAAAGGGAGAACTTGTTGAATGTCGGCACAAATTCTCTAAAGCAATATCTCTCTCCCTCTCTCTCTCCAAAAACACAATAACTGGAATGCTAATTGTTGCTTAAATACTTTGGATCTATTTTTTGCAGAAAGTGGATTTCTCATTATGGAACAAATGTACTTTAAGAGCCTCTGGTGTTGTATATCTATCTTGTTATGTATGCACCTATATTGACAGGAACATATGCATAACAAACATATTTTGAATAAAATTTTTTCAAAGATCCAGGTTTTGGCTCCCCATTATCTACTTGATTTTTCCAATTCTTAGCAGTTATTTTTATAGGTGGTAAAACATATTAAGAATTTGGCCAAGGTTAATTTGAAAACTTAAAGGATTATAGTTCCATAGAAGTGAGAGACTATATTTGCTCTACTAAATATAAATTTTTTAATTTCAAATATGATTTCTTCTCCACCATCAACTCTTATTTAGTAATTTACCCTACTTGCCACAGACATAACCCCTCACATAGAAGATGCTCAGTAGTTATTTGCTAAATGGATCAATTATAATTTGGCTCCAAACTTTAAGAAACATGCAAAGCTCAATTATTAATATATTCTTTTCAGTTTTAATTTTCCTTGAAGTTAAGTTAGCAATTTTTCTTTGGGGAAGATCAGATCTATTGGTAATATGTGTGTGTGTGTGTAATATATCTTGTAGAGAAGATGTCACGTGAATTGAACCAGAGGGATAATATTAAGAAATGTCTTCGGATGTGCCACCCTCTCTCAATAGTTCAGATGGGGTGGTAGCTAGCAGGCAATCAGGTACCAGAGAAGACATTTAGTGGGGATGAGCAGAAAGAGTCAGAAAGGAGACAGTCAGAGTCCTGGTCCATGTCCCTAGATCTGGGTCCCCTGTCAGCTCTTGAACAGAAAAGCTTGGACACCACGACAGAAGAGAGAGACCTGCAGAACCGTGGTGCTGGAAGACTGGGACTTGTGCAAACAGCAGTCTTAGGAATGGGGTGGGTCCAGCTATCCAAACAGAAGCCCCTGATGGGCTGAGTAGGGCAGGAAGACCCAAGGAGAGAGCCTGGAATCTCTCACCTCAGCTAAGGACTGTTACCAGGAACTGGAGCCAATACTTAAATTCAGGAAAAATAACTGTAGGGAAAAGGAGGGGTGCAGAAGCTGAGGCTGAGCAGTGGTGGCCAGTGGGGCTGGGCCTGGGGTAAAATGTGACCATGGCTAGAGGACGCTGAGCCCTGTGACTGTGACACACAGCTGCTGTTCCATCCAGCTGGGTCCTACACACTGTCTGCACCTGCCTTGAGGTTATGAGCTTTCTTTGCAAAGGACTATTTGGTGCTCATAGGTTTCTGATAAACTCTATCCTGAGAACACAAAAGGCTTCTAGTCTTATCAAAGTACTGTTGAACTCTCCATTATTTCTATGTCTGTAGTTACCATTATTAAATAACAATCATTCTCTTTTATTGAATACATATTATATGTTTGACACATTCTATCTCATATTGTCCCTTTAACATATTCTTGTGAGAGGAGAAAATTGAAGCCTCAAGTGGTTCACCCACTTGCCTAAAGTTACCCAGGCCATGACTGGTGAAGCCAGAACTTTCACCCAGCTCTATCTGGTTCTAAGGCTCCAGTGATTTTCACCAGCTACCTGGCTCTCACTGGAAGATGAGATCTTTACTGAAACTCTTAATAATCAATTTTGAAACATTTAATGAGAAATTTATAGAAGGGATCTCAGAAAACCCTGGGCCTTCTTTTATGCTGTGCCTTGTCATAGCATGAAATTTAAGGCCTGCAACTAAGAGGCAGGTTATAAAGAAGCCAGAGGGGGGGTCGTCATCTGATGGCAGAACACACAGAGACATCCAGGGACCCCCTCTTCGATAGTCTGAAAGTGCAGAACCAGGGCCCTGTTTTGCACAGTTGACTCGATGGGATGGCACGAAAAATACTAGCTAGCTATAACACTGAATTTCTTAGCACGCACATTCAAAGATACAAGGAAACAATGATCACTCCTGGCTCTGTCTTAATCATAACCAAGAAAGTAATCAGGAGGGAATAAAGTAATGATAACATAGCCTTTTCCCCCTTCTAAACCAACTACAACATCCAGTAAGTCAACAGCTTGAACTAATGTGCATTCAGACACACATGATCACATGTTCCCACACCTGAGCCCACCATGCTTCTTGCTCATTCGGGAAGCTTCCACAAGGCCTGTGCCCAGAGAAGGCAGCCGGTCTCCCAAGCATTCAGAGACCACACCCCCCACCCTCGCAAACAGCCCAGGACATGTCTCGCACACTCACTCCTATTCTATCCACCATGGCCTGGAGAAGATCATACCCTGAGGTTTATGTCTCTATCCATGTGGTCATCCAGGTTCCGCAGACGGAGTGTCCTATGTTCCCCCTAAAAGAGGCAGTACATGCCTCTTGAAATGCCATTCATCCTTCAAGGTCTGTGTTAAAATGCTTCCAACTCTGTGGATCCTTCTTTGACATACTCTACGGACCCAGGGTTTTACAGCATAGGCCATGAGCTCTTTGTGTCTGATGATCACTATATCCCTCGTACCTGTCTCAGTCACTGGACACACAGCTGCCCTTTAAATGTGCACAGGAGAAAGAGAAGAAGGGGAAAAGGGAAGAAAAAACATGGAAGGAAGGAAGAAAGGGAGAGAGGGAGGGAAGAAGGAAGGAAGGAAGAAAGAAAGGAAGCAAGAGGCATGTCTCTTTCCACCTAAGTACCAACTTTGAAAAAAAATGAAAAAGAACTCAACAGGGAAAGTGAATGACTGCAGTTGCCTTACAAACTTACTTAAGAATTGATGTGATGAGTCGCAGATGTGCTCATTCATTTTACAAAGAAGCTGAAGACTGGTGGGCCTGGAGCTCATCTTCCTGAGCTATAAGAAACCTTGCTCAGCTATAGCAAGAAGGCAGGAAGCTTGCTTGTTTTTTCTCCCACCACCACATTGGAATTGATTTTAATGCATAGGTATTCTCTCTCTCTCTCTCTCTCTCCTTCACCCTTCCCCACGCCCTTGTAGTTCCAGCAAAATAATGGCGATCAGACTAGCTACTTCTCCTAGCCTTGCTGAAGATTCAATTAGATGCCGTTGCTCCAGCTGATACTGGGCGAGGTCTTTCCAGGACCTGCAGCACCTGCAGTGCTTCTACTCCTGGCTGTAATTCAGCACCCTCCTCACATAGTTCTCCACCTAGGAGAACTCTGCCAGGTCTTTTTGTATCACTTGTCTCTGGACAATGCCAACATAGTCACAGAAATTCCCTCCTCAACGCTGAAATTAAAAAAGGAGTCAGAGGGGAGAGATGATAACTGTTTTCAAAGTAAAACAGGTCTAGGTCGTACTGAAGGTCTCTAAAAGATAAACCCACCCCCTCTGTGAGTCAGCCCCCCAGCCATGCTCTCTCTGAAAGTCTGACACTGACATATAAATTCAATAAAATTACTTTATATAACATTTTATAGCTATTAAACCTGCTGCCACGGCTGCCAGCACTTCCTTCCCAAGGGATGGCTTCTGCCAACTCCAACCTTCTTGAACTGGTGTGATGTCGGGAAGGGAGGTTAGGCCCTGGAATCACACAACTTGGGTTTAAATCTCACTTCTGATACTAACCACCAATCCCACTGCAAGGTCAGTTAACCATGATTTAGCTCAGTTTTCTTATGGACACAAAGAGGGCACATACTTCATAGGCTATTCTGAGGATTAAATGTGATTGCTTGAGTGGCACGCTGGAAACAGCAGCAGCATAGAGGAGGTGCTGGGATAATGTTCTTCTCCATTTTCCTGAGGAGTTACGTGGGCACAGAACAATTATACAAAAGGTATGACATTCAAGACACACACCCGTATGAGCACAGAAAGGTCATATTACTTGTTTCCTTGAAACCGACTTAAATTTAACTCCGAACGTCCTTCTCTGCCAAGGAGGAAAGAAAATCAAACATAGTCCTGATTAATGTTAAATTTCTTCCTTGGAGATGCCCCCAAGGCCCATGTTGGTGTAAGGGCCAAAGTCCCCTGATGGCAAGATGCATTGGCTCATCAGTCACAGGTCGCCAATCCCCACGGGTTACCCACGAGTGTTCTACTGTCCCTGTCCTCTTTGCCCTTGAGGTCCAGCAGTCAAGGCCCGGGTACCCTTTGCTGTAGATGCACAGCCTTCCTTCTCTGAAGGGAGGCCACCTTCTTGGTACACTTCCAGGGGATGGGACACAATTTCCCTCTTCCACAGGACCCTTGCCTTTGGACCAAAGGAAAATGTCTCCTATTTTAGCTTGTTTCCATCAGAGATGTGTTATCTCTCACATCTTCATTACAGATTTGGCAGCTTGGAGAAGAGAAAATTAGCAACAAAAGCATCTCTCAGGTCAGGAAGCCTAGAGCCCATGACCTTCTTGAACAGGGAAAAGAGGCCATGCATAAACATAAATAAACATCTCAGAATTTCTCCTGCTCTGATAATTGCAAATACTTGAATAGCTAACATTTAGTCAGCATTATGATGAGCTCAGAAAATACCAGCAGTTCTAGAATCAGAGACTAAACTTGCAGGTACGGTGTAGTACTTTACCGATTGTAAGGCTCCTTCACTGTCATCTCAGTTGATTCTATCTCCTGGGCAGCAGGCAAAAATGCAGTCATGGTCCCTTTTATGATGAGTTTATGGAGGCTCTCCAAAGTCAATTCATGAAACTGCCGGCTTGCACGTCCCTGCAGCTCTTTGCAGACGCCTCCTGGAGGCCAGCTCAGCTTCACGCCCCATGCCTCTCCCTGTCTCCACCACCTCACTGTGTGTGCTGCTCTGATGAATGGCCCCTGAGTTCTGTGCCTAAACAGATGCATCGACACTCTGCTCCAATCTCAACTCCTTCCAGGACTGAGCTCACACCGTGTTCCTCCCTGGGCCTACTTGAGGAGCTACAGTCTACTAGACTCTGACCCTCTTTCCAGAAGCACACTGATGTCTGACTTCTTGAGTAGCTGCCTGCTTCTTAATCCTGTCTCCTTGTCTCCAGAGCCCTGTACTGAACCCCTAGGCCTCTGGTCTGGGATCCACTGACCCCACCTGCCTGCTGGGTTACCATTCATCGCCTTTCTACAGGCAGCATCTGGAGTGTTTACCTGTCTTCTTCCAGCTTCCTGGCCTCTACTCTATACCTGTTTCCTCTTAGAAGAGTCTAAGAGTCTGCAACTATTCCTTCTGTTGCAATCAGACGAGTCTGCCTCCAACAGAAGGCAGGTGTTGAGGCTGATTTCTTCCCAACAGACTCTATCAAGCAGCTAAAGAAAGAGCCCAGGAAATTGCTTCAGGGGTCTAGCCTATCTCCCTACCCAAGTGCCTCTCATGATGCATGTTCTCTTCAGGGAAGGAGGACTGGTGGGATCCGTCTCTGGAGTCCACAATCCTGAGGAGTGGCGGCTCATCTGGGAAGGATGCTAATCCAAAGGCAGTCATAGTTGCTCTACCAAGTAGGAGAGACAGAGGCTGGAGGAGAAGAGGAGGACTAGTCAGAGGAGGGGAGGGCTTGGACCATGCATCAAACAGAAAGGCCAGAGGCAGGTGCCTGGCAGTGAAGACAAGAATAGAAGAGGTCAAAGGAATGGAGTGGGGGCAGGGCCAGTGAAGTCAGGCAGGTTGGGACCTCAGTGAAAGCAGAAGCATGTGGGCCTAGGCAATCATTCTGTGCAGATGAGGTACATCTTGATGGACAGGATCAGCCCCTCACAGAAGCCTCCCAGGCTGGATAGATTCAGAAGCACCTCATGTTCTGTGAGTACTTACTGTGTGCCAGTGGTGTCGGTCACATACTCCAGCTCATGCAATCCGCATAATTCCTCCTACACATAGAAATGATTATGCCCACTTTAAAGGCATTGAAAAGGGTCAGCAATATTAATAGGACAGCCCTACCCCAATAACCAATGGAAGGAATAAGTTACATTTAATACAGGCTTCACGCCATTTTGGTGTTTTCTCCACTACCCTAGACTGGTCCTCTAGCCCTGCAGCTCCCATGGCCTGCACCAGGCCCTCAGGCTTGTCTTTGATCCTAATTCCTTTCCCCCTACCGTTTACCTTCTGGTGCAGATATGAGAACTATTCAGATACAGCTCAGTTGGGACTGCTAACTGGTTTTCAGCCCTGGGCACCCAGGTTCACGGCCAGCCTTCAGCCCTCATCAGTGGGACAGACATATTGGACTCACAGATGAGAAATCTCTGAAGTTAAAGTGTCGATCAGGCAAGATAACGAAATCCATGCGAATCTACTCTATGGAGCCAACCCTTGAGGAAGCAAGAGCTCTCTTGTGAGAAACTGGCCCACTTGGAACCTCTGGCTTGGACAATTTTTTGAATGATGACTGACTTCAGACATTCTAGAAGGAAAAATCTTAACTTGACACCAAATTAGTCAGCCAGAAATCTCCTACAAAAGTGCTCCTTCTCTGCTTCAGCCTGAGCCTAATTAAGACCCTAGCCTGGCTGTTACTGTGTGCCAGCACTGTTATTCTGTTAATGGCCCCATTATTGTCAGCCTTGCAGACATTCCTGGGTGCCACTGCAGAGACACTCTTCAGTACGACAGAATTTTTAAAAATACTTGCCAGGAGAATCAACCACAAACCACACCTTAGGACAATCCCCACCACTGTCCCCAGCCAGCTGCGTGGGCAGCCCTGGGGGCTTTGAACAGGAGTCAGAAACCCAGATTCACATCCTGGCTCCTCTAGCAACAGGACACTTGGAAAATAGGGCCGGGCACTTACCCTCTGTAAATTGGGCAAAATACTCCTGCTTCTTAAGTGCCTGCTGTTGTGAGGGCCACAAACTCTGTCAGCTCCAAAGCACTGTACAAAAGTTAGTGTATTCGTCTATTGTGAGCTCCATTTTCTGACAATTGATTGATGCAGCTCCTATTTACCTGATTTCCTCTCTCATTGTGCATTGAATCTAATCTGTTCATTTGCCAAGCTTTCCCATTTTAGCCTAGAGAAGCAAAGCCACTAGAGCCCTCGTGAAAGTCTGGGACGCTGCTGAGAGAGTGGACTTCTCAGTCCTTGCTGTGGGCTTGGCCCGGCCCAGGCCTCAAGCTGACCGCCCTGGGGCCAGGCCCTCTGACTCACAGTCTATCTCCAGAGTGACAGGGCAGGCTACCTCTCTTAGTTCCCCGGGACATAAATACTCTGGATATCATGTGCATGTTGATTCCGTCTCTTATAATTGGTAGTTTGGATTTCACTGCACCATCAGCCATCTTTCCACTGAGTCAATTAGTTCCTGAAAATGCACTGGGTGCTTCTCGGGCTCTATAATTATCACTTAGTGTCAAAAATTGAAAAGTAGCAAGAGGCAAACCCTAACCTTAAGACTCGGACGTGAGTGTCAGCCTTGAAGAAAAATTTTCCAAGCTTAATTCTTCATATATGTTTGCTTCTGCTTTGAAATTCTTTTGGACCGAGCATATAAATCTATGTGTCTAGAATCTGATGATTTAAAAGTTACCCTGACTCTTAATGGCAGTGGCACTCTCTAAACTTCAATTCACTCATCTATAAAATGGGACTAATACCCCTTTTCCCACCTAATTCACAAGACTGAAGTGAGTGAGGGTAAAGATGGACAGTTAAGTCATACAACTGTTTTAATTTTTAAAGTTTAAATAACACTACAGGCAAAAGATACCATTGCTACTTTACTTGATAAAATACTTTTCATTAGCAGAAGAGGGAATTCATTTTCAGGAACACATCACCTAGCAACTGCCCTGTCATTGTCACCTCTCAGGGCGATCCTTTTCAAGGTTCACATCGTCATAAGATGCTATCTATTTCTTTAACTATCTAACTTGGTTTGCCAAATACGTCCACTCTAAGGGGGTGAGGCTGATCTAACCCGTTCACAGACATGGGCTCAGATTCAGGCAGACGAGGGGTTTTGCCCCCTGGCTCTGCCATGTGGTAGCTGTGTGATTTTGCCCAGCTACTCAGCCTTCTGAAGCTCTGAAGGTCAAATGAGGTCATATCAGGAAATTATCAAGCATATAGTGGGCCCTCATTTAGTGCCAGTTCCTTTTCTCTCTAAATCCTCATAGCATTGCTTAGTTAACAACACGAATGGACATGATCAAGGAACAGCCCATATGCAGCTCTCTGCTTCTTAATCCAGTCCTTCTTCCATTGCTTGGGAGCTGTCTCAAGAGGGAATTGGGGATGTGGCTTCTCTAGGACAGTAGTGTCCTTGGGAGTGTACGGAAAGTAGTTTGGATGCTGTTCTTGACAAATACTCCAGCCACAATTCAATGTTGCTACCGTACTTAGGACAAAGGACAAGTGATCAAAGAAGACTAATTATAATGAATTATGGTCCCTCTCCAAGGGTGCGCTTGATATTTCAGCTGCCGTGTGAATAGATGACAGGGCTGAGGAAATAACCCACCTGCCATCTGTCTAAAAATTCAAAACAGGAGCAAAAAGTGCTCAGAGGACAAACCAGTTAATGATTAATTAAAATCTTAAAAGTAGTGCTCACCAGTCAATTTCTGAGTACGTCCAATCCTAAGGAGCCTAGAACGGCTGGGGAGCTGGCACCCATCAATTCCAATAAGAAATTCTAGGAGGTGGACAGATAGTGAAGAGATGAAAGAATGCAGTAGTCCTGGGTTCAAGACCTATCTCTTCCTGTGTTTTTTTTTTTTTTTTCCATTCCGGCCATTCAAGCAACTTCTTTGAGTCACAGTTTCCACATCAATCAAGTAGAAAAACAAAAGAAAAACAAAAGAAAAAGGAGTGCTTAGCTTATCTACCTTGCAAGGCCAATTCCAGGCTTGTATAATGATACCTCCCACTCAATCTGCTCAAAGTCAGATTCATTACCTTTCTTCCCAAAGCTGTCCTTCCTAAAGCTCCTATATCAGAGAATGGCATTGCTATCCACATGGTCCCCCATCACCCTCAACCTGAGGTTCAGTGCAGACTGCCCCTTTCATTCCCCCTCCCTCTCCAGTGAGATGCACTATCTATTCTGTCTTTCTAATCCGTCTCCTCTTCGCTGCTCCCTCTCCCAGGCCTAAGTTCAGGACTCAGCATCTCTGGGCGCCATCTCCTCTTTGTTCTCCCACCTTCCAGCCTTGACCACTCCATCCTGTCACTCACACTTGCTGCTAAGGCACTGCTCATAAACTACAAATCCTAACGGGACATTCCCCGGACTGAAATGCTTCAGCGGCTCCACAACTCCTATTGTGGCAATTTTCGAATTCCTTATAAGCAGCAGAAACTCAAAAAAAGAAAAAAAATTTTTGCACATCAATATATAAAACAAATGAAGGTAGGAAAGGGAATCTCTGAAGTGTTACCTTCCCATCCCCATGGCTGCCTCTGAATTACCTCTGAGGACTCAGGAGAATATTTTGACTTACATGGTACAAAGTCTCACACTGGCTTCCCCTTTCTTCATCTCCAACTTAGCCTCTAAAGACAAGTCATATTTTTTCTTTTTTTTGAGGAAGATTAGCCCTGAGCTAACATCTGCTTCCAGTCCTCTTCGTTTGGCTGAGGAAGACTGGCCCTGAGCTAACATCCATGCCCATCTTCCTCTATATGTGGGATGCCTGCTACAGCATGGCTTGATAAATCATCGATAGGTCTGCACCTGGGATCAAAACCAGTGAACCCTGGGCCACTGAAGAGGAGCGTGCAAACTTAACCAGGGCACCACTGGGCTGGCCCTGAGACAGGTCATGCTTTTAATGCTAAGATATTGCGAGATGCTCAGTTGTCTTATGGCAGCAATCTCTTACATTTCAATGGGGCTTTGGAGTCTACAAAGCACTTTCACGTGACTTATTCAGTTATTCAATAAATGCTGTTCAAGTATCAACCAGGCACCAAGCACTGTGCCCAGTGTTGCCAAAATAGAGTGAAAGAAGTTCTCCCTGCTCTTTATTGTGTAACTAGTATTTTAATAGGTGAGTGGATAAATACAAGTTTGGATCATGTGAAATAATCAAATGGTCAAAAAATATCAAATCCTAGCAGTTTTGTATGGCTCAATCCATATGACCGACATTCCAAAGGGTTCAAGCTGAATTCACTGTTAGTGGGTGAGACAAGAGCCATCATGAAAATATGGGACTTAAGGGAGCAGAGAGGAGGGGATTTGAGCAGGAGACTGGGAAAATGTCCTGAGGAGAGGACACCTGGCACATAGCAGTGGTGGTGGTGAAAGTATAAGCCAGCAAACAGAGAGCACACCCAGAAGAGTGACCTGGGAACAATTCAGACTGTCGTGAAAAACAGCACAGATACCTGGTATGCATATGGCAAATGAAGAGGGCGACAACTCAAACTTTCAGCACAGATGAAGACTGCTCAAAGGATATGGGAGAAGGGAGGACATGGGTCCCTTTTGGGGAGGAGTGTTGGTGCCCCACACACTGCAGTTTCCACAGCACAGCTCCATCAGGGCTGTGCAGGGACCGCAGAGTGCCGCCAGGCCCACAGTAGTGTAGGTTTTGTGCTCTTCTAGAACTGCCTGCTCAGCCAGGGACCCTGACTGCTCCCAAACAGAGTCTCTACTCTGCCATGAACCCGCAACATATGAATCCAGAAAACATGCCTTGTCTCCAAATTTTGTATCATGCTCAGCTCAGCCTTCCCCTGCACAGAAAAGAACAGAAATTGCATGAAAGAGATAGAAGCTCAAAATGGAGCAAGTGTTGTACACTGCTGAGGCAAAGGGAAGAAAAGTAAGATGTGATAATATTTACCATATGAACAGTAGCCTGCGTGCATTTACTACTTACTATGTGGGAGCCTCAGTGTCACATATTTTACAGACATGATGTATGTCATTAATACAACTTTTAGAGTAACTATTATTTCCCTTATTTTACAGAAAACAAGCCAAAGAGAGGTTAAATGATTTCTCTAAGGTCACTCTGAGCAAACGATGAAGCCAGGATCCTAGTCTCCAAAGCTGGCACCCTTAACCACTCTACTATGCACAGGCTTCCAGGATCCAATGTACTGAATCCAGTCTTTAAATTACACTTTGAGATCAATGTGGCTATTATTCCTGTTTTAAAGATGAGAAAACTAGCATGGAGGAGAGAGAAAGAGAAAGTGATGGGAGAGGGCTTGGGATGTGGACAGAAGGAATAGACATCCTCTCTAAACCTGGCCCATAAAATCCTCCACATTTTCTCCTCCTTATTTGCCAATGGATATTGATACTCAGGGAGACGTGAAATCTATATGATGAACTTGGTAGAGCTAAAGATAGAAGGAAGCTGGTTCTTGACTCAAGAACTACCATAAATAACACATTATTATAAGGGGTCTAGAACTCCAACTGAGGCAGAAAAAGAAAACACACACACGAGAGGACAGCTGACCATGAGCACATTTTGATCCAGCTTTATGAAAAATGTGTTATCTCAGTCTCTCAGTGGATGGATAAGATTGTTGTTTGGATTTCTCGATCCAAGGTGAAAAAAAGAAGGTTCTCACACAGATGTCATACCATGAAAAAAACAAATTGGAGTTTCAACTTGTAAAGCCAAATACAAGTTACAGATAACAGAAACCATAAGAGATAAATTTAACTGAGGAAAATGAAATAAATTGTGTTCTAAACGTTACAAGTCAAAGCCTATAGATGTTCAGAAGCCCACTGAGTTCTGCAAATGAGTATGTGGTATTCACAGCACAAACCCAGCTGATTCAGCAGATGTACTGAATACATAATCTGTCATGTTCTGGATGGAGAACCTGACTTCACAGCCGTGAATAGAATTATGTCTAACAGCCCAGGGCTAATGCCCCAAACGATGAAACACACCATTATGAGTTTGTGGAACAAGGCTGTGAGTGTTAATAATTACTTGCATTGTCGCTGGACCATAAATAGGATTATTAGACATCAGTACGGATAACAATCCTGGTTTTGCAAAACATCTTAGATGTGAGGACACTTAAAGGTCTGGTGGGCAAAACTCTAGAAGAGGCCATGCTGGATACTGAACAGAGAAGGCATGGACCCTAATAATCCACTGTGACATTTCATAGGGTTAACATTTTTTTTGTTCTGAATGGTCAAATACATAAAACTCTCTTTAAATCACATTCCTTTTTTTTTTTTTTTTTTTGTCCTGGATGGAATTATTCAAAGACAACCACACAGGTAGGTCTAAGCTGTCATCACTTTGCAAGGTAATGCATAATTCAAGTGGTCGTTGCCTCTTGGGGCAGACTTTCAAAATGCTTGATGCATATATTGCTGAAGCACAATCTAGCTCAGAAACCCAAATGAGAAATCATGTATGCAGTATCTTGAAATAAAATAGACAAGCTGAGGCACACAGAGGAAAGCTGATAGACATCACCTGTTAAGATTATTCAGTTGTTGTTATTGATTTTATTTACATTTCCTGCTATTCCTCGGAGAAGCTAAACAAACTGCTTGTTGAGACAAACCCAAGGTCGGCCGCTTTATTTTGTGAAATGGGAAAGAAACACCCCAGCTCCCCAAGCCACCGCTCTTGGGTTTTGCTAAACTGTTTGCATTTATCAGGTAAATTTTCTAATGTTAATATTTGCCTACATGAATTCACCCTACTTTTCACATTCACAGGTGATTCTTCATTTCTTTAAATATTTGACAGCCAAATAAATTGTGCTGGGGCCCTTCTAGGATCAAGTCTGTAAGAATTCAACCAAGACAAGTAATATAATCGTTAGGAGCTCGGACTCTGGAGCAAGATGGCTTGGATTCAAATCCAGGCTCCAGTCTTTGCTATTCGAGTCATCCGGCCAAATTATCTAAACTCTGCATCTCAGTTTCTCTTCTATGAAATGGGGATAATAGGTTAACTTCCCTACGGTGTTGTCATGAGAATTGTATGAGTTAAATTGTTTACAGCACTTAGAACAATTTTTGGCACAGAGTAAATGGTATAGAACTGCTTGCTATTATATTGCTATTCTTTTTTTGTTCCAGGAATAAAGAGCTCATCAGTAGCTTGCAGTTAATACGGCTGATAAGGCTTAGAATAGAAAAAAATACCTTTGACACCAATTCAAGGATAATGCTGAGTTGAACACGGGGGAAAACACACAGATATACACAGAATCACATTCACTAAGAGGAAGCGACTGTGGAAAGCAAAGCCCTTGGCTGGGGCAGGGCACCTGGTGAGTATTTTCTTAGGCTGCCGTTATGTTGTGATCTCTGTTGGATTGAATAAGATTTACCAGAAGAAAAATGTCAATGTAGAAGTTGATAAATGATTTTGCATTGACCAAATTAAATCCACACTAATTATTCAATCAATAAATGCATTTAAGGTGCATTTTAAAAAATCTATCTAAGCAGAGGTTGAGAAAAATTTGACTCCGCAGCTGCAATCGGTCTAATGAGTCAAGGTTTCAAAAGACTTGGCAAGAAGAACCTTGACGAATGCTTTCAGATGTCCCCCATAAGAGAAGGTGGGCAGATTCCTTCAGAAGGCAACATCCAGGAGAGAGGTCAGAGGTTGTAAAGTTCAGATTAATATGTAACAAACTGAAGTTCACACCAAAGAGAAGCTGGGTAGCCAGCTGCCAAGGCCACTCTTTAATCTGCTGTAGTCTTTAATTGGTTGGCTGGCTAGACCATTGGTTAAAATGATGCCTGAGGTTGGTTCCATCTTGGAAAGGCTCTGACTTAGACTCTTTTGACAATCTTTTCTGTTCCCACCATGCCTGTGATGTACCCACAACAAGAAAAGCCCTCTAGGAGATACAGACCAGCAGCATTCCCCAAAGAGAGACCCACGAGGGTAACTAAATAAGTAGATCTCTTTACTGAAGGTTTTCTGAGAACTTGTAGCCTGCTAATATATTTTTTTAATTTACTAGACAGGGATGAAATATTCAGTGTTTCTCAAACTTATTTGACCATGGACTCCTCCACTTTTTTAGGTGCAGCCTTTTGCAGTGTTGCTCTAACAAAAAGAGAAAGAAAGAAAGGAAAAAACAAAGACATATGTACACAGAAACCACTTTCGCAGAGCTTCTTTCCAAACTCATCTTTAGCACCCTGTCCTGGAGATGAGAAGCTTAGTTCTGCTCTAACTGGTGTGGAAAATCACTATTCTGCGTATCACACTCCCAGGCAATCCTCTGCTCTCTCTCTCTCCCACCAGATCATGAGCTCTTATAGCCCTGCCTTATTTATTATTTTTATATCCACACTTGACATAGTCTTTGATACAGAGAGGATGCTCAAAAAATGTATGTGCATGAACAAATGAATTAAGTGAGTGGAGCAGGCTTTACCTGGAAAGAATTTAGGTAGAGAATGAAAACCCAATGACGTGGGCTGTGATATGATCTAGTGCGAGAAGATCCTGATGTGCTGAAGATGTGACTCTTTGGGACTGGGTCTCTTGGGGCCACTCAAGGCCACCTTAGCTGAGATGAATACAAGAATGCACAAATGCATTCAAAGATTGACTCATCTTGGACTTCAAACTATTCACTCTTTGCTATTGATTGCATTTACTAATTCCTTCCTATTCTTCCTCAGTATCCACAGCAATCTGGGAAGTTAGACCAGCCCCAAGTAGGGAAAATGCAAAGATGAACTTGTCCTGGAAAATGAGATTGATCTGTCATTGGGCTTTGCTTTACTCCATAGAAAGGGAAGACCCACTGTGCTGGGTCCTGTGCCAGTGTGAGGGTGCAAGGATAAAAAAAACAAAAAAACCTGGCTTTAGCCCCTCCAGATCTCACTGACTCTTCTTGATATCTGTTAGCTCACGCCTGTCCTTGCAACATGTCCACTAGGCAAGCACTCCTCACTTCTCGAACCTCAGGTCAACTCAGGTCTTCTCTGAGAAAGCTTCCTCTATTCCCAGGGCAGTTAGCTGCTATCTGGCCTCAGCTCACAACATCATCCCAACAGCTCCTCATGGTCCAGATGACTCCATCTCCCTCTGAGCTTCCCAGCCTTGCACAGAGTCTGTACTTGGGAACATGTAAAGAGCCTGTTGGCTGCAGCCTTGCCGTCCTTCTCCCACTCTTGTTGTTTTTCCTATTGATTCAGCATAGGAGGTAATTACACAGTGAATGACAGAGCATGTGTTGTATTACTCCTGAGAAACTGTAGAGCTAAGGCTTGACAGCCACCTTTCAGGGCAGACACTACAGTTTAATCGAGTTTTTGGCTCTATTGATTGCACAATTAGGAAATATATATTTTTATATATATATTTTAAAATATATATATAAATATATATGTATATACACATCTATATGAATTGATATATATGAATTCATCAAATCATTAATAAGGTGCAATATAAGTTGAACAAAGATTTATTTAACAAAATCTTCATTGAAATTATAATTTTAATTGAGTAATAAGATCTCACTTATATGTGGAATCTAGAATACTCAAACTCATAAAAACAGAGAGTGGAATGGTGGTTATCAGATGCTGAGGGGTGGGGGAATGGCCAAGATGGAGTTTAAAGGTACAAACTTGCAACTAGTAGAAAAGTTCTGGGGATCTAATGCACAGTATAGTGATTATAGACAAGAATACTATATTATAAACTTCAAACTTTCTAAGAGATTGGATCTTAATTATTCCCACCACAAAAAAGAAATGATAATTCTGTGATGTGACAGAGTTGTTAGTTAATGTTACAATGGCAATCATATTGCAATATATAAGTGTACCAAATCAACACGTTGTACACCTTAAACTCACACAATGCTACAGGTCAATTATATCTCAATTAAAAAAAATAAAGTCATTAATAGGACCGAGAAGGAAATCAGTTTCATAATAAAGGTAAATCATTTTAATCCAGGGTAACTGGGGAGAGGAGCAGCCATCTATGAGAGAAAAGTGGGATTTAGATGTCTTGAACACAACTTTTACATTATTTTATATTTATTTTTTTAAATTAAATTTATTACAACAACAGAAGTATGTTGACATCTAAAAACGTGAGCCCTCAAAGGCAGGGACCACGTCTAACTACTCACCGCATATTCAGTTCCTGGTTAACAGGAAACACTCTGTAAATGTATGTGAAGAACTGACTATGTAGATTTTTAAAAAATATTTTAAAAGAACACATATCTTATAACTCAGTCCAGACTAAAAGGCAAAGATTTGCACCTAGTAGGTGTGTATGGCACTGAGTATGACAAGAAGACCAGTCTTTTGTATTTTGCATAGCAGAAGGCCTTGGAGCCTTCTGATAGTCACTGAACAATTCTCTGTCCACTAGCACCACTGCAGAGGGAGCTTAAGCTCTCTGACACATACAGTCCCTACACATCTTCAAAGTCCAATCACATTTTTGTAATTTTCAACCCAACAACTATTTAGAGAGCAATACAGCTCTGCTTTTTGTCACGTAGAATACAAAGATGCGGCAAAGTTGCTGATATCAAAGAGCTCACAATCATGTGCATGTGTGTGTGTCTGGAGGTGAGAGGAGTGGTGAGGAAGAACAAATACATATAAAACCTCGAGGCATAACTGACTTGCAAAAGCGACATTTAAAAATGCTAGTGAAACTTTTGGAATCTGTATATCAGTTGATTCATTCACTTGTTCACTTTATAGATAATTATTAAACAGCCATTTGCTGTCAACACTGTGCTAGTTTAAAATCCATGGTTGCTGCCCTCAGGAAGAGAAGTTCACAGTCCTGTCAATGAGAAAGATGCCTAAGCAGATAATTGGAGTTGAGTTGGGTAAATGTTAAGGTAGAATTATTAATAAAGAGCATTTGGAGCACAGGCAAAGAAGTGACTTTATCAGCCTGGGATATGGAAGAAGTTTTCTCAGAGGTGCTGACATTAAGCTGGGTCACAAACAAATGAGTAGGAGGTAGCCAGGGATAAAATGCTGGTGTTCCAGACAAAAGGACAGTCACTAAGGAGGCTTGGTATCAAAAATGAGAGCACAGTCTCAGGAATGTTGGTCATTTGAGCAAGGATTTTAACCCCAATTTCAGTCTTAGAGCGTTGATGGCTGAAAATACACATTAGAGTTAGGTAGGTTGAGCCCAGATAGCGAAGTGGCTGGAATGTAAAGCTAAGACTGCACTTGTTTTTCACTCAGTAGAAAATTTTACCCATTGTAGTGACATGAGACTTTTTAGTGAGTTCATGCTAGTTGCCATATGGAGAATGAATTAGGGAAATTCACATCCGTAAAACAGATGTAACAGATGTTCAGACATGATTTGACTGAACTAAAACAGAGAGGATGGAGAAGATCTTAGCTCTCAGCTGCATGTTTAAGGGATAGAATCAGTAAGTCTTGGTGTTTGAGTGCTATCGTAGGTGGAAAGGAAAGAGGAATCCAAAGCATTTCCCCGTTTTTAGCTGGAAAAACTACTTGGATGGCCACACCAACCACCCAGCCAGGGGACATGGCGGGACAAAGGCATTTAATGAGAAAAACACTTCTACTTCAGACACACTGAGATCTCTAAGAAGGCAGGCACATTATACCCTTCTCTAGATGGATCTAGGATAGAAGAGACAAATTAACATCCTGCTGTCAAGTAAAACTCAAAGCCATGTCTTATTTGGCTAGCACAAGAAAAAAACAGATGAGTAAACTAGATAATTGTGAATGCCTTTAAGTATATATTGTATATATACAATATTGCAATTTCCTACTGTTGCCTTCACATATTTAGGTCCCTAAGGGCACTTGCACTGGCCACCCCTGGTTGACATCCCTATGTGTATCTAGAAGGCTTACATACAATTTGGGGGCCGTCTGACAAGGCAGTTCAAATAATGGGAGTTGATTATGTAACCTAGGGGAATTTGTTGGGTGGCAAAGAAAATCGGCCTAGAGAGAGCCTATATAAACAAAATGCTAAAGGAAAGAGGGAACTTAGACCTTCCAAGTGTGTTGCATGTTGGAGTTAGATGATATTAATTACCTTCTCAACCACCCCTATAGCATGTCTTTTGAAACTAAATTAAATCCTTTATTCTCCTTAAACATTTGATCATTCTACATAGCATTTATTTTTCACTTTTTACATGCATTCAGATCACTGCTTATGCAAATCCATCTTCTACCTTTGCATTAAGTAATTTTACAAAGATTCTGATAATAACATCAGTCAAGAATTTGACCTGTCGCACTCTTCATTCTAAACTTTTGGAAGGGAAAATGGACTAAGATACATGAAAACAGAGTTAACCTTCCAAGTATCTTTTATTTGCTTTAGACAATATATTTTCAGTAAGAGATTTTCTACTTTGTCAGTAGCTCTTCACACAGCTGGTGCCTTTTCATTGGGCCATCTTCATCAGAAAGGCACGCCCAGCATACTCTATCCAAGAAGGCTCTCCCTTCCCCTCTGCCATGACCCACATCTTATTATTTTCTATCAGTGCATCTTTGTGGCAGTACTAGTCACAAGTTAGAATTATATATCAGTTTTTGTCAGTTGTCTCTCTCATCCCCCAGATTTTAGCTCACTAATTCCTCTGAACTTCTTATTTCTTCAGCCACATCAGAATAGCTTTTTGAGAGAAGGAACATGTTAATTTATTAGGGGTGGCAAAATGTGGATATTCCATTATTTCCTCTTTAATTTATTAGCTGGGGCACTTTCATATAGAAAAGGGGTAGACAGATGCTTGATTCTTTCCTTTTACTTATCAGTTTTCAAGATAATGAATGTGTTCCCTATCATTTTCCACAGATGACCAATTCATTCCTTACATTTCTTCATAGTGAAAGCACCATGGATGGAGTCTATATTTATAACACCATAGTGATCTTATGGGAGTTGAGGACAATTGGCTCAGATCAAGAGATGTGAGTCAGAGTTCAGAACTCCCTCTTCAGTTTTTGCAGTCAGAATCACACAATCCTCCCCACATGTTCCGTTAGCTTACTGCACCTCCTTCTATGCACATTTTTTTGGGAATAATACAGAGTGATGGTTAAGATCATGAGTTGTGGTAGAAAACTGAGTTTAATCCTAGGTTTGTCACTTATAAACTGTGGGTTCCTGGCCAAGTTAATAAAGTTCTTGGAGTCTTAGTTATCATATCTAAAAAAATGGTTGTTAAAGGGATTTATGAGATAATTACTATAAATCACTTATTAAAGTGCATGACATTATATGTTCTCAAAAAGTTTTACTCACTGCTGTTAAAATTGTTCATATGTCTAGCTTCCAATGGACTATGAACTCCTCAAAGGTAAGAGACATAATTATCCTTTTTTCTTTTTTTACCACCTAGAACAAAATAGGTGTCCAATAAATATTTATTACATGAATGACAACCCAATTTACCCAGGTGGTACTTTAACCCTAGGCTATCTATCACTCGTAATAGTGATAGGTGATGTGGGATATCATGGTGGAGGGAGAACCCAAGAGCACCCACTGGATCCTAACATCACAGAAGTTGTCCCAGTGCTTTCTCTCTCTTCCTCTCTCTCCCTCACTTTCTTTCTTACTCCTCTCAGGTCTGCAAATATGCTGTGTGAAGCTTAGCCTATGATCTACAACTCTCTTACTTTTCTGAGTATCATATTCAAATTTAATGTCAGGGAGATATGTAAAAGTCAAAGAGATCCCGACCATCTATGGAAAGCTCCATGGCTGATTTATTATTCCAGTGACTTGTCTCACTCTAAGGAAATACACACACCGAGCCCAATTATATCAACTCCTGGTTCAGCCTAGAACACCAAAACCCAGCTGGTGGGAAGAGGCCTATTAGATGTCGCTTCTAAGCCACTTCTGTGCACATCCCCCTGGATGTGTCTTATTCCATACAAAATTCATGTAGAAATAAGATCTTTGATACTCTATGGACCCCACCTGATGCTTTTACTTTCTGTTTCTGATATAATGAATTCTGGCTATTGAACTCCATAGTCTGGAGACTCTTTTTCTTTTCCCCCCCATGGATAACGCAGAGCTTTGAAAGGAAGCAAAGTCGAAGAGCATGGAGACTGGGCTATACCACCCTCCCAATTCCTCTCTGTGAACTTCAACCACCTTGGTGTTTCCTCCGCAGCTTAAACTTACCATGATCCCTCCTGAATCTAGTCCTTTGCTCATGCTGTTGCCCCTATCTGGAACCCCTCTCTCTACTCCATACCTATGCTTTGCCTAGCTAACTCTTCCTGACACTTCACATGCTAGTTAAATGCCATTTCCCTGTGAAGGCATCCTTAGGTCCTCAGACCAGACCACAGAACCTTCATAAGCCACTTTACAGGTTGTAATTATATTTACACACATCACAGTTTGATTCATGTCTACCTCTCTTCTTCTGCAAGCTCCTTAGTGCTGGGACTAAGATTCTTGTTTCATGTTGTAGAACTTAGTATTGTCTCTATTATAAAGTCAGTCTCAGTAAATACACGCTGAAAGAATGTTCAATAAAAATGTACCAAGTAATGCAGGAGAGGTAATTCACATGCATCCATCATTTACTAATGCTGGCAGTAGGTTAGTGGATATAAACACATCATCTCACAGCATTCTCACTCTGACAAATAAGGAGGCATCATCACCACATCGTTACAAATGCAGAAAAGGAGGCTCAAAGAAGTGAGTCATTTGTCTGCAACACAACAGGAATCCCAGAAATATAGGTATTAGAGCTAAATTCTCCAACCAGGAGAGAGAAGGCTATTGTAAGGACGAGAACTCGACTCTCATGCCCAGCATTCTTGACTAAAATTTGCAAATATTCTCAAAGTTTAGTAAGAGCTTCATTGGAGCGTGTGGTTGGTCCTGACTGTTGGCTGTGGGAGATCCTGCGAAAACAGTGAAGGATTTCCTTTTTCTGAGAACTACCAAAATAACTTAATTCCTTTCCTCATTTTCATCTGTTATGAATATCCACATCTGGTTTGCCCCATATAGAGTGCAATGTCATCTCTCTTCTTTTACTATTTTTTTCTTTTATATTAACACTATTACCAAATTTTATTTTTAAAAAGAAATAGGCTAATTTTGCATTTTAAATACACACTCAGCTGCAAAATGAATTTTATGCTGTTTTCCCTCAAGTTTTAACGAGGTATATTTGACAAAAATTATATATATTTAAGGTGTACAATTGATATTTTGATATACATATACCTGGTGAAATGATCAGCAAAATCAAGCTAGTTAACATCATTCGCCTCACATAGTTATTATTTTTTGGGGTGGCAAGAACACTTAATATCTACCCTCTTAGCAAATTCCAAGTATACAATACACTATTGCTAACTGTAGTCACACTGCTGTACATTGGATCTCCAGAACTTACTCATCTTGTATTACTGAAACTTTGTACCCTTCACCATCATCACCCCATTTACCCGACTTCCCCAGCTCCTCGCAACCATCCTACTCTCTGCTTCTATGAGTTTATCTGTTTTAGATTCCACATACAAGTGAGATCATGCAGCATTTGTCTTTCTATGTCTGACATTTAATTTAGCATAATGTTCTCCAGTTTTATCCATGTTGTCACAAATTTCAGGATATTCTTCTTTTTAAGGCTAAATAATATTCCATTATATATCTATATCTATATGTATCACATTTTCTTTACCCATTCATCTGTTGACCAATATTCAGGTTGTCTCCGTATCTTGGCTATTGTGAAAAATGCTGCAATGAACATGGGAGTGCAGAAAGTTATTGAACATCCTGTTTTCAGTTCTTGGATTGATATCCAGAAGTTGGTTTAAAAAGCCACATGATAGTTCTATTTTTTTTTTGTTGTTTTTTAAAGAACCTCCACAGTTTTTCATAATGACTGTAAGAATTTACATTCCCACCAACAGTGTACCAGAGTTGCCTTTTTTCCACATACTTGCCAACCACATCTCTTGTCTTTTCTGATATTAGCCATTCTAACAAGTGTGAGGTGATATCTCATTGTGGTTTTGATTTTCATTTCTCTGATGATCAGTGTTGCTGATAACCTTTTTTTATATAACTATCAGCCATTTGTATGTGCTCTTTTGGAAATGTCTATTCAGGTCCTCTGCAAATTTCTAGTCATTTTTTAATCATCTTTTTGTTTTCAGCTATTGAGTTGTAAGAGTTCATTATATAGCTTGACTATTTACTCCTGATCAGATTTATGGCTTGCAAATATTCTCTCCCATTCCATAGGTTGTCTTTTTACTCTGTTGATTGTTTCCTTTGCTGTGCAGAAGGTTTATAGCTTGATGTAATCCGACTTGCCTATTTTTCCATTCTGCTGCTTGTGCTTTTGTGTCATAGGCAACAAGATTATTGCCAAGATCATTGTCAAGAAGATTTTTCCCTATTTTTTTCTAGTAGTTTGGCAGTTTCAGGTCTTATATTTAAATCTTTAATCCATTTTGAGTTCATTATTTTGTATGATCTCAGATAAGGGTCCAATTTTATTCTTTTGCACATGGATATCCAGTTTTCTCAGCACCATTTATTGAAGAGACTACCCCTTTCTGTGTTCTTGACACCCCTGTCAAAGAACCATTGACTGTAAATGTGTAGATTTATCTCTGGGCTCTCTGTTTTGTCCCATTGGTCTATATGTTTGCTTTTTTGCCAGTACCATTCTGATTGATTACTGTAGTTTCATAATATACTTTGAAATCAGGAAGTGTGAGGGCTCCAGCTTGTTGATTTTTCTCAAGATTGCTTTGGCTTTTGAGGGTCTTTTCTGGTTCCACGTGAATTTTAGGATTTTTTTTCTATTTCTGTAAAGAATCCCAATAGCATTTTGATAGGGATTGCATTGACTATGTAGATCATTTGCGGTAATTTGGACATTTTAACAATATTAATTCTTCCTGTCATCTCTTCCTGATGAAGAGTTGCCAAGATCCTCCGCCAACTCCCATGGCATTAAGGCACCTGTTTCATGTGGTGTAGCCCTGCTCTTTTTCCCTGCAGAACCACGAGAGTCAATGAACTGCCCCCCTTATTCAAAGTACTGACATTTATAAGACTTTTCATACCCGTGAAAATGGTGCTTCAGAGACATTGACTATCAAGTTCACAGAAATAGTAAATAGCTGGGCCTAGATTTGACACCAAATCCAATGTTGTTTCTATTGCAATCCAGTTGACTAACAAATCATCCTCCCTCAACTACACGGTCCAGGACAGGAATCTGCTACCAACACCATTTTCTCTGAGATTCTTTCCATATATATTAATGGTTTATTGGTTCCACATGAATACCAGATATACAAATGGAATTCATACATCAATGTGATAAACTTTGCATAATTTACTCTTTTGTTTTTTAAAGTTATCACCTATTTCTCTCCATGATGCCAACCAAGTATTCTTTTTGTGGTTCTTATTTCTTGGTCTCCAGCAAAAGAACCAGTGTCCAGATAAAAATATTACTTCTGATTGTCTATCAAATTGCTCCAGGACTTAAACCTAGCTAAGAAAAAACATTAAGTGCTAATCTGCTGTGCCTAAGGAAATTCACAATTTTCTAAATCCAAAGGGATTTGTTCTGCATTTATATGACCTGAAGTGACATTTCTTTCTGGGAAGAAATCCAGAATATGTGCACATTTTCTGTGCTCAAGCTGAGTCAGCAAACGATTTACTACAGTCAGCAATGACCACAGTACACAATAAAAATGTCATTTTAATCACGCTTGAAATTTAAAATACATTTGCAACAGAGGCTTGATAATTAGAGTGAGACAATATGGAAAAGCAAAGTGCTTATTGTAAGCTAATATACGGTCTCTTGTGTTAAGTGTTTAGCAGATTAATTTGATAACTGCAGATGCAATAATTGCAATCATTTGCCAAGGAATCTATCCTCTTGCAGCCACCTGGATTACAGGCAAATCGATTCCGTCGGTGCAAAGCTCATGCAAAGGAGCATCTTGACAAAGCTTCCACAGTTACTTTTAAGCAACATCACAGATAAAGATACTGCTCACACATAATGCCTCTGAATCTTAATTATTATAATGAACATGTTTCACTCCAAAACCTCCGAGACACAGCAAGCGTTAAAATAAACCACAGTAAAACAGGAGGGAGAAGTAAGAAAGTAGAAAACCATCATCAATGAAACAAAAAGCAAAAATTATAGCATAAAATTAAGTAAAACTGGAAGGAGGTCTGTTTGAGAAAATAATGAAATGGGTAAACTCCTAGAAAGATTGATTATGAAAAAAATGAGAGAAGCAAAAATGTACACTATATATAATAAAAGAGATGTAACAAGAGACACGGAAGACATATCTATAAAAATTACAAAAATATTATGTGTAAATTTGGAAGCATGAAACTGGAAAATCTAGAGGAAGCAGATGATTCCCAACAGTCTATAATGTCCCAAAATCAACTGCAATAAAGGGAGAAAATCTACACAGTCCAATGATCATCAAAAATATGGGAGAGATAATTAACTGTCTGCCATTAAAGTGGCCCAAGATCCAGATGGTTTTCCAGATGCATTCCACTAAACTTAATAACAGAAATTGTATCTATCTGTGTAAATAATCTTAAAGAATTGAATAATATGCAAGGTTGTGAAACTTATTCTATGAAACCTAAAAAAAACTCCCTCAATATCCAAATCTAATAAACATAATACAAGAACTACATACCAATTACTTGCATACATGGACACAAAATTCAAAATGAAATACTGGCAAAGTAAATCCAGTAGTGTATTAAAAGAATAAAACACTATGACTAAATAGATCTTATTCCAAACACACAAGGATAATTCAACCCTACGAATTCTAAAGCCATAACTCACTAAATACTTGCACATATTAAATTAGAACAATCGATAAGCAATTGATCAAATTAGCAGTTATTCCTAACTAAAACAGAGTAAAAAAGAAATTTAACAAAACTCTAAAATGACAGAGAAGGGACACCCACGCTCAACTAATATTTAGCATTGTTTTAAGAATTTTAACTAATGCAATAGGACAAGTAAATTAAATAATAGATATAGCTACCCCATAAGAAGACTAAAACTAGACTTTATTTACAGATAGTATGATGATTTACCTGGAAAACTCTAGAAATTACTAAATAGTGCAAACATTCCTAAGAGAATTGGGCAATATGTATAAATTATATATTTGTGGAAAATTTTCATTTGAAATTAGTGATACTCCTCTCAAAAAATTAAGGAAATATAAATTTAATAAGAAAGTTGAAGGATATAAATTTTTTTAACTATAATATTTATTGAAAACTATAGAAAATTGAGCAGAGAACATTCCATGTTCCTGAAGGAGATATCATATCATGAATCATTTCCTCATTTTAATATATAAACATAACACAATTTCAAACAAAATCTCAATTTAAAAAGAAATCCAACAAGTGAGTTTAGCATGTATATGGAAGAACAAATACCTGAGACTAGGCAAGAAAATTCTGAGAAAGAAGAAAATTGAGGGACACCCTTTCATTTCAGGTTTTAAATGATTGTTACTGCAATCAAAATAGTATAATGACATAGAAATAGACAAACAGGCCTGAAGAAACATATAGACATTTCAGAAATAAAGCAAATGCATATTAGAACTTATATATTAAAAGCTAATGATTCAATTGAATGGAAAAAATATTTCATAAATGACGTTGGTATAATTGGGTAGATAGCTAAAAGAAAATAAAGCTAGGACCCCACCACAAACTACAGAACAAAAATAAATTCTAAATATATTATATAATTGTATTTAAAAATAAAAGATCAAATATATGAGAAACAAATCTATGAGACATTTGTGTAAGCCTGGAATAGGTGACAGAGTCTAAATCAGGATTGAAATCTGAGAAACCATAAGGGAAAGGAAGAAGCAACACTGACTATATAATATTTTTAGCATTCCTATAAATTGATAAGGAAAAAGACGCAAGTCAATCAAAAGTGAGTGTAAGATATGAATAGGTAAGGGAGATGAAGCCTGAAGCAGAAATGCAAACTGTCAATAAAGAGATGAACAAGGAAATTTTCAATTTTACTTTTGGCAGAAAAAATGTTATTTAAAAATAGATCTAATGTTCTCAGCATCAGTATTGTAGGAATGCACAAAACTATAGATTCAGGAACTTTTCAGACTGTGAATTGGCACACACATTTGAATCACCAACCCCACTCTAATGACTGTCTCTCATAGGGAAACAGCAGCAGTATGTAAATCTACTTGCTGTTTTAGTGGTTAAAAACAATTGTTATAAACCTAGCTATCTGGTCACATCCATCCTATAGAATTATAGAAGTGATTAGAAAAATGAGTTTGATGTTCAGATACACGTAAGTAAATGTATTTATATCCTTGGAGAATGTCTGTGATATACCGTTACGTAGAAGATTCAAGTTGTAGAATATGTATTGTCCATTATTTCTTTTAAAAATATCTGCTACTTTTGTGTACATTTTGAGAAAGAAGATAACAATATACTAACATGGTTATCTCAGAGAGTAAGAGATATTAGTATTTTTAAAATGTTTTGATTTAACTAACATATTTCCAAGCAGGTCAAAAATCATTCCCCTTTTATAAATCTCATTTGATTGCTGGTATCAAAGCAGTAAAGTCTTAGGAGCACTTCTAGAATGGTGGAACAAGGATATTTGAAAGTCTACTCCTCCATAAAAGTCATGATAACACTGGCAAATAATTGTTAAAATACACTTTTTCATAACTCTTAAAATTAACTAAAGGCTTGTAAAAATGCTACAACAATTTATTCAAGAAAAATTAACAGGTGTTGGTAAGAACAGTAAACTTTGTGGTGCTTTACCCTATTCCCATTCCCCTTTCCTCAGTTCCATGGTAACCTTGAAGATAAGAAGCATTGCAACTATGGTAACTGTGAAAACATCAACCAAGAAGACACTGGAAGGGGCCGAGGGTGTTTGGGGCTCCCCAAGAAGTCCCATCCCTATAGAACTGTTACTAGTGGACTTTATTCTTATAAGAAGTGAAGACTAAAGTAGAGTTGTAAACAGCCAAAATTGTAAGTCATACTCTACACAAACACAGAACTTGCTGGCACAGTGTGGGAGACACATTTGTTGAAAGTATTTAATAAAATCAATAATCCAAACTCTATCTGACCAATAAGCAAATCCAGCAAAGATTTCAGTGGCCACACACGACAAAAGATACAGGCTATACAGAATCAGTCTATGAAAGCCACTAAAAAGCAAATATCAACAACAACAAAAAGTAGCAACAACAAAGGCTGGAGGGGACGAAAGATTTGATTCACAGCGTTGACGTATTATATTATTTAAAATGTGCTGTTTTTTTATTTAAAAAAGGTACGACTAAAACAAGAAACTATGGCCCAAACATAAGGGAGGAAAAACAGTAGAAATTATTCCCGGGGAAGACCTGATATTGGAATCACTAAGAAAGACATTGAATGAGATATCATAAATATGCTCAAAGAACTAAAGTGCATAATGTCTAAAGAAAGAAAGCAAAGTATGAAAACAATTTGTCCAAACCAAGAATATTATTAATATTATATTACAATAGAAATTATAAAAATGAACCAAATGGAAATTCTGGAGTCAAAAATTAAAATAACTGGAATGAAAAATTCTCTAGATGGGGAGACAACAGCAGATTTGAGTTCTCAGAGGAAAGAATTGGTGAACTTGAAGAGAGATCCATGGATGATTACCCAGTCTATGGAACAGAAATAAAAAAGAACAATGAAAAATGAACAGAGCATCAGAGACACATGGGGCTCCATGAAGCACACTAATATATGCATAATGAATCAAAGTCCTAGAAAGAGAGAAGAGAGAAAATGTGGCAGAAAGATTATTTGAAGAAACAATGGCTAGAAACTTTCCAAATTTGGTGAAGAACACTAATCTACATTTCCAGAAGCTCAGAAACTTCTAAGGACAATAAACTGAGAGATTCACAGCTAGACATATCAGAGTCAAACTGTCCAAAGGTATAGGCTGAGAGAGAATCTTGAACACAACAAGAAAAAATAAGACTCATCATATACAAGGTATCCTAAATAAGATTAATACCTAATTTATTATGAGAAAACAAAAGGGATTGGGATGGCATTTTCAAAGTCTGAAATCAAAAGACTGCCAACCAAAGATTCTACATCCATCCATACGACCATCCAAAAATTAAGGAGAAATTAAGACATTCCAAAATAAAAACTGAAAGATGTCTTTGCCAGTTGACTTGACTTACAATAAATAAGGATTATTTGATAGATAGCCAGACAGACAGACAGACAGACAGACAAAGTCCTTCAGGCTGAAACTAAAGGACACCTAACAGAAACTCAAAGCCACACAAAGAAATAAACAGCATTACTAAAAGAACTACATAGATAAAGCTAAAAGACAGTATATATGTAGGGTTTTTTTGGTAACTCTTTTCTTCTCCTATGTGATTTAAAAGACAACTTCATCAAATAACAATTATAGAACTGTATGGATGGCTTGTAATGTAAAATATGTAATCTGCACAATAATAATAGCACAAAGGAGGTGAGAGTTTGAGCTGCCACATTAAGTTGATACTAATCCACACTAGATTTTTTAAGTTGTTAATTGTAATCGCCATAGCAACAACTAACATAACTAAACACATATTAATAATCAGTCAAAAGAGACTTTAGGACAAAAATTATTATTCAAGGAAAAGAATGAAATGAATAATGATAAATCTTCAACACATCAGAAATGAATGACAATTATAAACATATATGCACCTAACAACAGAGCTCTGAAAATCATTAAATAAAAACGGCAGAATTGAAGGGAGAAATACACAATTCAGCAATAATGGTTGGACACTTCAATCCCCTACTTTCAATGATGAATAGAGCAACAAGGCAGAAGACCAATAAGGAAATATAAGACTTGAAAAATACTATAAACCAACTAGATCTGACAGGCTTCTACAGAACACTCTTCTCAACAAATGCCAAGATTCAAGTGCACAAGCAAAGCTCTCCAGGACAGACCATATTTTAGGACATACATTAAGCATCAGTGAATTAAAAATATTGCAATGATACAAAGTATATAGTTCGATAAAAATGGAATAAAATTAAAAGTCATTAGCTAAAACACATTTGGAAAATTCATGAATGTTTTGGAAACAGACAATTAACTGCTAAATAACCAATGGGCCAAAGAAAATAATCACAAGGGAAATTAGAAAATATTTTCAGATTAATTAAAACACAATATACCAACAATTAGGAGATGCAGCTAAAGCAGCACTTAGTGAGAAATTTACAAGTGTAAATACCTATATAAAAAAAGAAAGATCTTGAATAAATAACCTAAACTTCCACCTTAAACACCTAGAGAAACAAGAGCAAACTAAATAAGTATAAATAAAAAATAATAAATATTAGATTGGAAATGAAAGTTTAGAAAAAGAGTAGAGAAGTTCAACAAAACCAAAAGCTGGTTCTTTAAAAAGATCAACAATATTGACAAATTTTTAACTAGACTAATTAAGAAAAGAAGAAAAAAGATGCAGTTACTAAATCAGGAATGAAAGAAGAGACATCACTACTTACTTTTGAGAAATAAAAAGAATTACAAGAAATGCTATGAACAACTATTTTCCAACAAATTAGATAACCTAGATAAAATGGAAAAATTCCTACAAATACACAAACTACAGAAACTGACTCAAGAAAAAATAGAATATCTGAATAGATGTATAACAAGTAAGCGGATTAAATAGTCATTTTAGTCGTTTTAAACCTGTCTGCAAAGAAACTCCGAGGCCCAGATGGCTTCACTGATGAATCCTACCAAATGTTTAAATATGAATCAGTATTAGTCCTTCACAAACTCTTCCAAAAAAGAGGAAGAAGAAGAGGAATAGAAGGAAGAAGAGGAGGAAGAGGAAAGGGAGGGAAGAGAGAAGGAAGGATCATTCTCCAACTCATATTTGTGAGACCAGTATTACCCTGATACCAAAACCAAGCAAAGACATCACAAAAAAACACAAAAGCAAAACCAAACCAAAATGATGACAGAAAAACTGTGAACCAATATCCCTTGTGAATAGACATAAAAACCTTCAGCAAAGTACTAGGAAAACAAATCTGGCCACTTGCATCTAGGATTGGACATCAAGAAAAAGTTGTATGTAGCCCATTAATTTAAGTTTGGTTTAACATCCCAAAATCAATTAATGTAATGCTTTATATTAATAGAATAACGAACAAAGACATCTGATCATCTCCATGGTGTTAGGAAAAGCATTTGGCAAAAATCTAATGCCTTTTCCTGATAAAAACTCTCAACAAACTAAGAATAGAAGAAAACGTCCAGAGCCCAGTGAAGGGCATCTGTGAGAAACTCATACCAGCATATTTAACGGCAAAAGATGGAATGCTTTTCCTCTAAGATCAGAAACAAGCAGACATTCACCACTCACTGTAGTGCAGTTTCTAGCCAGGAGAATTAGACAAGAAAAGGGATAAAAGACATCCAGTTTGGAAATGAAAAAGTAAAACTATCTCTGTTTGAAGTTGGTATAATTTTATATAGAGAAAATCTTAAAGAATTCACAAAAAATCCTACTGGAACTAATAAAAGAGTTCAGCAAGGTTGCAGGATTCAAGGCCGATGTACAAAGATCAGTTATACTTTTATATAGTAGCAATAAACAATCATAAGAGGAAATTAAGAAAATAATTCCATTAAGGGCTTTTCTTTTCTATTCCAACCTGTACAGAGCTTGGCAGTTGTCATTCCTATCCTGTCCTCACAAGACGAAAAAAGCCAAACAAACTGAATAACGGAGCAAACTGCCTTCATTAAAACTTGAGAGACAGTTGAATACAGAGAATGACAGCCTACTAGGAGCAGAAGTCACTGTTGGAGCCAGAAACTAGTAGGAACAATTCAAGGGGAAGCAACTCATTACTGGAGGAAGAGCTTGGACTAGCATGAGAGATAAAAACTCCTGATGGCCAAGTCTTGGGGGGCGGCCCACGCGTTCATCAGTTTTGCCTTCAGGAGCCCACCTCATTCTCAGGGTGACAGTGAGAGAAAAATCCCCTCGCGCTGTATTTTGAAATACACTCAGAGTGCTCTATTCTTAACAGAAGCCTTTCCTCAAGGAACACTATTTCAACAGAGCTCAACCAACTTGGAGTTTAGGAAGGACTAACAAAACTTAGGGAAAGGAAATGCCAACTCTATCCCACTCTACCTTCCTGTCTCACTCAAGAGGAAGGGGCAAAGCTAAGAAGGATTTGTGAAGGTCCCAGCCCAGGGACAAAGATTCACTGAAAGATTGAGAACTAATAACAGAATTATAAATGCTTCCCCACTCCTCACACCTCAATGCTACATCAATAAGCCTCCGGAATAACAACAACAAATTAGAGCTGAAGGAACTTCAAGGCTCAAGTCCTGTTTAAAAGAAGTCTCTAGGAAAACCCGACAATGATATGGGAGACCAAAACAAGGAGACTAGAGGAAATTTTAGCCTCCAACATCACAGATGCAGCAAACAGTAAGCACAGCCTACCTCCTAGCACTCACACCAGAGATTAATTTCCCCAGTTCTTTTTACCCAATGCATCATGCCTGGTTTTCAGCAAAAAAAAAAAAAAAAAAAAACACATAAAATAAAATAAACGCTAAAAGGCAAAAAACAAAATATGAAGAGACAAAGTAAGCTTCAGAACCAGACTTAGATATGGTAGAGATTTTGGAATTATCAGACCAGGTATTTAAAATAACTATGATTAATTAGTTAAGAGCTCTAATGAGAAAAACACGTACAACATGCAAGAAAAGATGTGTAACGGAAACAGATAGATAAAAACTGTAAGATAATAATTCCACTTAAAATAGCATTAAAAATAAAATAGAAAAAACTTAAAAGAAGTACAAGTCTTCCACTTTGTAATAAAACATTGGTGAAAAAAAATGGAGATCTAAATGAATGGAATGATATTCCGTGTTCATGAAACAGAAGCGTTAATATTGTTATGATAACACTAGTTCCCAAATTGATGTACAGATTCAATGTGATCCCTACCAAAATCCCAGATGGACTTTTGCAGAAATTGACAAGTTGATCCTAAAATTCATACGGAAATGCACGGAACCCAGAATAGCCAAAACAATCTTGACAAAAAATGGAACACAGTTGGAGGATTCACAATTCTTTACTTAAAAACTTGTTACAAAGCTGCAGTGATAAGGCAATAATCAAGACTTATGACACTGGAATATGGAAAGACATGCAGATCAATAGAATACAATTAAATGTCTGCAAATAAATCCTCACATTTATGGTCAATTAATTTTCTACAAGGGTGCCAACATAATTCCATGGAAGAAAGAAGAGTTTGTTCCACAAAGGGTGCTGGGAAAGGGAAAACTAGATATGCACATGCAAAAGAATGAATTTGGAACCTAACCTCACACTATATAGAAAGTTAATTGAAAATGGATCATAGACCGAAATATAAGAGCTAAAACAATAAAATTCTTAAAGGAAAATACAGGAGTAAACCTTTGTGACTTTGGGTTAGGCAATGGTTTATTGGAAATAACAACAAAAGGACAGCAAAGAAAGAAAGAAATACCTAATGTGAATTTCATAAAAATTCAAAGTGTTGTGCTCCAAAGGATATAATTTTAAAAACTGAAGATAACTCACTAAATGGGAGAAATATTTGAAAATCACATATCTCGTAAGGGATTTGTATTGTGAATATAAAAAATAATTTTCTTTTTTTTTTTGAGGAAGATTAGCCCTGAGCTAACATCTGCCAATCCTCCTCTTTTTGCTGAGGAAGGCTGGCCTTGAGCTAACGTTCGTGCCCGTCTTCCTCTACATTACATGTGGGATGCCTACCACAGCATGGCTTGCCAAGCGGTGCCATGTCCATACCTGGGATCCGAACCAGCGAACCCCGGGCCGCCGAAGCGGAATGTGTGCACTTAACCGCTGTGCCACCGGGCCCGCCCCCCAAAATTCTTATACCTCAACGATAAAAAGACAAAAACTCAATTAAAAAATGGGCAAAGGATTTGAATAGACATTTCTCCAAAGAAAATACAGAAAAGGTCAAGAAGTCCTTGAAAAGATGCTAAACATCATCAGTCATTAGGGGAATGCACATCAAAACCACAATGAGGTACCACTTCACATCCAACAGGATGATTATTATCTAAAAGGCAGACAGTAACAAGTGTTGGTGAGGATATGGAGAAATTTGTCCCCTCACACTTTACTGGTGTGGGTTTATAAAATTATGCAGCCACTTTGAAAAACAGTTTGGCAGGTCTTCAAAATGGTAAACATAGAGTTACCATATGACCCGCCAATTCCACTCCTAGGTACATGCACCAAAGAACTGAAAATATATGTCCACAGAAAAACTTGTACAAGAACGTTCACAGAAGTATTACTAACAATAGCCAAAAAGTGGACACAACCCAAATGCCTGTCAACTGATGAAAAGATAAACAAAATTTGATATATCCATACAATGGGATGTTATTCAACCATAAAATGTAATGAAGTATTGATCTATGCCACAATATGGATGAAACTTGCAAACATCTTATTAATTTAAAGAAGTCAAGCACAGAAGGCTACATATTGTATGATTCTCTCGATGTAAAATGTCCAGATTAGACAAACGCATAGATACACAAGGTAAATTTGTGTTTTCCAGGGAATCAGGGGATGGGGGAACGTAGAGTGACTGCTAATGGATATGAGGTTTCTTTTTGGGATGATGAGAATATTCTGAAATTAGATAGTGGTGATGGTTGAACAATTCTGCCAATACAATAAAAATCTCTAAATTATCCACTTTAAAAAGGATGAATTTTATGGCATGTGAACTCTATCTCAATCAAGCTCTTAAAAAAATAGACGAAAAATAAGTGCCACTACAATTTCATGAACCTTTCAGAATAGTAGCTACTACGTGTGTTTTCACCCACATATAGGATTCAGCAAAAATTGCTATTTTGGCCAAATTAAGAAAATTTTAATATTCACTCTAAGTTTCAGCCATGTCACATGATTGATAAATCAAGGTTTTAACTATTTCCAGAATGAGCCAAGGATACCAAGAATGCATTAATATATAACCAATTACATATTCTAAATTCACTTTCAGTAACAAT
Source organism: Equus przewalskii (assembly GCF_037783145.1). Lineage (NCBI taxonomy): Eukaryota > Metazoa > Chordata > Mammalia > Perissodactyla > Equidae > Equus > Equus przewalskii. Next base: position 87,485,380 of record NC_091831.1, read on the forward strand.
ACATATAGCTCAGTTATCTTTCAGCAATCATTCTATATATGTAATTATAACGATGCTACATAAAAAAGAATTTTAAGCAAACATCCTATCAGATCATAGACTGAAGGATTCTGGTGGCTTATTAATAAAATGGCATTTTCCTAAGACAGTTAAATCCATGATTATATTGTATTAAATAGTGTGCTACATTGACACTGAGTTCATATACAGTAGAGTCCCCTTATCCGTGGGAGATATGTTCCAGGACCCCTAGTGGATGCCTGAAACCACAGATAGTACCAAGCCTTATAAATATTATGTTTTTTCTATACATATATACCTATGATAAAGTTTAATTTATAAATTAGATACAGGAAGAGATTAACAACAAAAACTAATAATAAAATAGAACAATTATAACAATACACTGTAATAAAAGTTATGTGAACCTGGTCTCTGTCAAAATACCTCATTGTACTCATTTTTATTCTTGCGATGTTGGGGTGAGATGATACAGTGCCTAGCGATGAGATGAAGTGAGGGGAACGATGCAGGCATTGTGACACAGTGCGAGGCCGCTATTGACCTTCTGACAGTAGACAGAAGGAGGACCATTGATCCACGACAATGTTGATGATTGGATGTCAGGAGCAGACAGTGTCTGCGGTTGACCATGGGTAACCAAAACCACGGAGAGTGAAACGGCGGCTAAGAGGGGCCTGCTATATTTGTTTTAGACATCAGAAAAACAATATTAAATGATCAGCCAAAATCTCTTTCTAGAAACTGTTTGTAATCAGTTTGTAAACAGTTTGTAATCTATTTTACTTGGACACAAATCAATTGAGGTGCAAAAACTCCTCATCCAGAATTAAAAGAATAAAAAAATTAATTCACTCATCAAAAGCACCTACTATGTGGCTGAGACTAAATGTAGCCCAAATACATGGGCTAAGTAACGGACAGAAAAATGTCTTTAAATAGTAGGTTTCTATTCAAACCAGCCAGCCCTCCTGGTCTCATGGTTAAGATTCGGCGCTCTCACCACAATTGTCTCCCGGTCAGGGAACCCTGTTGGTTGTCATGCTGTGACAGTTGTGTGTTGCAGTGATGCTGAACACTATGTCACCGATATTTCAAACACCAGCAGGGTTGCCCAAGTTGGACAGGTTTCAGTGGAGCTTCAGACTAGACAGGCTGGGAAGAAGGACCTAGCCACTCACTTCCTTAAAAAAGTGGTCCTGAAAACCCTGTGAATAGCAGCAGAGCATTGTCTGATAGAGCCCCAGAAGGCTGGCACAAAAAGACTGGGCAGGATTTACTCTGCTGCCCACAGGGTCACTAGGAGTCAGAATTGACTCAACGGCACTAACAATTCCCTTCAAATTACTAAAACCCTTATATAATTTATATGACTCATATATTCAGTTTAGTGAAGATAGGGAGCATCCTTATGCAGTGTACACACCATTCTCACCAAATTCTGGCTGCGAATCTACCATTTTTAATTGACAGTTTTTACCCGAGCATAGAAAATAATTTACCACATAGCAAAGCTGCCTTAATCATCTAGTTCTTTCAATTAAAACAAACTGCTATCTATACTACCTTCAGAATTCTAACATACTCTCGGGACTACTGCTCGCACTGCTAAATTCCAATTTGAAAATGATTAATTCAGGAAAACAAGCCCGTTTGTTACTAGCAACTTGGCGAACGACTTCAGTCACTGCTTGCAACATCTCTGGCTCCCAGGCAACGTGCAGCACAGTTGACAATAATCAATACTAAATATTTAAGACACGAAAGATGATCTTTTTGCTATCATTCATACACGCATTTTGTGAAGTGTTTAGAAGAGAACACTAGGACTATAAAATCGTCTGGGAAAAATTAACAGAAGCTGCTACAGTCCGAGAGGTTTGAGCATGCACACATTGGATTCCGTTCTTGCAAGGTCATAGTGCACACGAGTACATTACAAGTCTCACAATTCACTCCGGGAGGAATCCTGTTTCAAATTTTCTTAACCCAGCCTTTGCCATCAGCATTTCTCTTTTTTGTTTTATATTTTCCCATCTCCTTCTCCAAACCACACATGCAAAGCACCTTTGGATATCCTAAGTTACGTCTGATTCAGGACAGGCAAAAGTAAACGTTTGCTGGGGCTGACCTGGTGGCGTAGCAGGTAAGTTTGCACCCTCCACTTCAGCTGCCCAGGGTTCATCGGTTTGCATCCCAGGCTTGGACCTGCACACCCCTTATTAAGTCGTGCTGTGGCAGGCGTCTCACATATAAAATAAAGGAAGATAGGTGCAGGTGGGCACAGATGTTAGCTCAGGGCTAATCTTCCTCAAAAAAAATAAGTAAATCAATAAATTAAAATAAATGTTTAGTGACTGAATGAATGACATTTCCACAATGCTTGAACAAATGCATTGAAACCACAATTAAAGGTCGAGGCCAAACTGAAGGTCCTCTGTAGCACTCTTGTTTAGCCAAAGAATCCTGCAGAACCTGTAAGTAATTATATCCTCAAAAGCAAATGAGGCAGAATTTCTTTTTGAATCCCAGGCTAGCAACTAGGCACTGCCTTTTGGAATGGTTTCATGTGTCCCTGGGCAAGTTTGAAGGGAACTGACAATAGCCTTAAGACATACCAGAAGGAACTCAGTTTCTGAGCGATACAGGCTCTTTCCTAGAAAGTTTAAAGGTGCTCCAAAGGGAGAACGAAGTCTTGCTTGAAAGCCATGCTAATGACACAAAGCATGACTTGGGGACCGGTATAAAATGGGCTTGTTCTCACTCATTTAAAGGAGGAGGCGGACACAGAAGTAGGGTACAGCACCGCCCTTAATACTGTCCTCATTTCTGGACATGAAAAGAAATAAAAATAAGTGAAATGATAAGGCCTCACTAAGTAGAGCTGAATAAGCCCTACGGAAGCCTTTGGGAAATTCAATTTTTACAGGTGGACAGCATCCAGCAATTCAGTCCTGTATCTGCTGGGGGGTGCATCCAGACCTTATATAAGAGTCTTTTTTTTTTTTTTAACCAAGTTCAAAGACTAATAATTTTCCATTGAGGCCAGTCCCATAAGCCTCCACATGTCAAAGATTGAATCATTGTTGCCATATGGTCTTCTCTGTTCCCTTCTATGTAACATTCAATAGGATAAGTGTTAACTGATCCCACACCACCTCTGAACTAATTTTCCCTTTCCTTAAATAGGTCCCCAAGATATTCATATGTATCACCTAAGAATCAAAAGCACCATTTAATTGGAAAAGCACAAAGCTTTGGGGAATGACAACAGACAGGTGTCCTAGGTGCCATTATCTATTTATTGTATTTGCCTGCGATAGAACCAGTGACAGTTTGCTCACTAACAACCTGGATTTCGTTTTACATCCCATAGTATTTACTACTTTGGTGTACAGTTTTATGCGTTTTAACATATGCAAAGATTCTTGTAGTCACCATCACAAACAGGGTACAAAATCCCAACCTCATAAAGAATTCCCTCATGCTGCCCCTTTAACAACAACATCCCCCTCCCACTGCCAACCCCTGGCACCCTATGATGTGCCCCTTGCATTTTCAATGTCATAAAAGGAATCATAAAGTATTCAGTCTGGTTGCTGTCACTTTGAATAAAGCCTCAGGCGATTCATCCAGATTGTAGATATCAATAGTTTGTTCCTTTTTATTGCTGAATAGCATTCCATTGTAGGTATACACTACAGTTTGGACATTTGGGTTGTCTACAGTTTGGAGCAATTGTGCCGCTATAAATATTATTGTGCAGGTTTATACATGAACATAAATTCCACCTTTTTAAAGGAATTCCCTAGAGGTGAGGTCACATGGTAATCATATGTTTAACTTCAGAATGAACTACCAAATTGCTTTCCAGAGCGGCTGTATGATTCAGCATCAGTTGGATTTGGACAAACAAATCAAGCTATTTGGGGAGGAAATGATTCTTCATAGGTAGTTTACATAAGATGGGATGCTTCTTTCTCTCAGCAAAAGATGAGAAAGTGCCTATTAAATAAATTCAGCTCCGTGTATCTGAAATCCAACTCACTCGGTTCATTGGTTCCTTGAAGATAAGTACAGTATAAAATAAAAATTGATGAATGCTAAAATGTAGTTATGTGTTGTATAACTACAGTTTAGTGTGAAATCACTGCGTCCCTAATTATGACTTCTGTTCTGCCAAGAACAGCTGGTATTACTGAATGTTGTAAATTGTGCAACAGACTCAGCAAGACAGGATCACTGGGAATTGATTGTTTCCTCACATTACCAGGACACAGAGGCAACGAGGACCCAAGTCAGCATGAAAAACCAATGCACAGGAAAAGTCAGAAACCAAGACTGCTCATAAGTCAACTGCAACTGGATCTGTCAACAGGTAAGTTCTGTACTGAGTTGTTCTGAGACAAGTGGAAATGTGAAACCGGTTTGCAAGCCACTTTCCCAGAAAGGAAGAAAAAATACAGAGAGAAACTGAGTTTTGGTGACTCCTTTTGAGTTGCTGGATCAAATCTCGCCAGAAGAACAACATAGTCTAATAGTTCCTGTAAGTACATTAATCTGTTTGAGTTTCCGTCACTTGCCATACAAACTATTCTCCTACAGATGTTATATTACAACTCTTCAAACAAACCTAACATAATACAAAATATAGAGAAAAACTTCAGGCAAACAGGCAAAAAGTTGGAAACAAAAGTAAAACATTGTGTTACTGTGTTTGGATGGTAGAACCATATGGCTATTCTCCTCTGTTTTTAAAAATATTTATTTCCATGCTTTATTTGATGAACAAGTATTTCTTTCATTGAAGAGATGTAAATAAAAATATATGACTTCAAAATGCATCTATTTCCATAAAAGTATTATACTTCTTTAAGAACATATAAGTCTACAATGAAGAAATACTCAGTTAACAAATCAATCATAACTTATTCAAAGCTGGTGCCTTTCTGTGCAAGAGAAAAAAATTAAAACCTAATTATTTAAATGAAAGAATATTAACTTTAGGGGGTCTGGCCCTGTGGCATAGCGGGTTAAGTTCAGCACACTCCAGGTTGGCGGCCCCAGTTTGCAAGTTCAGGTCCCAGGTGTAGACCTAAATTACTCGTGAGCCATGCTGTGGTGGTGATCCACATATAAAGTAAAGGAAGACTGGCACAGATGTTAGCTCAGGGCTAATCTTTGTAAGCAAAAACAAAACAAAAAAAGAATATTGACTTTAGTAACTCGTATGAGTATGAAAAAATTTAGTTTTTCTGAGCCTCAGTGTCAATACCCAAAAAGTTGGGAGTGTGCTCTGTGTCTCTCAGTTTCTGTTTTAGGCATGTGATCAGAGACAATGCATTGTCCCAAACCCCAGCAGATTCCACATTTGAATATGCAGTTTGATGTTTCCGGAATGTTGAAACTCTACTTCAATTATCCAAAGACACTCTTTTTGACTTCTTAGTAGCCCAGTTTGTCTTAAAATTTGGAAAAAAAATCAAAATCCATGGGTCCTTTTCTGAAATTATGATGGAAAATAAATGGATTTTCATTTTTGTCAAAATAGATCATTTCATTAAATTCAATGTAGTCCGTCAATGAAAAATAGGCTGCTTTAAGATATAACACAAGTACTTCCTTGTAAACATCCATGATGTTCTTAGTTTCTCCCTATAGCATCAAGTTCACTGTGTATAGCTGCCTAATCATATCCGCAAAAACACACAATTTATTGGTTTGGTTTTTCAGAGACCATTGATCACAGAAATTCTTTTTCAACTCAAGAAGCAGCTCAGTAAATCTCTGGGGAAAGTTTGTTAGGCTTAAACATCTGCCTACATTAAAAAAAGTCTTTATTTTTTTCCAAAAATATCATAAATTAAAGATAGTTAGGGGTACAAGCATAAAGCATATTGTCAACATAATTAACTCCTTCCATCAAGAACATTAATCTCCAAAACACAGATGCTCCCAATGAATGATGCAAACATAGCTTCTTACATCCTGTTTTGACTTGCATAAATTAATAACCTTTTGTTATTGTGTCCACTGTATCTTTGGAATATAAAATCAGATTTTCCATATTAATAGAAAAATTCTCAAATATCTAACATGGGCGTGCTTTGACCTTACTAGTTCACATGTAGCAGCTATTAAAGTTTCAAAGATTCCCCTCAAAACCTGTGTGTTCATAACCTCAATCAGGACCCACCTGGAGATAAAGTGAATTGTCTTTTCCTTTAAACCCATATTTTAGACACATATACTGTGGGAGCTGGCAGTTATTCCCCTCCAGTAGTTCCTTCTAGAAAGGTGTAGCATGGCATATTTGGCCCTGAAATGTTTCAGTCATGAAAATGACAAACTCTGATAGAACTTGAAAGCCTTCTTTCTAATTCAGACTTCACTTCCAGGTGTTCTGGATAAATTGAAATTTCCTTTCACAACATACTGCTCTGTAACTCTTCTAGTCTAAACTACCACCATCACTCACTCCAACTTCAACATCTAGCCATGTAACTCATCTTCCAGTGTCCCGCTGGCCTCTTCCCAAGCAGTTCTCCACCTGGCAGCCAGACTAGAGCCTAATTGTGTTAGCTTTCATCTGGTTTCCACAATTTACTGCCTATAAACATTAGGAGAGTTAGTTTAACCTATCGTTGCCTCAATTTCCCCTTTTGTAAATTGAGACAATAATAGCATCCATCTTAGAGGGCTGTTGGCAATTGAGTAAGTTAATGCGTTGAAGTCTTCAAAGAGTGTCTCGCATGTAAGAAGTACTCAATAACCAATACTATCACATTATTTTTATAGTGAAACAAACATTGTTCGATGTGCCCTATAAGGCCATGCCACTACCTAGGTCAATGTCCTCATCTCAACTGCACCGGCCTTCTTTCAGAGACTTATGTTCACTGGGTTCCTTCTTTGCATATGTTTTTCCCTACAATGTATTTCCATGCATTGTGCCTAGAATAATATTCTCTTCTTTCTTAGGGCATCTCCCACTTATTGAACCTAGTCCCACTCTGGGTACTGCGGCTTTCCAAGCTTCCTTTACCTATATTTTCAGAGAACCAGAAAATGTTGCTATTTTAATGCTGGAGAAATCTATAAACAGATAATTGTGAAGTGATGAATATAGAAAATATTTATAATTGGGGGGCTGGCCCAGTGGCTCAGCAGTTAAGTGTGCATGTTCTGCTTTGGCGGCCCGGGGTTCTCCGGTTCAGATCCTGGGTGTGGACATGGCATCGCTTGGCAAGCCATGCTGTGGTAGGCATCCCACATATAAAGTAGAGGAAGATGGGCACGGGTGTTAGCTCAGAGCCAGTCTTCTTCAGCAAAAAGAGGAGAATTGGCAGCAGGTGTTAGCTCAGGGCTAATCTTTCTCAAAACAAAAAAATATATATGTATAATCGGATTTTTAAGGAGTCAAAGGGAAAGAGTGAATTACTCTGGAGACTAAACCAGGAAATGATTAAATTGGTCTTAAAAGATTGGAATCTGCCTCAAAAAGGCAAAACGGGATTAGAAGTCATTGATGATCAAAGTGTTGGGCGTGATTATGGGGGCACTGAGGATTATATCTCATTTAATGATCCTGAGAACCCTCAAACCTGAGTGCTATTTTTTTCACTTTAGACATCAGAAATCTGATGGTTGAAGTAATGTCCATAAGATCCTACAGCCTAGCAGAGACAGGGTCTGGAGGCAAACTTAGATTTGACTTTCCAACATCATCTTTGCACTCAAGGCATCTTTCCATAGGTAATGGCACATAAGGGAGAAAGAAGAAGATTCACTCAGAAGCCAATGAGGTGTTGAGGGTGTGTGGAGACAGACTGTACGTGATGTTGGTAATGAGGCTGGGAAGACAAATCCAGACTAAAGCATAAAGAGCTTTATGTGTTTTCCAATGAGAGCAAGGAATCTCATCAAGTCAAGCAAAGGGTAGGTGTCTTATCATTTTGGCCCAATAGACAGGGAACTCACTTTCTCTGGGGACCCAGATGGCCCTCACCTCTCCCCTCCTCTCTCTCCACGTTCTGGACAATCTTAATTCTCATACTTACATGTAAACTGACATGTCTGCCAACACTCACACGTTAGCACTCTATACAAATTGACTGCAATTTCTCAGTCTCACAGTTCAAATTATTGTGAGAGGGAATCTGTTCGGTGGTGCTGCCCTTCTTTGATCATCTTTGCTATTCTGGAGGGTGCAGAATCATAGGATGCAGGCAGGAGTAAAAGGACAGAGTTAATTTCCCTGTAGGGGGCTCTGAGTTAGGATAGGCATTCCAAAATGGGTCAATGAGACATGCCATATTAAAGAGCTTGAACTTTCTTCTAAAAGCCATGCTTAACAGTTCCTAAAATACAACTGAACATTGATTTGTAATAGATTTATACAAACCAACCACATTCAACAGCCAATGTAGTATACTTTGAACCCTTGGAAGATGTGGTTAAATATTGACCGTCTCTAGCTTAAAATTTGCAAGAAACCATCCAACACGGGAACTAAGAGGTACCATGTTCATGATCTTTTAATAGAAAACATTTATCAGTGTATTTACCATTACCTGAATAAACAACCGTGTACACCAAAAATAAGAGCTAAGAGTATTTCTATACTGAAGGTGATAGATAAACCCACAAATTACCTGAATATTTCTACAACACATATACTTCAGCTTGCAGGAAAATGTCTCATTATTTTTTTAGCTATGATCAAGGGGGAAAAAGGACATAATTAATTATTCTTTCTTGTTCTAATGATTTTACAGTTCACAGCAAGACTTACAAAATGAATTTTGTCATAAGCCAAAACAAGTATGCTCTTGACTGGAAAGACTGAACTTTATAAAGATATCACTTTCTTTAAAGCAAATTCAAATGTGCTTGAATAATTAAAGGAAAAAATAATAACGTGGTCTCCCTATAATCATTCTTACATTAAACTCTCTACATCAAAATCAAAAATATTTTTATGCATGATGGGCAGTTTCCCACTAACAATTTTCTAAATTGCCTAATAATTTTATGTAGCATAATTACAAGACTCCTGCTTGTGTATTTTTGCTTTTCTTTGCTTCCATCTGAATACAAATTAAGGGTAATCACTAGCAACCTTTGTGGTAGATGCTTACAATGCAATGCCACAACAGAGCTATGTAAAATGAACCCAGCAGGAAAGCCCTTGAAATACTTCTTCCCTTAACAACAGGGCATGCAACTATATGAGGAAAAATTTCCAGACTAAGTGATTTTCTGAATAACAATGGGTGAGTATGTGAAGGCTGATTGATTGCTAGTGAATCACTTCGATTTCTAAAGCTCTGCTGAACATTTCCACCTTATGATCCAGCAGTAGATGCAATTCAACACTTATATACCCAAACTCCCTATGAGTGTTTCCCACTCTCATGGTTACTTTTAATTTCAATTAGTCTAGGCCACATTGCACAGCTGTTTGGTCAAACACTAGCCTAGATGTCGCTGTGGAGTCTTTTATAAATGTGATTAATATTTATCATCAGTGGAGTTAAATAAAGAAGATTATCCTTGATAATGTTAGTGGGCCTCAATCCAACCAGTCGAAGGCCTTAAGGGCAAAAACTGAGGTTTTCCAAAATCAAGGAATTCTGACTCAAGACTATAACACAGAAACCCTGCCTGAGTTTTCAGCCTGCTGGACTGCCCTATGGATTTTTCACTGCCCAACTCTAACAATCACATGAGCTAACTTCTTATAATAAATCTCTCCCTCTCGCTCCACACACAATGCAGTCATGTATATATATATATATATGTTGTTAGTTCAATTTTGGCCATATCTCTCTATTATAAGCATAATTTCTTTCCTTAACTTGAATTTAAAGCAATTTCCTATTTTTATTTGCCTGCTCCTAAGGAACATAACTATAAAGTCACAAATTTGATGTGGTAGTTTTTTTCCTACAACACATTAATACACAACTACAGTCATGTGCAACACAACAACATTTTGGTCAATGATGGACAGCATATAGGATGTTGGTACCCTAAGATTAGTACCATATGGCCTACATGTGTAGTCGGCTATACTACTTAAGTTTGTATAAGTACACTCTATGATGTTCACATAACAATGCAATTGCCTGATGATGCATTTCTTAGAATGCATCCCCTTTGTCAAGTGACTCATGACTGTACTGGCATTTTAAAAATGCTCATCCTGGGGCTGGCCCTGTGGCCAAGTGGTTAAGTTCATGCACTCTGCTTTGACAGCCCAGGGTTTTGTTGCTTTGGATCCTGGGCACAGAGCTAGCACTGCTCATCAGGCCATGCTGAGGCAGCATCCCACATAGCAGAGACTACAACCAGAAGGACCTACAACTAGAATATATACTGGGGGGGGTTTGGGGAAAAGAAGAAAAAAAAAATGGTCATCCACATAAAACATAAAATCACACTAGTGGTCCCTATATCATTCTAAGGAAGCATACCCTGGACTCACTTCTCTTCTTGACATTGCTTCGATTAATAGAATCAATATTTTCCTATTATGCAGAATCAAACTACCTACCCTTTCTAGCTCACTTATTTATTTCTCTTGTCACATCTCTAACTTTTTTTAAATTATTTTCCCACCAGAATTTAGGCCTTTATTACATAAAATCTAAACTGTGGAATTTCTGGTGAGCCAAGGACCCATCTTTAATTCTCTCTGTTTGTATTACCCAAACACCTAGCCAACTGATGATCAGAACCCAAAGATGCAAAGAGAATTAGCTTTTTTCTTGTCCTGAAATATCATACAACTTAGTAAAGGATTCATTCCCAGTTATTCACTTAGAACTCAGAGGACTTTCTCATGTGGCTGAGAGCGTAAGAGAGATGCCACAGTTTCCTAATAAAGCGTGCTCAGAGTCTAAACACTGGGGAGGAGTTTTCTAAGGAAAGGACAACTAAGGAGTAAGAAAATAAATATCAGTTGGCCTGGACCTTCACAGTTGTTGACACCCACACTTGATGTCTGAGGACAAGAGAGGCTCAGAGTCATGCCCAGTGTTACTCAACTTGAGTCCTGCCCATTTCAGTAGTACTAATTCTTGCTCATTACAGTAGTACTAATTATGATTTTGAACACAGCTTCCTCAGCCTCCTTTTCTCCAAAGAAGAGCTTGTTTTAAATTGACGTAGCAAAACCAAACAGACTTCATTAGATAAAATAATTTCTTTCTTCCATCCTTCTTTCCTCCGATCTTCCCTTCTTACCTTCCTTCTTTGCTCCCTCCTCTTTCTTCTCTTCCTCTCTCCTTTCCTTCCATTCCCCATTGTAAATATTGGATCCCAGTCACTGGTTTGATCACTGGCTTTCAGACATTAAGCAGAATCTGCTCCCAAATCTCACTTACCTCAGTGCCCTCGTGTGTGTGGGGGGGAGCTCACCTCTCTCTCCACAATACTCAGCTCAGCTGCCTCACCCAGGCCTGCAGGTGTCAACGGATGCCTGTGCCTTCCAATCACGTTTTTGAACCACACCACAGCCTTTCTTCCCACGCAAATTAAACCATCAAAGCCCTCAAAATGCCAGCTCTCTAGTGCCTGATCTAAACCTCTTCTTGCTTTGCAGGGCTATTAGGATTATAAAGGTTAATCCCTTCTTGTCTTCCCTCTCAAATCAAGTTTTGTGAGTAAATACTGAGTATGGACATGTGCACATCATCTTATTCTTTATTGTTCTAGACTTATATAATGATGACCATCTCCTGATGGAGGTATTGATAACGAAAAGCCCAAGAGTACATAAGTACATGGTACAACATGAATGTGTCCCGACATGTGATGGTAAGTGAAAGAAGCCAGAGAGAAAAGACTGCACCTATTATATGGAATGTCCAGAAAAGGCAAACCCAAAGAGACAGAAAGTAGACTAGGGGTAGCTAGGGGCTGGAAGGAGAGGGAAATGAGGAGTGACTGCTAATGGATACGGGCTTCTTTGGGTGAGGGTGATAAAAATGTTTTGGAATTAGGTAGTTTTGATAGCCGTACAATCCTGTGAATATACTAAAACCATTGAATTTTATACTTTAAAAGGGTCGATTTTATGGTATGTGAATTATATCTCAATAAAAAGAAAAAGAAGACTTCACAGATAAATTTCTGAAACTTAGAAATATTCTGTCATCAATTCTAAAATAATATTCTTGCATAGTTAGAATTTTGGAATTAGTTTCATAATAGTTGTGTGTGATTGTTTTCTCTCTTCGTGGTACACAAAATAACATTATGTTATAAAATGGATTGCATCGTAGAGTCAATGAAGCATGATTTTACTTACCAGTAGAACCAAAAAAAAAAAAATAACTATTCAAAATCTTTTATCTCAAAGACCTTTTACTGGAAACAAATTGTTGGCTCTTTACTTCAAAATATTTAAACTAAATTCACCCTGTAAATAATCAGATTTGTTAGTTTGTTTTTTGTGGTAAAGAAAGGACTGTTGCAGAGATTTTTAAATGACCACAAATTCTTTAACACTCTTCTCATTAGGAATTCGGCTTTATATTCCCTCTTCTTGTGTCTGGGTCTGCAATGATGCTTTCAACAATAGAAATAGAGTATGAAGGCAGTGATACTGGGTGAATTCTGAGGACTGGTCACAGAAGGCCATGCAGCTTCCCACTGGTTCTCTTGGGATGCTTGCGTAGAAGGGAGCCCATTGCCATATAAGACACTGCTTACTTTAAGACTACCAAGCTGCAGAGGCCACGGGTAGGTGTTTTGGCTGACAGGACCAGCTGAGCCTCCAGCTGACAGCCAGCCACCTGAGCAAGCCATCTTGGCTGTGCAGCTCAACCCAGTCTTCAGATAACAGCAGCCCAGACCACATCTGATTGCAAATGCATGAGGAATCCCAAGAGAAAACTGCTTACTTGGGCCCTTCCTGAGTTCAGGACCCACAAAATCCTGAGCAAAATAAAACAGTTGCTGTTTTACACACTCAGTTTTGGGGCAATTTGTTATGTAGCTATAGTAACTAGAACAAGGACACAGAGAAGAAGGTCATATTTTCTTTCCTAATTGACTCATCCAGACAACTCAGAAGCGAGGACAAACCAAGGACCCATTTTTATTACACATTCTTCATGAAAGAATGTGGACTACTATACTCTGACAACTCAGACTCTTTCTTCCACCCAGCTCAGCACTTCGTGTATCCAAGCGCTGCTTCCTCCTCTCTACCCTCCTCAGTCAAAACGTGATCTTATGTATTCTTAATGGAGTGCTAATTTATTATTTATAAATATGCTTGAACACACAAATACAAGCATTTTCTAAACCACCATTAGTTTCTTTCAACTGCTGTATGCTTATATGCCACTATTAAATAAACTGTAAACCTGCCATGTTTTTGATATATAGTTAATGAAGTGTGATTCAGTGTAAATGAAAAGGACTTATCTAATTTGGAAATGCCTTATTTTGAACCTAATTACTGCAGTAATTGATAGATGTCTTATTACTTTGAAAATTTTCTTTCTGACAATAAAACTTCCATAGTTTTTAGAATGAATTCTCACTACCTATAGAAAAATGCCTGAATTTCGTTTCCTGATATGTAAGGTCCTCTATTATATGGTGCATCTTAGTTTTCCCATCTCCTATTATTTTGCTGCAGATACACTATATACCAGTCCAAGTAAAAACTTGGCATATGGTATCATAGAAAGTCACTTATTCCCATTTCCAAACTTTGAAGTTCCACGTATGGAAACTGTCCTCACCATATCTGTATGACTAAAGCTTTATCAGCTTACAGATTTTCCAGTCTGTCAAGTTTTCCATAAATTCTCAGTTACAAATAACACGTTCCTCCTTGGAAATATTCTACCACTTTTAATGCACAGGACTTTTTCTCTCTTGTATTATTACATCATCATATATTTTATAAATATTTATCTCAAAAGCTTTCCTGGAACAGATGCTTAGCAAATGACATTGAACAAAACCACAGAAGAATAAATGAATGAATAACGGAATAAATCAATGAAATATTGAATTTAGTTTTGTCTATTTCCTTTCTTAACAATACCCAACATATTCCTGAAATTTTCATCAAGAAGTGAATTATAACTTTGTAATATATAGTAACTTACTAATAATTCTGCAAATTTAACTATCTGTCACTGTGTGAAAAGAGACCTCTTGCGCTAAATTGATCCATTTCATGAACTAGTTAAAAGATTATATTTGTCCAGGGCACATCTATTATTCACATGAAGAGGGCTGAATTATAACCATGAACTCCCTGAGAAAACATCATTCTTAAGCAAACCCATCTGAGCTTCAGAACAAAAATAATATTGATATAGCCTTCGACATCAGGCTTTTAGAAAAAGACCATCTTGTCCCAGAGCAATGGTTCTCATCCATCCCTATGTTATTTTCCCTCAAGTATTAAACCGAAGAATCAAGGCCCCTCTACCTTTGGAAAAATAATTGCAAGACGGGCAGTGACAGTTTTTCAAACTTTCCATGAATTTATTCATTCTCAGTGAGTTTAAAGGATTAAATTCCTTTTACTAAACTCATCAAATTGCACACATTAAATATACGCAGTTCTTTGTGTATCAATGATACCTCAATAAAGTTGTTGTTTTTTTTTTTCAATCTCCTCTAATGTTGGGAATAAATTGTTGCTATACTACATAAAAGGCACGTTTTGGTGAACAGAGGAACTGATGATCCTGGGAAGGATCCCACTTCACATATGGCCACCAACACAGAACCTGTGTCACCACACAGCACATAACACCTGTAGTTTATATGGAGATTGTGGAAGAGTGGATTTTTAGTCTTATTTCAGAGCCATTGCATGGGCTATGCCCTGTGCTGGAACAACTTTGGGACAATCTCTGATCACTCAATATGTACACTTTTTGGGGTTTGTCTCAAACATCCTTTCAGAAAGCCTTCCTTGATCATTCTCTCTAAGTACCTATCTTTTCTGTTCTCTATCATAGTACTCTATTTGTTTCTTTCCCAGTACATCTCAAAATTCATTATTATTTTGCTTATTTTTTTTCTATTTTAAGTTGTCTACCCCACTATTGTATAAGATTTATAAGGAAGGGGACCTTATTTTTCTTGTTCTTCATTGAATCCCCAGTTCCATTCAGATTGGCTAGCAGAGAGTAAGCACTCAATATACAATAATTATAAAAATAGAATAACAGTGTAAGTATCTAGTGTTGACATAAGTCAATAATGGAGCTAAACTAAGCATGCTAATATGTTATCTCATTTACGCCTTATACCTGCTTTACAAGGCACATAATCATTTCCCCCATTTTACAGATGAGTTAACTTCCTTATAGAGGTTACTTGACTTTCACACAATCACAGTAAGTGACGGAGTCGGGCTTTGGATTCAGGGTTATCTGTTTCAGAAACAAGTTTCATCACTACTGTGCATTTCTAATAGGATGTATTACTTCTACATCCTGTCCATGGTACACATACTCTAAGAAGAGAATTGTTGTTCAAGAAAATTTAGGGATAAAAAGGCTAAGACTTTTAAAAGTATATAGAAATAGTTCATACTTATGAGATGCCAATTTTAACTGCTCTCTTCTATTTCCCTTTTATGTCTAAATCAGGGATCCTGACCATTATCTAAGCTGCTTTCCCAAAGCTACTTGTTGTAATAATCCTCTAAATAGGAAGCAGAATCAAAAGAAAGACTGGGAGGGTCTTTAAGAAAAACTATTTGGGAAAGCAGAACAAGGAGAAGAAATAGGACCTACAAAAGCCTGGGTGTAAAAATAAGAACAACAATAATAATGACAAGAATGATTCCAATTTGAGTTGAGAAATGAAAGACCTATGAAAATTAACTACTTCTTAGAGAGAAGTCATGGGGGAAAACATTTCAATTTAGTCTTTGGATAGATTAATACAGTATCTGTCTCAATGTAAAATAGACCAAATTGCTAAGTCGACAAATTTCTAAGCTCACTTAGTGGTGACAATTTTTATATACTCAAAATATTAATGAGAAAAAAATCCTCAGAAGGCAGAATACACTATTCCATCCCTCTGTGTTACTGGGTGCATGATGTTGGGCAAGACACTTCATTTCTCTAAGCCTCATTTTCTCTGTCACTAAATTGGACAATCAATATCTGCTTTGCCTGTCTCCTAGGGCTAACGGGACTCAAAGCACATAATGAATCAAGAGAGGTGTGAAACCTTTCAAAGTCGGTCCCTCTCATTTTGATGAGCATTACCTCTGGGCACTTGAGGTAGAATTCATAAGTTACTGAATGAGATGGAGACACAATTACCAGAGAACTCGCTTTGCCATGAACTTGGAGTGAGACCCTGACAATGTCATTTAATTTTCCTGGGCCACTGTCTTTCCATGTAGCTGGATGTATAATGACATCCAGGAAAGTGCTCTGAAGGCAAGAATGTGCTGTAGAGAGGTTGAGATATTATCATTGTTGCTGCTATGAACTATTTCCTCTTTGTTGTACTCTGATTAATTTGTCAGAGGACACAGACATTCCCATGAGCAATAGAAAGGTTTTTGTCCTCACTTGCTATGATCCCAAGCCTTCTAACACTTTGAGTACATGATTTAACAATATGATTGCTAGGTAGAAAATTAAGGTAGATTTAGCATCTAATTCATCCAGCCCCCTTGTTAAGATCTGCTTGGCGATGTGGTAGGTTGGCCAAAATGACTAATGCTATTTGAGGCATCACCTTGCTCTCCTTCTCTCTTCATGCATTTTGACAATCTTGACCTTTGTAATATCAGAATAGAGCAGTACAAATTATTTTTAATGTACTATATTCCAGAGCTAATGGTTGGACAAAATTAGAAAAACTGAGCTCAAGCAAATCTATTCAAATCAGAGAGAACAACATTCTCAAATGTAGTTTTGTAAATTAATCTTACAAGGCCCAATTATTTGCAAAAGCTTTTATGATTCTTCCAAACAATAAGGCTGAGATCAAAGCTAAGAAATGTGTTTCCACAAAAAAAATATCTCTCTTGGCTTTAAAAGACTATCTCTTCCTACTCTACCTCTCCCTCACTGTGTTCCAGCCACCATGGCCAACTTTCAGGTTTGCAAACAAACCAAATGACTCCTGGCTCAGGGCCTTTGAATGAGCTGCTCTCCCAGGATGCTCTTCCCTGTGCTCTCCACACATCCTTCAAGTTTCTTCTCATCCTTCAAGTTTCACCTTCACATACTGTATTTGCGACTTGCCAAGAGAAGCCTCTTTTGACCACTTCTTTGAGGTCTTGCCCAATCTGCTTCGTATTCCCTTTGTCTTCAACCAAAATACCATCCCTATTTCCTTTGGAGAACTTCATTGTCATTTGCTTCTAAGTTTCATATGGACAGAGATTGTGTCTCTTTCACTTACCACTCTTGATCCAGCCCCTAACTGAGTGCAGGAGAGACTTAAGCTACACTTACTGGAAGAATGAGAGAAAGCTTTAATTCACTCATCCAAGGCAAGTTTTTATGAGGCACCCTCTCTGCATGAGAACTCTGTATGAGCTTCCTGCTGACAGGGATAGAAAAATGAGGAGCCTGTTAGAGTCTCAAGGAGATCACAGACTGGTTAATGATGTTGACTGCAAAAATGGGTGCCCTTTCTCCCTACAGTCATGCTTGTTATAACACATTAACTCAGACCCTATAAAATTAACTTTAATAGACTTTACTTACGGCAAAAAATCATTCCAACCTTCAAAATTACTAATTGCCTCGTAAATATATAGAAAGAAGAACCGTCTCTGAAATAGTTTTCCACAGCTTTAGAAAGCTTTTTTGTAAGGAAATTCATCTCTGCTTAATACTCATCCATCCGTCCATCCCTCCATCCAACAAATATGGCACAATACAGGGATTAAGATTGCAGGATCTGGAGTAAAACAGTTCATATCTAAATTTCAGTTTCTCTATTTACTTAGTTGTGTGACTTTGGTGAGGCTGTGCCTCAGAGGCCCTGGCTGTAATATCAGATATAACAGAAATGTGTTATTAGGTGAAGCTAAGTTAGGATCTGACTGTGTCCAGCACTGACTAAGCCATGAACGACTCCAACCTGAACAAGCCTCTTACTGAGTGCACTGTGGGGCAGATAGCACCATGTCAACCCCTCCTGTCCATTGGAGGTACAAGAACATAGTCTTGAAAAGGTAAGCTATGCAGCCCTCAGTAGGTTTGTGAATTTAAAGGACCCTTTTCTGTACTCAGACCAACCATTTATACCAAGGTTTAAATGCCTTCTCCCTACCTGTGATACATACTTAGAAAGAAAAAACTCTCAAATATCAGAAGGCAGTCTTAAGCGTTCAGATTAAGCATCCAAGAAGGAGGGAAATAATAAAAGTTAGAACAGAAAGAAATGAAATTGAAACAAAAACGACTGTAAAAATGATCACTGAAACAAGGTTCTTTGAGAGGATAAACAAAATTGGCAAACCCTTAGCCAGACTCACTAAGAAAAGAAGAGAGAAGGCTCAAGTAAATAAAATTAGAAATGAAAGGGGAGAAATTACAATGGATAGCACAGAAATACAAAAGATTATAAGAGAATATTATGAAAAACTATTTGCCAACAAACTGGACAATCTAGAAGTGGATAAATTCTTAGACTCTTACAATCTCCCAAAACTGAATCGAGAAGAAATAGAGAATCTGAATATACCAATCACAAGTAAGGAGATTGAAACAGTAATCAACAACCTCCCTAAAATAAAAGTCCAGGAACAGATGGCTTCTCTGGAGAATTCTACCAAACATTCAAAGACAATTTATTACCTCTTCTTCTCAAACTATTCCAAAAACTTGAGGAGAAGGAAATATTCCTAACACATTCTACGAGGCCAACATCACCCTGATCCCAAAGTCAGAGAATCACAACACAAAGAAGGAAAATTACAGGCCAATATCGCTGATGAACATAGATGAAAAAATCCTTTAAAAAATATTGGCAAACCGAATAGAGGAATACACTAAAAAGATGATAAACCATGATCAAGTCAGATTCATACCAGGGACACAGGGATGGTTCAGCATCTGAAAATCAACCAATGTGATACAGCACATTAACAAAAGGAGGAATGAAAAACACATGATCATCTCCAGAGATGCAGAGAAAGCATTTGACAAGATCCAACACCTGTTCATGACAAAAACTCTCAATAAAATGGCTATAGAAGGAAAATACCTCAACATAATAAAGGGCATATATGACAAACCTACAGCCAACATCATACTCAATGGGGAAAAACTGAAAGCCATCCCTCTGAGAACAGGAACAAGACAAGGGTGCTCACTCTCACCCCTCCTATTCAACATAGTACTAGAGTTTTGGTCAGAGCAATTAGGCAGGAAAAATAAATAAAAGGAGAACCCAAATAGGCACTGAAGAAGTGAAACTCTCACTGCTTGCAGATGACAAGATTTTAGATATAGAAATAATCAACAACTACAACAAAGTTGCAGGATACAAAGTAAACTTACAAAAATCAGTGGCATTTCTATACTCTAATAACAAACTAACAGAACAAGAACTCAAGAATACAACCCCATTTACAGTTGCAACAAAAAGGATAAGATATCTAGGGATAAATTTAACCAAGGAGGTAAAAGACCTATACAAGGAAAACTAGAAGACATTACTGAAAGAAATTGAGAATGACATAAAGAAATGGAAAGATATTCCATGTACGTGATTGGAAGACTAAACACAGTTAAAATATCCATTCTACCTAAAGCAATCTACAGACTCAATGCAATCCCAATCCGAATCCCGATGACATTCTTCACAGAAACAGAACAGAGTCTTAAAAATCATATGGGGCAACAAAAGACCCCAAATGCCCAAAGCAATCCTGATAAACAGAAACAAAGCAGGAAGAAAACATCCCAATTCCTGACTTCAAAACATATTACAAAGCTATAGTAATCAAAACAGCATGGCACTAGTACAAAAACAGGCACACAGATCAGTAGAATTGAAAGCCCAGAAATAAAACCACACATCTACAGACAGCTAATCTTCGACAAAGGAGCTAAGAACATGCAATGGAGAAAGGAAAGCCTCTTCAATAAATGTTGCTGGGAAAACTGGACAGCCACATGCAAAAGAATGAAAATAAACCATTTTCTTTCTCCTTAGGCAAAAATAAATTCAAAATGGATCAAAGACTTTAAGGTAAGACCTGAAACCATAAAACTTCTGGGAGAAAAAATAGGCAGTACACTCCTCTTTGACATCAGCCTTAAAAGGATCTTTACAAATACAATGTCCACTCAGACAAGGGAAACCGAAGAAAAAATAAACAAGTGGGACTTCACCAGACTAAAGATCTTCTGGAAGGCAAAGGACACCAAGATCAAAATGAAAAAACAACCCATGAACTGGGAGAAAATACTTGCAAATCACGTATCTGATAAGGGGTTAATCTCTACAATACATAAAGAATTAACACAACTGAGCTACAAAAAAATAAACAACCCAATCAAAAGTGGGCAGAAGATATGCACCGGCACTTTTCCAAAGAGGCTACACAGATGGCCAATAGGCACATGAAATGATGCTCAACATCATTTATCATCAGGGAGATGCAAATCAAAACTACAGTTAGATATCACTTTATGCCCATTAGAATGGCTAGAATCACCAAGACAAAACATAATAAATGTTGGGGGCTCGTCCAGTGGTGCAGTAGTTAAGTTCTCACGTTCTAATTCAAAGGCCCAGGGTTCGCCAGTTCAGATCCCAGGTGTGGACCTACACACTGCTTGTCAAGCCGTGCTGTGCTAGGCATCCCACATATAAAGTAGACGAGGTTGGGCAGGATGGGCATGGAAGTTAGCTCAGGGCCACTCTTCCTCATCAAAAAGTGGAGGATTGGCAGCAGATGTTAGCTCAGGGCTAATCTTCCTCAAAAAAGAAAATAAAAAAATAAATAATAAACGTTGGAGAGATTGTGGAGAAAAGGGAACCCTCATCTACTGCTGGTAGGAATGCAAACTGGTGTATCCACTTTGGAAAAGAGTATGGAGATTCCTCAAAAAATTAGAAGTAGAATTACCATATGACCCAGCTATCCCACTACTGGGTATTTATCCAGAGAACTTGAAATCAACAATACAATGAGATTTATGCACCCCTATGTTCATTGCAGCATTACTTACAATAGCCAAGATATGGAAGCAACCCAAGTGCTCAGCGACTCATGACTGGATGAAGAAGATGTGTGTGTGTGTGTGTGTGTGTGTGTGATACACACACACACACACACACACACACACTTATAAATATATATAATATATATATATATTATATATATATATTATATATATATATATTATATATATATATATATAACATATATAATGGAATACTATTCAGCCATGAAAAAGACATAATTTCAGCCACATGGATGGACCTTGAGGGTATCATGTGAAGTGAAATAAGCCAGACAGAGAAAGACAAACACCGTATGACTTCACTCATACGTGGAATATAAAGAAACTTATGGACAAAGTGAACAATTTAGTGGTTCCCATGGGAAGTGAGGGGGGGGGTGGGCACAAGGGTCAGAGGGGCACATTTATATGGTGTTTGATAAATATTAATGCGCAACTGAAATTTCACTATTTTCTAAACTATTTATACCATAATAAAAAATTTAAAAAAATAAATATTAAGCATCTAGCCTAGGAGTTAGTACCATTCTTCTCTCTATCTAAACCTTTAATCCTGCAACTTAGGTCAACAAATCTGAGGTCACAAAATTCAGTAAGCAATCCAAGGCATACAAAGTAATTTTCTCATGTATTAGGCAAAATTTAAATCGTAAAAGAACAGGTCGAGGTTGAGATTGGTGTTATCACTCCCATTTCACAGATGGAAAAGTTAAGGGCTCGAGAGTTGGCATGAGATGTCCAAAGTCACATTGTTGCTAAGAAATAGAAAGGAGCCCAGAATGAGGTCTTATGAACAACAGTGTGTGTCTCTTTCTGCCACCCCCCTCCATTTATATATAAGCAAAACAAGAACTTTATAAAGAATTCTGCACCCTCTTAAGTGCCCTAAATCCTAGAAATATCCCCAAGGGTAAGAACCATATGAAAACTTACAGACCACTATCTTCTTTTCAAATTATCTTATTATATTAAAAGCTCATGTTTTAAATCATATGCATTAAACTAGATGTCATTGGGGAAAAACATTTAAATTTCAAGATTCAAAAGGGGTTTTGAAATATGTATGCCCTTTTCCAGCTAAGGGAGAAGAGTGACAAATAATCTATAAATTATAGTGGAATCTTGTTAATTCTAATGAGTATCTGCAAGAGCTGTTGCCAATTAATAAATCTTGCAAACAACTGAATGAGAGAAAACGGTGGCTAAAGGGCACTTTTTCTGAATGTGTGAGGGGTGTGCCCTCTTGGCTGCAGAAGACATTTTGGAGCCTACTCGAAAGATGACTGTGAAAAGATTTATGGGGGTTGATTGACGGGAGGCTCAAACGCATAGAGTTTTCAGTGGGAAAACAGGGTCAATATTTCATCATTAAGTCAATGGTTTTATGAAGTCCCATGGAAACTGCTCTGAAAGTAATTAGCTCACATGAATGCCTCCTTGTGTTTTCATGTGTCTCAGATGAGAAAATTTGTTAGGCTTTTCTCTGGTTACATTACTTATTCTTGGCTTCAAGCTGGGGAAATTATTCCTGTCAACCATCACACAGATTCCTTTAAATTACAATAATAGTTATGGACAACACTTACTTGGAGCCAGCTATCTTTTTAAAAAGAGTGAAAAACTAAATTATTGAGATGCAGGTCAACTGTCATTTCTGTCAAAATCCAAAGCAAAACTGAGAGACAGCATCTCAGAGAAAATAGCCTGGGACCAACACCAATAAACATGGTGATCAACTTTCAGTGTAATGACTTATTCAGTATGTCATTACCGGTGTGTGCGCACACACACACACAAATATAGACATATTTGAACTTTATCCTGAATGTCAAATAATATTGAAAGTTTTATTGATTTCTTTTAAATGGTAGGTAGAGGAGGATATGTACAATAAACTTCAGGCTAATGATGTTGAAAGAAGTCCACATTGCACAATACACAATTCACAATTACACAATGAATTTACAAGTCACCAGCTGTGCCTGGAAAGGTGAGGTGAGAACGAAATGAATAAAAAATCTTCTCACTTAGTAAACATCTCTTAAAACGTCAAGACCATAAGATCTGGCCTGTTTATGAGCGCTAAGTTGGGAAGCTCTGCCTAGGGGGCCTGCCTGAGCGACAACTGAAAACATACAAACAAAAACCATCTGTTCAGTTAGAAAACAAGAAATGCTAGTTTCCTCCCAAAAGTTGATCTTACAGTAACTAAATAAGCACAGCTATCCATGCAATTTTATTTTCGTCTTGGTCTTGAACTCCAGAAAATTCATGGCTAAATACTGTAGTTAATCAAAGTAACTTCTGGGTAATAATAACCACCAGAATCCTTTATTTCTATGACTACTTATCCTTAAATTAAAGTATACCCTGTCAATTCCTTTTTTTTTGAAATAGACATGCGATATACTAACTATACCTAATAATAAGTTAAAAGGCAGATTTACAAACAAACCATCTAAATCAGAAGATTTCAAATACTTTCTCAAAATAGGTCAACATGAATATGTATTATCATGACTTAATGACGTTTTAGCATACAAACAATTTTATTAAGTCAATTTCTGACGGTCCTCAATATCAGCTATAAAAGATGAGTTTTTAATTTGTTGCATATGAACTTTGTTTTAAATAACTGAATAAAGCCAATAAATAAACAGAACCTTATTCCACAAATTTCCAGGATCTCTCACCCATATTTTGCCTTCATGACTTTAAATGGCATCTAATATCTGCTTTCCCAAATTTGACACAAAAGAAAAACTTAGTAAACCTTAAGAAAATCAGATTGAAGCTACCTACCGGCAAATATCAAAGGTAACAGAATCCAAATAAAACAGAAAATAAGAACACCAAACAATTCAAATATATTGTGTGTAAATTGACTAGGTTTAGGGCTCCTGTTGTCCTAAGCTCAAGAGCTCTGAGGCCTGTAGCATTAAACCTCTTACAAATAAGAAAGGGATAAAGAAGATGTGGTATATACACACAATGGAATACTACTCAGCCATTAAAAAAGACAAAATTGTGCCAATTGCAACAACATGGATGGACCTTGAGAGTATTATGCTAAGCAGAATAAGTCAGACAGAAAGACAAATACTGTATGATTTCACTCACATGTGGAAGAGAAACAAACAAACAAACACATAGATAAGGAGAACAGATTGTTGGTTACCAGAGGGGAAGGGGGATGGAGGGAGGGGGAAGGGGGTGAAGGGGCACATGTGTACCGTGATGGGTGTACACTAGACTTTTGATTATGAAGGCAATGCAGTCTATACAGAAACCAAAACACAAGGATGTACACCTGAAATTTACACAATACTACAAACCAATGTGACCTCAATAAAATAATTAAATTTTTTTAAAAAGTAATAAAGTGAGTTTCTTATAGACAAAAAGAAAAGGAACACCTTGAAAAGCAGATCGATGAGCCACTCAAAGTGTCCAACATCCAGGTGACCCTCATAAAATAGAAGGGGAGTGAAAATACTGTGTGAACTATAGAGCCAGAAGTCAACCAAGATATAGAGTTGTCCCAATCCTGCCTCGCACTTTGTGGAATCTGTGCATGCTAGTCTCTCTGCCTGGAAGTAAGACATATATATAAAGATAGACATAATATTTTATATTATATATAATGTCATATTATAAATCACATACATTTAATATATATATTTAATCCTCAGTCTTCTGGGTCTATGCACATCTCATTTCCCCCTGGACCAGAACTGCTAGACCTGAAGACATAGCACAGGTGAGACAAGCACTTGGAATGTGGAGGCAGACAAACCTCAGTGTGATCTTTTCTCCATTGATAGTCAACCTCATAAACTTGACCAAGTTATTTAACCTCTCAGGTCTTGCTGCTCTAAGCGTGGTCCAGGGACCAGCAGCATCAATGCACCTGGAATTTGTTAGAAACGCAGAACGCCAGGTCCCACCAGACCTAGTGAATCAGCAGCTGCATTTCAACAAGATGCATCTTTGATTTGTATGCAGATTAAACTGTGAGAAGCACTTTTCTTGAGACCCTTCCAATCCCTCACCTACAAAATTTGGATAACAGTAGCTAACTCCCAGGGAGGCTGGGAGGACCAAGAATATGTAAAACGCTTAGCCCAGGACCTGACTGGTGCTGTGAGCCTGATGAATGGTAGCACTTTTAGTGTCTATTATTAACATTACTGACAATGCTGTGTATTATTATTAGATAGTTTTATCACTTAAATTCTCTGAGACGCATCTCTAAAACTAGGATAATTATATATGTTATCTATGATTTGTTTTCATTTTCTGAGGATTAAACCATTTAATATTTCTAAACTATTGATACAGTGTGCGATGTTCATGATCTGTTCCCAACTTAACGGCAGACATGAATTCAAAGTCTCTTTGCACACCCTCAGTGGCTCTCCAGGGAACAAGTATTTGCTGATTGGCACAAAAATATATTGGTGGTGTTTTAGATGCCTCCATAATCCCTTCTCTGCAGGCAGACCTATAAATTTCCAAATGCTAAATTAAATGGAGGAAACAATTAACAAATGGCTATGTTCACATAGCAAAACATGATAACTTTCCATCAACATGCTTTAGCTAATATAAATCCCTACCTTGTTTCCTTGCTCAGTGAGACTCCTAGCTCGGGAAATAAAGTTTCTTTTGTTGAGTCTCACAATAGCTAAATTTTCCTTTAATGTTTGAAGAAAAGCATTGCGTATTTGCATTTGCACTTGTGTTTATTTGCATATGCCCTGGATTTGAATTGTTATAAATCCACTCTATTTGGTATGTTCAGAAATTTAAAAAAATTATCTTGCTGTTCAATAGAGCCATGGTTGTCTTGGCCTTTTATTTTTATTTACTTACTGGGTGAATGGACTTTTTCAATTAAACGTATTGGTTAAAGACCATGATTCTCATTTAATGAAAAAAGAAGCAATATATTCCCAATAGCGAGGTTAATAAACTGTGCTGAGAATAAATGAGAGCCATGAACAGGCAGCGATGTCAGAATTTAACTACCACTTGTCACAATCTCAGAAACTGGGGCAGGTCGTTTAAGCATATTCCAATGGCAGTCTTCCATTACATTGCTTAGAAATACTGTACCAAATCAGTTTATCCTGCTTCCTTTCGAGAATCTAAGGGGCAGGTAAGAAACTTGCAGTGGGAGGAACAACCCTGTCAAGCGAGAAAATCAGCTCAGGTCAATTCAGATTCCTTCTGCCTCTTTTCCAGGGCGTCCTCACAGGTGCAGGAGCCCACAGTGATCAGGAGCAGGACTCACTGGTGTCTCTTCTGAACTCCTTTTCTTCTCTATTTTATTTACTCAAGTTCCACTTTCTCTTGCTTTGCAGTGAAAAATGTATATTTCACGGGCCTTTGGAAGATGACTTTTTCCCCTTCCTGTATTCTGAAGCACGTGCTAAATGGCTGGCTTGGTTACTTCCTATGCCTAAACTCAACTGCAAAAAACAGCACTTGTTAACTCTTACTGAATTCACAGTTGCCACAAAAAAAGAAGGCAGAATTACTAGCATATCCCAACTGCGGCCAAAGTTGCTTGATTTGGGCTTACTTGTTTAAATTAGCTTAGCTCCCTTCACAATTCCTTTCAGAATTCCAGAGAGGCCATGTGACCCAGTCAAAGGTAGTGAAAATCATCCTCAGCTTTTCAAGGAAATTCTCTGGATGTTAATCAGCTCCTCTTATGCCAAACCTCTCTCCCTCTCCTGGCTCCTCTACTGGACCTTCCATGGGCTCGATTTTGTTTCTCCTGCCTTGCCCAGCTCTTTCACAGGGATGCTGCTGCTGGATCTGATCTTGGCCTTCCCATCCCCCTTGGTTCTGTTGGTCCTAAGGCCCAAGGGCCACCCCAGCCAGCCCTGCAAGCGGAGCCCAAGCCCTGGTTTCTGCTTTCCCAGGGCACCCTGCCCGGTGTGTAAACTACCAATCATTGCCTAGAGGGAATTTCCAGAACTCTGCTAGTGACTGACAAGGGACCAGTCCGAACCCGTGCTTCTCTCCTTACATACGTTGTAAGTGCCCAAGGACAGGCTGCCCTTTGAGGTCAAGGATAATAGTAGGTTCTTGGGAAAATGGCAGCAGGGGCCTTCCTTGACCTTTCTTTGTCCCTCTGTCAGGAGGTGGCTGGTATTTGCCTTTTAGCGACACTAGAATAAGATGGCTATCATTAAATATCTGAAAGGTAGTGTAGAGACGACATCCGCTCCTCTTTCTCTGAAGAGGGATGTTATCTAAATCAAAAAGAAAAATATTAGTTTAGCCTCCTTACCACATTATTTCCTGGGAGAGTGTGGTATTTGCCCTTTTGCATCACAAAGTGTCCTTATAAAAATAAGGGAACAAATTCCTTTTTGACAGGCATTTAAAACCGTGGCATTTAGGAGCTGGCCTGTGGCTTTTGGTTTGACACTGAATAACGAATGTTTAAAAGATACTGAATAGGATAAGCAGAAACTGTCAGGATTGAATATCGTCAGGACAATACAGTCATGCGTCACTTGACGACGGGGATACATTCTGACCAACGCATTGTGAAGCAATTTCGTCATTGTGCCAACATCCACATCATAGAGTGTGCTTACACAAACCCAGATGGCATATCCAACTACACACTGAGACTGTACAGTACTAACCTTATGGGACTCCCATGGTTTATGAGGTCCATCTTTGTCCCAAATGTCGTTATGCAGCCCATGACTGTACATATGCATGTTGTTTCTTTCTAACTGGCTCACTGTCTTTAATTTTATTTCTCGCTTAGACAAAGAAAGACTTTGCAACCATGTGCTCATTATGAAATGCAAATAATATTTCCCTTCATTACAAAAGGATTTTGTTTTTTAATGAATACTTTTTGTATTCGAAATGCCGATTCAACTTCAAGAATCTACATTCTATTATCCACATAATTTGGGAGCACATTTTTCTTCCCAATGAGTGTTTTCAACCCTTTATGACATGTGTAAAACCAGATTAAAGAGCACCAAAAAACTCAGACTATGAAAGCAATAGCTGCAGGAGTCTAGATATTGGCAGGAAGAGAACAGACATCCTCAGGGAAGTAGGAGGCAAAAGCAGGTCGTCACCTCCAGAAAGAGCAAACAACCCTCAGACAAAAACCAAGAGGGACACCGAGTGAAGCAGCTCGGAAGAGGGATAACAGACACAGAGAGAAGGCACAGATGTGATGTGAGAGGCAACTCTCCTCTCTCTGCCGGGACTCACAGTGACAAGAATGAGAAACCTCTGAGGGTCTGCAATTTGGCAAGCAAGGGATATAGATTTTGAGGGGTTAATAGCAAATTCAAGTGAGTATACCCAGCAACTATAAAGTATATGACCTAGGCAACATCGCTGTTACTTTTAAAAGAACAAAGAAGCCTTAGATATGCGTGCTTTAAGAGCGCGTGCGCATATACATGGTCAGTCCTCACTTTGCACAGCTCCCATATGCATGGATTACAGTTAACAGATTTTAGTTAAATAACCGCAGCCCCCCTACAAAACAGCTCAAATGTCACTTATTCCAATACCTGAAGTGTAAGTAACTGCATAAACTACAAATTTCTTTCCTGGCTCTTCAGTTCACAAATCACGATGTGAATAACATACACACATCATGATCAATAACGACTCATATCACTTCTTTCAAAGTCTGTCTGTGATTGGTCACCACACACATGTCAGTTCATGAACAGACAGCAAAGTGTGTAGCTGTGTTGCCTCCTGTTCTCTCAGTAAGGAACACATTTGGCATTTTTAAAAATAATAAATGCTAAATAGAGGAAATTGGTTAATAAAGATAAAAGTGCATCAAAGAAACAAAAGTAATAAACCTGAAAGTGAAATTCAAACTGAAAGTAATCTAAGTTATAGGAGCAAGAGCTGACCATAAGAATGTTGACACTTCTACCATTTGAGAGACAGTTATGCACTCAACTTAGTGAAAACAAAATTACTGACATAAATATGGAAAGCAGTTGTGATAGAAAGGATGAAAATGTTCCAGAGGAAGGAAGTCTAACAAAAAACTCTTCACATTAAGAGAACTCTGGGATATTTCACATCATTGAAAACTCAAAGGATAAAATGTTGGAAGCTCATCCAAACTTAGAAAGGAGTATGACAATTTGCCGAGGCATAGAAAAGTCTTCCATCCCATGATGTAAGTTATATGACTAGAAGAAGGCAAGCCCTGTTCAACACCTCTGATAAGATTTTAACAAAGAAATACCGCACAAAAAGTCTTTTTGTTTTAAATTAAAATATACTAAATATTAGTCTTACTATTTTTTTCATTTCCCATACATTTATATCTAGCATTAAGAGTGTTTCTAATGTTTTGACAAAAAATTTTAAACAGCATAGGGCAATAATGATATCTTCCATTCAATACTAAGATCAGTTTGCACAGTTTCAGCTTGCAAAGTAATTTTACAGTCCCACACTACTATGTAAAACAAGGACTGCCTGGATGGATGGATAGATGAATGGATGGAGAGAGAGATCGATGGATAGATAGATAGATAGATAGATAGATAGATAGATAGATAGATAGAAAGACAGTAGACAGATAGATAATGTTATATTGTCTATAATTTATTTTAAAATATTTCAGCTTAGATACACTAAAATCTGAGTCCATATACTTACACCAACCTCACGCAAATAGGATCAATGTATGAAGCCAGCAGTCTGTACATGACGTGAGCAGTCTTCTAAGGGGGCATTCTGTCTCTCGACTCCAATTAGGTTAGCAGAATCCTGCCCTAAGAATATTTTCAGACCTGCAACATGCTTGGTAGAATGCCTCAAAATACTGGTTGTATAATTTTCTTTGTGCTTACTTGCTAGTAAATGCTGGTATGTGTATATCAGTCGACTATTGCCACAATAATATGGAAGAAACAAAGTCAATATTCCAGTGACCTACAAATATCTGTTCCTTGTCTAAGGAGCTGTGGGCCATTTGGGTGTCAGCTGATCGTAGGCTTCATGGGTCTTAATTTGGGGTCTCATTTCACTAAAGGGGCAGCAGTTACCTGTTGTATGTTCTCCTCATATTGATGGCAGAGCCAAGAAAGAAATCTGAACCTCACAAGCCCATTTCAAACCTATGCTTCCAGTTACCTGCAGACATCCCGTTGAATAAAGCAAGGCACACCTCTGAACCCAAGATCAAGAGGTAGGGAAGTATTCACCCTTAATAAGCCATGGCAAAGTTATGCCTGTAACAATACAACATTATCCATTACCACGGGGAAGACAAGAATCGGGATCAATAACTCACTCTACTGCAGCATGGGAAAGTTCCTACTAAGATTTAATTCCAGTGTAGCATAGCACCCATTAGGACCAACCATGTTGACTAAGGTCAGCTTGCAACAAACGGATTGAACTCATTAATTCTAAAAATAGGTATCCTCTATATTTTCCTAATGGTTCTGATAAAATACTGTTTGGTATAAAAATTTTAAAAAAAAGGAAAAGTTTGGCTGGGTTTTGCAGCCAAGTGCCAGTTCAGAAGCTCTGTTGCTGTTCCCAGTTCTGTACACACAGTTGTCTTTGACAAACCATAACATGGGAGAAAGGAGGGCTGGAGAGAGGAGCCCTGTCCATGAACTGCTCATCATCCGAGACTGTGGATGTCTCACTCTCTCAATGGGAACTGGGCCCACAGAGAGCTGGCACCCTGATTTGCTCCTCCAGTGTGGTCCCGTTGTCTGCCCGAAATAATGCTTGAGGGGGCTTCACTCTCTTCAGCAGCCTGCCTGTGGAGGAGGATGGGCACACTGTGGGCCTCGTGGGTGTCTGCTCATCACAGGTCTGCTTTGTAAATATGCTTCCACATCTGTTCCTTAGACGCCTGAGAGCATGCCAAGTAGGGTGTGACATGAGAGAGGAAGAAGCTCCCTAGCTCTCACCAAGAGGAAATACTCCGTTTGGGCTTCCTGTTGGCTCTCTGTGTCTGCAGAGGCCACTTCAGCCAGCACGTTGCAAAAACAGCACAGAGACATGAAGGAGGACCTGGGTTACGAAGTGACTGGAGACAAGAAAATCTTTGAATAGCAATGCACAATTTTCACATTGTACCAGGATCTGTGTATGGGTGCAATTTGGAAATAAGATAAAGGTATGGCAAGTTGGTAACTGGTAATCACTTGGTACACACATGGCATGCAGAATTACTGATTTGAGAGTTTGTGGGATCGGAAATAAAATTAACATATAAACTTGGGTAAGTTTAAGATATACAATGTGATGATTTGATACATGTATATATTGCAAAATGTTTACCATAGTTTTTATTTTTTCCCGCTTTGACATACCATTTCTCTTCTTGCAATGGCTTCTTTTGCACCCTTTCAAAACCCTCTCTTATCCTTTCTGTCATTCAGTCAATGCCAATCGGCCATGATGGAACAGCCTGAATGCCAACTGTATATAAGACTGTGATTATCTCCCATAGTGCCCCCTTCTGGACCCAATGCTAATAAAATTAGACAATGGAGCTTCTTCCTGAGTTTTGGGAAGAGAGAAGACAAAGTCACATGCTATCTCAGTCTTGGCATAATCCAATCAAGACTCTTTCCTCACAGCTATTTCATTTTCTTTTGCTTCTTAGGGGGTCTTCTAGAAACATACTACTTAGGCCAGCCACACAATATGCCCCTGCTACTGATAGCCATACCTTTGCTCTTAGTACTCATGCTCCGAATCACTAAACGAGTCCAGTGGGGTTCCATGAAACAAGATTGGTACTGTAGATAAACTTAAACTCTACTTAAGAAGTGAGAGCATTTCACCCACATTCCAATTTAACCCATTCCTTGCAGAAAAGGGAGCTACTTATAATGTCAAATAACTACCTTCGGACATTTCTCAATTAACAACTTTCTTAACCTTGCAGATTAAAGAAATGGCCATAACTGTCACTAAAGTCATATAAAGCCTACAAAAAAAGAAATACGACCTCACCTCAAGCAGTATGAGGTTTGAACAAACACTGCAGCCTACAGATAACACCCCTTCCAGTTTGGAGTCCATTCAGCATGACTGCATTTTTTTTTCCCTCCTTAGATCAATATCACACTGATCCATGTTCTGCCAGCCAAGCTATAATGCTGCTTTCTTCCAGGGCTCGGTAATATAACGTGATTTAGTGCTTTCAGCTTGAAAGATATTACAATGAACACTGTGATTTATAAAACAAATGGGCTATTGTCCTAAATAAGTTTAAAATTATATAGACCTGAGGAAATAGAGTTAACTAAACTTTTAATGCTCTTAGCCTATTTTCTGCTTAGCAATTTATACAGACACATAAGCAATTCAACTCAGAAAATGTAACAGAAATTTATAACCAGAATCCTCGATACATAATTTCCTTAACCGAGCGTACTTTTTGGCATTTATTAGTGCACAAAGTCAACTTCCCACATATCCTTCTTATAGACAGGCAACTGTTTATATGTTTCCTAGACCCATAAATCATTGGATTCTAAACACTTGGTCTATCAGGAAAATATGCTAATTGTAGAGGACAGCCTATCCTATATTGAATGCTGGTGGCATTTCGGAATAGTATTTCTCGCTTTATCACAGAAGCGTGGTAGGAAATAGAAATGATAGGGGCACTGGAAGCCAGAGGAATCTAGGCAATACATTGAAAAACTGCCATCTCTTATTCTCAGTTCACATTGGTGAAGACAGCACAGTGTGATAACAGTAGATGGGATATTTTCATTTAATCTTTTAAATATATTGGCTTAGAAATGTGAGTGGAATTCACATGGGACAATTCTAATCCTTTTCCTGGTTTCATTTTTTGCATGTGCTTGAAAAAAAAAAACTCAACTTTGGCAGCACTATTGATGAGAATTGTTACAACAGAGAAAGAGAGAGGAGACAGACTGAATGAGAATTTAGAGAGCAACTTAGACACAACCTGAAGATTTTATGGTCCCTTTCGCAGAAGACTCTAGGCACCTAGAAACAGTGCACATTAGGTGAGGTCAATTTCAGCTGCTATAATAAAGAGGGTCCCAAATAGAGTGATTTAAAAAGAGAAAAGTTTATTTCTTTAATACTTAACAATCCTAGGGCATCTGATCTGGGTTGGTGACTGGAGTCAATTTCATTCCAAATTTTTATCCTCTTGGGCATTTTCTTATCTGCGTGACTGGAAGGTGGGCCATGGCCATTTCTGTTCTCCAACGTGTAGGAAGGGAAAGAAAAGAGATTCCAAGGCAAAGACCTTTTCTTTTATGTAGAAGACGCCCCACAATTACACATATGACACCCACTCATATCCCACTGGCTGTAATTTATTCACAAGGCCTCACCACGCTACAAGAGAGGATAGGAAATGTCACCTACGGCTGGGCGGCCAGGTGCCAGCTCAAACGTTGCCTGTTGATCCTTCACTGATGTTTTAAGGATATTTTTAGACTTATGATTTACTTTCAAAGATCATTCCAGGTTCCATTTAACCCCTTTCACATATTTGGTCTTCTTTCCTGTTCTGGGTCCTCCTTCTTGTTAGGATGATATAAGTAGAAGTGTATTCCTTCTCAGACAAGAAGACTTTAGGAGAAGCCTCACAAAACTAGCTCGCATCCAACCCAGGCCTCTGAGAGAGAGCTTTGAAGTATTTGACAAATAGATGAGTTGAATTACTGAGTCAAGTGCAAGTAGCAACATTGTCATGCACACATGGTTAGACTTCAGTATGGCAGAATGGTTTTTGGAAGGAAAATATTTGTTACCTTGATCAAGGCTAAGAAAAATGACCTTGTATAGTGATTACACAGACACACCAAGAACATTCGAAGGCATGTTTCCCCAAAAGTGGATTTGGAACCCAGAAGCAGGGTGCCCTCTCACCTATCTCATCTTACTCCTACTCCCAATCCACCCTCCTCAGAAGTGAATCCCACAGCCCTAGCCTCGTCTAAGCAGTCTCCATGGGGCATGAGTATCTACAGGCTCACTCACTGATGCCTCCTTCTGCCTCCGGGCTCTTTCATCCCTGATTGCACTCTCTCTTTTGCCTAACTACAACCCAAATGCAAAATTAGGCCATTTGTCAGTCCTCTCCTGTAGAGAAATGCACAAATTTATCTTTTCATCTCTTAGAGAATTACCTTTATTCCCCTCAACTCCTGGAAGTAGCTGAACTCTAAGTCCTGAGAGATCACTTTTGCAATAAGGTGGCTCATACACCTTGTCTAAATCATGTGGTTTTGAGAGTGAAAAGGACACTACTAATAATTGTGTAGCTACAAAAGTATACACTGGGATCGTCCTGGGCAAATCAGTGTATAAGCTCCCCTTCTTATAAAGCACTTTGCCTAAAATGATTGGTGAGGAATATAATTCTACCTCACGATTCATCTAAATTGCCACTCTAAGAATATTCTTTGACCTAAAAGCTTATGCTGGAGAATTTTGATCAATTATAGTAAAAAAAAGTCTTAAAAACTGAACCCAGCTCAGAACATAAGCTTCCCCTAAGTCTCACAAACCACAGTGACATGGGGAAATGTCATCAAACAAAGTAGAGGCAAAATATCCTCGATGGCCTTAAAAAGGGGGTCAGGAAGAGCAGAAATTTAGACCACTATCAGTGGGGAAGGAACGTGAATTCATGAATAAACTATCGCTGTGGATAGGCACTTTCATAAATATTCTAGCTTTTCCCCCCATAACAACACAGTGAAGTTATACACACAGAATCCCTATTTTATAGAAAAGAAATTGAAACTCAATATGGTTAAATGACTTGCTCCAGTGGTTGGCTGAGTGGAGATTCAAATCCAGGTCTATGTGACTGGACAAAGACTGGCCAAAGGACAGTAAATGACTTGAGTGGCCCCTACAACACCCCTGCCAGATGGAATCTCTGACAGATGCACCTTTGACAATTGAGGACTGGTGTTACCTTTTAAAGTCAGTGACTTCAGAAGTCACCCTCTAAGTATGTTTTCATTGCCATCAGACCAACCACCTAAATGAGACTTTTCTGAATGCATTCTATGTCCAGAAACTATCCATATTTATGTGTGAGAGTGTATGTATATGCATAGAACTGTTTACTGGACATTGTTTGTAATTTTGGGTTTCAGTAGCGACCTGCATTTTATTAATTCAGAATATTAGTTTGGATATGCATTAGTTACCTTAGTTTGTCTGCTGCCATATAAAAAGTACACATCAATATTTGAATTTTTCCTCCCTATTAAAAATAACTAGCCAGTCATTGAAAACAAATGTAGGATACTTACAGATTATATAAATTAATTTGAGCAGGATGTTCTCTGAGGGATAAATCAGAGCCATGCATAAGGAAATGAGAATGCAAAGTAAAATGAGAAAGATCTCTTGTTAGGTTTTTGATAAGGCTTCTGGCAGGTTATGAAAGGCTGGGTAAAGCATGACCCTCCACTGGGAAGCAATGTTCATTGAGGGTTTGACTCTTCAAAACAACACTAACAGTTGCATGCCTTTCTTGTGGGCATGGACAAAACACTAATTTGTGAATCGAATTCTGATTTGCGCTCAGCAGCTCTATCACCTGTGGCAACAACTCACGAAGACACTAAACTCAGTTTCCCTGACTTCTAAAGGGCGTTCTGATGCCTACTTTGCTGTGTGGCTGGGGGAGTGAGTGCACATGAAGGTTGTGAGAATTGTCATATGCTGGACAGTTCAAAAATATCTCTCATATTTTCTCCTCTTTGCTCCCAGCTCTTACGCCAGTGGTTTTAGACAGTGGTTTAAGAGTATCTGAGATCATTTGTAAAATGCAGATTTCTGGACCCTTTTCCTCAGACTCATTAACTAGGCAAGTATGGGGTGGAGCTCCAAAATATTTATTTTAACATGCTCCAGCAAGCGACTCTGATGCAGGTGACTTGTGAAGCACACCCTGGGAAACAGTGCCTTACAAGACACCTCGAACATTGAATCCCAGGCTGAATCATCACATAGTTGGGATGGTAGAGAGGCCAAAATGTTACAAACGTACATCGAACAGGGTTCACTGTTTTTTGAAGAACTATGAGGCCTCCAAAATATTTGCCTTATTACATTTTTGTAAATTAATTTTCTTAATATTTGAAGGGTAATCCAAGAGTATATAGAAAATTATCTGTCTCTCATCTTGGTTCCACCATCTATTTTCCTGTCCTGATGACTGTCAATTCATCAACATTTCTACTTTCTCATAAATAATTCTGGAGATACAATTCTTATGTGTAATCCTATGCATGTACAAGCAAATGCCTTCTATTTTTATACAAATAATTATATACTTTTGTTTGCTTTGGTTTTCCTTGATTACAAAATATCTTAGAATATGTTCCACATTTTTTTCCTGAAAAGCCTCCTTGTTCTATTTTTATGCTCTATCATGTACGAAGGTATCATAATATATTTAATGGTTCTCCTGCTGATGGACATTTGTTTCCAATTCTTTGTTGTTTCAATGGAGTGATGAATATCTTTATTGGAGAACCATCTTTCATCGTGCCAGGATATCTGTAAAGTCGGATCTTCGAAATGGAGGGGCTAACTCAAAGGATAAGTATAGTTCTAATTTAGGAACAAATTGCCCTCTTTGTAACAATTTATACTTCCATATACACGTATGCTGATTTTCCTACCTGCTCATCAACGAAAGGTATTATCCAACTCTGTTCTTTGCCGTTGTAACAGGTTAAAAAATGGTATCTCAGTATAAATGAGTTAGACTGTACTTTTTCTGAAGCAAACACAGTCTTCCTTCCCACAAACACACACATAATTTCTGGCCTTATATTAACGTTATGATAATTCTTTTCTCTTATGTTGATTTAATTATGGCTTTACTTCTTAATGAGAAATCTTTCTAGAAGAAAAATGATGGGGGTATCAGTAGTCGTAAAAGTTGATATAGATCAGCAATTTCCGTGTCCATTGCTGATGCCTGGCCGAAATTAACTTTCTCATCCTGATTGATTTTGTAGAAACAGATAATTCACATGCAAATGTGAGAGTCGACCTATTAAAATTATTAAATTTGCATATGTTTTCAAGCTAAAAATCTTTCAAAGTTGTCATTCTTTCCTTTTCTTGTTTGTTAAGGTACATGCATGGCCCTGCACTTGACCTCCTGAAGTGCAAGGATGTTGGTGAGGACCCCACACCTGTCTGTGCACCAGCTTCTGACAATCAGCCTGGAAGAGCCATTACATGAGTAAATGGAAACAAGAATGTCAATCAAAGCAGCTGTGTGTATTCTTTCTTGAAATTACAATTTTTAAGACAATGAGGAGATTGAAATTATGAGAAGATTTATATTTGTGTGTTTCAAGAGAAAGTATCAAATTGTTTAAAACATGTCAATACTAATTTAAAAGTTAAAAGTTGCGGTTTTTATTTACTTGGAGTAAAGAAAAAAAATAAGGCTAAAACCAGTAACATAACTGGGGAAATGAAACATGATATGGTATATTAGAAAAAACTGCTAAGATAGAACTAACTGCAATGTTTATAACAACAGCATTAAAGAAGTGATTTTATAAGCCACATTGCTTGACAGTTAATTTTTTTTATGACAGTTAATTTTTTTAATGTGGCATTGAAAAAGTGAATCTTTCAGAGTGTAAAAACAAGTAGTGAAAATATCTTCATACTGAGTCAGTAACACTTTTTTGTGACCTTTGAGATGAAACATTTTATGTAAGAATTCTTTAAATAAGATAGGAAAGGGTAGAAGAAGAGAAAAATGGAAAATGCATCTATAAAGACTCTTCTCTGTACTTTATTTTGAACCAAAATTGAGAATTTAGGATGGTATAATGAGAATTAGGCTGGATATTCCATCCGCAAGCTCAACTTGCCCTCATTTATGATATTAGCCAAATACATAATTAACAATTTAATATCCAAATAAACTCATGCCATTTTATTGTTAATCTTTGCATTTCTTCTCTCCTTGCATAAAAAGGACCATTAATAAGGAGCCGTATTAGAAATAATGGTACACATATCCAAATGCCAAAGGAATGTTTCTATGCCCGAGGATTTAGATAATTGAAGTTTTGCTGCTTACAAACAGTTATTAATGAAAACCTTTTCTCTTTCATCTAAATATTCATGGCCTTTTAAAAACACCCATATGTTATACTTACTGTTCTACAACAGAAAAGGCAGATTAATGGGGGATAAAAGTAAAGAAATGTGCATAAACTATATAATAATTTAAGTCTCATGTAAAAGCCTTGTGGAAAAATGATTTTACTGAGATGTTTTTTTCCTTCAGCTTAATCACAATTTACTGGTATTACTCAATATATATCCAAAATTTGGATTAAGCAGTTTTAAGATAAAATACTTCTGATTGCAAAAATTAATGGACGTCCAGAGTAAGGCAATTTGAGAATTAGAAACATGGTTTAATATCCAAAACACTATGTTGAGCTTTTTTTCTCTTTCTCTGTCTTTCCTTCCTCCCTCTAATTCTTTCTTTCTTACCCTCCTTCCCTTCCTTCTTTTGTCTTTTTTCTATTTTTGGTTTACCTACAGCTCTTACCTCTTTACAATTTTCATTAGGACAACTCATTTTATAAATACACCTAATTAAGCACTTTTAAGCAAAATTCGTATCCCATCTTTGTATCTAAAATCATATAAATTCAAATTTCATAGCCGCAATCCCCATTCTCAGTGAAGTATTATAATTTACTTGCATATAAAACACTGCCCCTCATTCTTGGTATGATTCTCTCCATTTTAATTGCACTTAACCTGAATCAGCCCCCGTGACGAGGGGCAGCTCTGAGCAATGTGTTGACACATGCTCTTGGTCCACACAGTTTCTGTGATGGTGCCTATCAGAGAACTTTACTCGCTACATTTTGCATACTAACAGCATGTTCCAAAAGCCACTATGAGCTATGAACAAAGGAAAACATAAAAAACAGAAAGAAATTTCTTAAATGTGAAAAAACAGACCATTCAAATGTGAAAGAAATTAGATAAGCCTGTCAATATTAATATAGTGGAATTAAGATATTAAGTAAATTAATGATGACAGCTTATAGTGATAAAATTATATTCAAAATTAACTATGTCAAAAGGTTTTATTTGAAATGAATAGCAGATTAATGTTTAGTTATGCTGTAATTTCATTTTTTAAACACAAGAGAAGATAAGTTATTATAAACACATCCAATTGGTAAAAATAAAGACACAGAGGATATGAGCAACATCATTAACAAGGGTAATTAAACAAAAAGACTTGAATTTTGCATGTTTGAGTTAATACATTGTAATTTTTAATGAAACATTTAGAAAAAAATATTACTTATCTGGATGTGATGAAAATCTTTACTCATTCCAAAATCAGCATATTTACCCATGTAGATATGTAAATACAGTCTCTATGTTTATAGATCACAATCTCGGATTACAGTGACATAAACGTATGAGATACAATTTTAAACAATATTCTCCTCTTTTATCTTTTTGAACTCTTTGTCAAATAACAATCAGGCCAGGGGGGAGTCAGGATACACACTAACATCCTATTAAAAAAATATGTATCATATGCAGCTCACAAAAAGCAATCATAGTGTGAAGTATTTTATTATTAAAAAAAAAAGAAAGTAAAGCTTTTAACATAATTAACCAAAAATTACAAAAAAATTATATGAGTGCTAGAAGAAAAGTAAATTTTGAGAATATATTTAATAGCCTGGTAAATGAAAAGATTGGAATCAAACAAACCTAAACATTTAGAAAAGCAAGAGAGAGAAATAAATAAATTTCAACTATACGATCTCCTGAGTTACAGAAAAGAGAAATGATAGAGACACAGCTGGATAAGTTATCAACAAGCTACCTACTGAAAAGGAACCTGGTAAATTCATTTATTGATAAATTCATTTAAAATATAAAGTAACTTTAATACAGGTGTTACACAAATTGCCCTGAAACTGGGGGGATATATGGAACCTTTTTAAGGTATTCTGTGAAATAAAATTAAAACTGATGTCTAATGTAAAAGAGCTTTAATAAAAAACTAAGCCTGACCAATTTCACTAATGAATATTAAATTAAAAACCTTAAGTACTTTATTAGGGTTGGAATTAAACAACAGGATTAAGTTTATCCTATG
Organism: Equus przewalskii; assembly: GCF_037783145.1. Taxonomy (NCBI): domain Eukaryota; kingdom Metazoa; phylum Chordata; class Mammalia; order Perissodactyla; family Equidae; genus Equus; species Equus przewalskii. The sequence continues at coordinate 87,525,826 of NC_091831.1, forward strand.
AATACAAGGATATTTCTACACGGGCAAAACTATTAGTTTAATACACCATATGAATAGCTTAATGAGAATAAAGCATTCCATTAGATGTGTTTTGGTAAAAACGTTTATGCACAAAATTTTATCCGTACCAAATAAAAGAATCTATTGAAAAGGTTAGACAAATCCTTTAGAGTCTGACACAAAATAAAGACACCTTTAATGAGCTTTATCTTACTTAATATTGGTTTGGACTGCTGGATCAATATGATAGTGTATGAAAAACAAATAATAAAACAATAACAAAGTGATACAAAAAAGATGCGTTCTTTTCATATTGCATGAATACAAGGCTGCAAAAGGCGACTCACATTGAACGTAACAGAAATATCTAGATACAAGAGAAAAATACAAAATTAAGTACCTATCCCACATCATTATAAAAAATAAATAGAAAGGCTACCCTGTACTAATTAAGCAATAAAAAGATAAAGGATAAATAATCAATAGGAGCTATGGATGAGGTCATAAAGAAATCTACAGACTATCAAGGGGAGTGTTATAGAAAGACATGAATAAATGCACAGAAATACCATAAACGTGGAGAAGAAAATGAAATTTTATAAAGATGAATATTTATAGCCAAGATTGGAAGATTACATGCAAAAATATTGATAGAGCTTATCCTTAGAATTTGTCATCACAAGTGCTTTTTTTTCTTTTTAATATGCATTCTATAAATATAATAACATGAGTTTCTATTTCTATAAAAGTAATATAAATAAAACAAATACAAAGTTTAACAAAATGCACTTTTTCTTAGATTTAAGGATATCAAATTATATTTGGATAAAGTAGAACAGTGAAGAAAAAATAAATTCTATGGCCAAGAATTAAAACACTCAAAAGTAAAGCTAATTAAAGCAACATCAAATGACATATGAAAGGAAATACTATTTAAATGAAACTAAAGAGAAAGTTCATAAATTTTATACACATACACACACATGCAAATATTTGTAGTAAGGGGCACATTAACATAAGAAGGGAAATGACTCTTCAATAACGACTTTGCTGTTTTATCACTTTCTTGACATAGGAAAGGACCCTGTATTATGGCTTGTCCAGGGTAGTTCACCTTTGATCCTCGAGACAGTCCTACGAAGCAGGTACTATAGTCACCATCCCATTTTACAGATGAGAAAAGCAAAATGGCTTTTTGTATTCTTAAATCTGGTCAGTGATGCAGATGTAATTTGTGTTTCATTCTTTTTTGCTAGCTAAATGAATGATACTACCCAACCGCCCAACCCAAGAATTTGGCAGTCTCTTTGAATCCTCTTGCCCTCTTGCCCTTGTTCCTTCATTAGCAAATACATCTTGTGATTTATTTCCTTCAAATCTACCTAGCATTTCCTCTTTAATTCTGACTGCCAATGCTTCTTTAGACCACTGCCTCAGACTCCTTTTCCTAGTCTAAAGGGTTTCTCTAATTCATGCTCTCTTGAAATAACATTGCTCCTCTATCATTGATTTGCTACGTGAAGCTCATTTACCCCTGAGGGTGTTTGATAATTTTTCAGGAAACGAAAATGGAGAAGGGACAAAGGCTAGACTTTCTCAGACTGGTGGCCCTCCAAGAATTAGAATGGAGGTGGATGAGCTTGGAGTGAGAGTCCCAGGTGCCACAAAGCCACAGTTAATTTCAGCCCCTTACCAAACCCTTCCTCAGGTCCAGCCTTCATCCTCAGTCCCCCAGTGGGGAAGCATTCTTAGGAAGAACCACGCCTTTGAGTGTAACACACCACTTTTGGGGGTTTGGAGAAAGAACGACAGGGCAATGACTATGTGAGCCTAATTTGCGCTCACCTGTGTTGCCTCTGCTCCCTATTCAATTGTGTTGCCCAGATTTCACTGGCCCCCTCCGTCTTACAGGTTGAGCCACCGTGGTGTGAGTACCAGTACACCAGGTATGTCATTGATGGGGAAAAGCAAGGGGAAAATTCCAACAGTTCTTTCCCATGTTATCCCCCACAGCCACAGCAGCCGCCTCTGACTCTAGGCTTTAGATTGCACATATCGGAAAGTTCAAAACCATCCCTCTCTCTCCCAGTGGTTTCTCACAACATTTTCCCTATATTGATGATTTCTCTCCATAGTTCCTCCAGGTTGATTTTGGGGAGGGTCGAAGAGGTTTAACATCTAGGTAGGAACTCCTTCCATTCACTCTCTCCCCTGAAACTAAAGTGATCTTTCTGAACAAAGAGAAAAACCAACAAAATAATCCTCCATAAACTGTTCAAGAAAGTTCTCAAGCCCTTAACTACCAGTAGTGACCGAAATCCCAAGATTTGCCTTTCATTGCCCAAATCTTAGAGTTTTCCTTCCTTCTCAGCCCAAACACCTGGTGGAAGAAAAGATGGCTGAATTCTCTCAGCCTCAAGTGTTGCTACTGTAGTCTTTGCTACAAGGTGGCACCACTGAGAGAAAAGGGACCCCTTCAGAAGGATCCTGATCCATCAGGACTTGGAAGCTTTGTTTGCAGAGATCCCAACTTACTAAGAGATGAAGAGCAGGGTTAGCCACTCTGTGTTCCATGATTATAGGGTTTTGTTTTGCCCCCACTTAAAAGCCCAAAGTAGAGATGCCAGGAAGAAGGTTCCACCTCCGCCATATGACGTACAAAACCAGCTTGGTCTCTGGGCTCTAACTCCAAGCCAGGGTTGCCATGCTACTCTTCTGCCTTCTTGCGAGCTCACCTTTGGGGCTCTTGGTCTCCTTTCCCACCACGAATCTTAATCAGATCCCTCTGTTCTTCCCAGACAAGTCCCCTCCACTTTGAATTTAGAGGAGCATGATTTGGATTCTTGATGTTTTCTCACCTAAAAGGCCTTGAGCGCGTTATCATGCTAACTGTTTCCTTCTTCTCTAGAAGTTTGTATTCCAAGGCATCTGTGAGTGGGGCAGGCTGATGAACACACACACAAACACACACACACACATACACAAGAAACACACACAGATGCATATAAACCATTTACCTTCACCCTACCAGACTGTGGGTGCACACTTGCCTCATATTTGCAAAATTAAGGTCTATTTAAGTAAAACAATGTTTGCTATGAGGCAACTTATTGCACCTGCCTATCCAGAGAATGAACTAGCAGCTTCCATAGCTCAAAATGAATAACACATGAACAAAATGACCATGTCACTCACTTGCTTAATACTCTCTATTGGTTTTCCATTGCCTTCAAAAATTCACACATTAAGTCAAAATACAATGTAAACTCACTTTATATCCATATAAAAGATGTAAAGTGTTTACTAATCAAAGACACAGACATTAAATAATAATGAGAGGCAAGTTTACACATATTTAACTGGCAAGTAGAAGTTTAACTACCCAACACAGGCGAGGCATTTTTGAGTCAAGAGCCATGAAAATGTTCATACCCTTAGGCCAAGCAATTTCACCTGTAGGTTCAACTCCAAAGAAGCACTATAAGGAGAGAACCTCATCTATGCACAGACCTCACTGACACACCGAGAACAGGCTGACAGAGAGTGAGCGCTCAGCCAGCGTGTATGGAACACTGGATGGAAGAGAAAGAATGAAGAGAGGGAGAATGAGAGGGAGGAAAATTAGAAAGTTTCTAAACATGCAACCATGAAACACTTTGCTAAAGGTGGGAACTGCGACTAGCACAACAGTAGGTAACTTGAAAGTGACAACTGTAGAGACCCATGCAGCCATAAGTGGTGGTGGTTTGCGGGGCATGGGGAGCGGAATGCAAAGTTGACCTGGTTTATGCAGACCTCCAGGGAATTCTCTGAGTATACAGGCATAGACTGGAAAGGACTCTGTCTGATGCACCGCATAATCTCTTGGCACAGTCAGTTTGATATATAGGTATGGTGGAAGTGAGGGTAAAGGACCTGTTCTGAATTCTACTAACATTGCAATAAAGTGTCTGTGATAAAACGCAAAGTTGTCAGGGAGCTGGGATGCAAAAAAGGAGATTGTAGCAGCAGCATAGAGCAGTGTCATTCTCAATGTTGGCTGTCCATTGGAACTGCCTGGGAAGTATGAGAAATATAGATGTCTGAGCCCCACTTACAGAGATCCAAATTTGTTTGTTCTGCTTGTGGCCTGGGCATCCAAATGCTGAATCTCCCAGGGTGATTCTACTATGCAGCTAAAGTTGAAGCACATAGACATAGAGCCTTGCAAGCCAAAGCCGGGTCCACAACAGGCAACACCATGGCACCCAGAGGCTTGTGGGAAATGCAGAATTTCAGTCATGCCCTACACTTATTGAATCAGAATCTGAATTTTTAAAAACTCTCCAGGTGAATACATGGATATGCCACTCTGGAAAGCCCTGGCATGGACAGGTAATAGATTTGATTTGGTCTGCCTTTTCTGTGACAGTCATGCCCTTCTTAATTTGGTATGTCAACTTTTGTACTTCAAAACACAGAACGGCCACGTTTTCTTCTGGAAATACCTGCTCTTTCTGAAATCCCTCTGCTCTCCTTCGATAGAAATGCAGTAAAACACATTGTATTTACTGACACAGTTGAAAATGCAAGAGATCACTCAGTTTCTTCCCCCGATTTTAAAATTGGAAGTGACCTTAGGAATTATCTCCAATCACGCTATTTCACAAGGAAGAAATTAATGTCCACAAAAGCTAAGACATTACCAGATGTCACATGGCTAGGAAACAGCAGAGCCGAGTTTTAGAACATCATTTTTGATAAATCAGAAGTTGTCCTTTTGAAAACTTAGTCCTCCATTGTAAAATTCGCTTAGCATTACGTCATATTTACACATCAGGGCTTTCTTAGTTTGAAAATAATAATAATATATTTTTTAAAATCCTTAGATGAGTTATCTTGGATGAACCAAATTCTCAGGGGGGTGTGATTATTGGAAACCTGCAATAAGTACTATATCCATTTCTCTGAACGCTGCAGAGAACATTTTCCTCCAAACTGAAATTCTGCTCTTTGGGAAAAACACCAACTGTCCAAACCTAAACCTCTGAATCACAGATGTGGTATATAAAATCTCCCTGATATACCAGAAAGCTGATGAGACATCTGGTTATAAAACTGTTGTGGATGAGATGGGCATAGGACAAAGTCGTGCTGCCGGTACTCAGGCATTCTTATGTGGCAGATATGTGAACTAGCAAGGTAACTAGTAGAAGTAAATGAAGGTTTCCAGAAGCTTCACACACACATTATCAAAGGTGTGCAGGAAATCTTGCTCAGACACAATGACTGAACTGCATATGGAGGGAAGATGTATCAAAGTGGAAGAGTTAAGAAAAGACCCATGAGGGGTGGGGGAGATAGGGGTCCTGCCCTGTGCTGGGCAGCATAATTCGCTCTTCATTACTACAAGTGTGGGCTGTGGGCCAACAGCATGTGCATTATCCAGGACCTTGTTTGAAATACAGAATCTGAGGCTTCACTCCAGACGCACTGTACACAATTCTTGAGTTTAACAAAATCTACAGAGGATTCATCCACTCATTAAAGTTTGAGAAACACTAGTGTCATACACTGCTTCCCAAATGTGTCTCAATAATGGAATCATCTGAAAGCACAATTCTTGGGTACGACCTTGAGACGTGAATCAGAAGATTCGGAGGAGCCTGAGAATCTACATTCTGTGTGTGTGTGTGTGTGTGTGTGTGTGTGTGTGAGGAAGACTGTCCCTGAGCTAACATCTGTGCCAGTCTTCTTCCATTTTGTATGTGGGATACGGTCACAGCATGGCTTGATGAGTCCATGCCTGGGATCCGAACCCACGAACCCCGGGCCACCAAAGCAGAATGCGCAAACTTAACCACTACAGGTGGCCCCTGAAAATCTACATTTTTAACCATCGCCCTTGATGATCCTTATAATAAAGTAAGTATGACAAAGTTGGAAGATCAAGAGCTTCGTGGTCAGAGAGAACTGAGATTGGTGCTCAGTCCTGCCACCAACTGGCTGGGCATCCTTGAAGAAGCTATTTTTCCTCTAAGAGCTGCCTTGTCACACATCAAATGGGGACACAGCACTCCTCTGCAGATTTAATATGAAGACTAGAGAGGCAATCACAAAGCAGGATATAAAGGCTCCACACTTCTGCCTTTCATTAATAGGTGTGAACAGAAGGTGGCTATTAGCCATGTTGTCGTCTCCCATTTAACACCTCAATTTTATCCTCTGAAAAATGGGGGTGTTAGGTATGGTCTAGGATTCTTTTCATTCATAAAATGTATCTTTACTGAGTAGGAGGCAGGTTCTAGAAACAAAGATGAACTCACAGCCTAGTGGGAGAGTCAGGTAGGTGAACAGGAATATTATAATAGAAACAGAACTTTTGTTCACAAATGAATCATTTCATACTTTCAGATAATGTTTTGGTTAGCTTGTGGGGGAAAGAGATCAAAGCTGCTATTTAATAGCATTAAAATAATCATTATTTCTTTCACATATGCTAACCCAGGCAGAAAGGAGAGCGCTTTCCAGAGCACTGAAAATAGAAGCTTCTCGCAGAGACAAAGGTTTCCTCGTGACTTCAATTGTGGCTGTAAATTAGCCCAGGAGAACACCCCAAACTGTAGCAAAATTATGACCTTATTTAACGTAGGTGCTTTATCAGCTCATCCTTTCTGTCAGTTCTTTCCAACCTGGTGTTTTTCACTCTCCATTCTCCTGTATTAGCCTCTGTTTTATAACAGCTGGAGAATATTTGTCCTCTGGCGGTGGAGCCACCCATCGACACACGCCCCACCCTCCTGAGGCTCAAAGCTGGGACTTCCTAATTGAATTCCCCCCTTCAGGAGCACAAGGTCATGGGATCAATGTGCTGTCAGTGGAGGCTAGGCTCAGGGCATGCTGGCCTCCGGGCATCATTTTAGTCTCTCCACGCTCCCATCTCACAGCACCCCTCGGTCCAAAGCCTGGGGTCTGTTGGTTTAATGAAGTCCTCTGTCGAAATAATAAGTCCGTTCCCTGATGTTTGCTATAACTGCATTCCTGATGGGTTTAAACAAGAAAGTCATCTCTGAGAAACTAGGAAGCCACCCTGTTTTAGGAATCTTACCACTGTTCTCCAGTTTCTGATATCTACCTGTCACTGTATATGCTGAAGTGCCAAATCCCACCCGACCCATTATAAGATAAACTCTACATGGTTCCCATACTTTGACCTTGTGTGGGCCTCACAGGAGCTCTGCTAGAGAAAAGACAGACTTTTTCGTTGCGAAAATGTAGGACGTTTTGCTTGAATATGCCAATAAGTCTCTTTAAACATAGCTCCCTTACACTCTCCTTTAATAATAGCTCCCTTACGTTCTTCTTGAATAATTCAACAATGATCACTGATGAAGGCATCCTTGGATAGATATCTTCAATTGGTTAAGAAAACTTCATTGCTGGAAAATCTTTTCTTACACCTAAGTTGTTAATAAATTAATTTTAGCTTGTAGCTATTAAATGATCTTTGTAGATATTTCATATATCTAGATGAAAATTGTCAATTAATTTTGGATAAAGAATAAGAATCTTTATTTCATAATTTAATCAATGTGACACTTAGGTTTGAAAAAATCATACTCTTGTCTACTCTTTCCACTCACCGTAAAAATTCAGAGTTTGAGCGAATGGAATAAAAAATCTTATCATGTCCTGATATGTTTTGAGGACTATCTGTACACAAGACAGAAAATAATTCAGAAAAGAAGTGATCAATTGCATAAAGAATTTACAATATGAAACTGATTCTTTTTTCTTTTTTTTTTAAGGAAGATTACCCCTGAGCTAGCATCTACTGTCAGTCCTCCTCTGTTTTTTTTTGCTGAGAAAGATTGGTCCTGAGCTAACATCCATGCCCATCTTCCTCTACTTTATAAGTGGGACACCTGCCACAGCATAACTTGACAAGCGATTCCATGTCCACACCTGGGATCCAAACCAGCACACCCCGGGCTGCTGACACGGAACGTGAGTACTTAACCGCTGTGCCACCGGGCTGGCCCCAAAACTGATTATTCTTAATTGCATCTAAAATACTTTTAAAATTTCTTCCCTGTGGTTTGAAGGGAATCTTCTCCAGTAGCAGCTCAATGCTCCATCAGTTTGTTGGCAAGCACGAGCAGGCTTCAAAATGAGAAATGAGTAGGTTCTTATCTTCCCAAATGTAAATTTATATGCTACTTCCTCTCAGAAGCTCTCCCTGACTTCAGGGCCATTGGAGTTTGGAGTCTCCTATGCAGATACAAGCTATTCATTTATAGATTACATAGTCTGGATGATATAGATCCTTGAACTTGTCACATTGAATTGAAGTAAAAAATGCCAATCTCAACACTCTCTCCTATGAGTTTTTCTGAGAACATTCATCACTATATTCCTACCACCTTCTATTCTACCTAGAACATTGAATACGCTCAATGAACACTGGTGGAATGATGGAAAAAATGGAAAAAATTGCCATTTACTTTTTAGCGTATGTAGGATAAGACTAAATATATATTCTATGCCGCTCAGATATGACATATGTATCTACAAACACATTCTATGTCACTCACATATGACATGTATCTCTAAACAAGATATTCCCTGAACAAAATTTAATGCTTTCATTTTTTTTTTCCTTTTCCTTCTTCTAATTTTATCTTTCTCATTTTTTAAAAACTTGCACAGGGATTTTGTATGTAAATATACTAGATGGTGATACCTCCTGTAAGTTTACCAGTAAGGATTTCCCTACTATCCCAAGAGTAAGCTGTGGTGCCCAGTGATGCTCAGCGTTGCCCATCATGGAATCTTATCACACTAGATTGTATTGACTTCACGGTGCTCCAAGTTCTGTGAAGGAAGGAACCATTTTCTCTTGTTTACTACTGAACCCCAGGGCCCTGCATGATGCTGGACACCTAGTAAGTATACTGTATATGTATATGTTTGTGCATAGGACTGATCTGGCTTCAAGCTGAGTTTTCCTGGTATTCATAAAACCACTGGAATAGCCATAATCATAAAAAGATAGACAGAGTTGTAGAGACACACTCCAAGATAAACCAAAAATGCTGTCTATGGCTTCTTTCTATAAAACAAGGCGAGCTTGGTCCTCCTGCCACATTTTCAGTTTTCACAAATAATAGCTAGGCATGTAGGTAACCAAACAGAACCTTAATTGGATGCTGACGTGTACTTCCACAGATTTGGGGTACAGTGGGGAGAACGCCTGGCTCTGGCAGCCCCCTGCTCAGCCTTCTCATCCAGAACCTGCCAGTACTTACTGACTCAAGGAACTCTCTGCTGACTGGAGGGAAGAGGGGATAACGATACAGAGGTTGCACAATCTTGTGAAATTTATATTAAGAAAAACACACACTACTTATGGTGGTCTGCTTTTCTGTGATTTTGAATTTTGTCTGAATTACAATTAGGGCAGCTATACGTCCTATTTAGCTTGGGGCATTCCTGGTTTATGCTCATTTTGCAGAAGAAATCATTAAAACTTCTCATTATATCCCAAGTGCTTTTGGGTTTGGATGACAATCTATATGGTCGCTCAGGTTAGAATTTGTTGGGGAATTTAAATATGTATATATTAATTGTATATAATTATAAATATATATGTAAGTATATATGTTTAATCTATTTTGAGATAACAAAATATATCCAGAGTTTAAAGGTTTTATTTTTGAGCAGTTGGGTTTTACGGTTCCTGGACCACTGGCATTTTAGGGGAGAAGGGTTAGTGGAGAAATTAAGTGTGTGGACCCTGGAATCAACCTGCTGAGTCTGAGTTGTGCTCCACTGCTGAGTAACGTGAGAAATGCTCTTGGCCTCAGTCATTGCCTCCTCCCTTGCAGGGCTGTGGTGGGTGCCTGACACATAGGAAGGACCATATACACATTACCTAGGCTTACGCTTTCAGCTAGATGTGCTGATGCTCTTCCGGTTTGGGAGTATAATTTATCTGAGCTACACAAAGACTGACATTTTGTTATATGCATAGACAATGTGATTTGGTCCTTAAATCATCCTTTGTATCTTTTAAAAGATGCTCAGACCAAAGTGAATTGGAAAGAAATACCATCCTCAGGAAGGCAAAATGCTGCTGGATGCTCTAAAAGTTAGGCCAGAGCACGAGGCTTTTTGTAGCAAATGGGCAGACTGCAGAAGGGTGTTGCAAATTCCCTCACTGCCCCAGAAGAATAGGCAGAAAGTCCCAGCCGTCTTTGTCCTGTTTTGAGAAGATTTTACTGGAACGCTTGATGAGCCTGCATGGCAGGGCCTGTGGTACCCTTGTTAATGTTGTTTACATCTGGACAGAGAGACCATCTCTAGCTAAAATGATATTTAGGGATATGTTCTTAATTTTTAAAATAAACTTGATGAAACAATCCATAATCCACTAAAATTTCAGTGTATGCCATCACATCTTCCTAGCTCTCTGCAGGAGCTCCCAGATGCTTCAATGGCAACAGGATTGCAGACCCCACAGGCAGGAAGCAGGTGCCTGGGGTGGCAGATGCTGTGGAGGAGCTACCTTAAGAGTCTACAGCTGGAATGGCCTGAACAGTCAGAGGGGAGGAGAGTTTTCTGCCTACTCGTCTCTTCAGGAATTGTCAACAGGGAGAATTCCCCTTACAAACAGTGGCCTCTCGTCTCTGCTTTTCTCCTAAGTCTACTGCTTGAATAACTGAATGACTCTTGATTCTGCAAAGTGTTCTTGCCCGTCATCAGGTAATACTGCGTTTTTAAATAACTCCTCTGGGTCAATTTTCTTTAATTCCCATCGGTGGGTCTAAGTTCAACTCTGAGTACCCAGAAGCCCTGCTATAAGCCAACCGATCTATAAGCAAAGCTGTGAAGATAAAAGAGCAAAACATGCCCCCTACTACATTATCCCACACTCACTCCACTCAATTCACTGTCTTCATACCAGACCAGTGCACTTGACTCATCTCAATCCTCACAATGGTCCTGTAAAGTAGTGACATTATTCTCCCCACTTAAGAGATAAGAAAACTGAGTCACAGACAATATGTGTAATTTGTCAGTCTGCTAGTTAGTGGTGGAGCATTGAATCTAACCAGCCAGGCCAAACAGGAATCACTAGGAAAAGCAGAAGAGGAAAAGATCTAGCATTTTTTTTTAAAGAATCTGCAAAGAAATAAAAATATGTTTTTTAAATCATCTTTCTTTCTTTCCAAGTTAAGAAATTTTTTAAGGACATTGTTTTACAGTGAGATCTTCCTGAAATAATCAGAGTAGTGTCAGGAGAGTTTGATGAAGTGATAAGTGATATGTAAATGTTGAGGTCTATTGGCTGAAATAACACTCCAATAATTCTTAAGGTGTTAATTAACAGTAACCTCATTATAAGGGGTTAGGGACAGACCAAAGACCTGTTAGGTCACTATTACATAATTACAATACCTTGCATTTATATAGCACTTTAGTAAATTTTTACTTTCTGCCAAAAAATGGTCAAAAGGCCATTTTATTGTTTCACACGATTATAAAATCAAGATCTCTTTTACATTAATTATACAATTATAGCAAATTACATTGATGTGGTAGGAAAGGGAAAACATTTTTTTCTTCCCCAAGCTATAACTATTCAGCAAGAAGAAAATTTTGGAAAATCAAGAGTTGGTTGCAGAATTGGAAAAATAATAGAAAATAGCTAATTTGTCAGAAATTAAAATTAGCAGTAAGAGATCTGAACCTTCAGAATATACACTGGAATTCTTGTATGTGCCATTTCTCCCCCTTCAAATCTAAGTCTCCTCTTAATGAAATAGGCAGGTGATACCCACTCACGGTTTCTCTCACAGGATTCCGGCAAACGTGCTTTTGCTTGGTTTCAACATGAGTAGAAGAGAGGAGGAAGAAAGGACTATCATACACATAATGCCTGTTGTGCATTTGGAGTTTTCTGCATGTTGCTACTTTCAATTCTTGCATCAACATTTTGAAGCAGCCATTAGTCTCTCTCTCTCTCTCTCCCTCTCTCTCTTTTATTTTTTTTTTAAATAAAGGACTGAAGTTTCTGGTTAAACGACTTGCAAAATAACTCCCACAACCAATATAAAGCTGAGCAGAAATTTTAACTCAAGTCTGTCCATCTCGAACACCTACATTTGCCTCACACACCTCTTACCCCAAGTCACATACAAAAGCTATTTTAAAAAAATTTATGTCAATTATTTGATACAACAAAAAACCAAAATCATAACAACCACCTCGAGAAGCATCATTTCATGCTTCAGTTAGAGCTGCCAGTCAAGTTAGAAAACATTAAAATAACATAACAACCTTTAGCTGTTAACTAAAATGTGTGTTATTATTCTTCACCAAGTGTGCTTTTCTGGTCTTCTGCTTGATATTTAAGCAGCCCTTTTAGAACACCAGCTCAAGTGTAATGCAACAGGTTAAACCAGAAAAAGTAAACCGCTGCCTACGTGTCATGAAGTTGCAAAATTATGTTTGTTGTTCTTTGTTTATTTTCTTTTTGAGCTAATGAGACTATTTTGACAAACTTCATCCACAGAGAAGGAGACGGATGGTTATAACTTGGCTCAGTTCTTCTTGTCAAGGGCAATCAGTAGATTGCCTGTTATGAACATGGCTATTGCAAATTACTCAAATTATGTCTGGGCTGTGGCAAACATTCTCGTGATGAACTTGAAATTTGTCTGATGAACTTGAAAATTCTTCTAAGGCTCTTCCCCTTATTACTCAATTGCATCCTGCAGGGACGCTGTCACTGGGACTGAATTTATAGATATCTCAGCCTCCATCCTCTCCGTCAATGGAGTTCAAGGACATGTGCCAAAACTCCATTTCTACTCTGACTTACTTCAACCACAGGGAATCATTAGCTTTCCCTCTTACAGCACTTACTGGAGAACCATTCGACAAAGAGGACCCTCACTGGGTGGAAGAGCTAATGGACCTCCAAAGTGACAGAGCAAAGCACTGACAGGGATGGTCCTGTCATTCTATATAGTATATTACAGGGATATGGTTACATCGTGCCCAATCAATTTTCTTAAAAATGGAAGCTTTGATTTCAAAACCTGCCCGGGCTGGAGTAGACACAATAAGGAAGAGCAGCTCATTTTAGAGCTGGCTCTACTTTCAATAGCTTCCCCCACTCACCAATTCCTCGGAGCAGTTTACACAGATTACTGCACAGTCCATCAGCCCTTTTCTGCAGTGTTGCCTCGGGCAATGGTTGCTATTGGACAGCTTTCCTCTTTTTCCAGCAGTTCCATATTTCAAATGATTCAAGTGCCTTCAAGTGAATCGCTTGATAGATTTCCAAAATGATCACTACAGGTCAAATTCAGCTCAAATGCCATCCTTTACAAAGTTTTGAAAATCCATTTTTGCAGCAAAGCTGGTGAGACATTTAATGAGCTTCAATTCAGAAGAGACACATCCTTTTAACTTGAATTTGGCCTCAAAACATCTTTGGCTCATTCAAATGCCTCGCCAGCTTTTCAGTTACAATGGCTACTTCTTTCACTCCAGTGAAATATACTGTAGATAGCACCACTGCCCAATTTCTTTAAATTTCTGGAAATGGTATAAAAATAAATATGATATAAAATATCCTGCTTTTATTCAGAATATTTTGATTCAAGGAGTTTGTGCTGACTTGCTTGCCTTCTCTACCCAGCTTCATTTTGTATAGGATGTGTCTTATTATTATTTAATCTAATTTTTTAATGTTTCAAAACACACAAATTCAGCACAGAAAACGGCTGTAAATGAATTATAAATAAAAGAAGGAGCAGACACATTCAAATAGACTTGGTAGTGTTTAATCTAGAAAGGCTTATTTGAAAGTTCTCTTATCAGTCTAATAATAGTGAATTATAATGACCTCCACTTAACAAACACAGGGGCACTAACTTTCTTAATAGAAAGATGAGAAGCAGGGGTCAAGTGTCTTAACCAGGTGTTACATAAATGAAATATATGTGCAATGCAGAGATCTTAGAAAATTCGTAAGGTTCAAAGAAGAAAATAGTTGTAAATCCTATTAGCCTTTCTGTTTAGTTCTTTTTCCAAATTGGATTACTATTGTGTGTTCAACTTTACAATTTTATATCATGATTTTCACACATAACATGATATAATGAGCATTTTCATATCTTTAAAATATTTTGAAAATTCCAGTTATATTGAATTCATCCAAGTATAGGTCTATTCTAATTTATATAGACATGTAAATTCAGACGCTTTTTTCAAAGCTATTACAAATAAACGTGTGGTGAACAGGCTTAGAAATAAATCTACAGATACATTTTTGTAGGCTAAATTCTCACAAACAAGATAAAGATTTTGAAACTTACTGAAATAGTATTTATAGAAAATGTTCAACAAAGTATGCTCCCTCAAGTGGTGAAAATGTTTTTACTGAACCCTCACCAAACTATTTGTTTTGAAAGAATCATTAAATATTTGACAGGCAAACAAAAAAAAAATAATTTGCATTTCTTTGTGGGGCTGAGTTTTTTTCACGTTTCTTGGTTATTTGTATTCCTTTTTAAGGGAAGAGGATGTTCCTCTCCTTTGCCCATTTTCCTACAGAGATTTAATTCCAGTGTTACTCTTAACTGGTTTATGTGACTTCTTCAGAATATTGATTCTTTGCCATATTTGTTGTATGGTTTACTGATAGTTTATGTGCCTTTTTAATTTTGCTTCAGATTTACGATATTCAGATCACAAAACACCGTTGCATCAAGGCTGTTAATATTTTCCTTCCATTACTTTTAGCTCAAAAGCTCCGTTCAAAGGCTGATGTAAATAAATATGCAATTTTATTTCCTGTTTTCATTAAGACTTATTTGTTTATTAATTACATTAACTCTTGAATTCATTAAGAACAACTTTTTCTATAGAGAAAGAAGTAAATTTCAACTTTGATTTGTTTTACCTGATAGTCATTCAAATTTATTGAACAGCCAGTCCCTCCATTTTCCCCCCACTTATGGATCATTCCTTATTCTACACTAAGTTCCACTATACACCAGGTTCTCTTTTACTAACCAGTCAGCCAATGATCTTTGACTTAGGGTGTATTTTACATTCGGCAAGATCAAGTTTGCCTGTTTATTTATTGCTCTTGAAAATCTCTCTGTCAAGCTAGTTTTAGGATCATGGTATTCATCTTAAATTTTCATTAGTTTGCTCTATAATTTCTAATTATTCACAGCACAAGTGAGTTTTTGAAAGATCTGAAAATGCACTGAAGAAAGAGAAAATAACAAAAGGAAAAACATGCAACTTATCCCAAGATTCACACTGTAACATTTTAGAGCACAGACAATTTCCAGATCTCTACCAGAGGTGATCGGTAGTTTTTCTACAATTCTTCCTTGGCAAGTAAACAGAAAAGTGTTAGAGCACGAGAAATTTGTTACAACACAGGAAAATGTTTTCGATTCAGTTTATCATACGATTGTAATTTATTTTTAAAATACTAGAAGATATAATCTTAATTTCTCTCATATTTGAATATAGAAAGGAAACTATTTAAGGGGCTAGATTCACATACACCCCTTTACATTGCTGCTCCGATATACTAAGTTACGTTTTATTTAACTTGAAACATAATCCAGTTAGGAACGTATCACAAAGATACCCCTGGTAGTAAGCCACTCATGCAAAAATACTTCCCTTGTTTTCCTTATTTTCCTAACCATGAAGTATTTCACTTACTCCAAGTGCATCACAAAGTGCTCTAGCCATTTAATTCCTAAGTCCACTTCTGTATGTATTTACTCAACAGTATCTTGGCGATCGGAGGTGCTCAATAAACATTTGTCCAATGGAGAAGAATGAATGAAACATACTACTTAAATGGAGTGCAGTACAAAATGGCACATTATTAATAACTACCCTGGAATTCTTAGAAACAGCTGATGCAGGAACAAATGTAAGCCTTTTATTCACAGCAAAGCCTGGGAGATGAATAGCTGGCACATGCGATGTGTGATTTATTCATACGCACTAGTAGGAGATTTATAGGCATCTATTAACCTACTTGAGCTCCAGTTCTGTCTTAGGCTGGTCTTTTGTCATGATTAGCTATGTTGTGACTCTGTGTTAAATAACAGGTTGTCTGTGCTGAAATATGCGAGAAATATGAAGACAGAAGGCCAAAATTATTATACATGTGCATCATTCCAGCTAAACCACAGATATATCTCTACTCGTACATGTTAAAAAACTTGGACTTGTACCTCTGCACAAAAGCAAAGGAATTTTATTTCTGGACCTGAAATCCATTGTCATAGACTGGATTGTGTCTCCCACGTAATTCCTATGTTGCAACCTAACCTCCAGTAACTCCGAATGAGACCATATTTGGAGAAACGGTCTTTAAACAGGTAATTAAGTTAAAATAGGGTCATTAGAGCAGATTCCAATCTAATATGACTGGTGTCCTTGTAAGAAGAGGAAATTTGGACACAGACATGTACGGGGGAAGAAAACAAGAAGACACAAGGAGAGGACAGCCATCTAATAAGCCAAGGAGGGAGGGCTGGAAGGATAGGCTACCCTCATGGCCCTCAGAAGGACACCACCTTGCTGACATCCTGACCTCAGACCGCCAGCCTCCAGAACAGTGAGAAAATACATCTCTGCTGTTTAAGCCGCCCAATGGGTGGTACTTTGTTACAGTGGCCCTAGCAGACAAATACGCCTGTGAACTAACAGAAAACACAGTGAAGCTCTATGCTGAAAAAGACTAAGAATTATTTTGTTCTTTTCAACATTAATCTTAGTTTTGGAAGGGATAAATCCTACATGCCTGCATACTGTGATGGGCCTGGTCTGACCTTCCTTGGGGTAAAACACCACCAGGAAAGTCACTGCTTTAGGGGAGACATTGGATTCATCCCTTCATCAATCAATTGGGAATTCAAACTTAATTCATGGCATCGCCCACTTCCATATGATGCCCACCTTGGATCGGTAGAGATAACTTGAACTTATGGTTGACTATATAGAAGAGCATGGGTGCACTTCACGCTTACAACGGGTAGCTCACTCTTGGCTTAGAATGGGTAGCTTCGCTCTTATTAAAGTCACTGTGTGCTTTCTACCTGTGTCTGCACTGACCTAATAAATAGAGCAAGAGAAGACGTATGTGGGGAGGATCCATTTCCACTCCCCTCCATCACCAACCCAGGTTCACAGAGGACAGAAATGGGGTGTAAAGTTCATAAATGGGGTAAATGTAACAGCACTGCCCGAGTCACAGGAAAGCCACCATGTCAAGGGCGAGGAAAGGTTGCAGTTCTGTTTATGCTGACAGAGCATACAGGGCAACTCTTACACAGATCTGCTGCTATCATTTATCAGCTCTTCCAAGCCTGGGCTGCTGCCCACTGGGGCAACTCATCCTCCCTGTGGACTGCAGCTGGCTCTTGGAGCCAGGCAGGATTTGCTGACATGTTCTAAGTTCATAAGGATAAGATGCATTTTTCTGTGCCATCTTAATAAAACAACATGGAATAAAGTTTTATAATAACAGTAGAGAGAGGAAAAAAGTCATAATTTTCCATGCTTCACCATTCAGAATAATTAATTTAATAACTGTGTCATACGAGAAGAGCAAATAAAGAGCAGGAAAGGGGTGTGGATATATATGATCACTGAAGCATATACAACTGCAAGGAAAAACAAATTACCAGGGTAGTGCTGGAAAGAAAAGCTCGGTGGGAAATATTTTTTGGATGCTAATTTGATTCTTCTTCTATGCAGTCTTAAAGCTGCAGTGTCTACAAACACACTATTTATTTCCACTTGTTTTCATGTTTAGCATTTATAGAAACTTATGTCTCTAAAAACCAATTAAACACCTTCCTGATCTCTACTAGACATTTTCTCTAGGTAATTCTCTACCTAGACTGTAAAAGGACTATGATTTCATTGACAACATCCTGCTGGACAGTGTTTCATCATCAGAGGTGTTCCAAAAAGTATTAAATTAATAAACGAGGGTAGAATCAAAATAAGATGCAGTTTTCTCTGGACACGGTTACAATTTCTGGGGTTCGGTTCACAATAAACATTGAGACGCTAGATCTTCGACGAGCAGCCTGCTTTGTCATCCCACAGTTTGTGGGGTTGCAAGAAGGGACTATTTTTGAGTATGAGCATTTGTGTCTCGTCCCACACCAGAAATATAGACTTTTAAGCGAGTAAATAATTATTTCTATTAAATCAGTAGATACAAAAGTAAGTCTTCCTTTACTTGGTCAGGTAAAACTCAGATCTTATCTACTGTAATTCTATTTATCTTCTTCAATACTAAAGATACCAGCCTTGTCCCTTCTCATATTAAGACTCTTGATTCTGCCATTCAACAGCTGGACCACATGCATCACATTCTACTATATTCCCAGAGCTCAACACCCCCTCCCACTTCCAGGTCTCTCTGATGGCCTGCCCTTAGTGCCAGTCACCACAGTGGCTTACCGACAGTGTTTATGGGATCCAGTCAGGGTTTCGATCACAAAGCACTCGCCATCATTGAGACAGTATGCAAGGTCCTTGTCTCGGCAGGGTTTGAAGTGCTCGGATCGCTCGGTGGAATATGTCGTCGTGTCTGTCAAGGGAAGCACACAGACAAAGGCTGTTAGCAGTGCATTCTGACACCACCAGCTCCTGTCATTGGCCTCATGTGGTTATTGGGGCCTTCTCATGGGCACTGACCCTGAAGACTCTAGACAGATAGAATGGACCCTCCGCTGTACTGAAAAAACGCAACTGGGTATGACTACTTTATAGACTGAATGTTGGTGTCTTCCCAACATTCATATATGGAAACCTGTTCCCCAGTGTGATGGTATTAGGAGCTGGAGCCTTTGGGAGGTGAGTAGGTCATTACGGGATTAGTGCCTTTATAGATGAGATCCAGGCGTGCTCCCTCGCCCATTCCAGTCATATGAAGACATAGGAAGAAGATGGCCCCTTATGAACTGGGAAGTCCTCACCAGACTGAATCTGCAGCCACCTTGGTCTCAGACTTCCTAGCCTCCAGAACTGCGAGAAATACATTTCTGTGGTTTATAAGCCACACAGTCTATGGTGCCCTGTTATAGCTGCCCACACTGACTGAGACAACCACGGCATTCAGTTGTCTTATGTCTCCACTGGCTTTTAACAATTGGGATCACTCCAGATGAGCCTCATCTAAGGACACGTTAACAGTAAAAGCTGATGATCCTACAGTCAAACACCTCAAATTCACTTTCATTAATTTTAGTTTTAACAAACACAGTATATGAAGGATTGAAACAACACTCGTTTCCCTTTATTGTTGCCAAATATCATTAAACATCTAATCAATGTATATTGTGACTGTTCTGTGGAAACCAATGTCAGTTCTGTGTGTGCGTTTTTGTTTTTGTTTTTTAGTTACAGCTGTAATTGGCTAATAGCTAAGCCAATTATTCGTCACTTTCTCCTTTTATTATGTAATTAAAATGCAGATGTTCCAAATTCTGAAACAGAATCTCAAATGTGAAGACCGTTTCTGGTAAATATTTAACAGGACCAAATTATTGTCATTTTTTATCATTGTCCTAAACATGTATTTTTTAAAATCATAATTACTTACATTTTTAATGTAAGTTATATGTCTATATCTGCTTCGCAAACATGAAACTAATCATAAGAATGTGCCATCTCCTGGACACAGACTCTGTTGTCACCTGTAGACATCCTGGCTTCAGAGTTTTAAGCAACTAAAGTGTTAGTACCAATTCCACTGCGACATTAAAGAGAAAACATATTTAAAAAGTCAAAGTGAATAAATGATTCACCATTTACGGTCTTTTAATTTCCTTTTGATAGGTCTAGATACATAACAATGATCAACAGCATGGGCTATTGGACCAGCTTACCACCTGGAGGTCACCATGCCCCTCATCCAAACTGAGGTGATAGTGATTGTTCTAAAAGGATGTTCACTCATGTCCTTCCCACATCTAAAAATCCTCAATGGGCCCCATTCCTACAGGAATTACTCCAAATTCCTTAGTGGAGCAAAGAAGGACATAGGCCATGAGGGATTTTGCCTGTCTAGTATCATCTTCCTGCACCCTGAAACACATAACTTAATGTCCAACTATTTTTCTATTTCCCCAAACACCAAGAACTGGCACGCTCCTCCTTCCTCCTGGACCACTCTTTCATTGCTGGAAGACATCCAGAAATCCTTCAGAGCTTACAGCATCTTCCCCGTGTGTCCCCCTAGCGCCTTTTATTGCTTGCATCCCTACATTCAGTGCTGTGAGTAACCGCTTGTTCACATGTTTATCTGGTTCTTTAGTCTGTGACTTCCTTGAAGTCAGAGGTTGAGCGTTCATCAGAACTGGAGCTCAGTAAAAAAGTCTTCAATAAACGTGATCACTCCAACACACTAACAGTTTAAATCCATTGATGAAAGACATGATCATTAAAGACATTATAATCATATAAAAGCTAGTGCATACCTTACAACAAACAAATTCACATTAATGTTATCATTCTAGCATACCCATTTTAATATTGGTGAATATTGCAAAACCAAACATTGTTTTCAGATTCACATGAACTCTTGCTCATACACTACTCATACACTGTGAGCATCAAAAAATCCACTTCTAATCTCCTCTTTCTTGTTGGTACAATGGGAACTTCATTTTTCCACTTCAAAATATCTGCCTATTAATACTCTGGCATGAAATAAAAGCTGTACAAAACAGATGCATTTTCTGTTTTCCAGGACATCTCCTCTATGGGGAAGATTTGTTATTTAAGACAGTATGTGATAAACAGTTACACAGAATCAACCCCTCTTTCTATGGAAAATGTTTAAAATTCAAGAGCTCCCAGCACAAAACTCAATATGAAACACCACACAGTTGATGGCTACTCTGACTGCTGGAGTATATTAACTCATGATCAGTTAGTTAAGTTTTCCTTTAATATCTTATTATGCGTTTATTGATGTTCACTGATCATTCCTCTAAGAACAGCTTTTCATTAACATAACCTACAGCATAAAAAGTGAGATCCTTATTTTACAATCAGTGGTTTTAACAAGCTGGAGACTCCAACAGCAATACAATGGCAAAGCAATTACAATCAATTAGTTTCCATCTGACAACTACTGTCTCCAGTGGTTACCGTCCCATTCTACCAACTGCTTTCCCCATCACGTTATCATCTATCAGCACATCACACAGGATCAGACCCAGGTAAACGCGTCTGCAAAAGTCCAAGGAGGGAGACTAGAGAGATGTCAAGCTTATCATGTACTCAGGTGTTCCATTTCCACAGCTTAGTGAATCTCAAAATTAATTTAAAATATACATGCTTATCCATCGCAATGCCTTGACTGATTTCAAAGAAAACACCATTATCAAGTATTGTTAATAACAATATGATCAACAATAATAGAACGTTGGGCTGGATCCTTCTATAGGTAAATAAGCTGCAATTATCAATAAATTTGAATTCTTAGAATTTACCCAAGCTTTTCACTATGTGGTATCCACATAGCACTACTCATGTAAAATTACAGAGGCACCGGGCAAGGTAAACAAAATCCACCATGAGGTGAAATTTTACACTTGAAAGGCATCACACCAAATATGTGGATGGAAAGAGGAAAATTCCTTAATGAAACCGCTAGGTTTCTATGCTAACTCTAAAACCACCTACAGATTTTTGTAAAATACAGGCGCCCCTTGGGACCCACAGAGGAGTGGTTCCAGGACCTCCAGCAGAGGCTAAAATCCACAGATGCCCAAGTCCCCACAGTTGGCCCTCCATATCTGCGGTTCTGCACCTGCATATTCAACCAACTGAAGATCGAATTAGCACCCTCATACTGTATTTTCCAACCACAGCTGGTTGAATCACAGATGCAGAAGCCACCAGAGGGCCCACTGTAAATAATAAGTATATTGTGTCTAAGTCATTGTTAGTCAGGCTTTCTGTTACTTAAAACCAAACACAGCCCAATAAAGACACAGTAATGATTTTGGATGACGACCTCCAATATTTGAATATCTCACTTTAAAGTGCGTGTATGTACATATGGGTTTAATTTTTTTAACATATAAGATGGATTACCAACATATAAAATGGAACATAAATAAAAACGAGATAAAAATCAAATATGAGGTGTGATTCTTTATTTTCTTTCTGTGCCCTAAGGCGACACAGTGCACTCCAATATATTCAGCTGAGTATTTTGTTCTGAAGGGGAAATGGGACATCTGTGAGAATGGGTAAGATCTAACTCCAGACTATAAATGTTATAGCCATAAATAACCTGGAGAACCTTAACAATAAAGTAGAGAACTCTCATCTGTAAATTATCCAACATTTTTTAAACCTGTCTATATTTTTTAAAACTGCATCACTAGGGGCTGGCCCGGTGGCATAGCAGTTAAGTTCCCATGTTCCACTTGAGCAGCCCAGGGTTTGCCAGTTCAGATCCCAGATGTGGACCTGTGCATGGCGCATCAAGCCATGCTGTGGTAGGCGTCTCACATATAAAATAGAGGAAAATGGACACAGATGTTAGCTCAGGGCCAATCTTCCTCAGCAAAAAGAGGAGGATTGGTGGCATATGTGAGCTCAGGGCTAATCTTCCGCCCCAAAATTAAAATAAAATAAAAAAACTTCATTTCTTCTAAGATAGTCTAATTCACTAAGCTGGCTACAGTATATGGTACTATTTTGTCATATATTTAAATTTCAAGGAGCACTTTCTGTTTCTAGGAAGGTAATCTGGTAAATAAATTTGTTATAGAGCTCTTCATTGTCTTAAAAAAATCACACGGATGAAGATCCCAGTAATGTAGCCAGGAGGGGCCTGATATTTCCATGAATTCCCATTTGTCCTTCACCGCTCTCCCTTGTTCCAGAGTACGTCAATGTCAGACATCACTCTCTACCTTATCAGCTCACGGACCTCCCATCTGACTGGACCTTGAGCTCCAGGGGGCACAGCAGGTGGATCTCTGGTCCACCAGCTTATGGGTGGCCTGATACAGAGGTGCATACAGTAGATGTGTATAGAAGAATGATCTTTTTATGCATGAACCTTTTTCTAAATATTCTATATTTAAAAGGGTGCATGCTTTTGTTATCATCATAAAAGAAAAACTTTACATGAACAAATGTTTAGAAGTTAGGACATGAGAAGAACTTCAAAAGGAACTTAGGGAAAATGTATAGAATTTTACGAGAGGAGGAAAAGATCAACTCCACAAGGTGGAGGGGAGGGGAGGAGAAAAAAAATTGGGAAAGAAATTCTAAAAGAGAGAGAATGAAAGATAAAGGAATGGTAGGCTTAAGATGAACAGTGATGGTGCTAAGGATGGGGCTTTCAAGCACCACATACAAAGTTAAAGGTCTAAGGTCAAGGAAATGTAGCTGCTGGAGAAGGAATAGTGCCCATTCACTGGGACCACAGGGGCTATGCAATTATCCAGACCACTCATCTGGCACTTGTTATACATAGTTTAATGTGTTTTCTTATATTTTTATGGGTTTTGGTCTCTATCCCCAGGTAGGTCAGGGAGACGGCTTTGCTTTTAAGCTTTGTATTCTTTCCACATCGCATAGCACACACAGTACACAGTCAGTACAGTAATTAAATGCACAGTGGAAGGTAGAGGTGGTTAATCCATTAAAGGAAAAATGGGAAGAAAATCTAAGGCTGGAAGACAGAAATCCCAGCAGATTTTGCAATGACAGTTAATTTATTAACGAGTTAAAACGATGAGTGGTTTTCCCCTTAAGCACTGAGTTGAACCTGAATATTACTCATGGAGGTTTTCCATGTTGCCAGCACAACGCTGCACACTGTGGGAACACAGATTTTGTTGCAGGAACAAGAGTGCCAAATGGGCCATTACAGATAATAATTGCAATAGATAATCAAAGAAGGGGGAGGTTACAGTTATCTCTGAAGTCTTCCCAAAGGGTTGGCATTGGAGCCAGGTCTTGAATACGAGTGATTTAATTGGCACAGGAAAAAAAATTCTAGATATGAAGAGCAAGAACACCTGAGGAAGGAAAATGACAGGGCATGGTGTAGACCCTAAACACCTTCTTCACACTCCTGGCTTGCAAATGTCAGATTCATCAAGCAGTTTTTCCTTCCCCCACCGAGTTCATGACATGCCAATGCTCTAAGAGAAGATAAGAATCTGATTAAGCAATCTAAAAGCTTTCAGGATTAGCAAAATACCTTTACAGGCTAGAAGCCACTTAAATATGGTCTTCGACTCCAGCAGCATCTTTCCTGGCAGCCCTGAAAACGAAACCCACTGCCATATATTAAAATTCCCTGTTGAATCTTCCATTTATCAGGCACCCAGGAAGGAGTACTGGCATGAGGCTGAGTTATAAAATATTTAATGGTCAGGGAAAATTGCAAGAAGAATGCAGTGGTGTTTGAAAGGGAAACAAACCATTTCTCAGCTGGCAAGAGGCAAAGATAGCTGGGCTCCCACTGCCAGAGATCAGACAATTGTTCACTTTGCTGGCATGGGAGAAACGGGGAGTGTTGGGCAAGGAGTTTAAAAGTTCATTTGAGTCGTGGGGCTGCTGTGAGGACGAACAGCTCTTGATGTATTCTGGGGTCATTGATTCTCACAGCAAATGCACCAAAGACCCTTGTTAAATTTGCATGACATCCTACCACCTTCCACTTTGAAATCTTACTTTTAAAAACTGCTCCAGCTTAAATAAACCTGCATGAGACATAGTTCATTCAATGAAAAGGCACTTATTTGAGAACTGCGGCATTTATCCTAAAGCTGAATATATTTCCTTCCACCTGCACACACACGTGCCCATACAAACCGCTTTCAACTATAACAGTTACAACAGCGGGTACTGTCACTGGAGTCTTTGGCTTGCGCTAGGCTCTATGCTACATGCTTCATAGTCACCATCTCTGCTCCCCACATCACTCTACGGAAATGGTCCAGTCTATGTCACCAGCTATCTCTAAATACAGTGGATGTTTAAATATTTTTTTCTCATCTTGTTTGAACTCTCAGAAGCATCTAAGGCTCTCAGCCACTCCCACCTTCATGAAAAACCTTTCCTTGGCTCCTATGTTATCACGTAGTTTTGATTTTCCTCTTGCTTTTTCGTTTCTGCCACCTGTCTCATCAAACTTATTTTTAAAAGCTGGGTTACTTAAGGACTGGTCTTCAAATAACTCCTAACATATACTCAGCACTGTGCTAATACGCATTTTCCTTTAGTTATTTCTTTGGCATTAAAATAACACTATGAATTTATGCTATTATTTGCTATCTTTATTTTACAAATGGAGAAACTGAGTCTTAGAGATTTATGTCATGGACTCAAGGTCACGTGGCTCTTAGCTGGTAGCTTCTGGACTCAAACCAAGGCAGCCTGACTTGCTCCAATATACTGCTTCCCACAGGCCACATTTTTATGTCTGTTTTTTTCTTTTTTTCCATCTTTACTGATTCTCTAGCTGAGTGCTATGCCAGGTATGGTCCTCAGACCAGCTGTACCAGCATGACCTGGGAGTATATTAGTAATGATAATTCATGAGCCCCATCCGAGACGTACTGCATCAGCAACTATGGAGGTGGGTGGTGATTCAACAAACTCTCCTGGTAATTCTCATTCACACTAAACTCTGACAACCAGCTGCCTCGGGTGGAACTGTCTGATACCATCTACACGCCAATAATCTCAAAGTCCAGCCCAAACCCCTAGGTTCCTCTAAACTCAATCTTCCTACCTCTCCTCTCCTGAAGGACATCCCAAAGCCACCTAAAATTTAACTTGTAGAAAACGGAACTCTTGTTTTCCCTCCACAAAACTCTTCTTCCTTCAGGATTCTTGGTCTCAACTAATTGATCTTGTTGTGCAGGCCAGAAGCCTAGCAGCCATCCTTCTCCTCACTCTCCATGTGAATCACCAAACACTGGTGATTCAGCTTCTTAAATGTAGCTGGAATCTACCCCTTCTTTCTACTTTATCTTATCTGGAACACTCCATATGGGCCTGTCTACATGCATGCTTGTCACCCTAAAACAAATTATCCACATTGCAAGTAATTTGCACAATGTGTGCAAAAACACATAATGATGGTCATTTCCTTCGGGAAAATCATTTAGTGGCTTTACCTGGCTCTTATGATGAAAACTAACGTCCTCCCAATGCCCGTCTGTCTCTGTCCTCATCTCATATATAACACTCGCCCCCGGTTTCGGTGCCTAGGCCACAGTTGTTCAAATGGTCCATCCCCTGAGGCCTGTGCACATGCTCCCCTCTGCAGGGGCCACCCCGCAGCCCACACACTCTCACAGTCATCTACAGATTTCATCCAGAGCACCTATAAGGAGACAACGAAACATTCAGCAAAAAATAATTCGCTTTAGGTATTTCTGTTCCCTGCAAAATCCCTCAGGTTTTACCGCCAAACACAGGGCTCTACTCATGGCACTTGCCCCGTTCAGGTCAAGGCCCTCCTCCCCTTGTGTTCCTCTCTTAGGCTTTCATTCTTTCAAGCAGAGACATTTTGACTGCTGCTGACAGTCTTGAGTTACAGATGACACACCAGATCTGGAAAGCCCAGCCTTTGAGCTGGCTTATCAAAGTCTAACAAAAATGAGTCTCACTCTGGGGGAGATTCTCAGGTTTACTGGTAGAAAGAATAAATTTTATTATTTTCATCTGTTTGTCCCATAGACTATAGGATTCTGGAAGACAAGAACATGTTTTTTTGTTTATCCGTTGTGTGTGTGTGTGTATGTGTATGTGTGTATGTGTATATACTGTGTTTCTGATAACTAGCCCATCAAGCTGCCCAATAGTTATTCAATAAATATTTATTGAATGAAAATATGCTATAGATTGAATGTTTGTCTCCCCCACAATTTGAATGTTAAATGGTATCACCCAATGTGATAGTATTAGGACCTGTGGCATTTGGGAGGTGATTAGGTCATAAAGGTGGAGCCCTCATGAATGGGATTAGTTCTCTTATAAAAGAGACCCCAGAGAGTTACCTTGTCCTTTCCACCATGTAACGTCACAGCAAGAACACAGCCATCTGTGAACCAGGAAGCCCTCAACAGATGTCAAATCTGCTGGCACCTTGATCTTGGATTTCCCAGCCTCCAGAACTGTGAGAGATACATTTCTGTTGTTAATAAGCCACCCAATCTATGGTATTTTGTTATAGCAGGCAGAGGGGAGTAAGACAGTATCCACACACCAACTCTGAATACAAACTTTTACCTATTAGAGATAAGAATTTTAGAATCCCATAGAGACTTCCTTCCTTCCAATGACACAGCCTTGCTAGGGAGTTTGAACTCCCTACCAACAAGAGTTGACTACAGGCTGAGTTAACCCTTCGGGAAAGCAGCGGCACATTACATTATTACACAATAATAATTATGTATTATTGCACATACACAAAAATCCAGGACGCAAGAGGACAAGAGCAGGGCTTGTCTTTGACACAGAAGCGGCAGTCTATTACGCACATTGGTCAGAAAAGGGGCATTCTTAGATGTTTTCTGCAGAGTGGCCATATGTGTGTCTGTTTCCAAACAAAGTCACAGAGGAGCTTGCTAGAATATCATGTGTGCTCATTTGGAGACTATTTCCCACTTTTTCAAATGTACCCCTACTTACACCTTCGCAGATGACTGGCTGATCTCGTTCTCCAAGAAGGAGAGCGCTGAGCCTATTCCAGTGGGCCCTTTCCAGCTTCTCCAGCACAGACACCTCGGATAACAGACTTCACTTCTGTCCCTCTCTTATGGGTCAGGTGCATCAAGGGACTTTAATGAGATGATGTTTCAGCCTGAATTACACAGCTCGCCTTCCGACACCACACTCCCAAAACAACCTTTTAATTGGAATTTGATTTCCCATGAAACAATACCTTTCAAAATGGGATGGCTGTCCATGTGGGAACAGTGTTTTCTGCTCTGTGACATCTTTATTTCCCAGATGTACCTTTATGTGACATATAGGGTGTACAAGCCCCTGGCACATGTAGCTGCAGCCTGCCATCTGGTCTCCTTGTGGCCCATTGAGAGCCTTTGGCTCAGTCAACAGGTGACACTTTGATAGCACACCTGAGCTCTCTTCATCCTGTGCCTACAATCCCATCGTGTCCTCAGTATACAAGATTAACAAGCACTCCTCATCTTTCTGCAATTTCCCCCCACAGGCTGAACAGAGAAGGCTCCCCAGGATGCCACTTTCCCAGCTCCCTCTCTCATTCCTTGGGCTCCAATAACACTGGACAAATCAGGCCCCTTGAAGACTGTGACTTTATCTATGGTGTTCTTTTGACCTATACACAGCCAATCCGTCTCTGCCTGACAAAACATTTCTAATAGTTTCAGACCTGTGTAGAATGTGAGCTCCTACTGAAGTCTTCCCCAAATCCTTAGATTGGAAAAATCTGTCAGTATTTGGAACTCCAGTAACACTTCACTCCTGCCTCCAATACTCTGATAATCGCTCTGAATTGCAATTTAACTGTCTACATGTCTGGTCTCCACCCTTTTCCCAAACTAGACTATGAGTTCCTGGGGACCAGGCAGAACCATCTCTATACCCCATAATTTAGCTCAGGGCTTACCAATAGTAGATGCTTCCTGCATGCTTTCTGAGTAAGTACTATAATGTTTATCACAGCGATGATGACATCAATATCACAGGCACAAACATACTTTCAGCATCATAAGGTAAACACCGCCTTGTAGCTCCATAGCAGTCATAATGTTTTTGGAGATAAATAATGAAAAGCCTATCTATGCTTATGTGAATGTACCTGATGCTGACTGCTGACACAGAGTTATTTACAGTTTTTTAATGTTCATGGGTTTCCAGCTAAAATGAACAGTTTAATGTTTTTTTGATGAACATTTATATGTTTATTACTCAAGAACTTTCTCTCAGATTCAAATTTCCTTCCCTGTCACGTATGTGCAGAGGTGACACTCAAAATATTTAATAAGCAGTATGGAAATGACAGGACTAATCTGAAGAAATCTACCACAGCCAGAGCAGAGTTCCAGAGGCCCCCTGAAGGACCAGATGTTAACTCTTTGGTTTCTGGATTAATACTGAGGAAGTCTGGGAACTCTGGTGCAGGGCATTCTGGGTGGCGTGGAGAAACTTAATTCCGGGGGATTTGAGCAGTGATAATTTACCAACTAGAATAAAATCATTGCATCATTTAACAGTCAAAGCAACTAATGAAGCACACTGCTATATATCAGACCTTCTTGTGGTCTAAATTTGTCTTTAGCCGTTTTCGGTGTAACAATTCACATCAGGCGATCTTGGGATAATAGAGACCCTAGAAGTTAATGAGTGATAATAATGCTTGGAATAAACATATTAATCAGATATAAACATGATCTTCATTTTGCAGAAGAGAAATTCAAGCCCAGAGGGATCGTGCAACATTCTCAGGATTTCACAGGAAATGGAAAGGCAGGAAAAACAACCAAAGAAGCAAATCGCCATAATGAACATTCTCTACTCTTCAGCACACTGCAGTTCCACCTGTGCTGAGTCTCGGTCTCTTTTAAGGTGTGTATATTCAATCCTCTCCTTGCCAAAATCTACTAGTCACTCTATTATGAGTAGATATAAGAGCAATTGGCAAGCAACATTTAATCCATTCATCTTCTCACCCATTCACCCAACACACAGTTTTCTGAGCACATGCTGAAACACTGTGCAAGGTAGGTACTGGGAGGAGGTAGGTGGGTACAAAGACTAAAATAAAGACAGGGCTTGACACTGGGAATTTCTACTATTGTCTCTTTCAAATTTCCTTTTCATGCTATTCTAGTTTCAAAATAATGTCTCAACATTGTCTCGATTCTCCAAATTCCTTCAAAAGACTGAACACCACTCACTTTACTTATTTAAACTCTCATTTTTTCCTCTTAGCTCTTATTTGGATTCTGTAATTTAGCATTCAGAAACCCAAGTACTTCCTTCTCCATATGGGGCATGAAGGCAGCATGGGCATTGCAGCCACGTGTGCCTAGGTTGAACTCTGCTAATGCATTTGCTGACTATGTCGAGGGTCACAGTAGAAGTGGAAAAAATATTCCAGGGGAGTTCAAAGAGAGGGCAACTTTGTCAGTCATGGCTTGTCATCCATTTCTGTGTAAAAAGGGCTTGGAGAGTGGGTTGAGGCAGGAGTTAGACTTATCTTAATGCTGCCTTTGCATAAGAACCATGTTCTTACTTCTGTTGTACGCTTGATTCAGATTCTTTAAGAGACTGAGATTATAACCACCCTTCTACTCTCTGTTTCTATGAGTTCAGCTTTTTTAGATTCCACATATAAGTGATAGCATACAGAATTTGTCTTTCTGTCACTGACTTACTTCACTTAGCATAATGCCCTCAATGTTGACCCCTACCCCTAGCCACCAATCCTATCCCTTGGTATCTTGTCTATAATCTTGGGTATGAAGAAAAGCCAATCAAGAAAAGTTTCCAAAACAAACTGTCAAAAGAGAATTCAGGGAGCACTCATTCTAGCTGCCAGCAAAAATTATAAATGTTATTTTGAAGGACTATAAAAGACGAATAGCTAATTTGTCCAAGCACAAGGAATGTGTCTTCAAGCTGTCTTGTGTCTCCAGTGCCCACTCTAGCTAGCATATTGCTGGACCGCAAGAGAAGATAAAGAAATGCTACCTCGAGTGGAATAGCTTTAACTTCCTAGAAAGCACGGCAATGAGAAGTTCACACAAGGAGGCGAGGGAATGCAAACATACAACCGAAGGACCAAGAAGACACGAAGGGGCAGCAGAAACACAGTAGAAGTCAAAGAGCCCTGGAAACTTAAGGCTCTTGAATTTCAACATGTTCAAACTTAAAGAAAAAAAAGCTAAAGACAAAAGACCAAAAAAAATGCTGGTTAAAAATACAGGAAAACAATAGTGCAATGTTAACCCCTAAAATGCCACATTTGTTCAGAACAGAGAATCTACAATTCATTCAGTCACTAAGTCATTTGTTCATGTTGACAACCCCCAGGTCTTAGAGATATGCAATCAGTTATAAAACAATTACATTGTTCCCCAAATGTCCTCACATAGAGTACCCTACCCATCATTCAATTCACTTCCTTAAAAAGTGTCACCCTCTGCACCCTTGCTCGTCTTCTAAGGAACAGTGTGGGGCTCATCTCAAGCAAAGGGGAAGAGGCTTGTTTCTCTGAATCACGTTGGAACTCTGTGCTTTGGCCTCAGCATGTGGAATTAAGTGTGCCTAGGTGTAAATACCTAACTCAATGCTCTACATTGTACCTTTGCAAATCTGGGTTTGCATTCCAAGTTTGATACTTACGGGCATTTTGAACATGAGTGAATTGGATATACGAAAACGTGGAAGTCACAGGGTTTGATTAAGCCTAAATGAGAAAAAGGAACAATGCTCAACATGTGGATCCGGTACAGTGCTTGCCACCAAGCACAGCTTCCCCTTCTTTGCCTTTTACTAAGTCAGTCAATGCCCGTTTATTAAGTATCAACTTAATATCCAGTTCTTCAATGTCTCTGTATGATGCCACCTGAATTCATGTCTTTATTTAACAGTCTATCATTGAGCATCTACTGTAAGACTCTTGCGTGCTGTACCTGTTACCTGTTGCAAGGATAGGAGTGAGCGACTTAGTTGACAGATCATGGACATGTGGCTGCCTCACAGGAACTACCAGGCATGTGTGACTGTCAGGTGCCCAGTCCACTCTGGTAAGTGCCAGGCAGGAGAAAGGGGTGGCAAATGCACTCATAACACGCAGAATTGGCTGACGTCTTAGCACTTGTTTGGAAGACTGGATATGGCTACAGAATTTCAAATATAAAGAGGTTCCTCATAGAACAGCTTCTGGATTTCCCATTTGCTACTAAAAAGACTAGATTAATAAAGAGTGGGGTGCCCCCACCCATCCCCAGAAACACGATCACATCACAAGTGCAGGGCCTGCAACTCTGCTATCACACCGATCTCAGGAAAACAATTGAGACTTTTCTGCATTATTCCTCAAAAGTCTTTGCTTATGTTTCCTTCTTTTTGCCAGAGAAGAGAGGAACTCATGTTTCATTCAGTCATGGTTGTCTTACTAATCTGTGGAAATGGAGACAACAGATGGATGGTTAGCATACACATGAGACAAAGGAAAGGTCTATGGATCTTGCTTGACACTTGGCTCAACCATGTCCACCTGCTCTTCAGTCAATTCTTAAGTTTCCTAAATTTTATTCACAAAATGTGATTTTAATATTACTTAATATTCATTTTTATGACAGTTGCAAGGGCCCAATGCATCACTGGATTCTAGTAAATGTTAATTTTATCTTATGTTTTTTCTCCTTCAAAGCTTTCCTTTCCATTTGATTAGAAGTTTCTCCAAAGAATATATACCAATAATATAAACTAGAATATATACCATATGTCCAATAAATACACGGAAAGATATTCAACATCATTCGTCATTATAGAAATGGAAATAAAAACTGCAGTGAAATACCACTCCATATCCACTGGAATGGACGATAACAAGTGTTGACAAGAAGAATGTGGAGAAACTGAAAACCTAAGACCCTGCTGGTGGGAAAGAAAAACTGTGCAGCTTCTTTGGAGAACAGTTTGGAATTTGAGAAATTCCTCAAAAAGTTAAATAAGGTTACCAGATGAACCAGCAATTCCACTCCTAGGTGTATAGCCAAGAGAATTGAAAACAAATGTTCATGCAAAACAAATGTTCAGACTTGTACATGAATGTCCACAGAAGCATTATTCATAGCCCAAAAACGGAAGCATCAAGTGATGAATGGATTAAAAATGCAGTATATCTAGATGATGGAATATCATTCACCAATAAAATTAATAAAGTACTAATACACACTGCAGCATGGAAGAACCTTGGAAATCTTATGCTTAGTGAAAGAAGCTAGACATCAGGCTATATTGTATGGTTCTATTTACATGAAATGTCTAGAATAGGCAAATCCATAGACATAATGCAGATCAGTGGTTGCCAGAGGGTGGGAGAAGTGAGAACTTTCCTTTCCTCTCTTTTAATGTTAGTTTTCTATATACTCTTTTATATTTTCAGTTTATTAGTAGGTAAAAGGGGACAAATACGGTTCAATATTTTAGATTCTGCATAAAAATCACAGTCCATTTCATGCGATGCCCTTGAAAGAAAGAGAACACACACTGTAAACCATTTGAGAAAAAAGAAGGCAAACCCATCATGTACTTCCCCAAAGCTCCTTGAATTATTAACACAACTTTACTCCCAGAACTCTGTTTCAGAACAAATATTGTTTTGAGAAAATTGGTCCACTCTCTGTGCCTGTTGGAAAGCAATTAAAGCTGAAATCAAATAGCTATAATCATCTGTTCATTTCCGACCCTTCTCTCTCCCTTTGCAGAAAGAGCTGCTATGTATTAAAGCATTTGTGGATCGTTCAATAATTTAAGTATTAGAGAAAATGGTGGTTTTGGAAAGCAGTGCTGAGACAATTTGGAATTTTCAACAGAAATTCCAAATAAAGTACAGATAAGAAGCTAGCAACCCTCCAAATTTTGCTTCTCTTATGGTGGAAGTCATGAGATCTCCCTGCCTTTACGTTGGCTCATACTGCTTCTTGGTCAGCACTGCAAAGTAGAAACAGACTCACCGTCTTTGACATGTAAAGTTTGGCAGAGGAGAAGATTCTTTGTCTTCCCCACACTGGGACTCCCCGTCTCCTCTTCTCTTCTTTCTGGCGTGACTTTTTCTTGTACACATCTGGTAACATCCACTTTTATCTATCCCAGTTGGTGGACCTTAACCAAGAATCAGATTTACTTCATAAAAAACAGCGGTCAGGGAACTGTGGTACATGGGCCAAGTCTGGGCCATAACCTGTGCAAATAAATTGTATCGGAACACAGCTAAGCTCATTTGTTTTCACATTGTCTACAGCTGCTTTTTTTTTTTGAGGAAGATTAGCCTTGAGCTAACATCTGCTGCCAAGCCTCCTCTTTTTTGCTGAGGAAGACTGGCCCTGAGCTAACATCTGTGCCCATCTTCCGCTACTTTATATGTGGGATGCCTATCACAGCATGGCTTGCCAAGCAGTGTCATGTCCGCACCAGGGATCCAAACCGACGAACCTCGGGGCCACCAAAGCAGAACATGCAAACTTAACCACTGCGCCACCTGGCCGGCCCCATGTGTACGGCTGCTTTTGAGCTACAATTAGTTAAGCGGTTGTGAGAGAGACCACATGGCCTATGAAGCCTAAAATATGTACTATCTCACCTTTTACAGAAAAATTTTGCCAACTCCTAATATAAAAGATTGGGGATGGTGGCTTTCCTTTAAATTATATATTTGATATGTTTGACCCATTAGAAATATTTGACATTAATTTAAGTGCTTTGGTGTTGTGTATTTCAAATAAATATACACATGCGGGAGAGACACAGCCAAAAACTGAGCACTAAATTTTGGAGTAAGACAGACTTGAAGCTTATCTCGGTTCTGATATTTAAGTAGCTGTCCGATCTTGGATAGGTTACTTAACTTCTTTAACTCTGTTTCCTTATCTGTAAAAGGGGGATAATGAGGGTACCTACCTCTGTTAATTAGAGAGATTTTGACTGAGACTACATAAAATTCAACTTAAAATGGCTCCAATCAGAAGGAAAATAACATCATCTCACTCAGCTAGAGGTGGTTCCTGGGCTGTCTAATTCAATGGCTTAACGGGATCATCAAGGACCTGGCATCATTCTATCACATCTAGACATAATCTTGTATAGAATTGCAACACCAGCCCACTTCTTAACCAGACTCCAGCATGGGGACTGGCATTCCACTGATTGGCTTAGGAAAGCACATGGCCATGTGGAGAGTGGACTGATTGTCAGAACAAAACAGGAATTCAGTTAGAAGGGAAGCCCATGGAGGATGGAATGTGAGCAGCGAGGCAACAATATCATGAGGAGTCAATAAGCTAAGGAGTGTGAAACACATAGTATGTGTTCAATAAATGTTGGCTCTGCCTTAGGGCTGTGATATCATCTTTTTGTTGGATTTGCTGGTAGTGTCCTTCCAAAATATACACTTTAATAAAGAGTAAGCTTGAATTAATTTTTCTTGAGACTTTTAGAAGAAATGCATATCATTCCATTAGATGACTGAAAAGTTTGCAGGATTTACTGAGAGTGGATGGACATCAAGCTCAAACACAGACACTTCTGTATCTTTGTTGCAGCCCACACTCACGTATCAGTGTTACTCATGTCCATTTTACACTATGTGTATATCAAACACTTATGCATCCCTTAGGTCATTCTGTGTAATTAACTGCAAAGTAAATCTAATTAAGGTAAATGGATATGCTATTTTCCTTACGAAATCACTCACTAATGCCTATAAGTAATAAAAAAGAAGCCCCTCTCCTTAACCCCCTTAATTCTGGCTTGGCTCAAGCATCATTGTCTCCAGCTACTATTTGCAGCTTTTCTTATCTGCCCTCAAAGGCACAGCATTCCACATTCCCTTTGTCACAGCCCTTATCACACGGCATTGTAAATGCTGGTTTACATGTTTCGTCCGGTTCACCAGACTGCAAACTTTGAAAGGGCAAGTCCTGATAATACAGCATGCCCTTCTTCCACGCTTTGGGGAAAAAATAACAAACAGCATAAATGTCCAGTGAGAATGTCCATTATCGAGAGACCATGGCCCTTATTTACACCTCTGGCCATGGAAGAACTGCAGTTTCCACTTGCCAGAGTGAAAGCCCATCCCTTCTCTCCGTTTTGCTTCTCCTTGTGTCTTCAGCAAGGCAGGGTGATTAGAGCCTTCCAAAAGTCCGTTGTTGTTTTCCTTTCCCCCTCCCTGTACCATTCAGGGCATTTCTCCTCGAAGGGAAAGAAGAAATAGACCGGGACTCTATCCAAAATTTAGAGTTGATGCAGGGGGTAAACATGAGCCAGGAAAGCTCATCTGTAGATATTCTGAGCAGGTGTGACAAGATCTCAGCGACTCTAACTGCTAACTTACGAGATATTTATTTAAAACTATCCCACCAACAAAAAAAGCACACAAATGACCCAAACCACAGCTCTGGATACAGTGACCAGACACTCCACGAGGGCAAATGTCCTTGGAGAATGCTGACTGCAGAGTCTGGAAAGCTCCCACTTCCCGCCCTGAGAGCTGTTCTAGAAAAATGCCTCTGTCTTGCAGGACTCTCCCAGTAAGCTCTGCGTTTTGAAATCCCATCCATTTTCCCACCCACGACTCAGAGTCAGGTCAGTCGTGCGCTTTTCCCCACTCCTCCCACCTGGCATTAACCTTGGCCTCCTCGCCGCTTCCTCAGCATATCTTTATTATAGCACGCGTCCCTCTCTGTCTTAAGTGCTGGCTATTTTTGTGGGTGTTTCTCATTCCTCCCTCCCACCAGGGAGATCGTGAGCTCCTTGAGGGCGAGGGTGGTGACTCACTCATCTCTTCTGCCCCAGTGTCACAGACCACCTGACCTAACAGAGAAGCAGAGGCAGGAATATATCTCGATCGATAAACATGGCTGAGTACGTTTGTCCCATTATACTTTACTGCAAAACTAAAAGCAACTTTGTAAACAGACTATTTCCCTTATGCAAGTAGGACCTTGAAAAATGAAAAATTACGTTAAAGAACCTGGTTGTTGATCCTTTCCGTATGAGTGCCTATCTAAGAAGAAAAACATTCCCTTTTTTCTATTAGGGTGAGGATACCGCATCAAATATAAATGCCTGTGTTTGCCTAATTCCATTTCTGGTGAAGGCATACATTTCCTTCGAATTTAAAATTGCCTCAAGGGATGGGATTTTGGCAGACAGTGTTAGATTACAAAAGTCAGGTTTTCTCTATAAATGGCCTCCCCAGGCATTCAAGATCAAAATGTCACAAAATGATCATATCAGAACCCTCAAAGGTGAGAAAAGTGACTGCCCCCTGGTAATGATCTCATGCCAGCAGAGAGAAAAGACAGCGTGGAGTCTGCCTTAGCTTCTCCGGGAAAGGAAAAGTTCTGCAAAGCCTGGATGTGATTCCAGAGGTAACACTGGGCTGCCTTGTAAGGCGGTGCATCCCCATCATTGCAGGTGTGCAAGCACAGTGGACTGGTCACTAATCATGGGTGTTTGAAGGGATTTCTTCCACTGATCAGAGGGCTGGACTATATAGCCACTAAGGTCACTTCCAATGTCAGTCAGCGAGAGATCATCCTTAGATTTAAGCTGTGAGGAAGAGCCACAGAGTGGCAGAAGAGAAACTGTTGGCTCCCCAGTCCCCTTGTTCCCTGAGGCATCCGACAGGCAGGAGGCAGTGTCACGATGCTACACAAATGCAAGGCGTAGGCTTCCAGGCTCAAACACAGCATGTACCAACACACTGACACAGTGTCTTAGTCAAAAATTAGAGCTGTGAAAGCTGATTAATTTTGCATCCAACTGAAATTCTATTTCACAGCAAAGCAGTTCCGCAGCTGTGAAAGGATAAGCACTATGGCTCCAAAGAAATCAATGATCCCACTCTAGTACTTAAAGCATCCTTAGGATTCCCTTTGGGTGACAGACAAGTGTATAGGAACATTGCTCTGATAAATCAAACCTCAGGCATTCCAACCAGTGGGCAAACAATTGCCCATGAAACTCATGCACTTGTCTGCCCTTGGTATTCACTGGTTTTCTGCCAGCAGAGCAGCATGGAAGGTCACAGGTCCAGGCCTCCATCTGCTCCCACTCAGGTACCCTCTCCATGTCCCGCTTGCTCCCTTCTGCACTGCAGTCAGTTAGTACTGCATAGAGATTATATTGTCCAAATGTTTAAGAGAGTCTGATAGTGCTGAACAGCAAGATGTGCACATCCCAGCTCTAATCATGGGGAACCTTTATTTTTAGTCACCTCCATAAACAGGCTGAATGGTCAAAGCAGCTTTTTCCGAAAAGGTCTTAAGGAAAAATTACTCTAGGAATAGCCATAAAAAATAAGAAGAGAAAAAAAGAAGAAAAGCACATTTTCAGTGGGGAATGACGGTGTTAAAACATCTTCTTTCTTCTCAATGTCTCCAGCCCTTCCACTATGGTAATGTGAATATGAATGTTTAAGAAAGGAATTTAGGAAGCCCGTTTCACAGCTTATTTGACCATGGAAACCTTTGCTCCTGGCTCCCACTGAAATTTCAGTTCCTCAGAAGCGTAGTTTAGGAAATACTGAGTTAAAATCAAACCCATGGATCTACAGCATACAGGGACATTAATAGCATGGTCTAGAAAGAATCAGAGAACCAAAGACTTTACCCAATTCAGAGGCGGGTAAAAATAGCATTCGACCTAGAAATGGTTCCTTTTTCATGAAAAGCTTGGGAAAGCAATAAAATTGCCTCGGTGTGCACAAGTGCCAGACCAAGCGATGGAGACAAGTGCAGGGAGCGAGGCGACAGAGACCAAGCATGAACAAAGTGTAAGCGGGTCCAGGAAGGATGTCAGGGGGCAGAGGCAGCTGCAGGAGGCGTCCTGACAGGGGGCAGAGCTGAATCCCTAGGGCAGCAATGCATAGAAATGGCCCCAGTTTTAGAGCCATAAGAATACAGTTGATTAAGATGCTGTTGCACAAGTTTCATCAATGCAGATGATGAGATTTTTCTGCAGTAAATACAATAGCCAGGAAGCCACAGAGGTGAGCTTGGGATGTTGTTCGGAAGAAAACTCAGACTGGACCAGAGCATGGCCAGAATCAAGATGTGAAATGGAAGAGGGGGCAACAGAATCACATCTGGTGAAGGTTATCAACAATGCCACCTGAAGAGAAACAGACGTTATGCTAAGAACCCCAATGTACATCGTTATACTTCAGATCTTAATTTAGTGGGTATTTACTTGGACTACTTAGGAAGCCAGATGGATAAACTCGCAGCTGCAGTCAAGGGTCTGGTGCCAGTGATGGGACAACAGATTAGAAAAGCGTTATTTATCAAAAGGCCTCAAAAGTTCCTAATTTTTGACCGAGTACTTCTACATGGAATCTGCCTTCAGAAAACCATCCCAGACATGGAAAAAATGTTTTGTCCAAAGATATGTATCGCCATATTATCTGTACGAATGGAAGCATTAAACCACACACATTTCTAATAATAGAAAGTTTTAGTAAATTATATTGGAGTCCTACAGGGGGATTTAACGCAGTTATGAAAAATGATATTTATGAGGCATCTGTTAACTTGATTACAAACCTGATTATAATACAATATAAACAAATAAAAAATAAAAATATAAGTGTTCTATGTAATCATGACCATGAAAATAATTACGGTAAATATAGCAAAAATGTCTAAAAATGTAGCAAAGCAGTAATGACATGTGGGAATTGTATAACTAAACGTGATTGTATATGACCTTTCTCTTTCAATTTTTTTCAGAATTTAAAAATTTCTCTTTACTCTTATGAAGCAAAATATAAAATATGTTAGTCCAGGAAAGTACTATCTTTAAAGAATGGTGCCAGAACCGGGCTTTCCTATGAAGGTGTTCTTCACTACAGATGCACATTGAGGAAATAATCCCATATGTGCAAAATAATCATAGCCTAGCATTTTCAAAGCTGTAAAGAAATGTCAACAGGAAAGGGGGAGAAGGAGAATGAATGGACACTGAAGGATCTATATCTCAGGTAGACTCCCGTGGCCATGTATAGTTCAGGATGAAAACCTGTCACTGGAGGCCGTGGCCCGTAGCTGTAGGGGCCCAGGTCACCCAGGGCCTGAAGCCAAGAGAGCAGTCTCCACGTTTCTACGGTAGGTTGCCCAGAGTGAGGCTTCTGTGGCCAGCAATCTTGGCTTCCGGAAGTCTATTCCACCTAAGGACACGTAAGAAAAGATTTGGAAGGATGTCTAAGCAACCTTGCAGAGGTGAAAGCACCTTAGCCACTTGGTTTTGGAGTCAGAAATGTCATGCACTTAAAGGGTTACCGTGAAAGAATACAACATATTATTCTATTCTATGTGCTCAACAAATGTAGTCTCATTCTTTAGAACCCCTCTTGATATGACAAAAGATCTAAAAATGGCCTTGCCTTAGCTCTGAAATATATATTATAAACCCTCTAACTCCTTTTCAGGATGTCTTCTATTTTCATGTGTCCCAGACTAATAACATGCCCCTAAAATGTAATTTCAAGTCATTCTTATTTAAAAGAATCTAAGCAATCATCTACCTTTATTGTAGATGACTGAGACAAAAGAAAGAAAAATAATGCAACAGAAATATTAATTAATTAAACTCCCAGGAAAGGTGAGTCTTTTATAAGAGAGCATGATGGCTATAGAACTAACATAAATCCTTCTCTTACAGGAACAATTCTATTTTTTAAAAAACCTTGCTTTGCAGGAGAATGCAGCTTCTCAATAAAGTAGCACCCTTACAGCAGCCAAGGAGAGAAGAAGCCACTCTAAAAATACCTGAGTAAAAATGGAAAGAGGTGACAGTTCTTCCATGCTCCCGGAACAGCCATCTCTGGGACTGCACGGCCCTCAGCTGTCCAGTTGCTTCACCTTTCACTCTGCTTCACAACTGTGCTTTTTAGGGCAGGGGAAGTGTGTGGAAAATGGCTCAAATTTTCAGTCACCATGAACTTTCTTTCATTTCTTAAAATGGATTGGTTACCAAAAAAAGCAGTACAAACAAATGCCAACAACAGAATCTAGAGAATTTCAAAAATATGCCGTGCTAAAGCAATCTTCAAGGATAAATAAATTCAAACTTTAAACTCCTGGCTCATCAACTTCTAGTACGACCCTACATTTTCGCCTCTCACATTGGCATTTGGATGGGTGTCATCTGCTCTTTCCTTTACTCAAATGATTTTATTGAGGGATGATGTGCCAGGCACTATGGAAAGTCTACGTGAGAATAATTGATACTGAGACATGGTGCAGCCTCTGCAAATCACCCCCAGCCAAGGGACAGGACCCTGACCCCATATCCTTGGTGAGATAAAGCAAAATTGAGCAACCCTTGTTCAATTCATTTACAGACTTGACAGGACCCCACAGAAGCTGTGGTCTATAAACCACCTTCCTCTACATTCATAGATTAGAGATAGGTTGATCAATCAATCAAAGACCTGAATTCAATTCCTCAGTCTGGAATGCTACTCTAGCCACGGAGGGGTGTGGCTGAAGTCTCACCCCTTGAGGACACACACATTAAAAATATCCTAACAGGATCCAAGTCCAAAACATCAGTGAAGATATATGTCCTGGCCCTTCTTCTTGCAAACGCCTTTTTCATGAAATTCTGAGCCAGAGTACTGGGTTCTTTAAACAAGGATATGGGATTTCTGCTTAAGAGGAAGAAACTGTTATTTACCGAGATCTATTCCTCATACCATGTTATGAACTGAATTGAGTCCCCTCAAAAATTCATAGGTTAAGAGCCAGGCCCAATGGCCTAGTGGTTAAACTTCGGCGTTCTCACTGCTTCGGCAGCCTGGGTTCATTTCCCGGTCAGAAAACCACACCACTCATCTGTCAGTTGCCATGCTCTGGTGGTGGCTCACATAGAAGAACTAGAAGGACTTACAACTAGGATATATAGCCATGCACTGGGGCTCTTGAGTGGGGAAAAAAAAAAAAGAGGAAAATTGGCAACAGATGTTAGCTCAGGGTGAATCTTTCCCTGAAAATAAAAAAAAAAAGTTCACAGGTTGAAGCTAACCCCCAATGTGGATGTACTTGGAGAGAGGTCCTTTAAGAAGGTAATTAAGGTTAATTGAGCTCACAAGGGTGAGTCCCTATTCCAATAGGACTGGCATCCTTATGAGAAGAAGAGATATTGGTAGCATATGCACACACAGAAAGGGCCATGTGCAGACACAGCAAGAAGGAGGTCATCTTCAAGCCAGGGAAGGTACTCTGGAGAAACCAAACTTGCCCACACCTTCTGGGCTTCCAGCCTCCAGAACAGTAAGAAAGCAAATTTCTTCTGTGCAAGCACCCAGTCTGTGGGTATTTTGTGATGGCAACCCTAGTTGACCAACATGCCATATGATGATCCACACGCTGCATATGTTAGTCCAAGTAAGAGTACATATCTAGCAAAGGTCAGTCATCATGTAAACACAAAGAAAGGTATTTGAGGCAATTGTATTTGGTTTGAAATTACAGCGGGGGCATAAATGCTTTGAGATCCAGAAAATGAGGGTCCCTAAATCTCCAGGATTTACACTTACGTCTGCTTACTGCAAAGGTAACCTTTTTGGGGTTCCATTATCTGTAAGATGATTACAATAATGAAGGAAATTTGTATTTATGAAGACAATAGATAGATTTAAAAAAGGGGGGGGGATTATTTTTAATCCCTGCCTTTTCAGACTTTCTTAATTGTAGCCCCAAGTATCTTCAAGCTGAAAGCTCAGGCCCACCTACTGCTGAGGCAGCGTTTCCCACAGGCAAATGAGGAAAGGATGCACTGTACCTGTGGTAACCAAGGGCATCCACCTGGCCCGTACAGCTCCTGTTTTACCATTAATGCTTAGGCCATGGACTGGGTTTTTAGTCTCATGTTCTATCCCCACACCAATTTAGCTTCCTGACTGAGTCTAAAAGCCCAGGACCCTGAGAATCTGACACTCTGCTTAGTTCTTGCTTGTTTCTCATACTATGTGATCTGTATGCTTTCCCTCAGCCTAGAGTCTTCCTCCCAATGAACTGATCACACAGAACAAGATACCAATGCCTAAAACAACTCCAAGCACCACTTCTTAACTTTAATAATACCAGCCTTTACTAATTAATGTGTATCAGATAATATATAGAGTTGTCTTTAGGGATTACCTTATTTTTTTAAACAATTCTTTGAAGTGGGTACATTTTTTATCACAGTCTTAAAGAAAAGAAAATTGAGAGTTAGAGAATTTAAGTCATTTGGCAAAAATCACAAATTAAATGTTATGAGAGATTTCTATCCTGGCCAAAATGTAGTAACATGTACCAGACTTACCCTTCTGCCTAAGATAACTTTTAAAAAGATAAAAATATGTAAAACAATGTTGATCAGTTTAGATATCTGGCAAAGAAGCAAAGTGATCCCAAAGAAATGGGAAACAGATGAGAGATGAAAATTACAATGTCTGAGATAATAAAGGAACTGGAGAGAACTGAAGATACATTAGACTTTGTGGAAGAAAAGAGTAGAGTACTTGAGTACATAGTACACAGACTACCAAACAAAAAAGAAAAAAGAAGCAACCATCCGTAAAGTGTGAGACCACTTCAAGTTACATATCAGACTCATAACTTATGTGGAAGTAATCTGTAGCTTCCCAAGGAGAGAAGGACTGTAAAAGATATTTTAAAACATAAAAGCCACATTTTTGGAACTTTGATGAAAACTATAAACCCATAGAATCAAGAAGTTCGACAAATCCCAAGCACAAGATTGATGAAGAAAACTATAAAAAGGCATATTATAATCAGCTTTCTATAAAACCAACAACAAACAGTAAATTTTATAAATGACCAATGGGAAAAGGTACATTATGTACCGAAGAAAAAAATAAGAAGAGCAGGGATCTTGTCAGAAACATTGCAACCTGGATGTCAGCAGAGCAGATCTTTAAGGAACTGAAAACAAAAACAAACAAAAGTAGTTAATTTAGAATTCTTTACCTAGAAAAAATATATCTTGAAAACAGAGATGAAATAAAGCCATTTTCAGATATACATTAGCTCAGAGAATTTATTAGTAGTAGAGCTAATAAGAAATAAGTAATAATAAAGGATGTCCTTCAGGCAAAAGAAAAATATCAGACAGAAATCTGGATCTACACAAAGGAATATGGGGCAAGAAATGGTAATTATGTGCCTAAATAGAAAGATTTTTGTTCTTTTTACTTAAACATTTTAAAATATAACTAACTGTTTAAAGCAAAAACAATAACAAAGTATTGTGAAGTTTATATCTAGAAATAAAATGCTTGATAACAATAGCTTAAAGACTAGAAGAGGAGAAATGGAAGTATACTGTATACAGTTCTTACACTATAAGTAAAGTGGTATAATATTACCTGCAAGTAGATAGTGAAAGTTAAAGATATATACTGCAAACCACAACATGATGGTAAAGCAACCACAAAAATAATGAAAGAAGGAGCTAAAGCAATAAGACAATAAAGGAAATGCAAACACAAGCTAAAAGGCAGAGATTATCAGACTGGATATAAAGGCAAGACCCAACTCTATGCTGCCTATAAGAAGCTCATTTTAAATATAAAACCTCTAAATAGGTTAAAAGTAAATGGGTATAAA
Source organism: Equus przewalskii (assembly GCF_037783145.1). Lineage (NCBI taxonomy): Eukaryota > Metazoa > Chordata > Mammalia > Perissodactyla > Equidae > Equus > Equus przewalskii. Next base: position 87,570,270 of record NC_091831.1, read on the forward strand.
CAGATAGTCACACAAATAATAATGAAAAGCAAACTGAGGTAGTTACAGTAAAGTCAGACAAGTGGACTTCATAACCACCAAAACTTGAGGGATAAAGAAGGATATTACAGAATGGTAAATGAGTGGGTCAACTCTCTAAGCATCCACAACAGTTGTAATCGTGTATGCAACTAATTAGAGGGTTGCAAAATACATGAAACAGAAACTGATAGAACTGTAAGGAGAAATTGGCATTTCTACAATTATAATCTATTTTTTAAACCCTTATCCTCAATAATTGATGGAATAAAAAGACAGCAAATCAGAAAGGATATAGAAAAAGACTTTGGTAGAAGACTTGAACAATAGTATCAACCAACTTGAGAAAACTGATAGTTACAGAACCTCCATCCAACAATAGCAGGCAAACATTCTTTTCTAGTGTGCATGGACTATTTACCAGGATAGATCATATTCTAGTACATAAAACAAGTCTTAATATATTTAAAAGGATTTGATTCATACCCTGTGTGTTCTCTGACCCCAATGGGAATTAAGTTATAAATCAATAACAAAATGATATTTGGGAAATGCTCAATGATTTGTAAACTAAATGTACACTTCTGAATAACAAATGCAGCAAGGAAGAACACAAAAGAAAAGTAGAAAGAATATTAAAATGAGTGAAGATGAAAGCAGAAGACATCAAAAGTTGTGTGATGTAGCTAAAGCAGCACTTCAAGGGAAATTCATAGCACTGGAAACTTGTATTAGAAAAGGATAAAATCGTCATGTTAATGATTTTAGTTTCCACATTAAGACACAAGAAAAGGAAAATCAAATGAAACGAAAAAAATAAACAGAGAAAAGAAATAGTAATGATGAGATCAGAAATCAAACAAAGAGAACAAAGAGAAACAAGAAAGAAAAATCAATGAAACCAAAACTTGGTTCTTTAAGAAGATGAATTAAATTTACTTCTACCTAGAGTGACTAGGGAAAAAAAATGAAAGAAGACACAAATTACTAATATAAGAAATGAGAAAGATGACATCACTAGAGATTCTAGAGATATTAGAAAGAAAATAAAATATTATGAACAACTTCATGCCAATAAATCAAATACTTTTATGAAATGAATAAATTCCTTGAAAGGCACAAACTATCAAATCTCATTAAAAAATAAATAACTTTAATTGTCCTGTAGATAATTAATTATTGAATTATCTATATCAATAAATTGAATTGCACTTGAAACTTTCCCACAGTGGTTTTCACCCCTGAGGACTTAACTGGGCAATTCTACCACACATTGATGAAAGAAATAATACCAATTCTACACAAACTATTCCAGGAAATTGAAGAAGAGGGAACACTGTCCGATTTATTTTCTGAGACCAACATTCCCCTAATAGTAAAACCAGGTAAATATACTACAAAAAAAAAAAAAAAAACATACCAGTATTCTTCATAAAAATAGAGGCATAAACTCATAACACAGTCTTAGCAAACAAGCCAACAATATGTATAAAGGACAATACATCATGGCCAGCTGAGGTTTAACCCAGGCATGCAAGGTTTTTATAATATTCCAAAACCCATCAATATAAATCACCATATTAACAGATTAAAAGGAAAACCATATGATCATCTCAGTTTATGTTTGCTAAACCATGACTAAGCCCCACCCTGGCTGACACTACTGAGGTCATAGCCTAGTCTGTGTCTCAGTCCTCTTGATATGAGGCAGTTTTGATTTATAAAAGAGGATGAGTACAGGTAATATATGTTTTTCATCGTAGTGTGATCAAAGGTGGTTAAAGCCAATTGTGTACACAAGTTTGGGTGAACAATGTTAAATAGAAGACATTTGGAAATATCGATCATTCTATGTTAAAAGCAACATTGTCATAATTTAGCGATCGAGTGTAAAATAAACCCATTTAGAACATCTAGATAGTATTTCTCACACTGATTCTTATTTTATTTTAATTATGAAGTCACAGCACTTCTCCTTCTCTTTTTTTCCTCTTTCTGCTTCTTTTTATCCATTATCATCATAGTATTAATCAGAAGTCTCTTAATAAAAGTGTTCCAGAAGGAGCCATTTTATTCTAGGAATTGGAAGAAGAGAATTTTTAAAGGATTTTTGATTTCTACAATTCTGTACGCACTTCATTGCAAATGTTATCATATCAAATAGCATCAGATATAAATGACTGTGTACAGTGTAACTCTATGACATGAAACTAAAGAAATATAACCAACACTTCTCTTTCCTCTAGAGCTTGCAATTCATCAAAACATTTGCCTTCCTAACTGAGTCACAGGAACCATGCTTTCATAAGAAGAACATATGGATTCTCAAAGATTAATAAGTTGTCTTGAATATCTTGAATTGATAAATTCACAAAGAGCCACAAAGAAAATGAATGAAGGTTATAAATACTAATAAATATCAGAAGACCCCAACTTCAAGTGACTGCAAAGTCAACGAAAATGCCAATATGGAACCCAATCTCTTTAATAAAATTTAATGAAAACTTTCAGAAAGCCAGAACTAACTACGCAACATAGCTCCTTGTATTTAAATTTCTTTGACTTCTTTCTATAAATATTTGTTTCATCTCAAATTGTCTGAATTTTCTTGAAACCACAACACATGCTTACACATTCCTCATCACCCTAGACTCAAACACACATCCAGTCCAATTCCACATTTAAGTGTGATGACAGGGAACAAGACCTTCTAATTTTTAGTTTTAGCACTTTTATCACTATTATAAAGTAGTGCAATGCCTGACATATCATGGGCATCGAATAACTACATCTTCTCATTTCACAACACGGGTGATTTTTTGGCAAACCATTCCAATTTAGATTATGACTGTATGCATTAGATCATAATAATGAGTGAATTCAACTTATACTCCATATTCCTAGAAGAATAAAAACGGTTCTCTAGTATGCTAGGAGAATATATATTACTAAAATATTACGAGATGATGGAATTCTTTATCTTTTTAAAATTTTCTTGCCACTGTGGCAACATATCACTGTCACAGCTGTCATTGGCATTGTCATGCCATTAATCTCTAACTCAGGCGGCCCTTGGATGCCCCAGGAGATCTGGCAATAGGAAGAAATCTTAGTGACTGCCCCAATAAGGAAAAAACTGTCAGTCTTGGGACAAGAAAAAAAAAAGCCACAATAACTAGATTGAGAAAAAGTTCTACATCATCAGGAAATAAACATACCTCTATTGCCTTTTAAATCCTTTGTCTTTTGGTGCAAGACGCCATCTCTGCATTAATTAGCATTTGTGTATGAACCAGGCGTACATGCTTCGTTCTTAATATGACACATCATATCTCTCTTTTAGGGTCTCTGAATAACATATAACTATTGAAGAGTCAATGATGTGGCAGGTGGATACCCATCTTCTCAAGGCCACAAACTTGGGATCATATCCCGGAGAAATGGTATGTTACAGAGGTAGCATAAAGCAGGACTCAAAATGCAAGTGCTGCTTTCAAATTCCAGCTCCCCTGTTTCTCAGGAGAGGGAGTTGAAGCAAGTTAATAGGTTATTTCCTCAAATATAAAAGAGGGTAAATAATAACCACCTCATAGATGGTTTTAAGGAATAACGAAGGTAATGCATTAAGGAGCTCAACATACTTCCTGGTCCATAGTAAGAACTCAAAGAATGAGAACTGATCTGGGGGCTGCAGGGAGCTTGAGCCTCTGTCTGCCCAGGACCTGCTGCCAAGTTTCTGGCTAATAGACACATCTAATCACCTATGACATAATCACAAGGACTTTGTTTAGAGGACAAATTAAAGAGTTTCTGAATATTCTATTTCAAGGAGATCTCAATAAACAATCAAGTCCAAGGCTTTTATTTTAAGGAGTGATGCAGTGACCTGCTCAAGTTCACCCAGCTAAATACTCAGTGAGTCCTGACCCAGGTTCTGATCCCGTGATCTGAACATTGATCTGAAATTGATCTCCAATTTCCCCACTGAGCTAAAATGCCTTCTCTCTGTCTAGCCTTTCCTTTTCTCTCTTTCTCCTTCCCTCCCACTCCCTCTCCCTGCCCTCTTTAGTTTCTAGCTGACATTGGAAATGACTAAGCTACTTCACTAAGCATCATGAAGAAACTACCCAGTGATCTGTAAACTGACCTGGTCACTAAATACCAAAATTATCAATAGGGTTCTAGTGAACATACTGACGATCCTTTATGTCTCTAAGGTTTATCTTAGTAAAACAAAAACATGCTTACTTGGAAGATATTTCTGAAGAGCTAGAATTTATTAACATATGACACGTCGCATTTATTGGATGATAAATGAAATATTATAAGACAATCGGCAGGTTGTTCTCTTGAGTCTTTGATCCATTTACACATATCTTTACCCTAAAATGTTTTGAAAAATGGAATTGGTAACCCACGCCAATGCAGCCATGTTCTCAAGCTCAGAGAAGAGCAAAGCAGTGAGTCACAAGAAGGTTCAGCCAGGAAGCCAAAATCTTTCTGAGGCAACTCAGACAGACAGTTCTCTAACTGTCTGTCCCCAAACAGATTGACAGATCGGGCTGCGAAGTCAGCCATCGAGGACTCCATCAGCACCACCCACTCTGGGCAGCTGCAAGCTCAGCTGGTCCTACTCCTCTCCAGGCAAGCGGGCTGCTGGGCAAAGGAGCCCATTCATTATGAAGACTGCCTGTGAGTGCTGGGGCCGGGCTCTGCCAGACTCAAAGTCATGCTCCCAGCAATGGTCAAAGCAGGCACTGCGGGGTTTCTGAAACCACTGTTAAATAGGGAGACCGTGGTAATCTGGTTACAGTCCCTGAATCAGGCATGCAAAAAACAAGGGAGAATAATTTAGAAGAAAAGCCACACCAAGCCAGGGACAATAGAAGGGAGGAGGGTTTGAAATCCCAATGCAAACTGCATGCCTCTAGGTACCAATTTGCCTTGCAGCAGAATTTAGGCTTCCTAAAGTTAAATTATGCATACAACAGCCTCATTATCCACAGTGGTATTTTCATATAAAGATCTGAAGACAAAATGTAAGCTTGCCTCCTGGAACCTTTAGAGAAAGCCATTGACTAATCCACATACGGCATAGCTCTGGTCCCACCTGCTGCTGCCAGTACAGATGGGATAGATGCGACCAAGGGGATTCCCTGCAGCCGCCAGCACTGCAGGCTCAGTGCTGCATGCCCAGCCATCCAGGGCTGCTCTTTCAGACACGGCAATTTTGCAAAACATTTTAAACACGTTATTCTAAAATCACAATGCACGCAGCTGGGTTGCAGTGAAAAACGTTTCCTATAACAATATTTGGTGGGTTTTTTTGTTCTCACATTAATATATTCTTTCTGGTATTAGACCAAAATAAACAAGTTTGCAAGGTCTTTTTTTCCACAAAAGAGAAAGCCGGGTATTTATTATTTATAAAGACCTCCTTTAGAAGTTGCTTTCCCCAAGTGGAACGCGGTTGTTGCTCGATGAATTTTTTACTCATTCAAAAAATATTGTTGAGCTGCCACTCAGCTGACGGCCGGGGTTTAAAGACAAACTAGATATTGCCCTGCTTTCCAGATGTTTGCTTTCTATTTCTGAAGGAAACAGGCCAATTCTGCTAGAGTACAACATGTTCTTTGCCATGGGAGCTAAGCAGAGGCAACAGCGAGAAGAGCAGTGACATTTGAGCTGAGTCTTGAAAGAACAGGGAACTTGTCAGAAAGACCGTGAAGACCCAGTAGAGCACCCGCAAAGGTATGAGGGTTGTGTGGGACACAAGGCATGGAGGAGGAACCCCAGGAGACAGCACGGACACGATGAGGCCGTCGGATGCAAAGGAACATGTCATGAACAACCTTCCATGCTGATTTGCTGTTGAGGATGACAGGGCATTATCAAGAATTCTATGAAAAACGATCATCTTAAAACTTGTTTTCTTCCTTCTTCTTATGCCATTTATATATATAAACCACAGGAATTGTGGAAAATAAACTACAAGCACAAAACCACCTGTGACACCCACAGACGAGATCAGATGTTTATGTTAAATTGAGCATTCTAGAAACAGTGCCAAGAATCTGTTATTGACCAGAAGCAACTGGAAGTAGGAGACTTAGGAGAAAATTGTCATAATACAAGCAGAGTATTTATTTTAGTTTAAATAAACTGAATAATTTATAGAAAAAAACAGTGTGAAAAAAATGGGAAAGGAATAACAAATAAAGTGATTATAAACAAGGCAAGATAAGGCAAGAGACTTTGGTGGGATGCCGGCTTAGAGAAGAGCCTTCAAGATGAACTTGAACAAGAATGGTGAGGTCAGCCGGCCTTATATCTTCGCTAAGCCACCAAGGAAATCAGTCAACCTTTCCCACTTTTTCTTTACCATCTCACTGTGGATTTAGCCTGTAATTCCCCAAATGGACATCTGTTGTGTGTCCAGAGGTATTCCCTGTGAGACAACTTGGCTCTCAGAAGATGTAGAGAATTTGATACATACCAGTAATCCTAAGTATTTGCTTAGCTAATAAACTCGGTCCTCTGATTTTTACAAGAAAATAGGAAGGGGGATGTGACAATGAAGAGAAATAGTCTATATTTAATCTAGAAATGTTAAGTTCTGCAGCTGACCCAAATTTTGATCATTTCTCATAGACCTGTCCTATACCCCATGTATAATTAACTCCAAACTCATCCCAAGGAACTTTTCTACTGTGTTCCTCTCCTGAAGAAAATAAAACCGATGGCTAAAATCCCATTAGTTTTATGAACCCAAGCCACTACGTTACACAAACGTTTCTTGGGAGTAAAACAACAACAAAAACAAAAAGATTGAGCAGCCGTGAAGAGTGAGAGGATGGAAGGATTTGATGGACAACAATAAAAGCAACTAAACAGACAATTCTTGGTCTCTGGATGTCACTGATTCTTGGTGATCTAGAGAAGGGAATATTCATTTATTCATTAGCTCACCAAATATTTAACGACTACTATGTGCCAGATACTTTTGTTTTTTTTGAGGAAGATTAGCCCTGAGCTAACATCCATGCCCATCTTCCTTTATTTCATATGTGGGACGCCTACCACAGCATGGCTTGACAAGCGGTACCATGTCCACACCCGGGATCCGAACCGGCAAACCCCGGGCTGCCGAAGCGGAATGTGCACACTTAACCGCTGCACGACTGGGCTGGCCCCCATGTGCCAGATACTTCTCTGGGTGTTGAGGACAGAACTAAACAGAAAAGGTCCCTTCCCTTCTGGAGATGACATTGAGAGGAAGAAAATAATGGAGTTTCCAAATCTCTGGCTTGGCAAACTGGATTATCACTGTATCCCTGAGATAGGAAATTCAGTCTGTGGGACAAAAAAAAAAATCGATTCACCTTACACACACCGAATTTGAAATCTGTGCCTTCTGCAAGCTTACTTGACGGATTACGCATCCTGTAGGATATGAAGACCTTGCACATTCTGTACCTTTCTGGAACGAATAGTACTGATATCTCAGAAACAAAACATTCCAAATCTCAGGAGCTGGGGACAATGAGAGGTCACAACAGCTGATGACAAAGGTAAGCTAACTAGCAAAAATGATCTGCATGCCACACGCATGAGCTAGAGTCAGGGTAACAGTGACTTAAGGGCGACAATTACTTCTGCCTGACAACCCTGAGCAAGCAGCCTGGACTCTGGTCCACCGTTACCTGCAGAAGGTTGCCCGCTCTCCGTGAAAGCAGCTCCACAGGCAAGCTCAGCTCTGCCTCAGCTGAGATGACAGAAGCTTCAAGTGACAACTCGTTGCCTAAGAAAGATGACAGTGCCACATGCCCCACAGGGAAACAAGGCCATAAGTGAAACCGGGCAGAGGTTTTCAACCTTTTCCTTTTTAGAAGGAGAAACTTCTTATGAAATGAAATCTTATCCCATTTATGTCAAATAAAATGGAGCAGATGAGGGAAGCGTGGCTGTGGAGTGGGTTGGTATTTGTAATGGAGACACATCAGCAACTCAGAGTGGATCCTAAGTTATAGTAGACTCCTGGTCTAACCCTTCGTTTTACCGATAGCGAAAAGAAAAGGGTCCATCAAGGCAGAAATCCTTGTTAGTCTAAAAACAGCAGCTAAGTTTGATTTGGAACCAAGGTCAGAGCACTTTTTAATTTCCAGATTTTCTCAACTTGCCAGGATTTCTACAGAACTGGTGTTAAAGTTTATCTCCTCATAGAATGCATTGGGAGACAAAGCAAATTATTTACTTAACTTTATATTAAGTAATGACCATTCAGTAAGATTGTTAACGTAGTCCTATCTTTCACCAAAGTGCTTGTATTGCTTTAGTGATAAAAACAGCCCATTGATCTCTACAATCTTATATGGTTATAGAAGTGTCTTGAACATTCTTCTAAGTTCTTAACGATAAAGTTTTAAATCCTTTTCATACTTTTTCAAAGAAAAACTGTAATGCATTCTTCTCACGGGGGCTGAGATGTTTTAACCTAGATAGAGATGGAAGGGAGAGGTATGAAGAAGCAGAATGTTCCATTAATGGCTCCAGGTTCTCAACACCATTATTAATTGGGGCCCATACTGAGTTTCCCGTAGAAGGTTATAATTATTCTTGGTTCCAAAACTCCCCTACTCCTCCTATCACGACTATGGACATAATGGTAAAAACCACATATATGATTTCTTTGTCTTACACACAAAATTATATAAGTAAAAATCATCCACATTCAGCAGAATCCATTCATGTATTCAAAAAAAGTCATCCTTCAAAGGTGCCCCCTTGGAAGTCACCATCCTTACAGGAGCAGCCACTGCCTTCTCATTTCCTGCCAGCTTCAGTGTATGAGCCACAGAGGAAGGTTAAATCTGACACCCCACTAGGAACAGCTGGCCTTTCACCAAACGTAGTTTTGTCCTTATGGATTGCCATGCTTATCTTGTTTCAGGCCATTCTGAAAACTCAAATCGTTCCTCAAAGATGAAGATCAGCTCTGTCGTTCACTAACCCGGCACCTGACAGAGTGTGCCCCAAACACCACAAAGAAGACACTAGTGGAAGGGAAGTTTCAAAAGTGTCCCTGTCAGTAGTAAGTGTTTTTACCTACCAGGCATCTACTTTTAACAGACCTCACACATTGCTAATAACAGACCTCACACTGATTTCATTTTTAAAAAGCTCTATTATATTTAAACTTCATATGTATATACATGCCATTTTAAATATGGACCATAAATGCCAAAGGGATATTCCACTGTGCTGATAATGGGTGAAGAAACAAAATCCCTTGTTACTTCAATTTGGAAAAATCAACATGCATACATATATATTCAGCTAGAGATCGTCAAGTCCAAACTTGTAGTTTCATAGTTGAGGAAATTAAGTCCCAGAAAGTTGAGAGTGATACGTCCAACGGCACAAATTTTGGACACAACAAAAGAAGCTGGAACAGACGCTGGGATGGCTCACCCCTCACAAACTCTGTCTTTTATTGTTCCTCATCTCTCTTTGATGTCACTTACAGAAGGCTGGGAACAAAGGGGTAGGTCATTGTTCCTATCTTGGCATTCATCTCCCCGTCTAAAAGATGAGATGGTCTCTGGGCTCACTCCAAATTTAAAACTCTGCCATCTGACAACTTTAGAAGACTAGGCAGAGCAGAGATAATGAACGAATGTCATAAGAAGATAAGGAAATGTGATCATTTTAAAATGACATCAGGCCACAATTCCGGCTCCATAAATAACATCAACTCATGTAGATTAAAGTAATATTCTGTTGTCAAGCTAATGAGAGAAAATAGATGAGAAAGCTCCTCTCTCTAAATAAAAATTTCACAGGAGAAAAGATTATTGGGTATTGAATTTGTGCTAGGGACTTTACTAATTTATCTTATTTAATTATCTCCAAAACTCTAATGGGTAGGTTCTGTTGTTATCCCCTGGTTTACCCATGAACTAAGTGACACTTAGAGAGGTTGAGTAACTTGCCCAAGCCTATATGGCTGGTTACTAACCAGCAGAGCTCAAATTTCCAACCAGTTAAATCTGGCTCTTCTTTCATTAGAATAAGAGTTAGAACAAGAGGAAAAAACAAATCAGATTCAGAGAGCTCACGTTCAAGCAGATAGAGCCTTGACTTTCAGAACGGTCCCATCTTACACATATGCACTTAGCACTGTCCATTTAGCCATTCCTTTGTTTTCCTCCAAGGCTTCAACTGCCAGAGAGGGGATGAGATGGATGGGCAGTTAGTCCTGTAAAGGTCTCCCAACTGCTGGCTTGGAATACATAAACTCATGTCTGTTGATGCTGACACACATTCATAGGGTCTGACCTTAACTGGCCTGGGGACAGCGTCCCTCCCCAATTACACAGCCATCACCAGGCTGCTTGTGGGTTACCCCATCTTCCTGAGAACACCTTCATGGAAATAGAAGAGGTCCTTTCAGAGAGCAAGGCTGGTAATGCTTACTGCTCCATAGTGACGTGGGTAAGGTCATTCAAGAGATGGCATCTGAGAACTAGGGTGTTCATGCAGCACAAACTAGGCCCTTAAAGGACAGTAATCAGGACACCACATTCAGGAATGGCTCAACTAAAAGATGACATAATAATCATAATGATAATAGCAACAATTCCATTTGTATGGTGGTTTTCAATTATCAATCCAAGATCGATCAATCTTTACAGACATCATTTAATTCAGTATAGTCTTTTGATTGAGGAGGAATTATTATCTTTCTATACAGGTAAGAAAACCAAAGCTCAAAGAGGAGGTATAATTTATCTAAGCTCCATGGGCTAATGATATTGCCCACAATCTCCTCGTTTTGTGATCCTTTGCCCCTACTTTGGAAGTAATCTCTTTTACGCAGTGGGTGCCATCTTTAAAAATTCCCATATCCAAATTCCAAATCACAATAAATCTCAGGAAAGACTGGAATTCCATTATGTACAGCTTGGTTTGAAGATAATCACTCTGGGCAGCTGCCTTTCAGGTCAAATTTCATTGTAGGTTCTAGGAGCTGGGAGATGGCAAAGGTAGGGAAAGAGGTGGAAAGGAGATCACAGAGTCTTCATCTTCTATCTGTTTGCATTCCAAATCTTCTGCCAATTTTTCCTTTTTGTATGTGAGTTTTTCTAGGGATAACTTTGGCTGCCTATTTGGAATACTTTTCTCAAATCCCTGACTAAAATCCTTGCCTCCGCAATATGGACTCAGATACGCGAGTATGCCTTCAGTAGCATTCTTCAGAAGAGTCAACTTCCAAAAATTATGTGAATCAAGCCTCCTGCTCTCTAATTCTTCATTTTCTGCTGATTAGTTATTGTGTGAGAGCCCCATGTTACCCAGTAGTGATACAGAACAAACAAGAACATATCCACTTGTGAATATTCAGGAGAAAGAGAATCACCACTGGAAGGGAACCAATATTTGTCGAGTGTGAAGATGGCATCTGCTTCTGTCCTGGATGCTTCATTATGTGACATCACTAACTCCTCACACACCTGTATCGTATATGTTTTACTGTCCTGACTTTCCAAAGAGCTTAAATAATTCGTTCCAAGGAATACAGCCAGAATGTCCTGTAATCATGATGAAGTGGTTGGGATAGAACCTGTAAGACTGAGTTCAGACTATCAAGGTGATTATGATCACAGGCAGTCAACCCCAGGTCTACCATTTACTACTTGAATGATGGTGGACAAGATGATCAACTTCTCTATGCTTCAGTTTCCTTGTCTATAAAATGGTAGAACAGTTAGAAATTATAGTACCTCCTTCACAGATATGCTGTGAGCATTAAATGAGATAACACAGGCAGGGTACCCAGTAACTGGCACATGGAAGGTACTCCGTAAATTCCTAGTAACTACCAAGTAGCAAAACCTCATTTGTTCTTCTACTTTCCTGATCCTACCCGACACCCTCCATGTCCATATCCTCCAGGTTTTGGTCTTGGTTTGGTTTTTGTAACTCTACCAAAAAATAAAGATATTCACTTTTCAGCACAACCAGTGAGTGCTATATCAATCATAAAATCATTTGTTTCACAGCCATTTACTTGGTCTGTCTCCACTTCTACATGGGTGGAAAAGAGAACAAGCCAAGAGATCATTTCATTATACTGCACAGGAGAAGTTAAGATGAAAGTATGGGTATCTGGTCAACCTAAAAGGAAACAATAACCTGAAATACTGATGGTCCACTGAACATTCAGTTCAGAAATAACGTCAGATGATCTCACTTCCTGGAAGATACGTTGCTCATTCCTACTAGGCATCTCAGAGGAATATCTGATCAGTAGTGAGGGGAGAAGCTAGAAAGAAATGTCACCCTTACTTGGCCCATCCTCAAGGGGAGCAATACGAAAGTGTCCCCACGTTTGGCTACACTGACTAGTTAACTTCTAGTGCTGAGGCTTGTCTGAGATTTGACATTTCCTTAAATGAGTTCCTTCTACCTAGATAAGGGGAGGAGGGGACAGAAAATGAGAGAGAGAAATTTTTATTGTTGGCCAAAGAATGAACATCTGCTTCTCCAGGTTTTGCATTCTGCCTCTGTCAAAAATGTAGCCCTCTGTGGATACACTTCTTACAGTATTTTGTAAGTGGAAAAAAATGATTGAAAGAAATTACTGGCATATTCAACTCAGCTACCCTTATGGCCCTTTCACGTACAATAGCCTAAAGTGGTTGATGTGTATATTTTGGAAAATACAATATTATTCTTTTGTGCTCAGTTGTCTCAATGTTATTCATTTTCTTTCAATTTTATTTGAGTGAAAGTTGAAATCTCCAGACTACTTTGATAGTTGTATAAAAATAGTTTTACGTTGTAGAGAATCCTTCTATCCCCACAGCATAATAGCACACTACCATTTGGGGGATACTCATTATTTGCAGGATAATAGACATAAACCCAGAAATGAACAGCATTCAATCTGAATCTGCCTGATAGAAAAATCCATAATTCACCTCTTTGACTTACTCAGGAAACAGAGCATAAGTAACAGCACCTTTTGGGTGCCCACTTTAACATTCTACTCACAAGATGGAAAGTGCAGGAATGAAGGAGATGAATGCTACTGCAGCAATGCCACGCTTACAATTGGAGGTCACTCTTACATGAAAAGATTACACTGACAGCAGTGGAAAGGAAAGATTGGAGGGCGAGACTGTAGGCTTCCAAAGAAGCCAGTTGAGGGGCACGGCAATTATTCAGGAGCTATAACTGAAAGGAACTTATAGCAAGAAGTGGAGGGAGTGTGATTGCAAAAATGATTTGGAGATAAAATGGCCACCTATTGGTTAAGAGGATTGAGGGAGAAGGAAGGGTTGAGGCTGGCGTTACAATAATAACAATAATAATAATAACAATAATAACAACCGAAGATACATCAAACAAAGGACAGAATTGGGAGAAACAATTTGGGTTGAAAGGTGCCAACATTTTGTGCCAGCTTAGGACACCCTCCAATTTACCTGTTCAAACATCCACCTTTGACTCTCTCCTCCCTAACACCCTTAGTCAAGGGTGTCATGCTCCTGTTCCTGACACATGCTCCTTGCTTGATTCTTGGTTTGGTGAATTATTTAGCCTTCCTTTTCTTACTGACCTACCTTGGCCCATGACTTGGAATACACGTTATTTTCCTGAAGTCAGACTATCGCCTACCCAGCTTCCCTAAAGTAGGACAGTGTGCATGCAGAAATATGGATTCTCCTGAATGCTCAGAGCGGGACCCTACAGGACAGAAACCATGAAGCAATCGGTAGAGGGAATCTTCAAGGACTTCTAGTTTTTTGAGTATTTTTTTTTGATGCAAAGCAAATCAAGAAATGAAGCACTATCACTTCAACTAACAGACCTTGAAGTACAGCAAGTGGCAATGTGGGAGGTGTTTTCTTTCAAAGATTTACCCATGACCATTTTTAAATATAAAGAGGTGTGTTAAAAGCTTGTACCAATTTATTTTTCTCTAGTTCTGCAATCTCACAGCAATTTGTACAAAGCCTACTCATGGGCAACATTGGGGAAAAGATGGGAAATGGTAGCCTAAAAGCATATGGGCTCTCTTTCACTCCCAAAACACCCCACACAACATATGGAAGGTGCTGGTGAAGCCTCAGACACTGTCCATGGTCCTGAAGTCCAGAGCTGGATCAGGAGTTTCCCTACTGTGAGCTCGATGAGATCTTGGAAATTAATGCTGGAGAGTCGCAGGGGAGGACAATCATGGTGGATCCTGGCAAGTACATGACCTGCAGAAACCTATGGACGCCAGGAAAAAAAAAAAGTAGCATCAGTCATAGGAATATACCTGTGACTTCTCTAGCTCCCAAATAGCTGATGGAGAGATAAGCTAGTAGTGAGTCATGTCTATACCTGAGGCTGGAACATCTGGAAGAGAAGGAAAACAAAGAGGCTTCCCCTAAGTAGAGAACTGACATCACCCTTTTGCTCCACCTTTGGAGCACAGTAGCAGAGACCTACACTTCCTACCATTCATGGCATGGCTCCAAATTAATGTATACAGAGCTCAACCTGAGTCCCAGGGAGCAGATAAAGGAAAATTCTAGCACACAAAAGAAGTCCTACAGCCAGATCCAATAAGTACAAATAAAATAATCAAGAAAGATCCTAAAAATTATAGCTTCTGAGAGTTACAGATTAATACATGAACTAAAATTTAGGAGGAAGAAATCTTGGTATGAACATGGCTGTCTATGTCGGAATGTTCCCTCTCATTCTTCTTGTAATCATAAAGAAGTAAGGATGAAAATAATACACACAACTCCATTTTCAGAGACATCAGGTGACAGTTAGAATCATGATATTCAAAAACACAAATAAGGGCCTCCGTAGGGAGCTGAGATCAAGTAGAAACCACATGGGGGAAGGCAAGAGAAGACACATAGGTCACGTGAAGAGAGGACAGAAGCAGAAAAGTCTCCAAGGGCCCAACAGAAATACCCTTCTTGAAAGTGAGAGGCTCTCTGGAGGTTCAAATAAATGTACTTCTTGTTTGGGATAAGAGATTGGAATCTCAGGAAACAGCCTTCATAAACAAAGATGAGTTCAAGATAGTATAAGAAAAAATTATCAAAAATAGCAACAAAATATATCCACCCACAAGAGAAAACGATTGCCATGAAACAGAGGAAAATATGTCCAAATATTTAACGAAGAATTAAAAAAGAATTCATGGAGTAATCACACTTATGAAGAAAAAAAAACATAGAGCATAAACGTAAAATATATGAAAGATAGTTAAGCATAGAAGAGATGACATACAAATATAAGCTGCCAAAGGTTAGGAAAGAAATTGAAGATTAAAAAAATATATATGACATGGACATAGTCCATGAAGATTAAAAAAAATATATGGCCTGGTTGCATAGTGGTTAAGCTCACGTGCTCCAATTCGGCAGCCTGGGGTTCGCAGGTTCAGATCCCAGGTGCAGACCCAGCACCACTCATCATGCCATGCTGTGGGGCAACCCATATACAAAAGAGAGGAAGATTGGGATAGATGTTAGCTCAGGGCCAATCTTCCTCACCAAAAGAAAAAGACAAAAACGATAAAACTGAAAGAGAAAAATGAGATCCTATCTGTCGATAAGTTTGGAGAAAAAGTTATTACAGGTAGAAACAAAAAATGAAATAAAAGGAAAGAGAAATAAAGAAAAAAACAAAGTGGCTTACAGAGAAAATGAGAAATGTAGAATATCAGCTAAGGCAGTTCAATATATGTAATTCAAGTCCCTGAAGAAGAAAGTCTACACAGTGAGACAGAAGAAATATTACAGACTCTATTTTTAATATGTTAAATAGTATAGATTTTTTTTTTGGAGGAAGATTAGCCCTAAGCTAACATCAAGCACCAATCCTCCTCTTTTTTGTTGAGGAAGACTGGCCCTGAGCTAACATCCATGCCCATCTTCCTCTACTTTATATGTGGGATGCTTGCCACAGCATGGTTTGATAAGCTGTGCCATGTCCACACCCAGGATCTGAACAGGCAATCCCTGGGCTGCCAAAGTGGAACACTCAAACTTAACTGCTATGCCACTGGGCTGGCCCCTAGAGTTTTTTAACAAAAAAGATGTAAAATAAAGAGGACGACTCAAAGTTCAAAGAAAGTTAGAATAAGTATCAGAAAAAATTGGTTAATATAGTCAACACTGTGAAACATATTGGTAAACGTACTAGAAGTGTTAAATGACTTGATAGTTTTTCCCTTAGTGCTCAAAACATTTTTTTCTAAATTTTTAAAAGAAAAATACCAGACTAGTAGTCTTAGATTTCTCCACATCATCCAACAACCTAGAAGATATTCCAGAAAAAAGGATGAGCCAATGATTTCATATCTCTCACTTAATCATAAAAGCACACACATGTTTGAACATGAAAAGAACCAAGTTAATACTGCCCCCTTCAATGATAAAGGACTTGAATTCATTTCTCACAGACAATGATGATGAAGTGAGTAAAAATAAGTAAACATAGAAAAGTCTAAATAACATAATTAATAATATAGATCTTATTGACATGTGCATATAATTATGGGCAAATGTGTATGTGTTTGTATGTATAAAATTAACATTTGTTCCGTAATGGAGAGTATAATTTTTATGTGTCCATGTGACAGGAACAAAAATTGAGTATAAAATAGCACACAAAATATATCAATAAAAGTGCACAGAGTGTTCTTTAATTAAAAAAATACAATAAGAAATTAACGACTAAATGAGAAAACAAAGAACTCCTCCAACTAAGAATAAAAAAAAAAGTTCCTAACTTTGTGTCAGAAAAAAATTCAGATTTTGATGACAAATTCTTTAAAAGAATGATATTGAAAATCAGAACTTTCATATAGGTAAAGCTGTACGACATGAATAAGAGTCTAAGAAAACAATTTTCTAAAGCCATTAGAGCAAGATTCAAAATCTAAATGGACGAAATAGATCAAATTGAAAAGAACAGCTTCCCTAGTCAAAAAAATCAACAGACTCAGATGTTTTCATGGGAGACTTTTCTCAAATATTTAAAGCAGATAATGCTAATATCATTTCAACTGTGTTAGAATATAAAATAAAAGGAAACTTTTCAAATTAGTCTTAAAGAAGAGTGTCTAACAGTCCTTCCAGAACCTGATCAAGATGGCACAGGAAATAAAACGACACATCAACGTCATTTAAAAATAGCACTGTAAAAACCCCACATAATATATCAGCAAATTGAAGGCAGTAGTATGTTAAAAAAAAAAAAAAAATAGATCACGTTCAAGTGATGTTAATATCAGGAAGGGATGAATGGTTCATTGTTAGATCTATTTATATAAAAGTCATATTAAGAAGCCTAAGAAGAAAAATCATATAATCATCTCAACAGATGCTAAAAAGTACATTAACATAATTAAACTACTTATATGAAAAATCAATAAAATAGTAATCAATGGTGACAACTTATTGTGGTAATCATCTCACAGTATATACGAATATCAAATCATTATGCTGTAAACCTTAAACGAACACAATGATCTATGTCTATTATATCATTAAAACTGAAAAAAAATACTGATGGATAGATACTAGCTTTTCCTGGAGTAATATATTTATGTCAGACTATAATGGTAGTATGCTTAATGTGCAACATTATAGGCATTCCTACAAAAATGAGAATAAGGAAATGATGTTCCGTCTCATCAGTATTCCTTAAAACCATATTTTAGTCAATTGGAAAAATGAAAGAAATTGGATATATAAAATTTGAAAGGAGGAGAAGAAATATCACTTACAGCAGTTAGAATTGTATGGAAAGTTTGAGAATCAACTAAAAATCACCATACAAAGTTAATATACTAAAATCAGTATTTTGCATGTAGGAAAATAACTACTATAAGATATATTAGTAAGTGATCCCATTTATAACCAGAACAAAAAGATAAAATATCTTAAAGTCAATAAAACATACATAAGAACTAGGATAGGAAAAAATTAAAATGCTACTAATTGAAACCAAAGAAATCCTGAACAAATGAGAAGTCATCTGTATAAACAAAAAATCTCCCTGTCATCTCCATGTTCTCCATAAGTTAACTTAGATATCATCATTGTCCTCATAAAATTTTCTAAGGTTTTTCCCTTTTAACAAGATAAATTTATTCTAAAGTCAATATGGCAATCATATCAAATAAATATAAGCCAGTGAAGCTCCTAAAAAAGAGCAAGGAGAGAAAATTGGTCCTCCGAGATATTAAAATGCATTATAAACTTGTTTCAAGGAACTGGTGAACTCAAAGATACATGAACCTGGAGATCAAAAGAGAAATTCCAAGAAGATCTGTGGCAGGAAGACCCTCCCCTTGAGTGTAGGTGGGACCTGTAACCATAACATGACAGAATGCCATTCCGGGATTAGATTACATTATATGGCAAAGGAGAAGGGCTGTGCAGATGTAATTAAGGTCCCTGAACAGCTGGCGTTAAATTAATCAAAAGGGATAGGATAGGGAGCTGCAAGGACCACTAGGTGCTCAGAGCAGCCCCAGGTTGACAGCCAGCAAGAAATCAGGTATGCAGTCCTATAACTTCAAGGAACTGAATTCTGCCCACAGCCACATGAGCTAGGAATAGCATGACCTAGTCTATCCCCACCCACACAATGGCTCCAAATCTAGAAAGTCCAGAAGCCAAAAAAAAAAAGATAAACTCAACTACAAAAGTCTATTTTTAAATGTTCTGTGGAAAAAGAACCGCTTAGGAAAAATCAAAAGACAACTGCAATAAACTTGAGAAATAACTTTTATTTGTAAATTACTCCAAAAAGGAGCTCATCTTTCTAATACATAAAGTGCTCCTAGAAAATAGGGAAAAGACAATGATGCAAGGGAGAAGCTATGGGCCAAGAAACAAATAGTCAATTAGGAAACAGGAATCATGAATGACTCTTAGACATCTGAGAAGAGCTCAGTCACCGTTAAAATAAGAAAAATAAATGTAAAGAGGATGGTGGTACAATTTTTCACCTATCAGATTGGCCAGAAAAAAATTCCAAAATTCTAAAATGTTGA
This sequence comes from Equus przewalskii, assembly GCF_037783145.1. NCBI lineage: Eukaryota > Metazoa > Chordata > Mammalia > Perissodactyla > Equidae > Equus > Equus przewalskii. Next base: position 87,589,372 of record NC_091831.1, read on the forward strand.
CAATGTAGTCTGTTGGTGAAACTGCAGAAAAACAGGTATTTCCCTTCATTTCTGGTACAAGAGCTGATTTGTAGAAATGCTTGGAAAACAATTTGGCACTATCCAACAAAATACACAAACATATACTCTGATACCATAAGTCTACTTCTGGGAATGCATCCTAGACATACTTGAATACATGAGAAAGAAAAATGTTATTCATTGCTGTGTTGCTTGTACAGTCATGCATCGCTTAACGACAGGGACATATTCTGAGAAATGCGTCATTAGGCGATTTCACTGTTGTGCAAACATCATAGAGTGTACTAAAGGGGAACAAACTTTGCCATCCCAAAATGCATCTCTTTAACATGAGAACTATTTTAGGCTGATGATTTTTAAGAAACAAAAGACTCAGAAAGTTTTTCTTGTTGTCCCCTCCTTAACTGGCTAAAAGAATTTAGATGAAAAAACCTGTCTCAGGAAGCAAGCCATCACCTTAGCAGAATGTGAACTGGGTGGTAGACAGAGAGGGACCTAGAAAAGCCTGTTTGTTGGGCTCTCTCTGTGTTCTTCTGTTTCTGTGTGGCCAAAGGAACACTTGTTCTCCAAACGTGTGCTCCTTTTCACCTACCTGTGACTTGCCTTCCTTGTCTTTGAGCTCCCTGACTCTCCCCACACTCAACATCTTTTGTCTTTAGCTGCGGATGGTATTTAAGGTGAAGGCTTCAGCCATTTTGCAAGTTACTTGGTTTTCTTCAATGTATACATGTTATTAAACTTTTGCTTGTTTTTCTCTTGTTAATCTATCTCATCAGATTTAATTTTAGACCAGCCAGAAGAACCGAGAAGAGTAGAGGAAAATTTCTTCCTCCCCTATAGTACTTACACAAATCTGGATGGTATAGCCTACTACGTACTTAAGCTAGATGGTACCAATCTTATGGGACCATCATCATATATGTTGTCCGTCATGGACTGAAACATCATTATGTGTTTCAGGAATGCAACAGCAAAATTTAAAACAACTAAATATCAATAAAGGAGAAAGCAGACACATTTATATGCATCTCCTATTGAGAAGTGTTAAAGTGTTTTTTCTAATTTTACTACAACAAAGAATATTACAATGACTTTAAAAATTTTATGTCATATGCCCCATCTGATGACAATATTCAAAGTATGACATGAGCCTCCAAATAAATTATAGTAGAGTCCTCTGATGAATCGGAGAGGATAAGATGGGACAGTGGCAGGTTGTGTGTCCTTCTGTGCATGTGTATGTGTATGTGTGTATGTGGGAAGGAATTTTAAAATTACTTTAGGGTTTATCTTTCCTGAGTGGGAAGGAGAACTGTAGTACCTTGATAGCGTCTTGATGGATAAAGTAGAGTACATCTTATTCCTGTCTAGTGGTAAAGAGCTATATGTTTGATTATTAATGCTAGAAAAGTGAAATAAAATGTTGAGTCTCCAAATGATTTAATTCATCCTAGATAAAATGGTGGTCAAACCTCAAGGCCACATGTTTCATCGAACACTTAATGAATAATCTTAAAAAATAGAAAGACTGTTGACACAGGTGCTTTGAGAACACATGGCAATAAGCCAGCCATTACAACCCGTTATTGAGATAATGGTAAAAGCCTCAGACTATTTACAAGTCAGATATCTTAAGGAGAAAAAGTCTAGACATATTAGGCATGTTGGGGCGAAGGTCCTTTCTTGTCAGATTTAAACTTATTCGAAATCTTGCCATCATGAAATTGAGTCCTGGCTGCTTTGTTTGCAGGAAGCTCTCTGGGGACATCCTGACTTAACCAAAATGATTTATTGTTAAATAACCCCTCACTTAAGACACTGATGTTATTTTAACTGGTTTGTGGTGTGAAATTGTATTGCTCTTTTTATGTTTGTCTTAGGAAATTGAACTTATTTATCTATCTTTAATATTTAACCTACTAACAATGACCTTACCAATCTTATTATATATGCCCCAAAATGTTTATAAAGTATATACTACATATACAAACCAGTTTGCTTCAGCAGAATTTTCTGTGATGACTAGAATGATCTCTGAATACGCATTATCCAATATGGTAGCCATTAGCCACGTATGACTCAATAAGTTAAAATGTGACTAGAGGGGGCTGAGAAATGAAGTTTTTAATTTTAATTAATTTTAATATAACTAGCTACAGTGACTGTGAGGTTGGTATGGATTCTCTTGCAATAACTTTTTATGCCTTATATAAAAGTGAGGCTTAGAAAGAAGGACCTGGCCACCCACTTCCCAAAAATCTGATATAGCACCCAAAAGTGAGAGGATGGCAACAAAAGGCCAGGTGGGCTTCCACTCTGCTATACATACAGTCGCTAGGGGCAGACTTGAATTGAAAGCACTAAAAACAACAATAATTGATACTAGCCAAATAAATGTAGGTTACAATAAAATTATCATTTAAAGTACAGCATGAGCTTTTTCTTCAGCAGAAGATTACCTTTAATGGAATTAAAAAACAGAACTCCCAAGCGATCAAGTGGGAAAAGGAAGTAAATTATAACTTGACCAAACTGAAAAAAAAAAATAATAATAGGGAAAAGGATAAAAAAAGAAACAAACAGTAAAACGTAAAACAAATAATAAAGTAAGATGGAAAGAATAAAATTACACATATTGTCACCCTCAATATAAATGGAGTCAATTTGAACATTAAAAGAGAGCTTATTAGATTTATAAAAGACTCAAGCCATAGTCTGTTTACACACACCAAAAAAAAAAAAAACCCCAAAATCCTTAATGCAAAGTGACCACCAATAGCTGCAAATAAAAGAAGACTGGGCAAAAAGATAGCAGGTCAAAGCAAAAACAAAAATTCATAATAATAATAACAGTAAGTATAACAGTAACAAAATTGTCAATACCAACGTCAGACAAGGTGAAATTTAAGCTTAAAACTACCAATCAGGATAAAGTTTTTCATTATTAGAAATAAAGTCAAACATTTACCAAAAAAAAAGGAAAGAAAACACACACATACAATAATAAAAATAGAAACTAAATGTAGAATTAAAAAAATAAAAATGCAAAGAAACTGTGAGAAAATATATAATTATAGTGGGAGGTTCTAAGTTCAGAATGGGTTAGAACTTTTTGTTGTTAGTGGCTTGGAGTCAATGCTAACTCCTAGTGTGCCTTATCTTATATCGAGCAGAGCGGAACCCTGCCTGGTCTTTCTTAGCCATCCTCTCACCTTGTGGTGCCATATCAGACAACACTCTGCTGCTGCCTCACCTAGGATTTTCATGGCCACTTTTTCTGGAAATGGGTGGGTCCTTCTTCCTAGTCTGTCTAGTGCAGAAGCTCCAGTGAAACCTGTCCACCATGGGTGACACTGCTGGTATTTAAATTTCCACTAGCATAGCTTTCAGCATCACAGCAACACACAGCCCCCACAGTATGACAACCAACAGACGAGTGGTGTGGTTCCCTGACTGGGGAAATGAACTCAAGCCTCAGTGGGGTGGTGACAGAGCTGCATGTTAACCACTAGACCCCCAGGCTGTTGTTAGGATGTAGATGAACTGAATACAAGAGCAGCAATTTGATTTTCAAACTCTAGAATGTAAATTTGGTAAACACACGGCTCTGTTCCCTTTCCTGCGACTTCTCTTCCACCTGCATTGATGCCTGGTACAGGGCAGTCCATAAGGGTCCCAAGAATAACCAACTGGCTATATAGAGCATATTATTTCCCTTAAATAGATATACATAATATATATTTTACAATATCAAAAATCTTAAATATTTGAAAATTAAGAAGGCACTAATGTATAATTTGGGGATAAATGGAAATTATAGTGCCAGAGATAGACTGGGAGAGGAACATGTCAAAAAAAATGTTCTGTGATTTTTTTTCAGAACTGTCAGTTTGATTGACATACTGAAACCCTGTTTTCAACAGATGTTAGATAGCATTGTTAAAACACAACATAAATATGTTGATAAGATGTAATATTCAAATGAATTGCTACAAGAGGTATTTTACGCATATTTCACCTCCTCCTTTTTTAATAATAGGAAAATGATCTTCAAAAGATATTTTCTTAAGTCTGGTGTATCTGGTCTCTTCCACAGGGGTTGATGTATAGCCCAAGCACGACATAATCTAGATACTGGGGAAATAAGGAAAGTGAGGAGGGAAGTGTATTCTCGATTCTCTGTGGGTGGGAACTCTCCTGTGCCCTTTGCCATCCCTCATGTTCCAGTTCACACTGGCAAGGGTCACAAAGAAGACAAAACAAAGTTGTCAAATAATTTGTAACTGCCCCAAAGGTGTCTCATCCTTCTTTTTTTACTTATTCTTTCTCAGTATATTTGAATATACTTAGAGCCAATTTCTGGGAATTTCTTACAGCCTATTCATCAATTCTTTATGGCTAGGACAAAGAAAATAAGGGATGAACGTTGTGACAAGCATATGATGAAAATACTGAGTTTTTCTGCATTCAGTTCATGAGAAAATATGAGAACTGTCTTAATAAGTTATATAGTGATTTTTTTTCATTTCTTTTGATTATGGACATTTTCAAACACACAAAAGTAAAAACAATGATATAAGAAACCCTGATATATATATCATTCACTTACCTTCAACACATATCAATAGTTTGGCTATCCTTTTCCACCATACTCCACAGATTCTTATTTATTTTTGCTCTAGTATTTTAGGGCAAATCCAAGAGTGTGCCATTTCACCCATAAATACTTCAGGCGGTATCACAGATAAAGACTTGTTTTATTAATGTAAAACCCAAATAGTAAATTCAATTATGTATTCCTCCCCAAACTGAAAATGTGTTTACATTTCTTTGTTTGTATATAACTGCCTGGCATTCTTTCATAGCCTCTGACTGAAAGTCTCATCTAGCTTATAACTTACAGTTTAGGCCAAGCCAATAATTAGAAGTCGTTTCAGTAGCATCGGGTAGCCCTTTGGTAAAATGCTCCCTTCTGCTTTTTCAGCTATAAAGGCATCCAGACATTCATCAAAGATGTGGTTATTTTTTGCATCCTCATGTAATTGGGGGATTTCCTTGGATCCATGCCACTCCTTGGATGCCATCTGATTAGAGTTTTGGATATCTTTTGTCTCCTACAGAGGTTGGCAAACTTTCCCTGCCAAGGGCCACATACTGAGTCTTTGAGGTCTTGCACGCCACATGGTCTCTGTCACAACTACTCAGTTCTGACATTGTAACATCAAAGCAGCCAGGGACAGTACATAAACGAATGAGCGTGACTGTGTTCCAATAAAAAATTATTTACAAAAATAGGTGGAGAGTCGGATTTGGAGCCCTGAACCTTGCTCCTTTTAAAACATGCTGGCCTCCTTGCTATAGCCTGTGGGTGGTGTGCTCGTGGATGTCACGTACAGCACATCCTGTGAACCAGACGCCATACATCAAATTCTGGCTCTCCATTTATCATCTGTGTGATGCTGAAAAAGTTACCTAACCTTTCTGTGCTCAATTCCCTCATTTGTAAATTGGAGATTATAGAAGTATTTACTTCATAGCGCATGAATAAGGATGAAGTTACTAAATTCATGTAGAAAGCTTAGAGTAGCACTCAATAAATGGCAGCTATTACTTAGATTAAGATGATCCTGGGGAGTGTCAGCCCTCTATTCATCAACTCAGCCACCAGTTAAATCCTACTTGACTGCAGAGCTTTGAGTTTTTGCCAGATCCTTTATCCAGAAACTGGTCCATTGGTTTCAACCCAGTCTCCACAGTGGGCTGCTTCCCTTTGGCCACATGGCATGCCACTGGCTTTCAACCCACCTCAAGGCTCATCGCTCTGATCCACTTTGGCAACTTCAAGGTAACGGTGCTCAGGTCATTCTGGGCAGACTGCTGTGCAGTCTCCTTGAGAAGTCCACCTCAACCCTGTCTTATCTAAGGCCTCTCCCACCACCCCAATGGACGGCTCATATGAGAAGACCATCCACATTTCTCTCTTTCTCTCTCACACTCTCTGTAGATTTCCTTCTCACAGCATCCTAATACTAGAGTAAAAATAAATTTGTCTTTTATTTTCACTACACAATATCCTTAGGGTTAGTCTTTCTACCATAGGTAGTGGCATTCTGTCTACACCATAGAATTACTCTGTGGTTTTGGTATGCTGAAAGGAACTTCACCAGCAGAATTGGAAGGGCACTGATCACACATCCTGGCTGCCAAGGTTTACTATCCTTTTGCATAAGCTAATGATAACTGTCAAAAACTAAATACAAACGAGACTTTTTCTTTATATTCCTTCTTTTTTTTGATGGGGAGGAAGATTGGCCCTGAGCTAACATCTGTTGCCGATCTTCCTGTTTTTGTTCGAGGAATATTGTTACTGAGCTAATATATGTGTCAATCTTCCTCTGTTTTGTATGTGGGATGGTGCCACAGCATGGTGTGATGAGCAGTGTGTAGGTCTATGCCTGGGATCTGAACACCCCTGGTCTGCCAAAGCAGAGCGAGTGGACTTCTTAACCACTGTGCAACCGGGCTGGCCCATCTTCATATTCCTTCCTAACGGATCTTAACCCCATTCTAAAAATGTTGCCAAGAGTAGACAAATATGAAAATTCACGAAGGAATTTTGTTAAATCATAAATATTAAACATGTTATATATGAAAATGAACTCATATTCAATAGACTTTAAACACCATATATTAAGATAGTTACGATCCAGTCGGCTTTAAAAAATAAGCATCAACCTACTAACACATTAATTTTAGATGGTTAAAAAATAGATCTGGGGAATAGATTCCAGATTTTTTTCTTAATTTAAAATCGTATTAATGTATATATTGGCTCAACATTTGCCAGACTATGATCTCCTCGATGAAAAGAAACAAAACAATATATACAATAAAAACTTCAATATCATACATTAACATATAAAATATAATAAACAGCATATGTTTTAATATATGTTATAACAACATATATTTATATAATCCAATGCACTACATATGTATCTATACACACACACACACACACACACATGCATATCACAAAGCGTTCCACGTGCAGTATTTCAGTAAACTGAAAGGTCAGAAAGTTTTAGGGACTTTCTTATGGGTGACTTTAGTCCAAATAAGGGGAGCTACTCTTGGTCAGCCTGCATTTTCTTTTCTGCTAGCAGAAAAACATGTCAAAAATTCCTCTTGTTTTCACAATGTTATCCTCCACAGTGATATTTAAGCAATATTGGAATTTACCTTCTGCCCTGATCTTGACCATCAGCTTCCTCAGCTCCCACTCTTCAAGTCCTGCTGAATTTACCCTCTAAGAACAGCTCACATCGCCTGCTTTCCTCCATCACCATTACCCTAGCGATGAACATGTCCCATCTAAAGCAGGGCAGTTCTCCCAGCCTGGTCTACCCGCATCCACTGAGAAAGCCCTGAATCCAGTCTCTACACGGTGGGTGGAATGGTATTTCCCAATACAAAAGTGATTACCTCGCCTCACCCTCTCTCTTCCTCTCTCAACTGCAGCCACAATGACTTTCCATTAACCCCTCTCCCTCCAAAAACAAGACATACTCACAGTCATCCTTCTAGTTGGAATGCCCCTCCTCCCACCTTTCAACAAGCTCCTCATGCTCATCCATCAGATATCAGGTCAATGATGACTTCCTCAGGAAAGCCTGGCCTCACCTTGGTGATTAGGGAAAAGCTGCTATTATATGCACCGATTGCACCAAGATCTCCTCTTCACAGCACTTACTACAGTGATAATTTTATATTTACCTATGGAAATATTTGAGGTAATTACTTAAGCTCCTCAAAGACAGGTGTTTTGTTTTTTCCTGATTCTGTTCACCTTTGGGTTCCCAGAGCTCAGCACTGCACCTGTCACATAGGAAATTCAATAAATATTTGTTGAATTAGTGAATACATTTGGAGAGAAAAATAAATATCAAGATATTCTACGGGGGCTGGCCTGGTGGCGCAGCGGTTAAGTATGCACATTCCACTTCGGCGGCCCAGAGTTCGCTGGTTCGCATCCCAGGTGCGGACATGGCACCACTTGGCAATAGCCATGCTGTGGTAGGCATCACACATATAAAGTAGAGGAAGATGGGTATGGAGTCTTCCTCAGCGAAAAGAGGAGGATTGGCAGTAGTTAGCTCAGGGCTAATCTTCCTCAAAAAAAAAAAAAAACAGATATTCTACGGACTGGTAGAGGATGCTGAGAATATATAAATAATAGAAATATGAGAACTGACTTCTCCAAAGTAAGGTCAGAGTTTAAAATAGCATACTGAATCTTCCTGAACAAAATCCTGTGTATGATGATAATTGGAGAGTGCTTTAAGGTTTCAGAGGAAAGAGTTTTTCTTTTCTCTCTCCTATAAGACATTTTTGGAGGGTCCATTAGGGAACTAGGTTGGAGATGCCCATGGCCCAGCTCTGAGGCTATGACAGTGAGATTCCTTAAGATTCTGTTAGTTAAACTTATTTATGACTCCTCTCCACGTCACCCAGGATCCCAGAGGCTCTTGTCTATTAAAAATGTACCTTTGATAACTAAAACAGACTTCATCGAGGTCACACAGTTAGAGAATTTCACACTAAGCTCATGGTTCATTCCCTACAACATACCTGCCACTCTTGAAGCTTATAGCTGGCAACCAACCAATTCTATTCCAGCGCAATCATCAATCTTTGTTCTTTTCCATAGAGCCCCATCTACATTTTAAACAAAACTAGTCATAATTATTTTTGTTTTAGGAATTCAACTGTTGATAGTCAACATTGCAGTAGTTCAACTCTCATAAGTTTGGGAAGGATTAGTCCTATTTTTAGTGAAATAAAATAGACCATGGTCTTGTGTATCTAAAAAGAATGAGATTTACCATTACTCACAAACAGGCTGGACATAGAAACATTTTCTTACATTAGTCAGAGGATGGCACATGAACCTCATGTTTAAATTGTATCATCTAAATTTCTCCTCAGGGCTTCTCTATTTATTTGCACATCTTACTTAAATTCATCAGGAATTTATATATTTATCTCTCATTGTTTCCTAAAACACATGGCTATGAACTTACCCTGTTCAGGAATTGTAACAAAACAAAACAAAACAAAACAAACAAACAATAAAACAGAACAAAAAGCCAGAAGGGAAGAAATAGAACCACAACCACTGTTGGTTGGTCTAGAGCTGCTATCCTCAGATATTTGCATTTCTCAAGCACATGAACCATCAGATATTATACATGACAAATTCAGATATTCTAGGAGTGAAAAATAAAGGAATAGAAGTAGGCAGGAAAAACCACAGGAGAACCTAAGGAAATGTTTAAGCTTCAGTTTGAGGAAAAATCACGTGATGAAGCAGGAACCTGGGACAGAACAGGAATATTGATGCAGATTTTAAATTTTCATGGTCTTTATAAATGACAAGCCAGAGGGATTAAATAATCCTCAAGAATGACTGAAGAAGTGTTATAGCACAATATGAATGTGGCATATGCGTGTATGTGTTAACACGCAAACATACAAAAATACGTTCACTCCATGACTAGAGCAATATTACAATACACCTTTGTAAAAAATATCTAATATTTCCTACTCACTCTAGAAATTACTCTAGAAATGACAGACCCAATATTTTCCACTCATCAAAAAAAAAGCTTTATCCATCCTGTATCAATCTAAGGTTAATTTTATTTGTGGTTAAATAAACTGGCCACTTTGAAGAGGGTTTGAAATACGAACTGAGTTTAGTGGGGAATGAAATGATCAAAGAATGGTTTCTGTCATAGGAGACAATGACTTAAAGTAGAAGACACGTCCAGGGCCTTGATGCCATTCTCTTTTTGGACGAATCCCATGGAGCTGAGGTAGACAATGGGGTCGGACACTTCTTGTCCTTGGTGAGAAGTGAGGCAGAACATATGCTGGGAGGATGCCAAAGGCCAAAACCAGAGTGGCAATTTCAGACTAGCCCATCCGTCAGAGGGCTAAGAAGAGAAAGGAGGTCAAAAGTGAGAGAGTAAAAACCAGTTTGCCAAACTATGCTTCACAAAGGTAAGTTTGTAGGAGGTCTAGAGAAATTCCAGAAAGAGAGGATGTTTCTCTAATTTTCCAATGTGCTTTCAGGACAGGCCCAAGTAATTATGACACCTTAAAAGGCTAAAGAAGATACACATCAAGATATATTTATTTACGTTTAGTCCAAGATAGATTTAAGGCAGTTTTTAAAAAGTCATAAGCTTTAAAAAGATATATAAATTAAAGGTGGGATAAGAAACGAAGGAAAACCAGTTGGCCAAATCTAAGAAAGCATATCATAATGACCCACATGTTGCTAGAGAATGGCCCAAATTTAACTCTAACATTTCAACGGCTCAAGAGGAGAAGAAAACCTGATCATACAATACACAGTGCCCTAAGGAAAATACAATGCCTCAAGGAAATCTTGCAGTTCTCAGACTAAAGAAAATATTTCATATAGGATCACCAAAGCATGATTCACCATTGAATGTGACAGAAAAACTGAATCTAAAAACTGGTGCTGTCAAAGCTTAATCTGAGTTTTACAGCAAAAAAAATCATAATTAGGCAAAGTAATTGTAACATGATGGTTTCCATGTGGCTATTAGCCTTGTATCAGAGCGATCGACATGTGCTACATCTAAACACTACTCTCTTAAAGATGCTGAAGGCAGATTTGAGAAGAAAATCATGCATGCAATAGAAATGCAATAACAGGAGGTATAGGAGGAATGTTAAAGAATTAGGGTTTTAGGACCCCTCTTAAGGCAAAGGGCATCTCCAAGGTCCCTCCTGAGGTTGATGTTGCCGGAAAAATGCCGGTGTCACGACTGGCAGAAGTGAGAGAAGGTGAGTGCCTAGTCAAGGACATTAAAACCAGGGTGATAATTGAGACAAATCCATTCTGAGTGATCATTTATTCAACAGATGCCATACACTTATTTGAAAATGTCAAAATACAGTCAAAATTAGAAAGGCATAAATAGAACCTTCAACGAAAACAGGGCCCGAGGGAGTTGCGTGAGGCTTGTTGTTCTAACAATGCTTGGAGGCAGCAGCCAAGTGGAGCAGTGGTTATTAAAGCCATTATTTCTTTGGCAATTACTAGACGAACTTTCCATTTTGTAAATATATATGTACACATTAACTAGGAAATCTTTATTTTAAGAACTCTGATTAAAAAAATATTACATTGAGGCATAAGTATTTTTCATTTGGCATTGTCACATCTACGGAAAAGACAGAAAATCGGAAAGGTATACGTCATATGAAACTTCATGATAAAAGATGGAAAAGCTGGAGGAAATTATTATTTTCATATGTAACAAATCCCATGAACACAGCCCATGTTATCACAATTCCTGTAAATTAATCTTTTATCCCAACTCAAGAAAGCAAATTTGAACGCAAAGGAGAGAGAGTCCTTATAATGTTATGATAAGGATAACCTTGAGTCTACTCTACTATGATTTTTTTCTTCAATAAATCTTTCACAGATATTGGAATTTATGCTCTTATTTGCGTAATGAATATTCTACCTGTGGGGTAACAGTTTGCTGTTTTCCTATACAGATCACAAGATAACTAGTAGCTGCTGGCCTTCTCTGACGTCTCCTGTAGCTGGAGGAGGAGGGAAGAGATATTTTGAGGGGAGAGGAGGAGTGGGGAACAGAGAGAAGAATGCTACTCACTCCTTTCCTCACTCCATCTGCCCTGCTATGTTGGTCTCTAGCACTGATGGAGTGTTGAGTAGAGTCAGAAATTGAAGCAGCCAAATGCCAGGTTGATAAACACAGAGGTGGAGAAAGAGCCACGGCCCCAGTCTCCCCACACCTCAGACCAGAGAGAAGCTGAGAACCTCCTGGATCAGGAGAGTCCACAGCCCCTGGACAGTTTTGTACAGTTTTATTCTCACTACTTGAAACAGGGCCTGGCATGTGGTAGGCACTCAATAAATATTTGTTGACTGAACGAATATATCACATACAGCATGGCATCTGGGCCTGTGTCCAGCTGCTTCTTCCTTCCCACCCAGCTCTTACTGCATGAGCACTGGTGAAAGGGCTTCTAGCCCACCACAGTCCAGAAAAAATGATGTCTCTTCCACACACACTTTTGAGCACTGAGGCCCCCCTGTCAACAACAGAATAATACCAGGTAAATTACTTAACCTCTCTGATCTTCAGTTTCTTCAGTAATAAAATAGGAACTATAATAGCTACTCAGGAGAATGGTGAGTATTAAAAGAACTAGTGTAAGTGAAACGGGGGGTGTACAACAGCCTCTCATTCAACAGATTTCTGTTTTATTTCAACAGAAATAAAATTCTGTGCCACCATTCAATGAATATATAATTTATTTGAATGGAATTGGGTTCATCAAGATAGTAAAAGAAATTCAGAGCACCAAACACAGATATATGTATCTCAATTTTTCAAGTAATTATGAGGCAGTGAACAGAACTCCAATGGGGCTCCCTTCTAGAGGATCACATATCTGTAGTTTTGTGTCCACAGAAATTTATGAAAATGAAGATCTGAGCATCAACCTTGACTTTTGGAAAAATTAAATTTGGCCGGGTCAACGTTGTTGGCCTGGAGTTTAGCCCTGATGACCCTGACCAACATCTATCCCTTATATGATGACCATTGGTCCAACATTGGGGCTGGGCCAAAGTTTCAAGAAACCAGAAGACACGGTCCTTCCTCAGTTTGTTCATAATATGCCATCCAACAGCCAGTTGTCCCTCCAGCTCTGGCCTCTCCTTCTCCAGCTCCAGTTTGCATCTATGCCAGCTTGAATCCAGAATCCAGCCTGAATTTGAGTCCACCAAAATTACTTATTACCAAAAAAAGAAGATGTGAACAATAAAAACTAAGGATATTTTAGAAATCTCAGAGGATCATCTCTCCTCCTCCCAGATCCTACCCATCCCACCCTCGCTCGCCCTTCACTCCCAGAAGTCCTCCTCCTGTCTGACCCTCGCTCTCTCATGCTATCTTAGCTATGTTGCCCCCTCCCACTTCTTAAGTCCTTTGCAGTTCAGATCGTCAAATTTTCCGGCTATTACAGTATTTTAATTAACTCTTCTCCTCCTCTACTATGTGGTTGCCAGACCACTGAGTCCCAGAAGTGCAGGATTTGCCTACAATGAGTCTTTCAAGGTATTCCTCACGAAAGCTGCTCCATCCTATTACAAATGTTCATATCAGCGGATGAAAGAATTAAATTGTGTTTGCATTGTTACATCAGTTAGGAATATTGGATGTATAGAAGAAACAATAAATGTTTAATCTTAACTTTATGTGAATTTTTCCTCTCTCCCTTGTGTACAATGATAAAAGCTAAAGGTCTAAATACTCCCATCTTGCACACACAAACACGACCTCCACCACCATCACCACCACCACCACCACCATCACCACCACCACCATCACCACCACCACAACCTCCACCACCAGCACCTCCACCACCATCACAAAATGCTAAATGCAACTCACCATCTATAACTGCTGCCTTCTCATAATCTTCCTTTGAAACTTACCCTAAACTGAAGTCTCTTAGGATAAGTTCTTTTGCCAAATAATTCCAAAACCAAAAGCTTACAAGTTTCTAGCACAATATCTTAGACCCTTACTCTCCCACCCCACATCCCCAGATTGGGAATATGAAGGCTATAAAGCTATAAAACCCTGAACACATTGGTGGGCTTAGCTTTTTGTGTATTATAAGATAAATACATAACAGCCACCCTCCACTATGCATAGCCATCCTATTTTGAAAACAAGGAGTGTCTACCACCAAAGAATCGGTAGTACTTAATATCTGTCCCACCCTGAGAATCCTCAGGGATAGACCTAACATTCTTCCAACAAGAACATATTTGCTCCTTCCATGTGGATACATCTAGGAATTTGGAGCAATAAAGAAGGCTTACACTGAAGGTGGGGCAGCTCTGACCTGTGGCTGGAAAGCCAGGTGAAAAGAAGGTGAGTGATTTCTCAGGAAGTCACTGGAGAGGCCAGGATTGGAGGCAGACATACTGACTGCTTTGAGCAGAAAGCATGGTGGTGAGAAGAGAGCCCTGTGTTGACTCCAGTTATTGAAATTTCCCTCTATTCCTTCATTCTGGGCACCAGTCTTGGTGTGTGTCCTGGGCCAAGCACTGTACTTTCATTCAGCATCAAATTATTGACATGATCTTGCTCTGGCCACTCCTACTAAGTAGCATCTATCGCTTCCTCCTCAGGATAATGCTGTCTAATGGATTATGAGATCCACCAACTTATTAATTAGGCCACTATATCCCGGGGAATTGGTTGCAAGAAAACAAAATAAAAAAATCTTAAAAGTCTTCTGAGAAGATACTTCCTAAAGAAAACCTAGATTCAGTGCAATCCCCATCAAAGTCCCAATGGCACTTTTCACAGAAATAGCACAAAGAATCCTAAAATTTATATGGAACAACAAAAGACCCTGAAGAGCCAAAGGAATCCTGAGAAAAAAGAACAAAGCTGGAGGTATCACACTCCCTGGTTTCAAAAAATACTATAAAGCTATAGTAACCAAAACTATCACAAAAATAGACACATGGATCAATGGAACAGAATCAAGAGCCCAGAAATAAACCCACACATGTACGGACAGCTAATTTTTGACAAAGGGGCCAAGAATATACAATGAAGAAAGGAAAGTCATTCAATAAGTGGTGTGGGGAAAACTGGACAACTACTGTCAAAAGAATGAAAGTAGACCTCTATCTTACACCATACACAAAAATTAACTCAAAATGGATTAAAAACTTGAATCTAAGGCCTGAAACCATAAAACTCTTAGTAGAAAACATAAGCTGTATGATCTTTGACATCAGTCTTAGCAGTACCTTTTTGAATATCATGTCTTCTCAGGCTAGGGAAACAAGAGAAAAAAGATAAACAAATGGGACTACATCAAACTAAAAACCTTCTGCAGAGCAAAGGAAACCATCGACAAAACGAATAGACAACCTAACAATTGGGAGAAGATATTTGCAAATCATATTCCATAAGGGGTCAATATCCAAAATATATAAAGAACTCCTACAACTCAACAAAAAAAAACTAACAAGCCAATTAAAAAATGGGCATAGGATCTGAACATTTTTCCAAAGAAGATATACAGATGGCTAACAGATACATGAAAAGATGCTCAACATCTCTAATTATTAGGGAAATGCAAATCAAAACTACAATGAGATAGCACTTCTCGCCCCTCAGAATAGCTATTAGTAAAAAGACAAAAAAAAGAGCAAGTGTTGGAGAGGATGTGGAGAAAAGAGAATTCTCATAACCTGCTGGTGGGAATGCAACCTGTTGCAGCCACTGTGGAAAACAGTACAGAGAGTCCTCAAAAATTTAATAATAGAACTACCATATGATACATCTATTCCACTTCTGGGTGTTTATCCAAAGAACATGAAAAGATGAATTGAAAAAAATATATGCACTCCTATGTTCATTGCAGTATTATTCACAATAACCAAGATTTGGAAACAACCTAAGGTCCATCAATGGATGAATGGATAAAGAAGATGTGGTATATATACACAATGGAATACTTCTCAGCCATAAAAAAGATTAAATCATGCCATCTGTGACAATGTGGATGTACCTTGAGGGTACTATGCTAAGCAAAATAAGTCAGACAGAAAAAGGCAGTTACCATATGATTTCACTGGTATGTGGAAGATAAATAAACGAACTGTTTATCCTGCATAGATATGTGGAACAGATTGGTTGTTACCAGAGGGAAAGCGTGTAGGGGGAGGCTGAAAGGTGTAAAAGGGCACATATGTACAGTGAGGCTGGCAATTACACTCTGGGTGGTGAACATGATGTAATCTACTTAAAAATCGAAATATGATGTACACCTGAAATTTATATAATGTTATAAACCAATGTGACCTCAATAAAAAAAATTTCCTGGGAAGACAAGCTGCACTTTCTTATCATGAATTTGGTAAAGGGGTGATGCAATCTTTAGAAAGTAGGCCATATGAAGAAGTGGGATTCACCCAGGAATGAAAGGACCCAAATTTATGAATTATACTTTGTCTCCTAAAGTCGGGAGATTCACTTTGTCTTATGACATCTGGGTAATCTCATTTTCCACTCACAGACCCAGATGTTCTTTCACTGACTTTGTGACTATAAGCTGCTGTCCTCCTCTGAAAGCAGAGTGCATGGTTTCAATGTGAGCCTTGAACATTTCGGAAGCCTGATCTGCTTCCTGCTGAGGCTAAGCGCTTGCTTTTCAAGGCCTATAGGAAGGGTATGACTTCCCTAATTTCTTTTCAGAACAAAGGGATGGCATCAATCAAGCAAACAAATAAAAGCTAGAAACAGGAGTTTAGCCACAATCTATTTTCTGAAATAGAGTCTCCAGGGGGGTTCTTCAGATAGAGCTAAAATATTAATTTAAGGCCAAATGAGTTTTAGACATAATGAGTTTTCCTGTCTACTTGCAAGTACCAATTAAGAAAGAAAAATGCATACATTATAGGACTGGGGAACAATAAAGTCCTAGGAATTAAATGGAAAGAAGAAGACTTGGTATCAGAATGAGGGTCACCTGAGACAGTCAAGCTTACAGAGCATGTGCCTCTTTGAAGAAGGTCAATACATCCTAAGATGGAGTGGCAAGATAATAATTTAAAAAAAGAAAGAAAGAAAAGAGGAGAAAACTGTCTACTCGTGAACCCAAATTTTTCAATGTCATGTGCTTTAGAAGCATTAAAATTAAATTGGTATATAGAAAATAGATGGGAGAAGAAAAACTAGGGAAAAGAAAGAACTTATAAATAAATGAGAAATTAGAGAAAGTTATTAAAGAAATCATAGAAGAAATAGAAATTTTTTTTCTGTAGAAAAGTTGACCTGTTCAAAGAAATTGATTAAATGGACATTCACCTGAATGTGCAGTCTGATAAATATTACTGCTTGTTAATGGAGTGCCCACTCTGTGGGGCCAATAGACAGTCCAGTCTAAATCATGGGGACAGTGTCAGTATCCTCCACACTCACTCTTAAGTCCCTGTGGAACAAGCATCTCCATAGCTTTCTATATAGAAACATAACCTCACATGAATTTCAATCTATGAGAGCCCATGTTTCTGGTTGATTAAACTAAGTTGTTTATGGTGTCTGTGGTATGCATTCAACTCAGATACAATTAAACTATCTGTCTCGGGAAGCAAGTGGCTCCCTGGCATCAGCATCTGACCATTCATCACTTGCAATGCACCTTTTCACAGTCATCTCTGCAGCTCCTTGATACGCAGGTATTGACTCCCATTCTGCAGTGTGTTCATTTGTCACTACCGTCAGGTGGCATACAGTGAGTGCCAGTTCATTCAAGGTTCTGAGCATGTATTTTGTGTTGGAACAATTCATAATGAAAGAACATGCTAGGAATGGCAATGGCTCTCTCTGTCTCTGTCTCTCTTTCTCTCTGTCTCTCTCTCATGTCTTGTTTTTCCTCCTAAGCAAACTGTGAGCAAGCTAGAATCTACTGGAAAACCAAATCACAACCCCAGTTTCATTTATGTGCTTACTCAAGAACATTTCTGAGGCAAAACTATGAAAATTGGCATGCTCTAGGTTGTCAAAAATTCAAAGACGAAACAACAATAATGCCAAGCCTAAAGGGTCTTATGACTTTGTGAAGTGAGCATGAGAGATGCACAGAGATGCTGCCCTGTGCCAAGCACTACGGCTTGGAGGCACAGCAGGCCGTTCCCATGACCCAGTCTGAGGCCGTGCGTCATGGTGCCTTCCAGATTCAGGGCAATGGGAACTCCACATTTCTTGGCATGAGAAATTCACAAGCCTAGATATATTTAGCATAATAATAATAGATATTATTGTGTCTCCATTATTGAAAACCTGCTGCTGTGTGTGACTTTCTCTGGGCTCTCATACAATGTTGCATACCATAGAAACCAAGCTAGAGATTTCTTTCTCCCACATCTTTGTTCCTAACTATTTATAGGTTGAACTATTTTTGGCAAAAATGAATCAAGGTTGCATATGAAAATTTAAACTGCTTAGTTATAATAGCTATTTTCCAATGAAACCTGGACTTTGTCTACTGCCAGAAAGCACCAAATGTTAACAAGATTATTAATTTTCTCAAAAAACAATGTAGCCTGAATTCAGGCTGCTCATTTATATTTATGCAAAGAAATGTGAGAAGCGATGGATGTACTCCCAAATGGCACTGTGGAACAAACTAATTCACCAGAGGCCAACATAGGAAATCCACTCCTGACGTGATTTAACCCCACTCCAGAGCGAAGCACACAAAGCACCCCATCTTCACCTTGGAATCCCACTGTCTTCCTTTCTATCTCCTCAGGAGTACTTAGTAGTGAGCCTTTTTCACTAGGTTGAGAACGACCAAGAGGACAGGAGAACTCCTGGTTATGAAGGATGTGTTACGTCCCATGAGCTGTACTGGAGATGGTGGAGCCTCACAGAGCAAGATGCACTTGCGAACATTTGGAAAACAAAGAGACTGAGATATAGATGGAGTAAGACAACAGCTCAAAGCAACACAGCTGGTAAACATGAGAGCCAGAGCCTGAGCCCAAAGATCCAGCTCTCTCTGCTCTGCAAGTGGTTCCACATGTGGGGAGGCAGCAGAGACAGCTGGGAAGTCTGTCGCCAACTCAGATACCTGGGTGCTACCCTTGGATTCAGGAAATTTGTGGAGCTGCTGGTGGAAGAGCGTCCCAGAGGCCTGGACACAGCTGCTCCACAGACTGTCACTCAGGGGCCACCATGTCCCATCTTATTCTCTCGTTCCTAATGGCGAGGACAAATACCTCTGCCACCAATGTCTGTTAACTGATGCAATCATCACAACCACCTCTTGAAATACGTGCTTGCATTTTATCCATTTTATAAATGAGGAAACTGAGGCTAGAATCATTAAGCAGCTTGCATGAAGTCCCACAGCTTGTAGGTAGCTAGCTTGGATTTTCACAGCTTTTCAGTTCTGCTGCCCCAAATCCTACGCAGCCTCCAGGGATCCCACCAGTACCGGGTCTATGCCAGTGACTTTTCTAAACAAGATTCCACAACTTGGTGTCTTACAGGCCAGCTACATGCTCCACCGTCTTTTAATAAAAATTAGTTGTAATGGTCTATATCCACATCTGGGAAAAAAAAATGGTTGGAACAATGCTGAGTCCCTTTCATTAGACTGGGCATGCATCCTTCAGCTCATCACAGTCCTCACTGCTCCGCCTCCTTCACTTACATTTCTACTTGTCACCTCATTTGAGTTTGGGACCAACAGTCAGACAGGCACAGGCCTGGAACACAGTATTGGGGAAAGCAGGTAAGCCTGTTTGTTACCAAAAGGCTCCATGTAAAATACAGAACGAAGCCAAGAACTAACGTGACCTCTTCAACAGTCATTTCCACTGTCGAACCTATGTCTATAAATATTTCCAATAGACAATATGAAAATAAATTAAAAACTAGCACATAGGCAAGAGAAACCCACTGCCCAGTGATATGAGAGATGCCAGGGTACTCTCTCCATCTTCTGCCCTCCCTGGATTCTTACATCTGGCCACATCACAGAGAGCACCACCTACCCCATCCATACTCTCTTGGTAGACGATGGAGTTTAGAGTCACTTTCAGGACTCGGTTCCAGGATCTACTCAAGTGCCGCAACTCTCCTTTCTGCAAACTGCAAGTTGACATAAGAGCAGCAGTGGTAACCAGTGTCCCTGTGCTCAGCTCCTCTCCCCACTCCACATCACTCTCCATCCTCCCCAACCACCTCAGGTCAATTTGGCAGAAGAATTCTTCTGTTGTTTCCGCCTGGCTAATGTGTCACACCTAGAACTTCAAGCTTTCTCTGAATACTTTCTGTCTTAATCACAACAGGGAATCCTGTTGTTCCAGTAAGTTGCTATAAATCTCCTTCCTAGGGCTAAATTCTGTTTTTCTTCCTGCATGTCATTCAGCAGGCATGCTGTTTGCCATCTGGATCCATGACTGGATGTCTTATGGCCACACGCCATCCTAGATGGAGACCAGCTCAGGAGCCTATACTCTGACAAGCCAAGTGGTTTAAAAAAGAAAAGTAAGCCATATGATCTTTGCTCCAATAAAAATGTTGAAGGAAGGTTAATCTGGAAAATAAAAGTGAGGTGGGAGTGAAAAACGACCCTCCCTTGTTTCCAGGTCTTTTCCCCTGAGGTATCTGTGTGATGCACTAAGGTTCTGAAGGCCAGTGTAGTATTTGTGCACAGTCCCCAACACCAGTCTTACTGGGGTCAACACATGCAAATACATAGCTTCTTTTTCCCTATCGAGAACTTGGTAAGACCACCAGGACATCACTCCAAGTATTCCAGTTCATAAAAGTATCAATTTCAATTCATAATTCTTTCCATAGCTGACTATCTCAGAAAGTTTTCATAGCCATCTTAAATGTAAGAGAAAACAGAACAAAAAATAAGATCTATTTAATCAGGCCACAATTATGAGAGTTATTTTTAGTATTTATGTATCTGGGTCCAAAAGTTTCCTCCCACAAGCAGGCATCAGCCTGGTGTGGGTGGCCACGCTGGTACAGGATGGACTGTCCTTGGAGGGCTGTAAACGCTGCAACTTCCCTTCACTTAATTTCTTATGTCTCATGCAAAGGAGCGATTAGAGTACTCCTTGCTAATACAGAGATAAATAATTGCCTTATTGGGAGCAGAGGATATGCAGATGAGTGAGTACAGAAGCTCCCTTGCTACTGTGAAGTCCAAAGGTAGATAAGAACCTTGCCAAAGGACGACTTTGCAGAGGAAATGTGGTAACTCCAAAATTCCTACACCCAGCAACACAAGCCCAAGGGCTGTGGGTAGCTGACTGTAAAACTTACAGGGTAGTGATTTTGAGCATTGTCCAAAGCATTCTTCAAGCTTTCATAAACTACGAAAGGAAGGTCATCTTTTGATATTTGGAAGAAAACGTGGCTGGGTGAATGAGGAAACATTTGGGATAAAGTTTTCCAGGAGGAAGTTTTCCAAGGACTAGATTGCATCACACTGTCAAAGGCAACATCCAGAAGAAGTTGTCGCTTGACGTGCTGAGCCCAAGGGACCTCAACTGTTTAAATGATCTGTATTTCTTGCCCTACTGAATATCATTCTGTAAAGTTCAGTGTTGATGTACACGGCACCACTTTCAATAATATACATTTAGAAAATAAAAGTCCTCTTCTCAGCTTTTCTCTCTGAATGGATATAGGATAGAGAAGTTCTGAGATGCTCTCTCTCTTCCTCTCCTTCCCTTTCTGTTAGTTTGTTTTAATGAGGTACTCACCTGAACTATTAATCAGTATTGCCCCAATCCCCACTTGGGATCCCTGAGAGCACAACTGCTAGATCAGCCTGGAGACATCTCCCCTTCAAGTTAAGTTATTTCAATCCCATCGACCTTTCATTTACTTTAAGAAGTAGATTCAATAGCAAAGAATTTGTTCACTATATTTTGAGAACTCTTGCAAGGAAAGGCCAGTATTTATTGCTGTAAGCTGAGGATACAAGTGACTTTACTGTCTCCAAGGATAACTAATTCCGATTGATCTAGTTAAGCTTTAAAACACATTGTCAAGGTTAATTATAATTCATCAATCACGCCAACATGTGGTATCCACTGATGGCAACAGCCCCACGTGTCTGTTTGGGGTATGCAAACAACATCGTGAGACATCAGTTTTAATGATCGTTCACTGCATGTTCATTGTCAGGAAAATGTAATTTAAGGAAGATCATTTACCCACCCCAAATGTATTAATGGAAAACAATTTTACATTTTTATTCTTTATAAAGAAAATCAACACAGCCAACAGAAATCAGTTGACAAATATAAAAGGTTTTCAGTCAGTTAATCTCCATGAAGGGTTTATTGAGGTTGTGTGAAGCCAAAACATTATTTAGATAAATGCCCTTATTGTCTATGTGGATTTTGGAAAAAGAATTAGATGGTTTTCTTCATGACTTCTTTCTCGGTAAACTTTAAAAAGGGATTGCAAACAAGTCAGCAATAGTTTCAGCTTAATGATCTTTTCAGGAGGTGCTGACACTGATGAAAAACCTGGAGACTTGGAATCAAAGCACAAGTTGTCTTCCAAGGCCAGGAGATATTTCCCTTAGCATGTTTGAGTCAAGCGACCAGCACGTGCATTCGTGGTCCATTCACAGTCATCCATTGTGAAATGCCTCTTTATAAGAACTTCCCTGCTAGGCATCGAACTGGGTTCTATCAGATCAGCAATAAAAAAGCCAGGTATGGCTT
Organism: Equus przewalskii; assembly: GCF_037783145.1. Taxonomy (NCBI): domain Eukaryota; kingdom Metazoa; phylum Chordata; class Mammalia; order Perissodactyla; family Equidae; genus Equus; species Equus przewalskii. The sequence goes on from NC_091831.1 coordinate 87,611,774, forward strand.
CTAGCCCTACACAGCCGACAGTCTCATGAGGAAGACAAACCTTTAAATAAATGACTATAATAAAGTGTGCTGTGAATCATCATAGGAGAAGCACAGGGCACTATAAGAGGAGACCGAAGCAGGCACCAAAGTTGACTAGGGGGTAAGCAAGATGTCCCGGTGGAAATACTTTTCAGTTTACATCTAAAGATAATTCAGAAGTTGTCAAGGCAAAGAGAAAAGAGGATAGCTCCAAGCAGAGATGGTCAGGGCTCCTTATATTTTCTTTTAGCCATGAGACATCCTCAGCCAAATTGCTAGGCCATGTATGGATACAGAGCAATACATACAGTCAGGGACCTGGGGTTCAGTCATAAAGAAGAGGATCCAACCAAGCACTAAATGCCATTCTCTTCCAGTCACTTAAGAACCTGTTTCTCACCTCACACAGGTCTAGCAACAGTTCTCAAATCAATTTGTTATCCAAACCAGCATAAAATTGCTCACACACTCTGCTTTGGTCAATTCTGCTTGCACGGACCTCTATGAAAGAAAGCATTTTGCTATTAGTGACACAAAAGATCCTGCCAGAGGACATTCTCAATGAAAGAGAGGAAACAGGGAAGAAAGGGTGGATGAGTCGTCAGGGTCTAGTCTCCAGGTACCACTAGGGCCCCACGATAACCCTTCTCTGTCTAAAGCCACAACATTCCAATGAGCACCACCAACCACAGAAGCAGAAAAGGGTGCCTCAGCAAGATGCATAGGTCTTCAAGGAATCCATTGGCGCACCTGCTCTTTCTCCCAGTCTCAGGTTGCGTGATTCTGTAATACCATGCAATCAGAATAAAGAAAGTGAGAATGATAAAAAATATGTCTAGTCTATCACTTGGAACTCTCAGTGCCTTGGAGATGAAGATAACTTTGGTGCAAATCCTTATTTCAAAATACGGAAAAGTCTAGGTCCATCCCCAAAACCTTCATAAATCTCTGTCCCGTTCATCAGGACACATATGTGTGTTGCTTTAACTTCAACTCCTCTTTCTTTGTCTTCAAGGGCATACAGTGATATTTAACGTTTACCAAAGACTTGAAATAATATAGCAAGAAATCACGTTTCATGACATCACATCTATCATCTTATTGGCTCCTCCAAAGCTCTCTAAAGGGCCAGAAGAGTAGATCAGTCCATTTCTCTCACTGCTTCCCTTAAAAGGACATAATGCCACTTCCTGGAATTCTAGTGAAGAAAATAATCTCCTTAATACTCATGGCGGCTGGAATCCAGCTAAAGCATAAAAACTACATATTTAAAAATTAAACATTGAGCATCTTTAGACAGAAATACTGAGAGCTTCCTGTAAGGTCACTGCAACATTAATGCCATTATTATAACCGGACCAGCAAGGAGCAACAGGGGGCCACTTACTTCAGCATGGGCTTGAGATCTAAGTGGAGGATTACTGGAAAGGAACACAAGCATGAATAAGCCCAGGAAGGAAGGGTCCTCTAGTGACTGCTACCTCGTGAATTTCACAATATTCCCTAGTAAGAAGAAACTGATTATTCTTATCTATCCCCAAAGTAGAGATTCTTAATAATCATTTGCAACTAGTACATGTTTTCATTATTTATAAGTCAAATAAGCATGATTGAAACCACAGTGTAGCTTTTATCCTTTTTCACATTTAAAGTCATATTCTGGAAGTGACCTATCTGAACTGGGTGGCCTTAACCTCTGCTTGTAATCGTGCCAGGATGCTATTTCAGTGAGAAATGTAAAAAGGAGTCTTTTCCAAGTTAATGCCTCCCTACTTAAGAATCTGAACTTTTTCCATTTGTTTTATGATTCAAAAGAGGATTTATCAATCACTTAAAGGTCCCTTCTAGGTTGAAGGCTTCAAAAGGACATGTAAATAACCCATATTCTCATAAGGAAAATGTCTGTTAATGATCTATTTGAATGAAGAAGCTGAACATACAAGAAAGTTGAAAACAGACATCTACTATGGAGCGTCTGAAATTTAAATCATCTAAATTGTACGGTGACATCATCTTCACTAACAAGGGAGAAAATTTTTATTAAGAATAAAACTTATTACAGTCTTTGTAATTTTAAAAGTGTACAAGACATGTCAGGGAATTTTTTAAAAAGTTTAAACTTCAGCCTAATGCTAAAAAGGAAATGTGCTATCTTCTTTAATTGACATGCTTTAAGGATTTAAAAAAAATACTTCTGTGCTACACACACACACACAAAGATCAATTCAAAAATATTTTTGAGCACTTATTATGTGCTAAGCATTGCAGAGAGAAAGATGAGTATTATTTTTCCTGCCCTCAAGGATCTCAGAGAATAATATTTATCTACCTGTCCACCAAGCCAACTCATAAAATTATACTGGACAAGTCATATATCATTATCTACGCAGTCAGAATAAAAATGTGATATTTACCTCTATTTATAGCTTAGCGTTTTTGAACTCCTTATTGCAAAAACTTAAAACATTGGCTTGCATTACTCAGTATAATTCTGTGTTATAGTTCTTTGTGACAATGAGAAGCAAAATCATGTTAAAACATTCTTGTGAGTTCCTTTACATCCTCCTAGAGGAAGGGATTTATAAAAACCTCAGCCAAGTTTATATGATAACCTATGGAAACTGAAAACTTCATTTCCCTTCAGTATTTAGTGTGTTTCATGAACCAGAATTCTAATTGAGAATGAGAAATACATTTTAAAATTAGTTTATTCAAATCTTGTAGCGTGGCATTTCAGTTAAATTAAATGCAAAATGCACTAGGGTTTTAAACAAAAGTGGTCATTCTTGGACAAGTATTTGTGGTAGGTTTCCTGTTTATATTACTCCCTTGAGTTATGGATTTATACTGAATTGAGGCCAATTACCTATTTACGTGCACTACATTCAAATAAGATTTTGCCTTGATATACATTTTGGAAAAGGAATTCTGAATGAATAAAATGAACTTATGGTTGCCATTAAATAAACAGGTCATCATCTTAGTTAAAATTGAGTTCTATGCACAGTATGCATAAACATATTCAGTTATTCGAAGACTGTTGTATCTCTTTACTTACTTTTGCAAAATATTTGCATATTAAATATTTACTAACATGACATACCAGGTAATCATTTTCTCTTCTGGGACACATGTGACTCACAGCCTCACTGGAAGGATGTGTTATATTTGGATGTTCTTCCTACATTCAAAGTTAAAGCACAATCATGTGCCTTTATAGTCTTTCTCTGAAAATGGCCTTTTCTTCATATATAATGAACTTAATACAATTACATCTTTACAGATTTTTGAAAGATGGCATTTACAGTGAAAATACGTGAAGGAGTTGGTAAATAAATACAAGAGCCAGCATTTCTGTTTAAAAATAATTCCCTACCCAACATCTGAGACAGCCAGCTCCCATACTCTGGAGGCTCATTGCCACCATCTCTCTCTGCTGAAAGTCACACTCATCAGTCTCTGAGTATCTTTCACTGGCCTTTCACCTTGAGTGAGGGTAGACTCTCCTTAGGAAACAGAGTCCAGTTTTTCAGGTCATGTCAGTACCTGACCCTTCTAGAAAATTCACACTTCAATATCCTAAAATAAAATAAAGATCATATACTGTCTTCTGCTGCAATTTCAGTCTATGAAGCTGAAGTCTAAGATAAACTTTTAATCAGTTTCCTAACCCTATGCATATGTCAGCTCAGGGAAGATTTCAGTAAGAAAGATATCAATGACTTCCAACACAAGCTTACACATGTAACCTCCACTGAGTAATATATATAAATTAAGGAATAGATGTACAAGTATAGTTTTTAAACCACAAAAAGAAACTTCAACAATAGTTATCTCTAGGGTACTGGATTCAGAGTTGTAGTGGGACCTTGACACTTTTATTTTTTGAATTATTTGATTTTTTTTAACCATATGAACAAACTACATTTTTATTTAAACCAACAAATTATTTTTTAAATGGAGCATAATGGTGTATATATTTGTTTTCAAGGAGTAATAGAGATGGAAGGGACACTGAGAAATCATCTGGCAGGTGGTTGTCCAGATATTTCTTGAATCTTGATAATGGAGACAACTGAAAATGTTCAGACACATTGAGATGAGAAATGAGTTAGATAAAGTGAAGCTTTTCCAACTGAGCCAGTTAAAAGCTTTAAAAAAGAATGAAACACCAATCTTCCAGAAACATCATGACACCCTAGATGGAGCCAGAGAAAATATCCCACGCAAGGAACTAAATGGAAATGTAGGAAAACTAGTTTAAAGTTCAGAGAGAGGGAGTAGAGGCTAGTCTAAGTCAAAAAGCAGGAGTTCTGGAATCGGGCAGCCTTGTTCAAAAGAGCACCCATCCTCTCTAGTTGAGAGCTTTGGGAAAAAAGTTTGTTCTTCTGTCTTATCTGGTCCAACGAGTAATAAATGGAAATTGCAGCATAGAATTGATTGGAAGATCAAATAAGCTTACAAAATGCTAACCATTATGGCTTACAAACAACAGCCATAAAATAAACCCACCTAAATAACTGAAAATTTTAGTTATTAAGATTTTAACTAATGACCAGGTTAGACTTGAGTTTAGTTCTCTAACAGTGTCAAGGGCTTTATACTAGTATATTCCCTTAGAAATGGTATGAATGGAGTATTTCTTAACTTTTAAATTAGTCTCTTTTTTGTAACCTGTACATTCTCATCATATTCATATTCTTTTCCAAACGGAATAATCAAACACAAACATATCAGTCATTTTCATTCATTTATTTTTTGCTAGATAAAGCAATTAAAGCTAAAATGTTAAGAAGAAAGGCATTAATAAAAGATAACAATAATTCTAAATCTGACAACTAAATCTCCCCTCTTAAAACAGGAATTCGGACTTGGAAAAAGGTTGTGCATTGTTTTACTTCACTCAATCTTCCAGCCAGCCTTGAAGGATCAGTGAAAGAAACTTCTTGGATATTGGCAAGAGACTTTTCTAGACACTCTTCCATCTTATTTTGCTACATTAAAATTTTTGAACACATATTTTCAGACAATTTGTCAGTGTTCTCTTTTTATGACTCTTGAAGGATATCTTATGTTCAATGACAACATTTCAGAAATTATATATTTTTTAAATTTTAAAATTACCATGAAATTTCTGAGAAATTAATTTTTTCTCCCCTTCAATCCTCTGAATTCATCGTGAAAAGCCACACAATCACAAATGGATATTTTGGTTTGCAAGAAAGTTGCAATAATTTTATAGCTTTATTCTTTTCAATGGAATCTTAGAATTAAGTTCTTTTTACACCAATCATGTATTTGGGAGTGAATGATATTGGCAGGGAGTGAGAAAAGAGTGTTTCAGGGTTTGTCTGGCTCATTTTTATCACCAAGAAGTTTTATTCTTTGAGGCAGTGAGTGAATAAAAGAGAAACACTACTCTTCTTTCAAAAGAAAGAACTTGTGGCATTTCTTTCTCTGCTTAGAATTTTTACGAACTGAGTTCCTTCTACTTTTGTGTTACCTCTTATGTAAATGCTTTTCCTAATCACTATTAGTCTTTCAAAGTTCACTTGGTGAATTTTCATGAAAAATAGCAATTTTGTTAAAAAAACAAGTATTATGAACATATTAAGAAAGATGTTTAAAATGGGTTTGATATATGCTATAAGTATGTTAGAGATTTCAAAAGCTCATTCAAGATATTGTTGGATACATTTTCTTCAACTGAATGCAATTTCAAAGGACCCATTACATTTCCATGGTTTATAATTAATAAAATTGAATCACATTAATTTTAAATTTAAGAAATATGTTTTTAAAACTTTGAGGCACATAAAAATAATTTATTACAAATGATAAAGAGTTTAGCTAGGTTTCACGAAGAATAGCAGAAGATGTGAATAAAACATCATTCCTTTACTTTTCTGGCAGTAGATCCTGCAGAATTGACACTAATGTCCACTCTATAGAAGAACTTTTCCAGCACTGGGTAAATGTGCTAGAATATGACTAAGCAGCCAAACACAACAATAAATGTGTGTAGATGGAAATCAAGATGTCAACATAAAGATATAACAATTTAGAACAGTGAAGAGTAATATATACTTGTAGAAAAATACATGGAACACTGCTCAAGATTTGGAAACACAGTTTGAAATGAAAGGGAATTTCAGAGTCTATGAGAGAAATTAAAAGACAACTTCAGCTTAAAAATTCGGGAGCAAGAAGCAAAGAGGCAATTGTGAAATCATCAGAGTTTTCAACCAGATGATAAATGCAGAGGACTATACTGTTCTCCCCAAGCACTTGAACTGAATCCTGACCTTAAAAAGGCCAATGGTTTTAAGATCATAGCAGACCCTCTAAAGGAAACCCAATGTCACCCAAAGACAGTAGAGGCAATTTATCAAAAACTCTATGTTAATTTCTTCTCAGGTTCATATAAGACGGAAAGAGGACACAATGTAGCTTTGAGAGAGAGAAAGAAACAAAGAGTGTAGCAGATCATGGCCACATGGAAAATGATTGTCTGGATAAGGGGAACAAGTGAAGGGATAGATTAAAAGACAACTCAAAGGTTTTTGAATACAGGAACAAAAAAAGGAGAAGCCGGTAAATTTTGCATTTTGTTTTTAAACAAAAAAATCCGACTCTACAAAACAGATAAATCACAAGTGGTTTTCCACTTTATCAACATATTTAATCACAAAATTCCTTATATGGTTAGATCTACAAGCATTCAATGTTCATGTACAACTATAAAATAAAATCCCTTTTTCTCACTACCATTTTTGTAATGCTCCAGTGGCTTCCCATTGCATCAAATAAATTCCAAACTCCTCACCCCACTACAGCACTTTCCATGACTGCCCACCCAGCCTCTCCAGCATCTATTCTTAACATTGCCTTCCAAGAGCTTGGCACTCACCACTGCGTCCTTCATTTTGTCTTCATCCAAGTTGAATCACTCACTTTTCTCTCCCCTTGGAGAGCTGGGAACTCATATTTTCACCTGGCTCATTCTTTATCATCATTCAAGTATCAGTTCCAGTGTGGCCACAGCTTTCCCCATAATCCAGAAATGCTCACTTATACCTCACCCTGATCCCCTCTACTCTATCATCTTGTTTCCTTCATAGAAAACACCAACATCTAAATTTACAGAAAGGTTGGTTGGCTGTTTGCTCACTCATTGACTAACTCTCATCTCTCAAAGATAATCTCAACAAGAATACTGGGTTTATCTCCTCTGTAACACTGCTGTAGCTCTGGTATCTAGAACAGATCTTGGCCCCAGGAAACACCCAAAATATTTACTGAATGAATAAATGACTGTATTCTTGAACAACAGGTTTTTAAAGGTATTTAATAATGTTGTCAAGAAAGGAATAAAATAACCCAAAATATCCAAATTATAATCTACGTGAATCTAAAAGAATAAACGTCTTTGGAAAGGTATGAAGTTCTAAATGCATCCACACTATTCCTCTTTTAAATTTGGTGGAGTAACTATAATGGAACCACCAAGGCTGCATCTTCACAGCATCAGTTCATCTAGTTGGTGGGGAACAGCAGTAAATCAGCAGTATTGCTTACACTCCAATCAATTAGAGTTAATTAGTTAGTAGTTGTGGTGCTATTTAACATTTAGCCAAGGGGGGGGGGTCATCTCATCATCTCACATGTTTTTAACTAACAGTGAGGATAGTGGTAAGGGGTAAGAGGCAAGGAGTTTTAATAGCTTTAAAGGGGGTTTCTTGATTAGTATGCCATACAACAGTTCACAAGAACAGCTACCATTTATTGAGGCAAATACGACGCAAAGTCGTCTACACACGTGTTTTCCTTTAATTTTTACAACAGCCCTGAGAGGTAGCATTGGAATCTCTGCTTTAAGAGAATAAAGCTAAAGCTCAAAGAAATTAATTAGCTGTCCAAATTTCACAGTGAGCAGGTGGGGGAGCTGCAATTTAAGTATCACGTATCGACCCGGGACATATTAAAATGGGGGTTCTCCACATGGAAGGTCCCCCTTGAACAGATAACCTCAAGAACCCTGTGTTTTTCTCGGTCTTTTTGGAGAATTCCCTCTCCTCCTTTCATCTGGCCCCTTATGCCTCCACATCCAAGAACTCACCCCCAACCTTGCAGCCACCAGTACAAACCAGTATATATCCCCTGATTCAGACATCACTTTCTGAAATCAAAGTAGTGAAGGCTTGTCTTCATTCCTGTTCTGATTTTTCTGCCAATATCACTCTCTGAGGTAAGGTTTGGCTTTTGTCTTGAAATGAAGATAGGAAAACTGGCTTTCATAATCAGAATAAAAGTAAAATGGATAGCTCGAGGTATGTCTGTTTATTTGTGCGTTTTCCAAACTGCATCGAAGATCTACAGTGTGAAATATACTGCATTGCAAGGGAGGCAACGCTGGACACAGATGCTTCAGTGCACATAACCTGGGTGCATGGCAGACATTACTCACTAACCACGACATTTCCTAAGGAACCCAAGTAGATCTTAGCCTCAGAATCCTAGTAATCTCCCTGGGAAGCTACCATTAATCAGTCAGCATTGTCATGAAGAACGAAACCAGTTTGCTCTAACTTTGGATAGAAAAACAAAAGTTCACCAGACTTTGAAGAACAAATCTGATTCTGCTTTGTGGTAATGAGGGAAAGGACATATCAGGTGAGAAATATTATAAAAGAGATGACAGAATTAGGAAAGCAAAGAGTTTACAAAAACACAGACTTTGTATTATACATGCCATGTATGGAGTAATGAGAGGAAAGGGTGGACAGTCAAGGTGCCGAGGAAGGTCCTAAATGCCCTGTTAATATATTCAAAATCTGCTTTCTGAGCCAGACAGGGGCCTGTTTATAAGGGCTGCTTTAAAGAGATTAAGTAGCACCTGGCAACAGGATGAAGTTCTGGGAGCAGGAATGGAGAAAGAGATGCACCTGTTCCCAGCCATGCTGATAATGAGAAGGACGTGGATGCGTCCCAAAGCCCAGGCTGTTACAACATGGGAGGTGATGAGTCGTACAGAGCAAGGAAAAGGAAAGGGGAGTAAAAGCTGTGCCATTAGAGCTAACAGTTTTTAAGAGTCTGCTAAAAACTGGTGTGGGCACGTTTCTCATATTAACCCGTTTAGTTTTCACAAAAATTCTATGAGGTAGCTTCTTTAACGACTCCCACTTTACAGAATAGGAATCTGAAGCATGGAGACATCGAGGAAGTTCTCCAGGATTCATGCATTAAGTATGTGATTGAGAGAGGATTTAAGCCTGACTCAGGTTGGCTGCAGACTCATGCCCTAACTGGTTCCCTGGGCCAGCAGCATCAGCATCACCTGGGACCCTGCTGGAAATGCAAATTCTTGGGCCCCACTCCAGACCTGCTGCATCAGAAGCGCTAAGAGTGGGGCTCAAGCAATGTGTGCTTTCATACAAGTGGTTCTGATCTCACTAAAGTTTGAGAAGCACTGCACCAAACCACAATACGTATTTTTTTTTCTTCTTTTCCACCCAGCGTTCTTGAGATATAACTAACATACAACATTGTGTAAGTGGAAGGTATGCAATGTGTTGATTTGATACATTTATAAATTGCAAAGTGATACCACCATAGACCACTATATATATTTTACAATTGATTTAATCTGAGATATAACACCTAGATGATGAAGAGGTTGGACAGACTTTAAACAAAGAGCTGAAAGTAGAAACTGTTTTGAGAAGAGATGATGAGCTTAGCCATCATCCCTGTTGAGTCTGGGACACCTTAGGGCTTTCCAGTTAAAGCTGATCAGTACGTAGGGGGTAACAAATGAAAGGCCAGAACTTGCAAGAGTGTGTGGCTGAAGATAAAGGTAAGCCGTGCATCCACACAGTGCATTAGCCGGAAACTCTGATGTGGATGAACTCTCCAAAGCCTTTCCCAGAAAAGGTCCAAGGGCAGAGCATTAGAGTCATTTTCTCTTATGGGAAAAGAATAGAAAGAATATCCAGAAGTGGAAAGATGGAGCCATTAGGAAGAATCAGCGGTCGCCATGCAGGCTTGGACTCTGTCAGGCCCTTAGATAATCATCTCCTATTCGAGGCTAAAGGGAAACTGAAAAATTAAGGGAGAAGAGAATTTCCAGAAAGACCTGATAAAACAGTGACTAGCACCAGAGCAAAACTAAGAAATGATTACTGAACTTATACATTTATTCATTGAATTTCTTAGAGAAAATAGTATCAGGAAAGGTAGAGAGAAAGAATGTTTTAAAGGATTGTCAGGAAAGTGCACTGATGGAAGTAGTAGTGGCAAATAGAGACTGTTTTTGAGAAGTTCAGCAGTGAAAAGAAAGAATGAATAGGGGGATGGTGACAGCAGGACAAAGGAAGATGGGCTAAAACTGCCAGTTGTCCGACTCTAAGGGTACCATTCACAAAGAATATGATACAGTGTCACCCATGAAAATGGCATTGGTCCTCTTCCCCTGAGAAGGTCTTGATTATAGAGTTGTCATTTATCACCCCTCATCCCACCGCCCAAAGAAACACTAAAATCAGTCCTGGATTCCAGTAGTCCAGCTTTGCCTGGTGTGCTGGACAGGAAAGAAATCAAAATGTAAGGGAGCATCTCAGGTTTACAGGGTCCTTAGACCAGTGATTCAAAAAGGAGAGAAAGGGACATGAACAGTGAGAGGGATGGCTGACTCAATCTTGCAATATAATTTTACATTTGCTCAGTGAGGCTGGGACTTATTGTTTTAATAATAGAACCAGAATCCAGAAAAGGAAGCTTGCAAAATCTGCAAAAGGGAGGGACAATAGATTTTTTTTTTTAAAAGAATATATTGTGATTTTCAAATAGGGGTACCTTGTAACAGAAGACGAATATTTCAGAATTTTATCATATTGATAAAAAACTGTTCCCGACGCAGTGAAAGAAGGAAAAGGGAACATTCAGAGCAGCTGCCCTGGGTTCTGAGTCCATATGTTGTATTTACTAGAAGCAGTGATGTGAGCAAGCTACTTAGCAGCTTGAAATTTCAGGTTTCAGGAGCTTGACACCTCAGTTTCCTCACCTGAAAAATGAGAATAATAACACCCTTGTAAAATGATAGTATCTCATCATCGCTCCTACAGAGACGAAATGAGGGCTCGCTCCAGGAGGAAACAGGTGGGATTTCATTTCCACTTTTCACTTTCCACTCCATGAGCTCAGGAAGAAAGCCGTGTGGAGTGGGAATAATTTCTTCACATTTGGTTCCAAGAGGAAGAGCCATTAACACACAAACAAGAAAGAAGTCACTAATATCCATGTAAGAGTTTTGGCTCTCATAGTACACCTTTTCCCCCAAATATACATTTTATAAGTAGAACACGTTTTAGTCTTTTCTCAGAGCATACAGCCAATTTGCTATTAAAATTTAAAAAGAGTGCACAAGAGACAGGTGTCCCTTCAATTGGTGTTATCTCAAGTGGCTCTCTGCAGGAGGATGCACTACCCGCCATGACGGGAGTGAGAATGCACCTTCTGTCCAGAGAGAATGAAGTCATGCTGCACACCCCTCACTGTGCAGAGCTGAGTATTAGGTTTCCACTAGGATACAAATTTCATGACCTCATCCAGCACAGCACTAATTAAACTAAACTAACACATCAGTGGTACACAATGAAATGTTGGGCAAATCATGGTTTGCTTCTGAATTGACAAGCACCAATAATCGTCATTCCATCTGTGGGTTTTCTCAGCTGTGAAGAATGTGTCTGCAGAGGCATAGAAACAGCAGCCAGAGCAGGAGAAGAAGCAAGAAAGCTGCCTTCATGTGGTGTTTCCCTTTAAGGGGGCCCCAGTCCATGCACAGGACCTCCAGGCTCTGTTCCAGCTGGGCTCCTGGCCTCTGCAAACTTTCCTGGCTGCAGACCTACTCCCTCACTGGGTCTCACCAAGTCACAAACTTGGTGCAAGGGCAGGAGACAGGGGTGTGTGTGTGTGTGTGCATGCACATGTGCAAATGTGTGTCTGTGTGTGTGCATGTGGTGGCCAGTATGCAGAAACTCTACATCATTGAGAAAGAAATTCAGAATTCTAGAAAGGAGTTAAGCATCAGAGGCCTGCAGCAGCAGCTGGCCTGCTGGGTAAACCAGAGGTTGGACAAAATCAGGCCCCTAGAATACAGCTCTTGCCAAAGTTATATGTAAGAATTGTCTGGAAAACTTTTGACAATTACCGAAGCCAGGGTCTCAGAGATTCTGATCTAATTGCCCTGGGATAGGATCTGGATATTTGTTATTGAGATTCCAGACAATTCTCCTGTGAAGCCTCGTTTGAGAAGCATTCCCCTAGACTCTAGAACTGGGCACTATGAATAGTAAGTTCACAAGATCAAATTAGGATCCCCGGCCAAGTGGAAACACAGGGATTCAGGTCCTGTATGCCAGGGCTTGGCACAGTTGCCTTTATGGCTACTAGGAAATGAGTCACCCACCTACCCAATGTCTCTTTCTCCCTCTCTGTGGGAACACTGAATCACTTGAGCTTAACTTCTGTGTGCTCACTGCCTACACGGCCAAAGATCTGAGGTTACCAGGTTCTTGGCAGAACTCCTTTACCTGTTTGTATCAACCAGCTGGGACACTCTCCCTCGCCCTAGCTGGGGAAAAACTGTACTGAATACTGAGTTCTCCCCAGTGATCCTCTTTGCTATGGGTGATCGGGACATACTCCATCAGTCTTAGGAAAGAAGCACCTCCATCGATAGGAGAGCAGCAGCTCTCAGCTAGTTAGAGTTCAGAATCTCAGTCCCGACCCTGACAGTTTATTTAGGCTCATCTACCACAGTCTTCAACACTGCTCAAGTGAGACTAATCGAGGTCAAATGGAGGCCCCCTTAACTCTGAATGCTGAAGGCCCCATATAACTTAATTAGCTGCATGTGTCCACAAGCTCCTGGTAAGATGATTAGTGCCCACCCCATCCTCCAAGACTCTCTGCCTTACGACAGGGAGACCATTACCCCAATAGTGTTATAATTGGAACATATCCCTTTCCTGCCCTCACACCACCACAGCTAAGAGACAAATAGGCTCAACCCCATTAGACTCTATATCCGTTATTTTAAATCCTGGCAGGGAGCCCAAGTGTCACAGGTCAACTTTATTCATCAGGGCTCATATACATACACTGTTCTGAATATTTCCTAAGGGGACTCAAGCTCCTGCATCTTCTAGATTCCCCGAACTCTCTGGTCCTCTGAATATACCCTTCTCCTCGTGAAACAGAAAATCAACTAATCCCTGAGAACTTTTCCCGGAAGTCCTATCAAATGATGGATTTTTCTCTTTTTCTCTGTTCCTCTCATACACCATGTACTGCTAGTCTTGGAGTTCAGAGATGGATACTTCACATTCCCTTTTGCCATTTGTAGAGTACTTTTCTTCTCTTATCTCCCATCCCCTAAAACTAAAAACTTCATTGCCAAAGAACTCTTCTTGTTTCTGTTTTTTATAATCTTCTAACAGCCTCCGCCTAATCATTGATGATACTTGCACCTGACATTGATTTTTAGCGCTAAGGTTATTGCCATCATTGTTGGTGATGAGTATGCACGGAGAGGATCCAACTACCATAATGGTTTCTCAGTTTGTTAACAACTCCCCTCTAATTTTCATGTCCCATATTTTATCTTAATTATCATACCCCAAACCGAATCACTACCAATTACTCTATCACTTCCAAAACCACATTAGAGAGGTTCCAGTTTAGTTACTACCTTGTATCTTTCAAGCTTTCTTACTCTATTATTTCCACCTCGACTTTACTCCTCGACCTCTGGGGACCTCCAATAAATTGACCATATCACATTTCCATAGTCCACAATCTTCCTTATGCTCTCACTCTCCTCATTAGCTGATTTGGATTTCATTGTCCATCATTAGAAGACCTTACGTGAATCCACTTAAATATACTTGCCCCCATCTCCTTTCATTGTCAAAACCTCAAATTAGTTTTAAACAGATCTCGTCACTTCCATACATGTACTTTAAGATTAAACTTGATGTAGATAAAAATAAACAATTGTGCTGAAGAGTCTTACTTTAAATTTATAACCACAGCCCTCAAGTAAGTTCTCAGGACTAGCACCTCTAGTATTTTGCTGGTTAATTTACTAACTATCAAGGATGACTGTTTCACACCTTGTCCTCTCTTCTCACATCCACAGCACACTTCATTCTCAGTTAATTTGCTGAGAGAATTTCCTTAACTTCCCACCACCAACCCAACTAACATATCTTCATCTGTAAAGAAAGTCTCTATTTCCCTCCCTGATCCAGTGGATGCCTAAGGCAAAGTTCTTTGCAAGGTTTGTCTGTACTCTCTGGCTCACTTCCCAACCTCCTCTCCCTTGTATCCATTCCAGACAGGCTTTTATCTCACAATTCTGGATGTCATTCTTGTCAAGTATCCAATGGGCAATTCTCAGTTCTCATTTTACCTGAGCTCTCAGTGGCATTTGTCATGATTGATTACTCCATTCCTGAAACATTTCCCCCCCTTGGCCATGAAGACATCATCATTTCCTGATTTCTCTCATGGCTCACCGGCTGCTCCTTCATTGTCTCCATTGTTGAATCCTCTCCTTCCGACTTCCAAAGCTGGAAAATCTCAAAGTTCAGTCCTTCTTCCTTGCTCTTCTCTATATGCCTATACTCCCTTGGTGAGCTCACCCAGTCCTTTGGCTTTAAGTAAATATGTCTGCACTCAGGCTCTCAATTTTTTTTATCTCCAGTTCCTACTTCTCTCCTGAGTGCCAGACTTATATACCCACTGCCTGTGTGACATCCCCTTTTAGTTACCCAGTAGGCATCCAAAGCTGTCACATCTGGGAAATGATTCACGCAGTTGCCCAGGGGAAAGAAAAAAAAGAAAAAAACACTCTAAGTCAATTTTGACTCTTTTATTCTCTTACTCCTTACTTGAAAATCAGCAGCATACCCTATCAACTTTAACTTCAAACTACATGTCATATACAACCACCACTTTGAAAACAACAACAGTTACTATTGCTGGGTCACCCTTATCCGATAGACTGTTTGGTTTTACCTGTATCTGGCTTGTGGATAAATTGATCTTTAAATTCCTTGTTGGAATAGATGGGCCACTTGTCTTCTCTTGGGGGAGGTAAGGAAAGATTATACACCTTGGCTAGTTATGGAAGAAACTTCTACAATTTTAGGTAGAGGTGAAGCCTGGAGAACAGGTATAAGAGCGTATGTGTATGTGAGTGTGTATATGGAGTATCAAAAGGAAAGATTATAGGTTATACTCGAGTAGTCAGAACAAATGCTCTGCCAAATGTTATTTTGAACATTTTTTACTATATCAGTTCAGCAAAATTAGTGCTTATAAATGCTGGAAGCATAACTGAGAGAGAAAACCATTAGTAAAGGCTATAATCTTAGCACGTCATAAGAAAATGATATGGAGGATAAAAATGTTCAACACAGAACTTGAAATAAAAGGTTTTAAAATGTCCAAAACCTCCTTCACAGTGCACAGACTTTGTAGATTCAGAGGAAAAATCCCAAATTGGTCTAGCTTCTCCTGCCCATTCCCCAAGGGATTCAACCTCACCGTCACTTTACAGTCATCTCTATCTTGTATGCCCATTTTTTCTTCTACTTTTCCTTCTCTTAGTCATCCCTGTCTTTCCCTTCCCAACACTCCCACTGATTTACACCCACCTCCTGTTACTGCTGTTGCAAATACGTCTTAGTTGCTTTGAAAGATCCCGACTTATCCTTCTCGAAACCATCTTATAACTTCAGCAAGATGAATCTTGCTCTAGTGTCACTTTTCTCAAAATACTCCCAACCCATGACTCGTGACTCCATATTTCTTAACAACAAATGTAACAGCTTCTATTTCTCTTAGCTATAAGCATTTATTCCAACACCGCCTTCTTCTAACATGAAGGATACCTCTCATTCCTTTCCAAACTCATTTCCCACTACAAATAGCCCCTATGTCCTGGTCCCCACTGAGAGAGCAATAGGTCCAGTAGAAGTTCTAATGGTGAGACCATGCCAAAGTAAGAAGTCCACAGAGGCTGTGTGTAGCTGACAGGAGTGTTAGCTACAATATTGTCTGGGGGCAACTCTGAGCCTTGGGAGCAGAGCTACAGCTAGATGTTGGTAGTAAGTAAATTTTGCATTTACTCTGATAGGTTTAGTTCCTGAATACAGGAGCTGAGAGGAGACTGTGAGAACAACACGAGAGGAGTTACATGTGGATAAAACAAGAATAAGAACTAGAACTCTCCAGATAGCCAAGGTTAGACAAACTCATCTTTTTTTGTTGGATGCAGCCATTTTAGAGTGGGGCAGAATATTTTAAGGTCCCAAACCAAAGCAGAAAACTTGGGCAATTCAGGCTTCTCTCTCTTCTGTGACCCACTGGCCAACCCTGGTCATTGATAGAATTTATGCTGTCCCCTTTTAATGGGCAACACAAATTTCACCTTTACTTCCATGACTCCAGCCCTCTCTGCAAATCTACTTCTCAGAACTCCATTAGCACATGAAGACTGTACACCAGCACTCCTCACCTAAACATAGACTGTTTATAGCAGTCATTCCATGTTTCTCCCAACCCTGCTGAGGCTGTTTCTTTTAAATCTACTATCTTCCTATGCTATTTATTGAAATGGAGAGAGCTAAATGGTCTCTCTGCCACCAGTCACTACCTTTCTAGTCCAGCCTCACTCTGCTTCCCTAGCGAACTTGAAACCAGAAACCTGATCCTGACATAGTCCCACTGCAAATATCATTGCTTAAAAGATAAATGTCAAACATCTTGGGCACCTGTGCGTTGTCTTCACCCAACCTATCTTTGAAATTTTATTTGAAGATATAACTACATTGCCCACTTGAGATTTCCTGAACAGGTGAAAGAATTTGATGTCTCAGGCCTCTGCTCAGTCCAGTGGACGTGTCACTTCTAAGAATCCCTTCCTGATGCTCCAAGAAAGACTTGAATGCATCCTAACTCTACCCTCATAATGCTTTGCTTGCATCTCTCGCCCCTCTTGGCCTTGTAAATATTTTCCATGTGTTAATTGTCTCATTACTATATTTTCTACCAAAGCTAGGGTGCTGGGTACAAATTCCAAACTCAATGATCTTTCCAAATTGTTTAGGAGATACACAGATAGGGTAAATTACTAAGGCCTCTGTCCCAAGACAAAATCCTTATAACCAAAAGGAACAGAAACGAGTTGATCAATCAACACTGACTAGGCACCTTCTCAGTCTTCGGAATGAGTGTATATTTTCTGGGATAAGAAAAAGTGTGGCATTTTAGCAACAGGAAAGACTTTGCTGCAGCCTGACTGACTTCTGATGACTTCTTGCTATTGAGGTTGGTATTTGCAATCTCAGTAACTCTAGTCATTCTGTTGCCATTTTATGCAGATTTTTGAACTTATTCCTCTTTCTATGTTTGTCCATTTTCATGGATCACAACAATGCCTATTTTACAAACAATAAAGAAGTGCACAGGTCTTCAATTTTCATAGCGGTCCTGAATTTAAGGTCACGCTGCACAGACTGGCCATCAGGTGCTCCCCGGTCTTCTTCAATTGGGTCAGCCAGGAATTCTTCCTGTGAACGACCCTGCCCCAAGCACTACTGATTTTTCTAACATTTGACACGTATTTTGGCAGCAAAAAGTAGTGTATAAATCCAAAAACACACAAAGGCTCTGAGAAGGACTGATTTTCTGTTTTAAAGGGAAAGGAAAATTAAGCGACAGAGACAGCAATTGTTCTGTAAAATCAAACACTGAGATTTTTGTTTATCAGCAGATGATTCCTTTGTTTGAAATTAACCCATGGTGACACAAAGGCTGCCTTTCACCCATGGCAGCATTAATTCCATTGGACCATAGAACAGGCCTGAGTTCTAGAATGATCCCTGAGAAAACAGCAGGCCCAGCACCCAGTTTCCATCATTCCTTTTACAAATAGTTTTCTAAGGATACCATTTTCAGTCACAATCTTCACAATTCTCATCTTCTGATCCACCGCTGCTTTTGTTTCTAATTTCCCAAGATCCAAGCAAAATGAAGTATGTATTATTCTCAGGGGAGAGATTGACATTGCCAGTGGTGTGAATACACCCAGCTTTAAATCCTGGATTTTTCACAAAGGAGCCATGCAGCCTTGAGAACGGCACTTCAATCTCCTCATCTCAAACATGAAGAACAGAGCACTCTTCTCTTAGTTTGCTGTAGTTGTGAGATGAGGCAGTATAGAAGCTTGTGCCTGACACAGCCCAGAGGAAAGCAGATACCCAATGGATCCTCTTCCTAGAATGTAACATTAGGAAAAGTTCACATCGTTTGGCAAAGCACCTAATTAATATCAAACAAGTAAGTTCACCATTTCCCCTGCTGCACTGGCCTTTTTTGTAATGATTTTTGTTTAGTCTGTGTAATGAAAGTGCATACGATAGATACAATAAGGATGCCTACTTAATTTGTGAGTTCATATTTCCGATTTCTCAAATACATATTTAGCATATCGCATACACAAATTCAATTTATATGTCATATCTCTCTCAAGCTCTCAAAGGAAAATAATGGACTCTAATATGAAAAATAAAATTATCAAATATAGAAATGTTGAATCCCAATTATGAGTCACATAAAAAAACAGAGGCCACTTTAACGTGATAAGCCATAATGGAGCACACCTATTACCATCATCTATTCCCTAGGAGCATTCCATTTTCTACCCATGACCAATATAACTGAGAGTGTAAATCAACTGGGTTGCAATCATTTTAAATTGTTGCATTTACTTCTGGTACAGCACCTAGAGCACTGGCACATCTGGACAACTATTAAATAACAAAGCTATTATGAAAACAGATGGTTACCAAAGTTTGCTCTCCATTCAAGGCTGTGTGTTAGGCACTGGCTGGAAAATGGGGAAATCTGATAGTTACTGAGAAAAGGGCCTGTTTTTAGCCAGAGACTTATGGAAACTATGAAATTGAGATGAGGCAGTTAACCATTTATGTAAGGTTACGTAGTTAGCAAATAGGTCTGGAATTTCAACTTGGGTTTACCTAACTCCAAAATATTCATTCTGTGCTAATACTCTGCTCTTCATGATGAGGTACAGAAAATATAGTGATCTGATTTTGTTAGCTAGACTTCACTGGAAAAATTAGAATTCTTAGTGACTTTTTTTCTCAATATTTATAAATGTTTACTAATCACTCCTTAAAAAACCATTATAATTATTTAAAATGTATCCTTTTATTCAATCAATTAACATGAATTGAAAGCCTTTTATGAAAGGCATAATCCCACTGGGACATTAATGCAGTCTACACTCACTGTGGCTGGATTCTTGAAAGAAAGGAAAGACATTTTTCTCCCTTCTCTCCCCTCCTTCCTTTTCCTCTCATCCTAATCTGCCAGGAAGGTAGGAGACTGGCTGTAGACTAAATTGGTATCTCAAACAGCACTATTTTGGCATTCAGAGTGTTTTAAAAGTCAGAAATTTTCACATACAACCCAGAGTTCTAGCTCCTTTTGAGAATTTAAGACTATCTTGCAATCGGGCCCACTGTTGGCACTAAATTCTATGTTACAGAACGAGAGAAAATGGCATGAGAAGAAGTAGTGGTTATAAACCATGTCGTCTACACATTGTCAACTGAGAGAAATAGCAATTCCACGGACCACGACCTCTGATTTATCTGGCCGTCGTTTGCAGAAAGTCATTTCCTAGAGAGTAGAAAAACACGCCTCTCATGGAGATAGAGATATAATGCTCCTGCTTCTCTTTCTCTGTAAGAATTCAGCTATTGATCCTACTGGGATTTTTGGCCTTTTCTCTTCCATTGCTGAAAGGGTTCCAAATACATCCTCTTCCTTGACCTTACACATTCCTGGTGAATCCAGAGACTGTCCTCAGTTTGCATGGTTAGAAAGTAGATATAAGGGAATTAGATATTCCCTGGTTCAAAATGTTAATCAGAAGAGTATTAGGAAGAGAAATCAGAACTTTACTCTCATATTCATCCCACAGGAAGAGACAAGGGAGAGCGGAAGTGAGAGTGAGAAGGAAGACTGACCTAGAAAGAGGGAGAGTGGAAAAGTCTGTCAGTCATGAAGGGAGAGGAAAGCCTAGGAAAAGTCATAGATGCCTGAGAACAGCCAGCATGACGCCTTAAGGAGAAAGCAAGTCATAGAAGAAGATGATCCTGTGCCTGTGGAGCGTTTTGCAGTAGATAAAGCATTCGAGACAACATAATTTCATTAAACCTTCACAAAATTGTGGTATGATGGGAAGGCCAGCTCAGAGCCTTCAGTACATATTGAGAAGCAAATCTAAGCTCAACACACCATACATAGGATGAGGATTTTAGAAGCTTCGGAAGCTTTAGCACAAAAGAAGAATAAAATAAAACCCACACTGATTTTGGGAAAAGAAAGCAGATGCATTTGAATGTTCCTAAGACTACAGCAAGTATGTGATGATGATGATGATGCACAGTACTTTTTAAAGAGACTTTATTCTTTTCTAAAAAGTTTTAGAATTACAGAAAAATTGAAAAGATAGTAGAGATGATACCCTTATACTCCATATCCTGTTTCCTCCATTATTTCTTCTAAAATGCAGGGATCTCCCCCTATCTGTGGGAGTATGACATGTTCCAAGATCCCCAGTGGATGCCTGAAACAATGGATAGTACCAAACCCTATGCATATTATGTTTTCTTCCCATAAATACATACCTATGATAAAGTTTAATTTGCAAAGTTTAGCTACAGTGAGAGATTAATAACAATATTAATAAA
The DNA here is from genome assembly GCF_037783145.1 of Equus przewalskii. Classification (NCBI taxonomy): domain Eukaryota; kingdom Metazoa; phylum Chordata; class Mammalia; order Perissodactyla; family Equidae; genus Equus; species Equus przewalskii. Next base: position 87,632,650 of record NC_091831.1, read on the forward strand.
ATTGATCAATTATAACAATATACTGTAATAAATGCTATGTGAATGGGTCTCTCTCCTTCTCACAATGTCTTATTGTACCTTGCTCATCTTTCTTCTTCTTGTGATGATGTGAGATGACACAACGCCTACGTGATGAGATGAAGTGAGGGGGATGACATAGGCATTGTGACATCGTGTTAGGCTGCTATGGACCTTCTGACAATGTGTCATATGGAAGATCATCTGCTTCCAGACCACAATTGACCACCAGTAACAGAAACCGCGGAAAGGAAATCGCAGATAAAGAGGGACTACATTACGTCTTAAATTATCATGATACATTTGCCACAATTAATGAAGCAATATTGATAGAGTATTATTAACTAAAGTCCTTAGTTTCTTCAGCCTTCCTTAGTTTTGACCCAGTGTCCCATTTCTGTTCCAGGATCCCATCCAGGATAAGCATTACATTTAGTCTCCTTCGGCTCCATTTAGCTGGGGCAGCTTCTCAGACCTTTCCTTATCTTTGGTGACTTTAACAGTTTTAAGGAGTACTGGTCAGGTATTTTGTAGGATATCCTACTACTGGAATTTGTCTGATGTTTTTCTCATGATTTCACTTAGCTTCTGGGTTTGCGGAAGGAAGATCATAGAGATAATTTGCCATTTTCATCACATCCTGTCAAGGGTTCATAATGTCAATATGATTTATGACTACTGATGTTGACCTTTATCACTTGGCTGAGAGTGTCTGTCGGGTGTTGCTACTGTAAATTTATTCTTTTTCTACTGTAAGTTTTTCTCCCTTTCCATATCTATTCTTTGGAAGGAAGTAACTATGTAACTATGTGCAGCCCACATCTAAGGAGAGGGGAATTATGTTCCCCCTCCTTAAGAGTGGAATATCTACATAAATTATTTGGAAGTCTTCTGCACAGAAGATTTTTCTCTTCTTCCCAATTTACATATTTATTAAATAATTTATTTATATAAATATAGTCACACGGACATTTTATACTTTCAGTCATAATCCAATAATATTTTATTTATTTTATTGCACAAATTTTTCCAGCTTTGGCAATTGGGCTTTTGTCTTGTTTGATTCCGTTTTTAGCATTTCCTTGCTTTCTGGCTCTAAAAGGTGCTCCAGACTCACCTTGTACATTCCCTAGCTCAGCTCTAGAATCCGCCCTTTCTCCAAGGATCCCTGGTTCCTTTTATTGGAGAATGGCATTAGAAACCGAGATCAGGGCGCTAGGTCTGCTTGTGGCTACTAAGGTCCTCAGCTATGTTGTCCACACAGCATTTAGAATTGCCAAAGTGTGTTTTCCACCTATAGTTGCATTCAAACCTCATGACAGTCCTCTGAAGATTACTGTGATCCTATCCTGTCACTCAGGAAATTCAGTCTTGCAGAGATTGAGGCATCAAGTTCAAGGTCAGGCATTGCACAAGTCACAAGATTATAGCAGAGAGTGAGCAGATCTGGAACCTTCCTTTCTTATTCTTACAATATAATTTCAGAGGTACAATTTAAATATGTAAGTACAGAAATAAATATTTAATCTAACAACATCGAACCTTTACAGGAAAAGTACATGTTTCTGGTACAGTGAGAGTGAACGACAAGAGCACTTCAGGACAATGAAGTGGGGAGGAGGGAATTTCACAATGCATGGAGAATGGGATGTGTAAGCTGAGAGCTTTGGGATGATTTCCAAAGAGAAAAAAAGTATAAACAAAATGTACAAAATGTCCTGAGTTGGAAGGAGCTTGGCATGTTCACAGAGCTAAAATCAGATCATGAAGATGAAGAGTGATCAGTCAGGGTGAATTCCTACATGGAAGAAGCTGGAGATCCAGACGCAGCAAAGATTGTGCAAGACCTGAACGCTAGTAAGGCAAGAATCTCTCTTATTTTACGAGCAATGCCACATCATACAAACTTAAAGCAAGGGAATGAAATAATAAAATATATGATATAAACATACTTATTTACTTCTGTATCAGCAATGACTAGGAAAGGGGAAAAACCAAATTTAGGGAGACCGATTAGGAAAATATTTCGTCATTCAAATAAGATGGTGGAAGCTCAGTCTGGAGTGTTTGAAGTAAGAATGAAAGAAATAGTAGGATTAAGGAGAAATTTATGTGATAGGATAAAAAATGGGAGAGTTAAACGGCTGTAAAATGTAGTAGGTTAACAGGCAGACCTGGGAGCTCAGTTACAGATGACAGTATGAATATATATACATATTTTTATATATTCATATTTTGCTTATATATCATAAACGATGCAACTTATCTCCCCAATTGTGTGATTATTTCCAACTTTTTGGTTGTCAACATAGAGTAATTCGCATTGGAATCATGGTGGCCAAGCAGGAAAGAAAAAAGTGATGTTTATAAGAAACTAAGTGTTGGGGGAAATGGAGAGTTCAGTGAGGTGAAAGAATATCACAGGTATTTGAACTAGCCAGCTCATAAGAGAGGTCTGATATATGATCATGTAATAGATAACATGTGATGTAGTTGTCAGTGATGGTAAATTCCAAGATGTGACGATGAATGATGAAATGAGTGGCTCAGACGAACAGGAGATGAGACGAAGCGAGTGAGAGCTCAGGATGTTGAAAGAAGTGGCTCTGTGGATGCTGAGGTCCCTTATGTTAATAGGGGAAGGTTTTGGGCTAGCCTCCAGTCTTTAATGAATGAAGGGGAGCATCCAGGTGTTGTTTGTTGGGAGAAATCAGGAGGAAGAAAGTGGCACAGCCTCGGGTGAATCTCAACGGAGCAAGGTGGCACCAGAGGCACTATTCTCTGCCCACTATTTTAAGATCACTGTTAGTATTTGGGTCTTATTGGTCTCTCCAATCCAGAAACCTTGAATAGAATAACTGAGGGCTCATAGACTCTTAAGGAGGAATTTTAAACCCCTCACCCCAGGCAGTGAACTATTCTATACCACCAAACTTTGCAAACAGAAAGAAGTGAGTCCACATCCTCCTTTTACCACTTAACAGCAATATCATCCTGGACATGTCACATTAATTTTCTGAATCTCAGTGTCCTCCTTTGTTATATGGAGCCAAAAATATCAGAAGTTTTTTATGAGAATCACATGGAAGTGAGCATGAAAAATTCCTGGCACAGAACTGAACCCTTCAACTGCCTCTATTTTCTCATCTATAAATAAGGTTAATAATAGTACCTACCTCACAGAGATTTTTTAAAGATTAACTGAGTCAATAGAAGTTCTTAGAACAGTGTTTGGTACATGGCGGACATCGTATAAGCACTGTCTATCTTTCATTACTAAAAGAAGCACAAGGTAAGACACCCAGTCTCCAAGGGAGCAATGTTTGTGTTGACATCATTTGTCTTCATTCATGGATTTCTATAACTTTTCTACAAGAAGGGGTCAGTGATTTTCTTTTCTAATCATTTGTTACGTGGATGCGGAAACAGGGCCTTGAGAATCCAAATCTCTGTTTTTGCCCCTCAGCTGGCTGGGACCCACAGGAGACCCATCTCTCAGTCCTTCTTCTCTGTCCACAGTACCGGCTGGGCAGGCTGCATTCAGCGGTGCCCCCCAGGGAAGAGCTACAAGCCAGTGGGGGACAACGCAGAGGGTACGAGGCAGGACCACCAGCCACACACACTGCCCCATGTCTCAGGGGCTATTTTTGGGAGCTAGTGCTCCTCAGCCTCTGCCAGAGGGATGCCGGCCTTGCAAACCTCCCCTCATGGGAGGCTGTACTGCCAGCAAGGACTTGGGCCACCGTGATTGAAGTTAATTGGCCTTTGTCTAGTGTCAGGGCCACTCTGATTGGCCTCGTTAACCCGGGTGGCCGCATGGTGCTTTTTAATGAAGATCCTAACGTGCCCAATTGTCAATTTAAACAAAGCCACCTCTGAAAACCTCTAAATCCCACGCTGATCAATTCCTGCTCAGGAAAAATCAAAGTCTTCTCCACCGAGTGGTCAGGAGCAGCCCCAGGATCTGCCTCCTTCGCACTTCTCAGGGCAGCAGGTGGCAAGACTGTGGTCTGGAACAAGGAGCAGCCCAAGACAAGCCTGGGCACAGAGTCAAAGCTCTGTGGGTCTGGGAGGAAATCCCAACCATGACCGTTTCCTGTGAGGCCAGTGCTCCACGGAAAGGCCTCTCAGGTCTGCAGTGCTTCTGCAGACATGGAGCTGCCTGCTATTCCGCAGGACGGTGGCTTGGAAGAGCAGCCTTCTTAGGAAGCACGATGGGCGCTCCCTCCCCAATTAGAGAGAGTCAGTAGGAGGATGGAGGTGAGATGCTTGGGATCATCCTTCTACAGGGATAAAGAAGAACGGAACTAGCAGCTCAGTGGAGCAAATTCAAACGCTTGCAGGCCAGCTGAGTCAGATAGCTGTGGGCACTAGCCAGCTTGAAGTGGAGGGCCTGGGGTAGACAGGAGAATCCTTCCACCAGGGCAACCATTAGATTCTGCTCCAGGTTTTTGTAGCAACAGAAGCCCATTGCTGGCAGATCTTCAACTATCTCAAGAGAAGCAGGAAATCTGGAATGGAGCTGGGCATGGGTGTAAAACCTCTCAGTTTATAAGTGTTAGTGACTAACATGTGGTTGTTCTTAAAAACTTGTACGCCAAAAACTTTTTCTGTCAAATATACAGGACCGTGTGTCAAATGCAGCCTGTAAGCTGTCCAGTCGCAGCCTCTGAGCCACAGCATCAGACTAGGAACAATGACTGGCTGTGCCTTAGTTTCATCCCTTTTAATATACCACTCAATAATTGTGGAGACTAAAAAAGCACCCCTTGGCCACAGACACAAGGCAAGTTGCTGGAGAGGTGTGGTCTGCCTCCACGTGTCTTGTAGTGTAAATGGGGAGTATGCACAATGGAATAAGCAATCACTGCTGTGCAATGTATAAAACAACAGGCAAGTAGAGAGCACTATGGGACAGTATTAAATTCACTGGAGGACAGTCAGGGTGGGCTTCCTGGAAACAGTGGCCAAGACAATGTGGTCTTAATATCTTAGCAAAAGTTATACTTCTTCTTTCTACTCTGTCTTCTGATTGGGACGTGAACCCTTGCTTAAGCACTTAACTGCATGCACAGAGGCTGCCGAACTTCACATTCTTGGTCCCACACCTTCTCACCCAGTAGGGCTACCAGTTGCTCTCAGATTAACACAGTGAGGCTGAAAAACCATGACACATTCTCCATATTCCTAAATATACTCCCAAAAACTTCAAGCAAAAAATAAGTGGCATGCAAAGAAAAAGAAAACCCTTAATGTCAATATATTAACCCACAACTTTTATGACATATTTTAATCGCCCCTCTTTCATGAATAATCTTTTCAACTCCCGAATTTGTATTTCTGGTGTTGTCTCTGTAATGCAATAAAGGATGAAACATCACAAGATGATGCCACCTCGTGGACGGGGGTTTTGCTTCTGTCACTGTGTGGCTCCAGGGGGTGCTCAGGAGATGGGAATATAGCCAAGGACCTGTGGAGAAGAGGAATCAGCCGTCCTATTCTGGCAGGTCATCTGAGCATCTCCCACGCTTATCCCTGTGAAGCCTCCACAACAGCTCACATTTATATTGGGCTTGTGGGGCCCCATTCATTCCTGCAGCAAACTTCTTTTGGTGCAATTGCCTGGTTCACATGGTTACCACAGTGACCAAAGCGAATAAAGTGAATGGTAGATTGATTTGAATCTTAACCAAAGTCCATTGCAATATAGATTCAAAGTCGATTTTAGGAAGATCAAAAAATGTCATGCAAAAGCCAGTATTTTCTTAGCATCTTACAGCGAACTTCGTAAACATAAGCAGGCCTCCCAACCTAAGACTCAATCTATGTTTTCCACATTATTCAGAAACAACGGTGAGTGTGTGTTTTTCTCCAGAAAGTGTCTCCTTACAATTTTTTCCATTTCTGGCAGTCAAGTGGGACAGGGTGGGGTCAATCATTATTTCTCTTTCTCATTTGGCAAATGTTTACTATATATTTTCTTTTTCATTCAACAGATACTTACCACCATGAGCCAAGCACTGTACTTTTGAGTTTATTGACAACCACTAAAACCCAAAGGATGAGGAAAAAAACAGAATCTCCATAAGTGGTCTTTATTATTCAAAGCAAACAGGGCCTATGGCCTACACAAACGAGTCTGCTCAGCAAACACAGCAAGACGGGAGGTGAATATCCACTCTATTCTGAGGTTGAAATCAACACAAATTCAACAGCCCTTCACTGAAGATCTTCCTGTTGGGTGTAATGTCCTGTGCTGGGAGCTGGAAGGCTACACAAGGCAAAAGTTCTTCTCCAAGGAGGTGATAATCCAGGAGGAAAGATAACATGGACGTGAATAGCTAAAATATCAGGTAGAGAGATATAGGCCATAAGAGGCCTAAAAATAAAGTACTTTGCTTAAAGGCTTCAGAGAGGATAGAGTTATTCTTGATCTAGAGGATTACAAAAGTCATCAAGGGACTGGTAGCCTTTGTTCTGAGTCTCGTGAATGGCAGGTAGGATTTCAGATGCATGGAGATACAAGGAAAACAGGATTCTGCAAATCACAGTGGGGAAGGAAGACACCAACACTGAATATTAGACTGTGAGTTTTGGAAGATAATGCAGGAAAGGCAAAACCAGCACCATCGGGAGGGCCTTAGAAAACAGACTGGAGCTGATTAAAATTGTTAGGCAATAGAGAGCATAAACATGAATATAAAACAGCTTAATAACATTAACTAAGCTTTGTTTTAGGGTAATTTGGCTGCTCGGTGCAGAATGTACTGGAAGCAAGGGATGCAAAGGCAGGGAAACCATTTAAAATGATGACGATCATAACCAATATTAAAACAACAACAATAATTGCAACACTTACCACTTACCATGAGCCAGAAATTATTTTAAGCCTTTTTGCATGGAGTAACATATTGATCCCCCTCAAACACGCTACAAAGTAGATATTAGTATTATCCCCACTTTACCAATGAGAAAGCTACAACTGACTTAATGTGCACATGATCACCCAGTGTGGGAGGGCAGAGAGAGGTTCTGGACCAGGATGTCAGGCTCCAGACTGTCGCTTAACCTCTGCACTCTGCTCCTTCGCAGACAAGCCAGCTCACCATCATTATGAGAAATGATGAGAGCCTAAAACTGAGGAGTTGTGGTGGGGATGGCAGGGAGAAGTGACACACAGGACAGGAGAGCAGAGCTCAGAGCAGCTCTGGGAAAGGCCATAGAGGTAACAGACGCCAAGGCAGGGAGGATTTCAAAAACAGGGGAGCTGTTCCAGAGAGAAAATGGCACCGAGTAACTGATGCGGATGAGAATTCTGAAGGAGCTGGTTACAATGGGGTCACTGGTGTCTTACGGTCAGCAGTTTTAATGCAGGGCTAGAAGAGCAGATTGCAAGGGGTAAGACAGAATGAATAGTAAAGAACTACAAGAAGAGATGCTTCTGCTAACATCTTCACTGTAAAGGAAATCACAAAACCGGAAACAACAGTGTGTGGAACACTGGCGGAGCTCCGTAAATAGTAGCCTTGCCAGTATTACCACTACTACTATTCCTATTATTATTTTTTTCCTGTTACTATTCAAGGTGAAGAATCTTTGCAGGGAAGGTCGGCAGAGAGAAAATCAGCAGGAAGCAGTGATAGAAACGAAAACACGCTTAGATTATTTGAACTCAGTGCAAATATGTGGACAGGCCTGAATCGAGAGTTTCTCATCTAGTCATTATCAATTCCACGGTTTCCAATCTAGTCATTATCAATCACTATAACTATCTACATATTAAGCTACAAAAAGACCAGCATTTAGATTCTGGTCTGAATGTCTCGGGAGTCAACTGAAGGTCTGGTTCAGATACAATGAGTTTATGTTTCCTTCTGAGAGTGAGACAGATCCCTGATTCTAATGTTTCTCTGGATGTGGTTGCACCAAATACCAGATTTCGGAATCTTGAGGATCAAGAAGCAACTTGGACCCTAAATTACGCCTGGACAGCCCTTGACTGGGAGCAATATACAGGCAGATGCAAAGACGTGTTTGCTGAATTGAGCAGATGTGGAAGAGCAAATTTTCTGAGCAGGACAACGCCATCAAGGGTTCTTCCCTTCAATTCTGAGGGCAACCTCAGCCCTTCCTCAGCCTTCTTTCAATCTCCAGCAGCCAGCACTGCAGCTGAACAGAAGGCAGCATCCTCACAGTCTGACATTTCCTAGTCTGTTATAGGTTATGACAGGCCCTCCTGGATGTAATTTAAGAAGACCTTATAACAGTTCTGTGAGGCGGCCAAGGTGGGGGATGTGACCCCATCCCATAGATGAGGAGGCCAAGGCTGAGAAACGCAGTATCCGGCTCGAGGTCACCCAGCTACGGTGGGATCAGCCTTCACATCCAGACCCTCTGAGTCTGCTCCCTTCGCTCTTCGACAAAATCTTTGTAAACACCAATTCCCTCTCTTTTCAGTCAAAGCAAAACATGCCACTTCCTGATTCGGAGGATGACAATTTTCCTTTCCTTGTTTTTTTTCTGCTATAACTACGTTTGACCCCTTGAAGATAATTAACCCCTCTTTTGGTCAGACATCAATTATTCAGATTTATGTCCACTTGTTCATGCCAAAGCTTTACCATCTCCCAGCTCTCATTGGTAACCACAGAAGCAATAGTTATACTGTCTGCCAAAAGAGTAGGTGCCCTTGTTATCTATCTCCACAAAAAAGCTTTGTTTAGACTTTTCATCCCTCCCTCATGTTTTCTCTTTAATAGTTATCTGGTTAAATTATTCATCACAGAGTACTTTCTGGAGGGAACAAATCCAGACATGTTGTAACACCCTCAATAAACGCATGTCAAAGCCTGAAGGATCACTAAAGCACACAAATGGGGCACATTAGAAGCTCTTCAGTCTGTGAAAGTAAAATAGGCCAGTCTAGGAATGGGCTAATATCACTGTCTTCAGGGAAGGAAGATGGTCATTGGGCCAAGTTCTCTTCTTTTTCTTTCTTTCTTTTTTTTTTTTTTTGGTCAGGAAGACTGGCCCTGAGCTAACATCTGTTGCCAATCTTCCTCTTTCCACTTGAAGAAGATTGGCCCTGAGGTAACATCTGTGCCAGTCTTCCTCTATTTCTTATGTGGGATGCTGACACAGCATGGCTTGATGAGTGATGTGTAGGTCCATGCCTGGGATCCGAACCTGCAAACCCCAGGCTGCCAAAGCAGAGCGTGTGAACTTAACCACTATGCCACCAGGCCAGCCTCAAGTTCTCCTTTTAAAATAAACCAATTAGCACAAGGACTGCCTTTCAAATTACAACTGCAGACTCCACATAATAAGTGTTCCTATGTGAAAATTGTAAGGATATAAGGCCACTGACCTAAAAAACTACCACAAAGACTATCCCAGCATTCTCATTCATATGTCATGCTTTCCTCAGGAATAAGTCCCTGAGTGTTTCACAGTATATGCTGAGCCAAAAAGGCAGGAGACTGGGCAAAATCAGGTTGATATTATGATCACGGCTATGTGCACAGATCCTTCAAAGTGTGAATGAAAATAGATCAACATATTCCAACTTTCCATGAGAGCAAGGCAAATCAAGGAATACTGAAATAAACAGTTGATCAAAGGAGACTTTTATTAATGATTTTCAATATTGTTCAGGTTTTCCTCATTCTTTATCTTCTCAAAATGAGATCTGCTGTGTGGTTAAACTCATGCTCTAGTTCTTAAGTTAGAAAACATTGCAAAAATAACAGTTGCCATTAACTGAATGTTTTTATTACGCCAGGCACTTTATGTATATTACCAGGAGTTTTAAAAATTACTGAAAGCTAAGTACCATGTTCCCTCTTTATAGTGGTGGAAGCTAAATCTCAGGGAAATAGAATGATCCAGCCCAGACCACACAGCTCCTAGGGAGCAGATCCAAGATTTAAATCCAAATATGGGATTTTTTTTTTCCTGTATGTCTCCTCTTTTCACCACTCGATAAAACTGTAAGCCCCTTACATCACTATATATACTAAGAGACCCCTACCAAAGCAAGATACATGGGAAGCCAAAGAATGGAAGAAAAGTCACAGAATCAAAGAAATATAGATTGACTATGCACATTAAAACCCATCTATTCCACTGCCTCTGTTTTTCCAGTTAGGCAATGGCACTCCAAAGAGACCAAGTGAACTACCCAGAGGTAATGCGACAACGTGGGCTCCAGACTTCCAGTCCAGTGCTCACATTACTCATTGCCCCAACTCTCTAAAGGCTCCATCTCTCTCCCCATCTGCAGAGTGACGCTCCAGCTCTCATAAGTGCACAGAAGAATTTATCAGATAGATTAAGGTAATAATCTTCTTAACGAGCTTTGAGATTATCTGAGCTTCAAATCAAAAGCCATAATTAGGTTCCCTGCCAGTTTAACAGCATGAATGCTATTGTCCATGTCCAAGCCGTGAGAAAGTATTAGAGGACAGAAGAAAAAAAATCACAAGGGGGTTCTTTCTATGCTTTTAGGTAAAAAGCCTGTTGATGATGAAAAGACCATGGGATTCTAAGCTTGCTTCATCGGACCCCATTAGACAAGTATTTGCACATCTTCTTTCTTATCTATTAATCTCATTCAGCAAATTCCGGAAAAGTGCAGCATCATAGTTAACAACAACAAAAAAATTACCAGCCTAAAGTGGTTTTCTAAACAGATCTTCCTTTACTTGAAATAGAAATTTCTCCTATTAAATGTTACCTTTGAAAATACTAATAAGCTCTCAAAGCAATTTCTCTCCTTGTCCACAGAATGACACAGCGACAGTATACACAAGAAAAGAAATGTGGATTTTACTCACAATTACAGCTCAGTTACCAGCTTTTTCAAAGTCAAAAACTTAATGCAACACACTGAATCAAGATCTAAACTTTAAAAATCAACTACGGGAAAATGAAAGTAACTCATCCACCTTAACCCTTGCATAATAGTGACAATTCACACTGAGAGTTATTTTCCTTCAGAACTTGAATGCATTGCTACAATTTCCTTTTATTTCTAGGATCACTGAGGAAATCTAAAGACATTCTCATTGCTGATCATTAGGGTATGATTTCACTTTTCTTTCTAGAAAATTTTATGGTTTTCTCTTTAATTCTAGTGTTTTGAGTTTTCCTAAAAATGTATGTCAGGTATAGGGTATGTCTCTATTTTATTTTTTTAAATACTTCTGAAGCACTCAGTTGGAAATTTTCTTTTATTCTTTCTTTACACCCTCTCCATTTTCTCTTTCTCTCTTTCCTGCTATTTTAGAGACATTTCTAGAGTTTTCAGTGATGAACACCTGTGACTAATATTTTGATTTTACCAAAGGGCTGCTTTATTCTCCCCATACTGTAGTTTTACTTCTGGTTTGATTTCAAGTTCTGCCGACTTGTCACTTTTAACTTTGAAGAAGGTCTCTCTAACGTGAAGCAAAAGCTGAGCAAGGAAACGTGTACCACTCAGCAAGACCCCTCCATCACCGTGGGCAACGAAATTCGGTAGAAGGAAAAAAGTACTCACAGGTTGTCTTCCATTTGTGAGCTTCGTTTTTGTTTTTTGTTTTTCTTGAGGATCAAGCAGATTCAGCTAAAGGCTTAAGCACAAATGCTAAGGGGAGATCTTTACCGTGTCCTGCTCCAATGGGTTGGCCCAGATAAAAACTCAGGGAAGGAGCGTCAGTGAGGAAAAGACTGTGCATTGTCAGAAAAGCCTTTTCCAGTAAATCAAAAATTGTAAATGAGGCAGACGTGGCTAGCTGGGTGGGAACAGGTGCCCTGGCTGAGATGTGTGGAATACCTGAGCACAGGTATTGAGCACAGGTGCTTCACTTTCTTGTTCTCACACTGGCTCTTGCTCTTACTCACACCCTCTCTCTTCCCACCTAATGTCCTACACAGGAACTCCAAAGTCGTCTTCTTTCATACAAAACATCAGTTCTTTCCAGATCTGTTCCCAAATTTGAGTATACAAACCTGCCCGGTTTCTCAGCAGAATATTCCGCTGTTAGGAATGGCTCACAACAATTATTTAAGAGAACATCGTTCATGATAGAAATATCATACAACTCTTTTTCCAGGCCAAACTATTTTTCTTAAGTGAAAAAAAAATTTTTCACTTTCTTCTTTCTTTGAAGAAACATGCATATGTAAACTTTATCAACCAGGTCTGTACCGTGAAATTACATTGAATACAATTCAATTTGGTGATTCTCTGACTTGTTTGAAAGCATCACGGTGACAGAGTGCCTTCCATTCACAAACAAGTATATCGCAGAGCCTTCCTGACATGTCTCCAAAATACCAACCATTCTATAATGCGTGCCACATATTCCATTCTTCTATTTTAAATCACTGGGGGAATTTAACTTCCATTATTTAAGTTAATTAGTTTGACACTGATATAATTAGCAACCAGCACAAAAGAACAAAGATTACAAGATCAATGTAAATAAAGGCAAATTATTTCACTTCTGTAAAGAGATACGGGTCTTGCCCTTTGCCATTAGCCATAGACAGACAATTTAAAATGTATTAAGTGCTAAATCTGCTAAAATAAACAATATGTCTTCTTAGGTTTAAAGTTCAGCTTAGCCGTTGTTAATGTAAGAATCTGGGAATGGGTGGGAGCAGAGAAAGAAAAGAAAGCTGAGGGCCCCCCTGGGCAAGGTACCAAAGATATCCCCTAGCTTATTGTGAAATATGGACATTTTACTGATAAGGGCACAAGCATAGAGTTGTAACTTGACTAAGGTCTCAAGATAGAAAATGCCAGAGCTGGGATTTTCTCTTCCATGTGTCAAATTCTCCTACACATTACTGTTCCCACTATATGTCAATTATGACAACGAAAATAATTTTCAAGGAATATTTTTCAACATTTTTTATAATTTGGACTCCATCCATAATCCAAATACAGTAGGGTATTTTTCACAATTTTTTTGTCCCCACCTCTTGGAGTAGATCATTTCTGACACTGCTGTAATATTTATAGAAGGTATGAATTATTCTAGCTCAGAGAATCAGCAGATCCCTTATTTGCTACCAAAAAGTCAAGGAATGTCATCTCTTAAAATGTATGCACCCTTAACAAAACCTCTTCTCTTGCCATTTCCTTCCCCAGCCCTTGCTTAAGAAAGTTACAAAATTATAAGTGTAAAACATGTTCTTAAAAAGCCTTAAGTGTTTCATTATGAAATTGGATGAATATAAATTGTCCATGTCATAATGCTGTCAAAAATCAGATAATCTCTACAAAATTGGAGCTTTGAGCAAATGAAGGAAAAGAAAACTCAACCACAACAAGGATATTACTAGCACTAACTAATAGAAGCCCTCTTCAAAAACACTTGTATCGAGATTAATAAAGGAATATCTAATGCCGTTCCATTTGACTGAAATCCAAATCTACTGAACTTTCAGACAAAGTAAATAGCCCATTTATTCTTCAATGAACTACATAATCAGCAAAATGCTTCACTCAGATTCATCTTCCTCCACCCAATTACCCCCTGAAACAGCGTCAGAGATCTCTGTTGACACGCAAGCGACTGATGGGAAAGTCTGTTTCCCCTAATGGAATTAAGATCACATTTCCGACTCTTGATTTTCCCCGTCCCTTCTAGCTCATGCTTCAAAAATTCCAACATAAGCAGTCATCATCTAGAGGAAAACAAATCTACTAAAATCGTGCAATGCTATTATCAAACTTTTATTTTATACTAATCTTAAATCTACATTCTCAGCTTTGTGTTTGGAGATGAAATAAAGGCCTGTGAAGGGTTACCATTTGTTTCAAATGCATATAATTTACCAATTGAAATAAATTATCCTTAATCAATGAGAATTTCTTTTTTAATTTTAGTTTCCCATTTCAACTGACATAATCATGTGAAATTATACTGATAGTGGTAAGTTAATTGCTAGGAACAAAGAAGAGTTTTTTGAAATATTCAACTTAACGTCCCATGTCAGTTCCACTGAGAAATCTACAATAAAGCATGAAGAACAAAGAAAAAGTGCCTTTACGGATTCACACACATACCAAAAGCATTTTTGATCAGATCCAAAACAGACATAGAATGTGATTTGCATTCATAAACAAACAAAAAAAAATGTTGATAATTTCTATGTGGGAAAGGCATTTGGATATTAAAGAGTCATTTTTTCTTTGTCTAGATGTAAAAGTAAGCTCTTTTAAAGAATAAATTTGGAAATATGCTAGCTATTCCATTGTTTACTAGATGGAATGAAAAAATACTGGTTTGCTGTATAGAAAAAATAAAACGAACTAAGCTAACACCACATACAAACATAGATTAAAAATCTAAATACAAGATGTGAAACTACAGTTATTAGCAAAACCTCTAAGAGGATATCTTTATGACTTGGGGTAAACAAAGGGCATTTAAAGAAAAAGCACCAAAAAGACTAGGCTAAAAAAATTATTAAATGACAAAATGAGAGAAGATATTCGCAGTATTCAAAACTGACAAACAAGAAACTCTTACAAACCAACAAGGAAAAGAGATCAGTCAAAATAGAAAAATAGACAGCAATATGAATAGGGAATATACAGAAAAGGAAACCCTGATGCTACTAAATAAACACAAAGATACTTAAACTTTTTAGTAATCTGATAAATTAAAAGTAGAAAGAAATATCATAGTACACCAATTAGATTGGCAAAAATTGGTCTAAAACACAGGAAAACCATTGGCCTCAGTCCTAGGTCAAATTAAGTGACCACAGAGGAAATTTATTCCCAGATACATGTCCCAAGGAAATAGTTGCATAACTATATGAAAATACATATGTTAGCTATGTTATCATTTATGATGGTAAGGAGTTGGAAGAAAACTAGCTTTCCACTACTTAAGGGGGAAAAAGATAAGTAAAATGTGGTGGGTGCATATCAAGGAAGCATGATGCAACAATGGGAAGCAGTGGATTAGACGTTCACATGACAGTATAGAGGAATCTTAAAAAATAGAATGTTTAATCAGAAAGAGCAAGAAATAGACTTAAGAAAATAAAAAGTGCATGCATACAAAATAATACACATTCTGCAAGAGTGCACAGAAACCGAATGTACACATCATATAAATTAGAATGGTTGCCTCAAGGAGGCAGGGGAAAGGGAATGGGAAATGGGGTCAAGTAAATAAAATAGTGGGGTTGGAGAGAGAAAGAAAAAGGACAGGATGATACAAAAAGTCAGAAGGCAGACAGCGAAGCACAGAATAGTGCTTTGAAGTGCAAGAAACTTGAGTTCAAAAGCTAACAGCTATTTACTAGCAGTGTGACTTCCAACAAGGTACATTTCCATAAGACTCTTCCCTCGCTGGCAAAATTGGGATAATAGTTCTCACTTCATGGTATAATACTTGGCACCTTACATACTCAAAAAGGAATTTTTTTTTTCTCTTTTTAAGCTTTTTTAAAAGGCATTCATATATGCCTATTATATAGAAGTGTTGTTGTCTTCAGTGATACTCACAAGTTAGTCAAAATTCAAGTTTCTTTTGCTCAACTCTAAAATGAAACAACACCACTATGGAAGAGAATATTCATGAATTGTGGAAAAATTCAGGCTTTGTAAAAGCATTTCATAATTCCAGTCAAAACTAAAATCTTTATTTTTTAAAGTCAGTCTGAGGTATGCAGCTAAAGAAGAATATTAGCTTTAAGATTTTTTTCACTATTTTAAAATCAATCTTTTCATATTTAAGGCTTCAGAGAATACCTTATGAGATCGCTGAAAGATGTCCTAAAATGCTCCTTACCAGCTGAAACCCGGAAGCAGTACTACAGTTTATTATACTTTGCTGTGCACTAAACTTCAAAGAGAATTCTCTGAACTCTTGGAAAATTAAAATTCTGAGGAGAAAAGCAACAAAATGTACTCATTTTGTCTTGTTCCGAGATTTGAGAAAAGCGTCATCTTAAAAGGGAATTATCTTCTTAGTAAAAGTCATGTAAGGACTTCCACTCATTTTTAAAATCATTGGCATATTCACAACCTTCCTAGAAAAGACACATTTCAATTTACGGGTCAGAATTTCAGCCAGCCATTTACAGTCACAGGAAAACGTACTAGGGAGAGGCAAATCTGCCTAAAGTCATTCTTTTTTCATTTCTTCATTCACTCATTCATTCAAGAATAATTTATGAAGCACTGCTATGTAGCAAAAAAATTCACTGGGGCTGGGCATATATGGATGACCAGAGCAGACATGGTGTGGGCCTCGAGCTGTACATAAAGGAGTAGGATCATCAAACACACACAGAAGTAAATGCTTGCTATATACAGAATTACAAATTGTGATAAGAATAAGCAGGAAAAATAGGACTCCAAGGAAAGAACTAACAGGAAGGACAGGGTGCTCACAGAGATCTCTGACAGTAACACCTTGACTGACACCTGACGGATGTAAAGTGTGACCCACGCAAAGAGAGGCAGAAAGGGGTAAGACAGAAGGAATAGAATGTGGAAAGATGCTGAGGCAGGAAGACATTTAGTCTTCTAAATCACCAACATTAGTCCCAGGGGCCTGGAGCCTGGTACACTGAAGAAAGCTACAGGATACGAGATTAATTCACAGGCATCACCTGTACATTTACAGAGGGCTCTGCAGACCATGACATTGGGGATCTGATATGAAATCATCATGGGGACTCCTTAGCAGTTTCTGAAAAGACATCGCTTGATGGTGTGGTTAAAAGATCATCTGGCTTTCATTAGGAGAAGGAGGCAGAAGAAGACCCATAAAAAGGTTTTTCTATCAGACCAGAGAAAAGAAAATAGTGGTTTGGCCTAAACAGATGACTGAAAGCTAGAGAGAAATGGACAGGTTAATGATATATTTCAGAAGGCTTGTGGATGGGCTGACTAGATGCAGCAAACAGCAATAATGACTCAGAGTTTTGATTTCAGCCATGTGGCAGCTTATAATGCAATGCACTACGATAGGAAAGACTGAATGAGGGGGTCAAGTATCACAGGGAGCAGAAACTCTGCCTGCAGGTAAGAACCCTGCTCCCATCCCCAGGATACGACACATCAGTAGGGGCACATGTCTGGGAAGCAGGACTTTCCTTGGAGGTTTGGTGTGGAAGTCATAGGGCTTTGGGAACATAACTGACCTGACCAACCACTTATGGTGACATAGGGGCTGTGCTGGCTCCTTCCAGATGGCACCTCATCTACTTCACACTAAAGGTCTGGGAGGTGGCTACCATTTAGCTGCATTTGAGAGAGGACGAAATCAAATGTCTTACTTGGCATCTTGCTCAAATTTACTTGGTAAATGAATGAGTTGAGATTCAAACTGATAACAATAACCACACAGTGTCCAAAATCTATCTGCATATTCTTGATGAGAAATAATGGCAAGCTGGAGCAAGTGAAAATGAACTACGTGTGTGTGTGTACGTCTAGGGGTGGGGTGGGGTGGGCTGTGCCGAATAAGGCTTGTTTTTGATCCAGTTCTACGGTCATCTAAAGAAAGCAAGGATGCAATCCTTATGAACAGAGAGGCACAATTCAGACTCATCCTGTGTTACACGACGTCTACCACGTGGCAGGCGCTGGGCCAGTTTCCAGGTCAGCAAAAGAGGCACAAATCCCTACTAGCATGCGGCTCAGAGCCTACAATCCATCATGCTCAAAATATAGTTTTCTTCACACAACGCCACACCAGTAGGCTAGATTAGCCGTGCACATCCATGACTCATGTACGAGGTCAGATGCTGAGTGCTGGGAGAGAGGGCACCAGTGAGCCAGCACTGCGGGAGATAAAGCACCCCGGGAGCCAACAACACAGGCGCGGAGAGCAGCGGGAGATGACTCAGGATGGCAAGGTCACAGAAAGCTTTATTTATCCATTAAGTAAAATGCCGGGAATACAAAAGGGCCTGAACTAGGTGATAGTGGAAGGTATAAACAAAGTCTGATTTCCGCTCTAATTATTGATATATAAATAGAGATATTAAAACGTAAACTATTCTAAAACTACATCTAAGGCTCAGAATAAAGGAGATGATACCCTAGTACAGAGATTAGCAACCTCTTCCTATAAAGGGATGGGAAGGAACTATTTCCCGCTTTGTGGACCGCACAATCTCAGGAGCATCTGCACAGTGCTGATGTGACAGCGTAAAAGCAGCCACGGGCAATGTGCGAAGGAAGAGGCGTGACTGTGGAACAGTAAAACGCTACTCATAAAAACAAATGAGGGGCTGGAACTGGCCTAAGACCATTGTCTGCTCACCCTGCCCGAGTCTTATACTGTTCCCCAAATTTGAGAATTACTATCACTCAAGTTGCTGAGAATGTATGGAAGAAGCTGAGCCTGATTATGATAAGTTAGACCAAAAAATAATTTGAAAGAATCAACATAAGGTGAGACTGAAGCAAAATCCTCTCTCTGGGGGGTTTTTACCAAGAAAGGAAATACAAGCAAATTCCAATAATGAGCAACATGGCAGGTGAAGCCAGACGAAGACAGTTGGGCAAGGAGAACCACTGCGTGGAGGGGTAACAGCCCACACGGCTGAGGTGGGCAGGAGGGCACTGTTGGTCCCTTGTCAGCTTCACTTTCTCAGCTCTCTCTGTTCCCTCTCCAGACCCACCTCAGTGGAAAGAATCTGGTGAGTTGAAGCCACCTAAAGAAGTCCAAATCCCAGTGAACTTTTATGATGCATTCTATGCCCCAGCCGAGGTACTCCTATCTTCCTCTTTCCTCATTTTTCTCTTTCTTGTTCTGTTAATGACGATTGATTCTTTTCTTTTCTTTTTTTCTTTTTCTTTTTCTTTTTTTTTTGATGAGGAAGATTGGCCCTGAGCTAACATCTGTTGCCAATCTTCCTCTTTTTGCTTGAGAACGATTGCTGCTGAGCTAACATCTGTGCCAATCTTCCTCTATTTTATGTGGGGTGCCACCACAATGGCTTGATGAGCAGTGCTAGGTCTGTGCCTGGGATCCAAACTTGTGAACCCCAGGCAGCCAAAGTGGAGCCCATGAGTTTAACCACTATGCCACCAGGCCAGCCCCAACAATGACTGATTTTTAATAAAATTTTATACCAGGGCCGGCCCAGTGGCACAGTGGTTAAGTGCACATCTTCTGCTTCCGTGGCCCAGGATTCAGCGGTTCGGATCCTGGGTGCAGACATGGCACTGCTTGGCAAGCCATGCTGTGGGAGGCGTCTCACATATAAAGCAGAGGAAGATGGGCATGGATGTTAACTCAGGGCCAGTCTTCCTCAGCAAAAAGAGGAGGATTGGTGCCAAATGTTAGCTCAGGGCTAATCTTCCTCAAAAAAAAAAAAAGTTTTATACCAAACTGAACTTAAATGATCCACTCAACAGTTATTTATTAGGTACCCATGATGTGTCTACTCTTGAGTGTCTACTATGTTACTACCCGATAGGACCCAGAGATAAGATAGGATGCCACTCACACTGTCCCTACCCTCCTGGGACTTAGAGTCCTGAGGTGGAACACAAACAAGGTCACAAATAGACATGACTGCAGGCCGTGGTTAGATGCTTAGAGGGAAATAAACCAGCTGCTGTGATCGAGAATCCCACAGAGAGAGATTAATTTAGACACAGTAGACAGAGAAGGTTTTTCTAGGGAGACTTATTTAATTAAATTTCCTTTAGACAGAGACCAGCAACACTGCTCTAGAAACTGTTTAAAAAACCATTGCGTCTGAGGATAGTGAGGCAGCGGAGGTGGGGAGAAGGAAAAAGAGTGGAAAATTTAATTTACTCTCTTTTAATCTTGTAATCATTTTAAGTCATTGTTCACTTAATTTTTTTTGTTTCTTTTGTTTCATCTTTTCCAATTTCCACATGCTTTATGATAATTAAGCAGTTTCTATCCTCTTTTGTATAATTTCCCCTGCAACTTTCATTGCTGTTAGTCTTAGTATTCATTTCTACTGTTTTTCTTGCTTCATCTGCTAATGTCATCTTTCTTCTTTCATTTTTTTTTTTTTTGGTCTTCTTGTCCTGAATTTCTCTTTTCTGTACCTCTGCTTTGAATTTTAGAGACATTATTGCTTTAAAGATGTATGTTGTTTAATTATGGTAATATAGTTGGCCATTAGTTTCATTTTCTTTGCGGCAAAATTTTCCTGGTGAATGTTTTCCATCAGTTTTCTATTCCAGTCTACTTACAATTCTTTCAGTACCTTTGTATGTATCCTGTAATAGTTCCATTTTTATCACCACCTTTAAATAGGGTGAGTCTTCCTAGACTACGTGCAGAAAGCTTCTCTTTGAATATGGTGAGTATCTGGAATTCCTGTTGGGAGGGACCAGGGAGCGATCCAGGACAAAAGCAATTGTCCCTGGTTGACCATGAGTGCATTACAAGGGGTTTCCATGTGTAGCTTAGTTTGCCCTTTACTTCTTCTGCCCCCAAGGGAGCTCAGCAACTCAGACCGCTCCTAAAGATGTTTCTTGCCCAGCCTAGTCCTCCACCTGACTCCTTCCTATAAAGAGGGGGGTCTCAACGGGTCCTGCTTCAGCCTCAGGTCCTCCAGATGCTCCACCATGTTCAATGGGTTCGTGGGAGAATCCAACTTGCTCTTATTGCTCCAAATGAGAGACTGTTTGCTCGAAACTGCATACTAGGATCTGGAGTCCTCTGTCATATATTTAACTGAGGGTTGGTTTCACTAAAGGTTGAGTCCCTTTCCGGTTATTTTAAGCTAATTTTCAGAGGAGAAGGGGCCGGATTATCTTTACTCCGCCATTTTAAACTCAAAAGTCTTCTACATTTCAAAAATTTTTTGTATCTAGAAACTAATTTGCAATTTAACCTTATCCTGTTACATGTAATTTGGCAATAAACACTATCCCCAAAAAGAAAGAAAAATAAAGAAAATGAAGTACAGGAAAGTTATGTGATTTATGCATGACCACACAGCTAATTAATCTCATATCTGTATGAAAAACCATGTGCTCTTGCTTCTAAGTTAATTTTTCTTTCCATTAAGAACATGCTTACTCTATTTAGTTATGTTTTCCCCCTGGAAATAGATCAAAACGTGGTCAGAGGCATAATATAACGGCAATTTAATCTGTGTCTCACATTTACAAACAACCATACATTTGTGCTTGTCTTCAATTTTACAATACACACTAAATTTAAATATTTATAATTATTTATTATCTTGTGATTTATTATCTTGTGAATCACTGGTTAACTGGTTATTTTGTATCAAAACATTAAGTATTTATTTATTTTATTTTTTTCTGTGTGAAGAAGATTGGCCCTGAGCTAACATTTGTTGCCAATCTTCCTCTATTTTATATGTGGGATGCCGCCACAGCATGGTTTGATGAACAGCGTGTAGGTCCAACCCAGAGATCTAAATCCATGAACCCCTGGCCGCTGAAGCAGAGTGCGCAAACTTAACCACTATGCCACTGAGCCAGCCCCTAAATCCTTTTTTCAATCCACTCACAAATTTAAAATGTTCCAATTCTCTCTGGAACTCTATGGGGTCTGGGTCTGCCCTTGATCTACAGTTATGTGAGGAAGGTCCTACTAGCAGTCTCATTTGCATACCCACCTGGGGCACTCTGGGACATAAGGGACCATCAACAGGCATCCTGTTATACAGGTGGTCTATGGTCCAAAAAGAGAAACGATGAATGAAATTTTGGAGCTGACAGTCCGACTCAAGGATAAACTTAATTAAGCTGCAAGTCTCTTGAGCTGAAGTGGAAAGTGAAGCCTGTCCCTAGCACCTGGGTTTGAGGGTAGCAATTAATAAGAGAACACAGGGAGATTTCCCAGAAAGACAAGAAGTTATAAAGAAGTGGAAAGAGCAAAGGGCCCAATAGTTTATCTTTCAGGAACATTTCTTACAAGGTCATCTGCCAACACCATGTTCTTTACATTCAAGAGGAATATTTATTTAAGAACGTTTTATTGAATTTTCTTCTCCACTTCAACATGTCCTTTCATTATAAAAATCATTCCCAGATTGCGTCAACATCATTTGCTGAGTTCTTCTAATCAACACAATGAAAAAGCAATATTCAGGAAGAAACATTAGTGTACAACCTCAAACACAGTTTCATATCTCTTCTTTGTCACGGGATAAAATTACATATAGGGTGAAGAAATAATCAAGACGAGAAAGAAAAACCCTTTAAGCTTTCTTCCTTAATCAAATCCAGGACTAAAGCAGACCTCGGAAGCCTTATAAGAGCTTCAGTTAGTGCTCGCTGCATTTTCAATTACTGCTGTCATTTGTGATTGATTTCAGTGTTTCATTGGCATAATAATTTTAACATTCATTTCTATACTGGTGTAGGCACAGACCACCCAGGAAAATGGCAGAATAAATGGCACGTCGGGTCACCAGCTCCTGACGAGATCCAGCAGTAGCAAACAGAAACATGAGAAGCGAAGAATAGCTAGATTCAACAAGCAAGCATCAAGTTCAAAATCAACAAGAGATGCCACGAAAAAATAATGACCCAGTTTCCACATACGAGGGTGAGTCAGTTGGCAGGTGCTTAGGAAGTATTCCTGCAGTGTGTCTCCAAAAAGAGGGAGAAGGCAGAAAACAGCCACGACCGAAGGGATGGTTCCAAATTTAGTCACTAACTCAAGACCCAGTATTTGAAGAGAAGGAAGAGCAGCTACGATGACGGACTGAGGCAGTCTTGAACTTGCTGAAAAATTAAAAGTCCAGGTGGAGCTTGCAGAGGGCAGAATTCATGAAGAGGAACAAGGAAACATGAGGACATCCTCATGTCTGAACCACGAGATAAGTGACAAAGGAGACAGCTAAGAAAGTATTCTCTATAGTCCCACATCTGGCTCTTAATGGCTTCACAAGAATGCAAGCAACATGGCAAGGCATATTTACAGGAAATAAAAGAACAATGACCTATCCTGGAAAGAGACTCAGCTCCATGTTTGTCAATTGAGAGTTTCTGGAAAATGTGTTTCAAAGTTTTCCTAACAATAGTAATAATAATAGCTAATAATTACTGGTCACTGAATAGTATGTGAGCCCCATCCTGGAAATATAGAGACTGAGAGTCCAATGGATGAGGGTTTGAATCTGGATCAACTAACTGTGGGACTTTGGGCAAATTGTGCAAGCTTTTTGTGCCTCAGTTTCCCACCTATAAATGGAGATAAAAAAATTACTTGCTCCATAGAATGGTTAGCAACTTTGCCAATGGTCAAACAGCTAGAAAGTAGGGAGGTAGGATTCACATAAAAACCCACAAGGACCCTAAAAGTAGTGCTATAGTGTGTGCGGGACGATACTTTCCTGCAATTCTTTACTTCTGACAGGCAGCTTTAGGTCCACCTGCTGTTGGGGGATGCAGTTTGGAACAGGGAGAAGTCCTACTCACGACCAAATATCCCCAGCTTCGAGAAGTGGTGATAAAGCTAAGAACTGCCTGCCGTACAGATGAATCAGTGGTACCCGGAGAGGAAGGCCGGGCTCAAAGAGGAGACACAGGATCTGAGTTAGGAACCTGAGAGTATTGTTTCTCTTCCAGCGAAAACTGGATACTGAAGAAGTGTATTTCCTGGATCCTGCTGTCTGAAAGTTTTTCTTTTTCTTTTTTATTTAACTTATACATGGATAGATTATTGTGTTAAAAATGTTTAAAGAAATTGGAAAAATCATTGTACTTGGAGATACTAACAATACCCTACCAAAAGGTGTCAAGTTGAACAAATAAACAAAAAAATTATTACAGGTCTTGACAAGATGATCAAGAAGGTGGAAGTAACAGAGGTATGGAGAGAGCTCACTAAACAACATATGGCAGGGACATGCCACATCCGCTCAATATATTTCAACAAAAGAGAAATAAATAGTAAAACAGAATTAAAAGGAAAACAACACTAAATAAGTATAGTCAAACTTTTTCTCAAACATTTCACTTTAAATATTACACGTTGATTGTTCAAGAGGAAATGTGGGGGGCATATTTCAATTCTAAGGCATATCCTATGAACCTTACTCAATGCTTTGTGCATAGTTAATACTATATATATATATATAGCTATATAATAAATATAGCATATATATAGTATATATAGTTAATACTATATATATAATATTAACTATGCACATATACAAATATATATGATCACACATATATATGTACACATATATATGTTTATGCCACATAAGCACTGAAAACACTCAGAAAGCTATTGATTTACACATTGTATTACAATCAAGATACAGTTCTCTTGGACCAGAACTGATTACCATCCCAACCCCCAATTTATGTTTTACAAAAAATGTTTCCCTGAGAGAGTATCTGTTCCTAGACAGTGAAGAAATTTCGCAGGGGCCACATATGGGCAGGGTGTTGTCCTGAAGGATCATTTTCCCTAATTCTTCTTGTTACCAACCATTTTCCATTGTCAGTTTTGCAGTTATATTTTGGAACAGGTTTCATTCCTTTTGTATAATCATCACATTGATAATGACTCTGATTTTAATTATTTGGATTAAAATATGTGTGTGTGATCAAGCCAGCCCCATGGCGTAGTGGTTAGGTTCAGAATGCTCCACTTCAGCGGCCCAGGTTCACAGGTTCAGATGCTGGGCATGGACCTGCACCACTTGTCAGCCATGCTGTGGCAGTGACCCACATACGAAATAGAGGAAGATGGGCACAGATGCTGGCTTGGGGCTAATCTTTCTCAAGGAAAAAAAGGGGAAGAATGGCATAGATGTTAGCTCAGAGGGAATCTTCCTTCAGCAAAAAAAAGAAAAAAAAAAGAAAATTGTGTGTGTGTGTAAGCATGTGTGCTTGTGTGTAGCTCATCCAGCGTTTCATGGCTATTTATGTTTTGTTGGCCATGCTGTTGTTGTGTAAAATGTCCTTAATTAGAAACCGAGCCAAGTGACCTGGCTGGGGTACTTACTCTACCTGCTGAGCAACACTCTCACCCTCTGTTTCTTACTGCTAAAAAAGAGACAAGAATACCTCCCATTCAAGGTGTTATGTACATGAGAAACGATTTATGCCTAGAATTTATCCTATGGTATATTAGTGTCTAATTATGGTAGTTTCTAATGGTAATAGTAGGAACAGAAACTTGTACTTTTTTAGATTATGTTCTTTCTTTGCAAATTATAGTCCACTGATTTCAGTTTTTAATATTGTAGTTAAAACTTGATATTGTTTTACTCGCTGCTCTTTTATCTCCTATTTTCCCCTATTAGCATTCAGTGTATTACTTTTGCCAGCTTTTTAGGTTTCTTAGTCATAATCCTAAACAATTGCATTTCTTTTTCTTGCTAGGACACACTTTTAAAACAGTGTTTTTTTCCTAAAATCTTTAGCGTACTAAAGATCTTGAGAACTAGTGATTACATTTTCCACATTATTTTTCCTTATTACTTAATAACTTAAATTTAACTGCAACGGCAAGATGAGTCATGTCTATTATTCTGTGTGTTTGTTTCAGAAAGTCTCTACATTCCATTAAAACATACATTTTGTTGTCTTGTGAAAAATGAAACCCTCTTGCCTATTATTTTTTTGTATGTTTATGACAAATAGCTGTTGAATTTTTATCATATATTTTCTTGGCCATTGAGATAATTACATAGATTTTACCAATGTTTTCTTTTGATGTGTTCCGTTAATAATTTTCTTGATATGATACCAGCTCAGTATTTTATTTATTTATTTATTTTTGAGGAAGATTAGCCCTGAGCTAACATCTGCCTCCAGTCCTCCTCTTTTTGCTGAGGAAGACTGGCCCTGAGCTAACATCTGTGCCCATCTTCCTCTACTTTATACGTGGGACGCCTGCTACAGCATGGCTTAATAAGTGGTGGGTAGGCGCACACCTGGGATCCAAACTGGCGAACCCCGGGCTGCCGAAGCAGAATGTGCGAACTTAAACGCTGCACCACCGGGCCAGTCCTTCAGCTCAGCATTTTAGAGTTAAGTTCTGTAGGTCTCAGTAAAGAAGGCTTTTCATATCTCATATCCTATTTGCTAATATTATTGTGGATGTTTTCAATTATTTGCTTACTCAACCAAATAGTTAGTAAGTAAGCAAATAATAAGACGACCTGTGCCGGGCTCTGCATTCAAAGATGAATAAAAAAGTAACCATCATCAGGAAACTTTGTCTACTGGCGGGTCAGGCGTGAACACACCCATAACATTAGACATTCTGCTTTATGCATCCCAACAGTGTTCTTTTATTCATGGCCAGATATTTATTTACCTTTTTCTATGTGCTAGACACTGTCCTCCTGACAGGGGATGACCTGACAAAGAAAAACAGCATGGTGTTGTCTTCAGGGAACTCCTAGTCAAAGCAAAGATAGCCAATAACCATATAACCATGCCAGTCAAATATCTGATCAAAAATTGACTAGCTGCCTCCTAGAATCCAGCCTCTGTTTGAAGTGCTGAGGATATGGCAATGAATGGAACAGCGTTAACTCTGCCATTTTGGCGCTCACATTCTTGTAGCATGTGAATAAGTGTCTAAGTTCCCCTGTACCGAGGCCAGGACAGTATATGGTGATAGAAAGCCTTGATCTCGCTTGGAGGACTTGCCTGGAAAGATGACACAACCTTTTACTAGGCCAAAATATGGCAACATGAAATGGCATCAGAAAAGAGGAGACCTGAAAAACTAGAGCCCAGAGAGCAAGGGAGCCAAGGGGCCTGGGGTGAGATGCAGAAAATACAGCCAGTAGTTGTAAGGTGTATAGATCACACAAACAGAGAATTTTCATTTTTATCCTACCGCAGAGGGAACCACTGAGAGATGTGTTGTAGGTGTGGAGGGAAACAATCAGATGTAGGTGCAAATGGCATTTTCTTCCCAGTTCACTAATTTCTTCTTCAACTGCTACTATACTTTCCATATCCTAGATCCCTAACTGATTGACTTAATGATGATCTCTTCCTGGATCAATTCTGCATGTTTTCACTCCATAATTGCTAGCTGAATTTTTAGTGCTATATATCTTCATTCATCTCTTTGGATGGCTTAGGCATACTTAGGTTCAACTATCAGAATTTTCTGTAAAATTTCCTGTCTAGAGAGACGTTCTTTATTAACTGCATCCGCATTACATTTGTTCATGTGTTTTGGAATATCAGTACGTAATCTCATAGTATGTGTGCATTTTTGTTGGTGAGGGTTTGAGTGAATCTCTGTCTCATGTGCACATGTGCCATTGTTACTCATTTGCACCTGGTTTGCTGGGCATCCAGCAGCGAACCAGCTCTTAAAATGGCCTAAGGGTCTTTTTCCCACTGTGATATCAGCACTGCCACAGAGTCACTAGTCAGCCTGTCACTGTTCCTCAGTTAGAAAATGTCATTTTTGCATAAAAAAAAGCAAAGGAATAATTTAAAAACTCATTTAATAATACCGTTATATTGTAGCATATTAGAATGCCATAAAGTGTAGCATCTCCTTTTAGGTATTAATGTCAGTAAAATAGACCATAAAATATATTTACAGGGACTTTGGGGGAAAAACAAGGCAAAACAAAACAAATAAACAAAATAAATCTGCACTTGCCTAGCAGCCCTACTGCATCACAAAAAAAAAAAATGATGAAAACTCACAACTATTCAAACTAAGCTGGACTATCAGCCTAATGCCAGAATCCTGGAGCACCTTCTGTCGTCGTGAAACAGCGGCCACGTGGAAAAGAGAAGGGAGCTGCTCTACAGCTCTCACAAGGTGTGTTCCAGCCAGAAAACTACACAGTTGTGCCAACAGCTTTAGGGTAGTGTTTCCTGTGAGTGCTTGAATTCCAGTCCTTTCCCCTTGCTATTTCTGCTCTCCGGCTAGCTGACTACTTTTATTAGAGAAGGAACATACCAGAAAATAAGGCAGAATGTGTGGAATGTGTGCAGGTGAAGGGTGCGTGGGGGTGAGCATGTATAGAAATGTGGGTGGCATGTGTGTATGGGGTCACGTGTGTGGAGTGGTGTGTGTGTTTGTGTGTGTGTGTGCATGTTGTTGGTGGCTACTAGACTATTTCATTGCATTCTGAGTGGGCAAAAGGCAGCAAAAACTCTGGCAGTATATTTAGCAGGTAACGTTTTTCCATAGCTCAAAATCTCCAGTTCTGATTATCTGAGAATCAGGTGATAGAGCAGAGGGATATGCTACAAAAGTGGAACAAAGGCCACTTAGTAACTGCTGCTAAAGACAGAAATTGGCCTGCAGTTGTGAAAAAGTTTCTCTCAACTATAGATCTAGGGTGTCGACCATTACATATGTGGACAGCCTGTCCTTCGACCTATCTTTTGAGAAATTAAGCAATCTGAGCAACTAAAAGTAAAACATACACACAACCCAAGATTCTCTCAACATCACCTACACTCCAGATCTCAATGTCTTCCCCTTCTCCACTGTGGCTGCAGTGACTGACTCTAATTGGGTCTGGCAGCTCTGCCCTCTGGTGTAGATAACCTGCTCTGGCTGTCTTGGGAGGCACCCTCCAAGTGTCAGTACTTAAGTATTATTTTGGGTTCTGTTTTCCAGTGAACTGTTAACTAAACAAATCCTGAGAGAAAATACTTCAGAGGCTCAAAAAGAAAATTTTATAGTGATGAGTTAAAGAAAGATTGTATTTGGGGATATGAGCAACTAGAGGACCCAGAGGAAAGTTTCAATCTTATTAGAATTCAAAAACACATGGCTTCCACAAACATGCAAAAACAACACGAGTTTCATGCAACTTAGCCAGAAGCAAAATGGAGAGAAGAGGAAACAACAGAAAAGCTACACAATGGGATAATACTAAAGGGGCATGGGATATAAAGAAGACTACAATGGAAAAATCATGCTAAAAATCCGCATTGGAGGCAGTGAAGAGCAGGATTGATGCTAAGGATATGGAAGACCAAGTTAAGAAAGCTGCCTAGAACGTAGAAGAAAATAACAAAGAAATAAAAATAAGGGAAAAAAAGGTAGATATGGAGAACAGAAAATGGAGAGCTTACATCTGATCACTCATTCTTCTTAAAGAAGAACCCAAACAATTCAAGAAGTGTTGTAAGAGAAAACTTCTGTGGTCAAAAGGTCCCACTCAGCTTTAGGCATGCCCTTGGAGAATTCCCCAAACCCACACGCTCAGGGCCCAATCTGGCCTCTGCCACGTCTTCAACGGTAAGATATCAGGGATCTAATAAGCCAGGCCCTGTCAGTTCTGGAAACCCAAACTTGGGACAACCTTTGTACCCTGCCTTGAGGACTGGCTGAAGTGTCTGTACCACGCTAGATGATAAGCTCCATGAAAGAGGAGCCTGTCTGTTTTCCACCACATCTTCAGATGATTTTGAAGTATGGACAAAAATTTAAAACAAAGGAAAGAGATTAGATTTACACTGATAAAGGGAATGAAGTATTACTTCACATAAACAGTTTTCGGCAAAAAGACTCGACATCAAAATGTTGATGCATTTATCGGACACAAATTTAAGGACTTCCCACGCTAAGTTAGACACTTTAACAAAGTGACACGAGAAAGGTTCAAGTTTAAGAGAAGAAAGGGTGAGCAATGTCATATCAGGCAACTGCAAGCACAGAAGAGAGCCCGGCACGGGAGGCTGTGTTGAAGGTTTGAGAATGGGAAACCAATGAGGGGAGTGATCAGTTTGCAAGGGTCCCCTCTGGTGGAACCAAGAAGACAGATTTGTGCTTCTCTTCCTACCTGACTAGAAGCAAGGGGACTTCAAAATGGCATCAGTGATAACTGCTGGCAGCTCAACCAAGCAGCTGGCTTTTGCCCTGGACATAATGGCCATGATATTCCTGAGTCTCAGATAGGACAGATCATTCTTTAGAAGTCCATGGTGTGGTTAATTAGACATTTTATAGCATATACATTAATTCACTTGGTTTATTACCTTTGTTTCTTCTGCATCTATTACTCTTTTGTTTTTAACCTCAACTCTGCTTATATTTTTTCCTGTGTGTTTAACCCTGTTGGTTAGTTTGATTTTCTTCTGCTTGAAGAAGCTTTATGCAGAATCATCTCCCAATTCCTATCTGCTGGCATCTAAAACAAGGAAACGGGTGCTGGCAGGTTTTGGAGAGTCCTATTTTGTATGGTCAGAAGGACTGGCGGAAGGCATTTAGATGCTGGGATCAAAAAGTTGCATTTTAGGGGGGCTGGAAAGCTGTACAATGAGGATGCTATTTGAAAGATGAGGAGAAATAAAGAAGAAAGAAAAATCTGAGTGATATATAAAACATAAGTTTGGAATGATTAATTTTGACTTTTATATTTTGTGACCTAATATTTTTCTTCCTCTGTGTTGCCAATTTTTTTTGTTTTTGGCGGTAAGTGCAATTCAAATGAAAATATATGCCTAGAAAAACCTGAGTTCTAAATCATGTCTATTCCATAATCAACAGCTCTAATCATTTTCTAAATATCACATAAGTTTCAGAGTGAAAATGTCTTCCTTGGCCTTGTTGCAGTATTTTATCAACTGGCCATGTGCGTAGGATGGAGATGGAAACAGAAGCACCACAGCAAAATGTCTACTTTGAGCTTCTTCCCTATGTGAGATTTATATATTTTTAAACTGCAATTTATGAAAAAAACATGGATCAAATGCGTTCCTAATCATTTTGAAAAACTACGGTTTTAAAAGTTGTATTACAACAAAATGAAACAGGAATCAAATATAGTTACATGGTATGCACTAAGCATGTGGTATTAACAAATGGCTGTGATATTTGGGAATTTTAATGATGATGACATATATTTATAATAAAAGCCCAACATGGATTTCTCAACTCTAACCTTCAACTAAATCGTCCCCAGCTCAAGCAAGATCTTCTGGATCTTCTTCCTTCAGAAGCTCCTGAATGCAACACCTTTCATTGTAATTATCTACCAGAAATATGAACCTGAAGGTTTCCTGAAACTATGGGTCTGCAGATATAAGACATCCACTCCCACCCTCAGCTGGGATCCGCAGAGTAGGGATAGGAACTCACCTTCATAAAACCTTTCACCCACTATATCCCTGAAAATATGGTCTGTACAGTTCGGAGGCTTAAAGAATACATGTCACTATGCCCTGTGTAAATACGCAATACATGCGCATGCTCATGTGACTGAAGAATCTTAAGATCTTCCCATTCTTGTTTATTCTCCTATCTTAACAGTAAAGTGATTCTTTCATTTTAACTTCTATTTTTTTATTACTCTATATGTCTGTTTTTCTTCTTGCATGTCTTCTGGTTGTGTTTGGTCATTGTGAATTTTTTGTTATGATGTTTATCTATTTATATAATACTCTAATTGTTTTTAATCCTTAGTGAGTTAAATTTGTGCTTGTGTGTGTATATATGTATCTTATTGTTTCTAACTTTTCCTCCCAGTTTCATGATACAGTATCGTTCTCTTCTTTCTTTACCTTCACAGCATTGAGGTGAAATTTGGCAAGGAAGATGTTTTTATTCATGTGGTACTATTAAAACGAAAGTCATTTTAATTCATCAGACTCTTGTGTACCCATTCATATCAAAACAATTGATGTTCTAGTATTAATTTCCTATGGTAATCTATTTGTGCTACATAAAAGCATCTAGAAAATTTAAGGAAATAGAATTAACGAACTTATATATGGAAGGCACAAAAAGCAATCATGTGGAAAGAAATACAAAATTGGGTCAAAATTGCTAAAGTTTAATGGATGTTTACGTAGAGTCAGTTTGCAAGCAGATATTAAAATGGATCCATTTTTCACAGTTGTGTAAGTAAAGCAGTGGAATCACAGATAGAGAACTAAAATTTCTTTACCAAAAACATTTTCAGTCTGGATAAGTGAATCTCAAATCGGGATGATGTGCCTTCAAGGTGACATTTGACAATGTCTGGAGCCATCTTTGACAGTCACATTTGGTGGGAGAGGCACGTTGCTCTATCTAATATGTAGATGTGAGGGATGCTGCCTACAAGACACACAGGGCAGCCCCATGCTGCAACCAAGAGTTATCCAGGCCCAAATTTTAATAGTGTTGATGCTGAGAAATCTGTGTCTAGATTAACATAATTCTACATATTTGTTACTGATTGCTCAAGATGAGATATTCTTTGATGTAGCACATTTCATTAACATGTATACAGGACAATCTATCAGGTTTTCTCACAATCTCAAACATTCCTTTGATCATTTTAAGAAACACTTAGAAAATGAATTATAACAATGGGCAAACCCAGATATTCAAGCTGAATAGGTTTTTTAAGTGTCCCATAGATTGGTTCTTTTCTTAGCCATTCTTTGCAATGCAAGCCCAACACCTTACTTCCCTAGATTCAATCAGCATGTCAATCACCCAGCTAGCCCTCCATTTCTAGCCCTTTATTTCTAATTCTAGTGTCTGCAAGACAAAGCCTCAGGAAACATTTCTACAAACTCAGCTTGAAATCCAACATATAGATGAGACCATGGGGGTGACTTAGAAAAGCTCGAAGTTGGCTTTCTAGGTAAGGGAAAGAGCATAAGCAAAGATGCGCAAGATGAAAGACATGCAGAAACCAAGAGAACACCAACCATAGCAGAGGAGTCAGGTAGAGAGAGACAAATACAGAGGCTGGATGTGCTAGACTACGGAATGACTTGAACAAGGATGCCACAGGAGAGTGCTGAGTTCGAAGACGAGAGCCTCCCTAAGAAGGGCGTGTGTTGCAGATGCTGTATTTTCCACAGTGTAAAGCAGAGTGTGCCCTCAATGACTGAAACAAACTGGATCCCCACACTCCCTGACAATGAGTCTAAGATTATAAAATTTTGTGTGAAAAACGTCTAACATTAGCACCCTATTCCAAACCTGGATAGGATTTTTGTGGTGAATTTTCATGCAGTTAGCAAAAAGAGTAAATTGGAAAAATATTTATATCAAAAAGACTCATCATACAATTTTACCTTGTTAAAATGGATGAGATACAATCTAAATTCTTATATTAAATGACATTATTTCATTATTATTAATGACCATATTATACCTACCCTCCTATTTGCATAAGAGAGAAAAGTGATTTCTTACTTATATATTAAATGCAGGATACTCATTCATATTCATTGGTTTTAGCTGATCAATCATTCCAAAAGTGTGTTTTCTTTGGGTATTTGATATTATACATTATTAGAATATTGAAAAGATGTTCAAGGAAATATTCAGACTGAAAAGAAAATGAAAAAAGTAACAAATGAGGATGAGAGTCAGGAGAAGAAATGAACTTGTACTGAAAGAAAAATGAATTTCATTTGGAAGGTAAAATAAGATAGGCATTTTAAGGAATACAAAACTAATGAAAGACAATTTGAAATAAAATTTTAATACCATTTCGCTTTTTAAAAGGTATATTAGTGTCATGTATTTGCAACCCTAGCTTCTGCAATGACTGACTGCAGAAAGAAGTGTGGTGGCAGACACTGTCTTCCAATGTGCTCAGATGCTGGAGCCTGTGGAAGCCACACGTACTCACTGTGCATCTGCAGAGACTCACTATACACCAGGAACCTTTGCACTTTACAGTGATTTTCTTTAATTATCACAGTAATCCTATGAGATAAATACTATTATTACCCGCATTTTACAACTGGAGAGTGTTATGCACAAAGATTTTAAGCAATTTGCCTACTTCAGGACCTAGGACAGCGGTGCTCACGCTTTAGGCAACATCAGAATCACCTGGAGGCCACATTGGACCACAGATTCTGGGCCCCAGCCCCAGAGCATCTGATTTAGTAGGTCTGGAGTGGGACCTGAGAATCCCACTCCAGGTGGTCCTGATGCTGCTGGTCCAGGGATGACAGTTTAGAACATCTGAGCTAGGATTTGGCTAAGAGTGACTGTGCCCAGGCATCAGGATACAGAGACCATGGTCTTAACCACCATCTTAGTGGCCACTGGAAATGGGACCATGTTACACATATGGCACCACCCCTGTAGACAGACACTCGCACAAAAACCCTGCCACATGGAGTGGAAGTTGCTCTTTCCAAGGTTTCTTTTTATCCCATCGTAGTCCTTCCTGGCAGATGAGCAATTTTGGGAAAGACATTTAATAAAGAATAACCATAAATGAAAAAAATCATGTCCATTAATTTCTTTCTTTGAACTGTGAAAGCATTATTTTAATTCAGAATTAGCAGCAGAATTTTTTTGTCTAGATTTTTCTCAATGTGAGTGATTTGCTGAAATACAATATGAGAATCCTTTTTAAACCAAACAATACACGGGACAAAGATTGGGAAATCTGATTTCGAAGCTCTATTTTTTACATTAATTTTCTAGTGAAAAAAAAACCATGTCACTCTCGACGATTGAAATAATTAAACTGAAACACTACTTGTGATTCCAAAAAAGAACAATAATGCTGGTTAAAATGTTCAGAAAGATATAGTGTTAAAAACATGCCAAAGATTTTACATACATACATATACCAAATATATATTATTTGCTAATTTCTACTATTTTATCTGTAAACCATCACTGATATTTCTGAGCACACTCCAGAGTAGATATCAAATTAGAGTCAAATTGAGTTTTAACACGTTCTAAGTGCATCTTTGCCTAGCTTCTAAAGGAAATTATCTGTCCTTGTGCAGGAAACATGAAGTATACAAAAAGTAAACCAGGTGGATTTTCCTTACAAAACACACACAAAGTCAGACAGTTTGCAATAAGGAATTGGCACACTTTCCATAAGTGGTTAAAATTATTTTAATGTTTATAAAGCACTGAATATAGATAATTATCAAATTTCTTAAAACCACAGACATGTCACCTGAAAAATTAGGCCCACAGAGTATTAGAAATACCAAACTTTTTAAAAAGTAAAACAGAGTTTCAGAATGCCATATATGAGTCAGATGGCATTATCACTAGAAGTCTGTT
Source organism: Equus przewalskii (assembly GCF_037783145.1). NCBI lineage: Eukaryota > Metazoa > Chordata > Mammalia > Perissodactyla > Equidae > Equus > Equus przewalskii. The sequence goes on from NC_091831.1 coordinate 87,667,617, forward strand.
TGTTGGGCATAAGTTGGGGTGTATGACATTGAAAAGCAAACATTTGCTCCAGCCATGAATGACATAATTTATTTAGAATTATTTGGCTTGTTATAGAAACGGCTTGAAAAATAGTAACAGACAATGATTCTGCAGCAAATTGTCTTAAAATTCATGTGCATACACACACACATGCAAACGTATACACACTCGTATTAATCAGATGGTAGTATTGATCATTGTTGGTGAAAAATAAATAGGTTTTATATTGGAGATGAACAAGGTGTAGCTGGAGGGGAGACCTCTAACATATGAAGTTTCAAAGAATGTTGAGAAAGAATGCAAGAAGAGAAATCAAACTAGAAGAATGAATCCTGCATATTTTAAATCATGCAAAGTCAAAATATTACCTGTAAGCCATAATGTCCCATTTTCTGTCACCTGATTCAATCCTGTATTCAAATTTTATTTATAGTCATTTTTGCTTATCTGACTTATTATTAAATGCATCTGTTTCAGAAATACAGCAAATTATTTCTTCACATGTTTTTGTCTAAGAGGTAAAAGCTTTTCACTTAATGAAATTTCGCTGGAGTTGAAAAAACTAATTTCTACTCACTGTAATGATAAGTGTCATAGACGCACATATTCTTAATTAATTTCACATTAATAAAGGAGAATTTCCCTAGATATAAGTACTAACTGATATTTGCCATGGGGTGGGAGGAGGGATGAGCGAGAATCCACAAACCCCAGGAAGATGAATGAGAAGATTACAGTGATGCCCTAGCTGAAGAAAACAGAAAGTCTGCATTTTCACTTCCCTGTTCTTATTTTTTGTTACAGTGTCTACAGAAATTCTTGAAGAAGTCATTGTGAAATAAAGGTGTTTGGCAAAAATAAAAATAAAAACAAAACAAACCTACAAAAAGTGTGATGGAATAGGATCAAATACCTGCCTTAGTCACACATCTGGTAGTCCCATACCACACGAGAGACCATGGCCCACCTGCACGAACCGGTGTCAGGCCATGGACAGACCAGTGAAGCAACACTGTTGGCTGCGGATCTGGCAGAAATAGCCGTTCCTCCTTCTTGATCATAAAACCCCTTAGTTTTAAGGAGGATCGGCCCTTTCTCCAACCTAAGGTTGAACCTCTATCAAGCTAAAGAAATTCTATTAGTACCATTGCTCTTGTCCTAGATGGATGAAAGAATGGGCCTGTGGCATAGTGGTAGCCACCAAGTCTAAAAAAAAGAGGAATCTTTTGCCTTTTATTTTTTTCAAAATAGTTTGTAAGAATAGAACCTTCTCTTTTGTCGTGACTCTGGACATTGCCATCTTCACAGCTGCTCAGAACTATGATTCCATCTTGGAAACTGAATACATCCAGCCAAAGAGAAAGAGTCAGCTGGTTCAGAAAAGCTCAGTGGGAAGATGGAGGGAACTTCGGTCCTTAACAAAAGGCTTTGACGCATCGACTCAAGCCACTCTGGAGCCACTTATCTCTGGTTTATCATTATTGGAAATGAAAAAAAAAAGAAACACCAACAAACCTTGCTCTGAAAACATATTTTGTTGTGTTTTCTGCTTCTGGAAACATCCTAAGGTACACAGAAAGATTATAGGTTCTTTCATTAATTTATTTTTTCACTTATTCATTCAATCAACCCATACTGTGTGCCTACCTTGCCCAAGATACTGGGATAGACAACAAAGATAAACAGATATATAATACATTATATTTTATAATATACATTGGGAAACGCTTTCCATACAATATTTCATTATTTCCTTATCCCATAATAAACCCATGTTTAGGGAATTGAGGTGGAACGAGTTTGCACCTTGTACAAAGTCACAGTTTTGGGTGATAAGACCTCTGACTCTAAATAAGGCTCTCGACACCACCTATCTGCCCCCTCCCTTATGAGTTGCATGTTCAGGTTCTACTTTCACAAAGTTCAGAAGCTATTCTGACCTGATTGCAAATCTCAATTCTTTCTCTGTCCTTACGGGCCAGCACCAGGGCCTGGGAGCCACATAACTCGTGGAACGGTTAATGGCATCTCCATTTAGGCAGTTATCACTGTGCAACCCTTTGGGATACAGGGAGAAAACATCAGAACTTGTAATATAATTATTTTAAATATTTTCTTTAAAAAATTCAATGTTTATGTTTTATAATGCACAGAAGATGTTACCTCTGCCATGCATGGACAATTTACAGATAATCACACAGGTATCATTGGCTCATACTCATAACATTGTTACACATGGGGTATGTGATCAAAATATTTGAAAGTCACTGATCTAATTGCTTCTGATTGGCAAACTGGAAAGTGACATGCCGACCTGCCCCTTTTGCTTCCAGGCTGAATGCTTTATTAATTCTAAGACCTATTGGGCAATGACCATATCCTACACTCAGTAGTGTGCAAGATCCCACTACCTAACCAGGATAATCGAGTCAAGTCACAACTTTTTTGGAACACCCATCTCCTTATCATTGTCTTATTATAAAAAGCAGATACACTAGTTTATGAAAGCACGTTCTAAATTGTAAAACATTGTATGTGTTCAGTTCCAAACAGTGGGTGAAATTAAAGTGCTTACAATCTTCATGGACAGAAGTGACCCTTACCGGGCACTAATAGCTGCTTTCCAGATGACATCTCATTGAGTGTCAACCAAATATCGAGCAGATGATATAAGGATAGCAGGATGAGTGTGCAATTTATGTTTGTGTGTTTATGCACAGGGGGTTTTTCCTTTGATCCTCAGAACAAGTCTTAAGAGTATTTATTAGTTTGAACCATAAGAAATTGCTGTTCTCATAAGTCAGTCAAATATCAGCAATTCATATTCCAACTCATAGGAAGATGATCATTTCACATATGAGGAAACGGAAGCCAAGCAAATCAAAGCAACTTACCCAAGGCTAAAGAACTAGCAAGTGGAGGACCTAGAACTAGAAGCCAAGTCTTCCATCTGTCTCCACAGCTCCCTACTGCATACTGCCCCACACAGGGATTATGCAAGGCATAGCCCTAAGGAGCAGACAGCAAGCACCCTGGCAATCTCAGCACTCTTCATCACCCAAAGGACAAGCCCTTCAGAGGGTGTGCTGAGGTCCTTGGTGAGGGGGCACAGTGCACTGCACTTCAAAGGAATGGGTGTCTTACAGCACCTCCAAAATACACTTCATGCAGCCAGCCTGCTGCCCTGTCTCCAAAGACAATATTAAGTGAGACAAATTAAATACTATGTCATACCAGGTACCATAGCAATAGCTAAACACATTTTTGTAAGTCCATGCATACTCCACTGAATTTCACTTTGCATTGCTGATGGCCGCCTAGATTCCTTACCTGTTATTTCCAGCTAGTCCAGAAGAATGGCATCTCATCAGCCCCATACAATATTGCAAACCACTAAGGAAAAGCCCTCATCTGTGCCAGAAAGTGATATTTAGACATCCTCTCTGCCACAAGAGACTCTCTTGGCGACTGGAGAGTGTGCATCCCGCATGCTCTCATTCAGCCACTCGAGTGGGATGGCATTTTTCTGCCAGGATGCCTTTCTACTCCCTTGAGCAGAATCTAGATTTTCCTTAGAAAACAAAACAAACAAAATGGAGAGGAGACCAGAGGAGAGGAGACGAGAAAGTGTTCACCTCAAACATCTTCATTATCTTAACATCCTGCATCTACCTGCTGAGAAGCTTTTTGAACTCTTTAAAGGAAAGCAGGACCAAAATTCTACCTTTTGCTATATTTGAGCAGAAATTCCCATAGTTTAAAGCTTGGCTAATGGCTTAAAAGTGAATCGGTGGTTTGTCTTTAGAAATATTCATAATTCATTCTAATCTTTAACAAAAAGACTTGAATATGCAGGTGATAGAATGTCTAAGGTTGTATTTAAAAAGTAATCTTACTTCAATTCCATCTACTAAAGGAAACTGGAAGACCACAAAGACCATCTGGATTTTAGGAATCTAATAAATATTAACATTTATCAAGTTCCATATTTATGGCAGCTTTGTTAATTAGCTCAAAAGGTCATTTCTGGCACTCATATGTTTCTGTAAGTACAAAACGATGATGGATCCCCTACACTCTACCAAGACATGCAGCTTGTTTTTACCAAGTACCAGTGAAAAACACAAATCCTTATTTCCTTACTGCAAGTCTCTGCATTAATACCAAGGAGCTATTTTTGAAGATAATTATATATTTACCTATTATTGCATAAAAATCAGTATGTGCATAAATATGAATGCTCAATTTCAGGTATGGTTTAAAACGTGCATTCATGTGTTCTGACAAGACTTGCAACCTTAAACAGGTTGTCAGTTTGATATTGTGTTGATTTGAGGTGTTTTCTCCCCTTCCATTTAGCTTCCTCTTTGATTTTTGGTCTCATTGCCTAGCTTTTGGCACAGTGAGAAAGCAATTTTCTCCAGAGTCAAAATTAGTATTGCATCATGAATTATTCAGCTTGACACATTGCTTCTTGCAGCATCCTGTGCTCTTCCAGCCCTAAAGTTTGAAGTCTTCCCTTCAACCTCCTTTCAATCCCTGCCCGTCACTTCTCCCTCCTCCCGATACGGCAGCCCAGCAGGCTGGCACCCTGGCTCCTGACTGAACTTGCTTTATATTTAAATTTCAAGTCACATAGCTGCCTTTGAGCTGGAGTGCAATCACATGAGGCAGGCTGTCTCCACATAAAACAACTTCAAATAATTTCTATGAGATGAGAGTGAGCCTTTAATAACTTCCCCTTAAAATAGACTCATTGAGAAGAGTCTGACCGAGACTCAGATGTCTCAACAAATGTAACATTAACTCTATCTTTAAAATCTTTATATTTGGCAATTTTAATGCTTTCTTATAAATTTCTGTATGCAAAGCCCCTTGTCTAGATATGTTGTAGGCAAATTTCAGCTTTTTCCTGTTACTTCCCATTTCATTTATTTTCTCAAGGAAATATTCTTTATCTATATACAATATATATAGATATATAGATAGATATCAATATAGATATATATAAAATATATAGAGACATCGATATTGATATATCCTAATGCCACTCCTCCTTGAAGCAGTACAAATTTTAAATGAAAGGATTACACACTTATATTTGTCTATTTTAAGTATATAACCTTGCTTTTTTCATTAACTGCATTACTTATGGAATTGTTATAAAGCCACACTCTTCAAATGACCCAAGGTCGACTTTGGGTTGGGAAGGGTTTGGAGCTGCACCTAGACTCATGATATCATGCGTAACTGAAAGGAATTTAGAGAAAATTGAAATAAAACAACATAGTTGTAAAACTGATAAAATAATACCGCTTGAGAAAGTTTTCCAAATAACCCAAAACAAGGCATTCGTAAGAGTTCTTTCGAACTGTCTTAAAAATGCACTCCTGAGAGAATTTTTCCATTATATGAAGATGCTCCAGAATGCAAAGTAGTTACCTGTCATTTTATTGCTCTAACAAATGGCCAGGTTTCATCCTACACTGTGAGTTATTCAGAATTTAGTGGTCACACAGTTGGGTGAAAAAAGATTCCAATCACCCAATTCCACAAAGCAGGGATGATTATTAAATAAATGTGATCCTTAAAGTATGTATTTTACTTATACAGAAATGATCATTGACAGATGTTGTTAACTCTACAGCTTTCTATTCAAACAGATTTAATTGGGACAAGACAGACCTCTTTAAATTAGAAAATATGTCATATTCCTTTGAGAGAGATGCTTTAATATGTATGCAAACTTCAGAATTTAAAACACTGAAAATATGTTCAAAGGAATCTTGATTTTAATAAATAGATGGCATTAGACTCATTCATGTTAGCCCCTGCACGTTACGTGCAGCATTTTACTGCTGTTGCTAAAATGATTAATTTTAACTGCGTGCCAAGATTCAGAATCTATAGTCTGAAAATTTCCAAGGCTGCAACATTCCACTTGCATTTTACAGATTCCTTGAAGATGTTAACTTTGTGCTTCTTGATTTATGCTTGCTTCCAAGTGTGATTTTCTACAGTTTGAGTAATCAATGTTTCTCTTCCCATCCATTCTTTTTCCCCTATCTTCTCTCGATCTCTCCTCTCAATGTCATGGAGCTGTAAGAAGAGAGATGTTGGTGCACTCCCCTGGGGTTAGCGTATGAGCATGGACCATATGTTCCTGACTTTCTTCAGAGATTACTGTGTGTACTACGTTGACAAGCCAACTCCCCAACACAATTCTGGATAACTTTATGTTACACAAACAGCTTGCTAATGAATCATGGTGGCAGTTGCCATATTTTAGTAATATTTATTAAATTGTTATGAGGCATGAAACTGTATTCTTTATCTCCATGATGAATTAGTTAAAAGCTGGAAGGTTCTGTTTTTGAAAAGAATCTTTCTTAATTAACGCTCCTGTAGGATTTTTTCCCCTCATTTGTGTTTAAAATATTGTTCCTCCTATTACTGATATTCACTCAGGGATCACGAAAGAACAAGGATCTTCGAACATATTTTTTGAAGGTTCTTTTACCTAATGGACAAGACAAAGTGTAAGGTGGTACAGTATTACGGTTAAGAGTGTGACATGATCTCTTGTACTCCAGTCTCTACTGAGAGGTTGCAGTGAGAGAGAGAAAGTAAATACTCAATACAAAGATCTTCTTTCATTATTATAATTTTGCTGGTCATTCCGGTGGCTTATCAAGATAGATAATTTAAAATGTTTGATTATAGTAGAAATGAAATACAGGTGTTTCTAAGATATCATTCCCAATTGCACTTAAAAGGCTTCCAATTTTTTTTAATCTAAAACAGACCACCAAGGTTTTGCATATTAGTTAGACATACTGCCTCTCTCCAGACAAACCTGTTTAAATTGTCCTGACATAATTTATATCTGTGAGACTTAAGTAAGGCAAATAACTTCCTTATGCCTCAGTTTCCTCATCTATTAAATGGTAATTATTATTGCTATTTCCTGATAGGCTGGGTTAAATGAGAGTGCACATAAAGTGTTTTGTAAATAGTCAATGTCCAAATATTATAAGAAACTTTAAGCTACAAATCAATTGATACTAACTATTCTTAAGAGTGACGATTTTCTTAGCATGTTTTCTATTTTTACGAAAAATAACGTCAGCTGGTGTTTTTTGAGAACTTACTGTGTGCTAGGCACCATTCTAAGCACTTTGCACATGTACACTCCTCTGAACCTCACAAAACCTCTATGTGTAGACATGTCATTCATCCCACATTATGCATAAAGGGCTAAGGCGCAGAAGGGAGAAGTAACTAGCTCAAGATCATTCACGAACAAGGGGCCATGCTCTTTACTACTGAACTCTACATGCAAATAAATATACATTTTTCCCTCAGAGGTCTTGGGATTTCTTTCATAATCAATAAAAATAAAGATATTAAAAACTAATTGCTGAAAATAAAATCCACTCAGTCAGCTACTTGCTCATTTGGCTAGGACAATTACACTGACTGCCAGATACTATCGCACTACAGTCAGGAGAGATGCAGAGCCAGCCAGATTGGAACCAACTTTAAAGGTCATTTAGTCCAGCAACTCATCTGGAAAGCCTATTGTTTCTCCAGCATGTTCTTGTTTCCTTTTGTCAAAAGCAATTAAGAAAGCAGAAATGCAGATCAAGGCATTCAGCATCTGAGAACAGGAACCACAAAGCACAAGAGCCAACTAGCCAGTGGCCTGAGCCTCTCCCAGCCTCAATTTCCTTATTTGTAACATGGAAGTAATAATATCAACCTCATAAGTTTGGAGTGAGGCTTCAGGTAGACAAAGTATGGGAACCGACTTTGCAAATGTGCTATTTTTTCTATTTTGATGATGAAGATGAGGATGAATTTACAGATGAAGAGGAATTATAGAATACACCAAAAAAACCTATTTTAATATGTAGCCTGTTATAAACATTACTGAGATAGCTAAAAAATCTAGTATACATTCAGACTCCTGACATTGGAAAGCAAGCAATTACTCCAGCCAACCCAAAGGGAAAGACTAATGGGATGCAGTGAATAGCGCTCAAGGGTGAGGCTCAGCTTGTACATAAAAATAATTCTTATACTGGGGAGATTGGAAGATATAGGAGAAATCCACCTCCAGAGATAGGACTACCATTCCTGCAATATGCTCAGTTCCAGACACATCGCCTGTGGATTAACAAGGTCTCCTGTTCGAGCCATATCTCTTGCCTGCCATCCTCCAATTCTGCAGCTTACTAGCAATTCCAGCAGAGAGTCACCTGGGGAAAATGAAAAGAACTGGCTATTAAACCAAGGAGTATGGCTATTTGTTTAGCAAATTGTCAGGCTCTGGTGGGGAAGAGGCAAAATGTATTGTCTCAAGGAGGTCATGGAAATTTCAACTATTTATTCTTAACCTGTTCTTAATTCCTGAAATAAAGGACTGAGCAGTAATGAAGATACTGAATATTTGAACATGCAAATTAAAGAGGAGAAATTAAGGTGTTTTTGGAGGTGAAAAGAGCAAATAGCAACACATTCCTAAGCAAGGAAGGGCTCTGATTTCAACACATAAAAGGAGTCACAAAAGAGCAAAGAGGTGTTAGATAGAAGGGAGAAAAGTAGAGTGTCATTGAATGGTGAGTGTGATTAATAGAAGCTTAATGAGTTTGGAGAAGATTTAGAACAGAACACCTGCTATTGGAATAGAGGATCAGTAAGAGTCAAAGCATTATTGAGCAATAATTAGGACCCAATTGTGATTACAGAGCACAAATAAGGTGTGATCATAAGATAGAGCAGAGAAAATAGTTATTTATAGAGCTGAAAAAGCACATGTGGTAGAAGATGTAAAAAAAAGTAAGATGTTTCAGGAAAGTAGCAGGTAAACCGTTCAAGGTGCTTAGGTTTGAAAGGGAGTGAGCATGATGGTGATGGAAATGCATGCCCTCATTGACTTGAAGCATCCTCCTCTTCATAGTGGCTGTGCAGCCTTCAATGACTCCTGGTCCCTCATTCCAATATTGGGAAAGTATCACGAGCATCAATTTCCAACCTTCCTATATACATGTCCTCCCATACCTTCCTGAGTTTGTCACTTTTGACCATGCCTCCCTCTCAAACTTCTTTCTTGAACTGTCTTTAATGATATTGTGCTAATTCTTATACCTCTCATTGAGCCTTCTTGGTCTACCTTTATGACTTCTCTTCTTGCTTCCATATTTGTGCACATACCTGAGAGTCAGCTTTTGGCTGTCTTTTCTCCTCAGAGCATCTTTCCAACAGTTCTCATTTACCTATGCAGCTTCACTTAGCACATCATCCAGGCTGTTGTTAGTTAAAATGAAAAAGAACAGGTGAGATGCAAAAGAACCACAGAAATGATATCTGCAGGACTGGTCCTAACCGGATACAGAAATAGAGGAAGAGAGGGAATCCAAGATGGCACTGAAGGTCAGAGCCTGGGTGAGTTGGAGAATGGTAATGCTATCTGTAGTTGTAAGGAAATCTGGTTGAGAGGTGGGAGGATGCATTAGAAGGTGTGATGGGTTGAGTTTGGCATAAAGTTCAAGAATCCTTCAAGCTTCTCACATATGTCTTCAATATCATCCTTCTGATTTAATATCCCCATTTCCATATGTCTACTGCACATTTCCATTTCTGACACAGATAATGGTGTGCTCATCAAATTCCATTTCTTTCCCACCTTCTGTGTCCATAAGCAGACTCCATTTCAGTTTTGTCAGGGCCACGTGACTGCATTCCGGTCAATAAGATAACAAGCAATATCCACGTAGACAGGACTCATCACAAAACCTTTTTAAAGTGTCCACACTGTGTCTTACTTCTGCAGCAATCTCAGAGATTATCTGTTTAATATGGTAGCATCACACGATGGGACGAGTTTAACCTGCCACACCGCTGCTTTGAGAATATGTCAGTCTTAGTGGATAAATATGGCACACACAAATTGAGAAATTGAAAAGACATGCAAAGGGACAAATTTTTACAGATAGCAATGAAGAATGATGCACTTCCCCATGGTTACCAAATACGAGGAGACAGTCCCACTCCTAGGACTAAAGAGGCAAATGAAAGAAGTAGATGCCACAACCCAGAGAGAGAGTTGTATGGAGAAAGCCACGTGACTGGAGAATTCTCCTTCATGAGAAGCACTCTGCCAGCAGAGCGGGCACTGCAGAAATAAACACTCCAACCTAATCCCTCCTCCTTGTCTTCAGACATCTCCAATTGTTGCCCTCTACTGCCTAAACCCAACCAGAAACAGACAGAAAAGGAGCCCATCAATGAGGTCTAATTAGCACAGCCTCAGAAGCACACACCAAGGTAGAGAATGGGAGAGAGTGGAGAGAGTGTCAAAGAGAAGATATCCCACACGGACGAGAGCCACCAAAGAGAAACACCAGACACTTATCAGACTGTGACAGAAACAAAAAGGAAACTTTTGTTGTATTAAGACACTGATATTTTAGGGCTGTTTACTGCAAACTAAAAATAGTTGTCTTGACTAATCTACAGCTTGTATATCCTGTCAGTACCTCAGATTCTATAAGGCTCCTACTAATACTTGGGTTATACAGTGAGGTAGTTTCCAAAATATAAGATAGCGTTTTCTTAGGATTGAATTGTATAGTCAACTTTAATGAATTAAAGCAGAAATGCAGAATATTAGCTTAAACGGTCAGAAAATTTCTCACTCCAAAAAGAGCTTATTGTAACTGATTGATGCATTTTATTTATGTGTATTAAAATATCCAATCGAAGGGTTAGTTAAACAAGGAAGGAAAAACAAATCAGAGACAAAAGTTGGATTGTCGGGGCCGGCCCAGTGACACAGTGGTTAAGTTCCGCTTTGGCAGCTGGTGTTCGTTGGTTTGGATCCCGGGCGTGGACCTATGCACCCCTTGTCAAACCATGTTGTGGCAGACATCCCAGATATAAAGTAGAGGAAGATGGGCATGGATGTTAGTTCAGGGCTAATCTTCCTCAAAACAAACAAAAAAAATTGGATGGTCATCCAAACCTGACCTAGGGCAATAGCCTGCATGACAAAATGCCGAATATTCTAGAGTCCTATAAGAAGATCATTCTCATTCATCGTCGCCTGCTTGAACTCAGGAGAGCGGATATAATACTTGTTTTGTCTAACGGAATATGGGTTGAAGTGACATGTGTCATTTGTAGCAACTTTAAGAGTTGGAATGTGGTTCAACAGGTCTCTTTTCTCTCTGCCATTATAACCAGCAGTGATATAGATAAAGTCTGTTCCATCAAACGCACTAAACATGGAGTAAATATAACGTGAATCAAACACAGAGCCAATGTGGAATACACATGTACTTAACCAAGAAACCGTCCTAGTTTTAAATTATAAAGATTTGGCACTCACTTATTACCACGGTAAAACTCAGCCTATGCTCATCGATGAAGGAAAACGGAGACTTGCTGGAGAGGTTTCAATGGCTTGTCATCCTGGCAAGGCCACTTCTCTAGGAAGATGGATGCAACCAGCTATTGTTAAATATTTGGTCCATTCCACTTTGATTGTTCTGATTCCTTGTTCACCAAGAAACATTCTACTGTTGATTCTCATGATTTAATTGTCCACGATATGTACCAAAAGGGAGAAGGAGGCTAAACATATCCATGTTAGCACATTCGTTATTTTGTTTGTTTTATAATTTACTAATTTTGCCTATTGATTTTGTATATCTCTTATGATCTTTGTTAATGTTAGGTCACCCGTGAAAGATAGATATGTTCCTGATTTGCAGACAAAGTCACATTTCTAAGCAATGCCACCATGCAAAGTGTCACGACAGATGGTGAACTGACCTTCCACAGTGACTATATTCTGCTATTACTATGTGGAGGAGAGTAGGCGTCTTTCATCTTTAAACATTCATTATATCCAAACCCAAACCAAGCTGAATTTCTAAAGCTCAAATACTGAAAATCATTTTTGATGTTTTCTTCTGCCTTACCCTCTACTTCTAATCTGCTGCCCACTTCGGTGGAAATGGAGTCCTCATTTCTGTGGAAATGGAATCCTCATTTCTGTGGAGATGGCAGCTTCATTTCTGTGGAAGTGGAATCCTCGTTAGAATCCAACTGCAGATCTTCTTTCCCATTACCACTGACTTAACCACAAGTCCTGCTATCCTTGCTTGAACTTTGGCAAAAGCCTTGTGGCTAGTCTCTCAGTCTTCATTTATTTTTTTTTTTTTATAATCATTTAACACATGACTCACAGATGGCCTTTCTAAAGCACAGAATTATTATTACTATTATTATTTATAATATGCAATAATTATGCAATATTTACTCTGTCCAAAATAATAAAATTATTCCCTGTTAATCCAACATCATCCTGACATTCACGTCCTTCCCTGTGTGCCTCCATCTAATCTAACACATCACCCTATGTATATATCACACATCAGTCAAAATGAACAGCTTATCCACAAATGTGCTGTGGGCTAAGCAAGTTTTAAGAATGAGTTTTTACACTGTCTAATAGCATACAGCAATTTTTCTGATATGTTTTTCTTCTAGTAAGATCTATCCATGTTTATCCCTCATAAAACTATGCCTTCTTTATTTATCAAGGGGGATTCAGTAAAAAACAGCAGTCTATCAGTCCCTTGGGTGTAGACCTTTACGTTTAAACCATTGATCTTGATTCAACCAATAAAACATGTAGATTCAATCAGGGCATCCTGACCAGAGGAGAAACTTAGCTCTTTCTAGACAGATGTAGACAATGCACTTTCCATGTAATGATGATATGACTTGAACAATATAAAAGAATGTGAGTTCACTTGGTGGCCACTGTTCATTGACTGAAGGAGGTAAAGAGGTGTGTGTGGAATTGTTTTCTCAAAAGTGCTCAATGAAATACTTGCTTCTTTACTTTTCCTCTCCTTTCATTACTGCTACATTGATGAGTGTATGTTCATTACCTTCCTCTCTAAGCTTTATATTCCTATGGAACATGAGCTATATGTCATTCTTCTCTAAAGCCTTAGCATAACTGAATATAATTTCTTATAGGCTAGACACTGAATGATGAATAAGTGAATTAATGTTGAATTTATGTTAAGTGAGATATACTTTGCATCTCTTTGAGGGAAGACACAATACATATTACAGAAAAATCTACTGAAAGAGGTTCGATAGTTTCTTTTCTATAATAGTTACCTTTCAAGGGCATCATGAATGATTACTTTTATGGGGCTTTCCACTTAAATTATTCTTTCTTCTAAAAGTACCTCCTTTACGAGGTCCCTGCTGGAAAAAAACACCTTTTTTCAGTCCTAATGAAGGTTTTCCCTCTCAATAACTACTACTTAAAGACTCCCATCAAAATGGCCACTATTCTTTACGAAGTTAGTTGATCTCCCTAAGTGGAATTCATGAAGATTTTCTCTTTTCCTCTCAAGTACAGACCTGGACAACCTGAAGAGCTGATTAAAACACCACAAGGGAGAATGGACGGTTCGTGACACACATGATTTCAGATAAGTCACGATTTAACTCCTATGAGAAATCAAAACCATGCTAAAGCAATAGTAAAACACCAAAAGCTTTTGGCTGAAGTACTATAAAAATCTATCTGTTAAATTACTTTCCTCTAGGGAAGTATTCTAGGTCCTCTAACCACAGAGTCCTAGATCTTTCTATAGGCCATTCTGGCTGAGTGGTTGCAACAGCAACCATATCTAGATATTGCCATGCTCAATCTGTCCAGCCTGGACCACAGCCCTACAGTTCAGCCTGTCTCTTCTTGTTTAATCAAAATTGAACTTGGCTCACTGGAACATGAACTCATGTCTCTTTTTCTCCTTGAGTCACAAAAGAGCAGGGATATTGCAAGCCCTAACCCTGAAGCTCTCAACTCAGAACTCTGAGTGTTAGTTTAGCCTAGAAGAAGTTCTCAGCTTTACCTCATGGGATAAGGACAAAGAAAGGGCTTTGGAGACCAACAGACCTTAATCCATTCCTAAACCCATCACCATGCTAGCTGTGTGACTTGGGGAAGTCACTTAGGCTTTCTATTCCTATCTCTTCATAGGACTGTTATGGAGACAGAATTAGACCACATAGTTGATATATTTGCGAGACAATGTTAGAAATATACTGCCCTCTTCTCCACCTACTTTTCTAGCCTTTCATTCATTGTGAGAAGTAAGCAGAAGGCTGAGAAATGCCATCACATGGTCTTTAGCCTAGCCCTCTTTCAGCCTGTCTTCTATTTGTTAATTATGAAATTATCCAGTATGTGAATATCGGCTTAGTGTTGGGTATTGGGCAGGCACTGGTTATTAGCAGTGAATGCCAGTATGTCAGGAGGTATCCAGACTGGTCCAGGAGTCAGGATTACCGAGCCACTGCTGCTAGTGATGCTGTATTACTACTACTACCAACCACGACAACATTACTGGTTGTATTAATTGAGCGTGAACTGTATAAGCACAGTGCTAAAAATGCACATATTCATCACTTACACAATTTTCCATTTTGTTCACTAGTATACTTCCAACACTTACAAGAGTTCCTGACATTTTTGCAGGTAAGAAAATCAAGGTGCTGCAATAAACATTGGGGTGCACAGGACTTTTGGAATTGCTGACTTCAAGATCTCTGGATAGATACTCAGTACTGGAATAGCTGGATCATATGGTAGTTCTATTTTTAATTTTTTGAGGAATCTCCATACTGTTTTCCATAGTGGCTGCACCAGTTTGCATTCCTACCAGCAGTGTATGAGGGTTCCTTTTTCTACAAAACCTCTCCAACATTTGTTACTATTAGTTTTAGTTATTTTTGTCACTCTAATGGGTGTAAGGTGATATCTTAGTGTAGTTTTGATTTGCATTTCCCTGATGATCAGCGATGATGAACATATTTTCATGTGCCTATTGGCCATCCATATATCTTCTTTGGAGAAATGTCTGTTCATGTCTCCAGCCCATTTTTTGATCGGGTTGTTTAATCCTTTGTTGTTGAGTTGTGTAGTGCCCAACAACAGATGATTGGATAAAGAAGATGTGGTATAGATATACAATGGAATACTACTCAGCCGTAAAAAAGAACAAAACTGTCCCATTTGCAACAACATGGATGGACCTTGAGGGAATTACGCTAAGAGAAATAAGCCAGATAGAAAAGGACAATCTCTGTATGACTCCACCCATATGAGGAATTTAAACCTGTGGACAAAGAGAACAGATTAGTGGCTACCAGGGGAAAGAGGGGTATGGGGGGTGGGCACAAAGGGTGAAGGGGTACACCTACAACACGACTGACAGACAATAATATACAACTGAAATTTCGCAAGATTGTAACCTATCATTAACTCAATAAAAATTTTTTTAAAAATCCAGCAATTTATAAAAGCTCCAGTCCAAAAGGAAAACAATGAAAATACAGAAAATCAAGGTGTCAGCAGACTGTTCCTTCTGGAGGTTTTAGGGAATAGCCATCTTCTTGTCTATTCCAGTTTCCAGCCCCATTTTGCAAATAAAGAAACTAAGGCTTAGAATAAACCAACCAGCACAATAATTTCAGAAGTGCTATGACAAGAGTCTGCTCCTTTCTTTATTCTACCTCCATGCACACAAATTCAATAACCAAGAATCTGGGCATTGGCCTTTCAACTTTTTGGGGAAAAAAAAAG
Organism: Equus przewalskii; assembly: GCF_037783145.1. Lineage (NCBI taxonomy): Eukaryota > Metazoa > Chordata > Mammalia > Perissodactyla > Equidae > Equus > Equus przewalskii. The sequence continues at coordinate 87,683,320 of NC_091831.1, forward strand.
TATATTTTGGAAACTAATACAACAAAACTTGTAATGTTGTAGGCAGCAAGTGTAGATTGCTTCCTCGACCCCCATCTAAACCCTGGTTTTATAGGCAGTGGTCCTAATATTACAGGACAGTTGTCACACTGCCAGGTAAGAAATCACTCTCTTTGTTGTCCTGCCATATATAAGTTAACACAAGTGCAAACAGATGAGAAAATCAAAGTATTATGTAAAATGCCTAAAACTATTTCTATTTAAGAAAATTGACTCTAAGGGCCTCAAATATACATTTTCATAAACAAGTTGGTGTATTAAAGTATAGATCAATTTATCTGTTCACTTAACTTTTCATATGAAAGTATTTTCCAACCTATGTACTTAGACTATGAAATATAATCAGTGAATCAGCTCCCAGAACATGTTCTATCGTGGAGAACTAGGGAGAGCTGCAACCATCATCCCAGATGTAGGGTCCAGGGAGAGAAGATTTCAGGAAGTCCTCCATATTTGCTTCATATTTTTGATTCAGGTTTGAGAAACTTGGTGTCATACACTATACCAGACTTTAAAAAATAAATGAATAAATTAATGGAGTACTTAAACAATATACACTCTCATTTATTCTCTCTTGAGTTATTTTAAGTACATTATAGTAAGAATCAGGACATTACACTCAACTGATATTCTGTAAATTCAAACTAGAAGGAAGGGTGAATGAATGAGGGAGTGAATAAATGAATGAATCAACACTCTTTTTTTAACCTCAGATAGAAATATGACCTTTCCTCAAATTAATGTAGGTTGATAAGGTCTGATTGTATAACAAGTGTGGGATGTTAAAAATGCCTTTGCTTATTTGAACTGCACACTCGAAATACATCCCACCCAAATAGTCCACACGTGTAGTGTTGTTACCTATCTGTCAAGAATTTCCTTACTTTCATACTAATAAGACAGCCAAGAATTACAAATGTTATTTTCTCTTTCTAAACCATCTTTCATTTTGTTTTTCCCCCAGGAGCTGTTGCAAAGATGAAAATCTGCCCTTTGCTTGATCTGCTACCCAGAGAAATAGTATTTATATAGCTTCCTCTTCTATACTGCAGCTGAAAAATCCTGAAAGGAGCCAGATAAGCAGGATGTTTCTTCAGTGATGTTTTCAGTGTTTCCTTTCCCATATTTTCAATAAACATGAAGTGATAGCTAAGCGACAGCTAAGTGATTAGAAGCAGAGGCTTTTAATGGAACAAGTATGTAAGGATTTATTTTTATAAGGTAACATCAGCTATCAGTGACAAAATACTCACTGATTTTCAGCCCTAAATGCTTACACAGTTGTAATTAGATGTCCTCTCTTCTGATCAGACTATGTCAATGTAAAATTATGAATAATTGTAAGACTTCAAGAGCAATTTAAACAAAGCACCTATATCAATAAACAGTTTAGTTACTGCTTCTGGTTTGTTTATAATAATCACATATTTGGGGACTAAAGAATTTGAGACAAGTTTTTCTACAAAGGAAAACATGAATGGCTCAAAGATCTCAAGACCTTTTTAGTTTCTCAAGTTTATCAGGAATTCCCTAAGTTCTAGAGCAGCTTTTCTTCTTCTAGTCTTATCTTAGATAAGTATTACATGGTCCTTCATGCATCCTTTTACCATCCAGTGCTGTTTATCTAGGATAATATACTTCCCTTCTGATTATAGGCACAGCATTACCTTTTGTGGAAAAGAAAGATGGAACAACATTCAAAGCATGGGTTTATAGTAAAATTATCAATCAGAATATAAATAAGCTCACACCAGATCACACAGAATAATAAAAACAGAAAACACATTGTACTGACTATATTCTTTGCACTATTCAAAGCACTTTATATATATAACTAAATTTATATACTTTCCTTCTTTGCAGAACAATTTTTGGTCTTGTGTAGGAGGGCTGTGTGCCTGACACATAGTCTACACAGAAAGCACCCCAGAGCCTTCACATCATAGAAATGAAAACTCAGAGAACTGAGTTGACCCACTGAACCCACCAAGTTCCTTGATAAGTAACATCTCTTTGAAAAGAAGAAGACTCATATTGTTAAAAAGGGCAGACTTCCTTTATAGAATAGAAACAACACATTCCTTCACTCACTGAGCATTTCCTACGTGACTGGTGCTGTGCGGAATGCTGAAGGCAGAACATCACTGAAGTTTCTCCCTCCCAGAAGGCGTAGTGACAGCAAATTGGTTGTGCTCATCTTGGTTGCTGTCATAGAGACTCGCCCTGACTCTCAGATTCACAGTCCCCTTTCAAGACAAACAGAATTTTCTTCAATGCTTATGATGCACATGGCCTTTTTGGACATCCAAGAACCTCTGGCTTCTGTTTCTACGTACTGGACAGTTCAGAAAATTGTGTTTGGAACTTTGAGCAACAAAACTGGATTTGGGGTGGTTCCACTTTCCCAGGAATCAATCTAAATATGGAACAGTGATTTCCACGAGCCTTTCTACTCAGGACTGCTGGGATTGTCGTGAAACCTGAGCAACTCAGTGCAGAGAGGACACGATGTCCTGGCCACAGTGGCTGGAGAAAGGGGCTCTGGATTACATGGACAATTCCACCCCTGCTTCCACCATCTTCCTTATCACCCAGTCACTGTAGCTCACTTAGAAAAGAGTAGCATTTGACCTTATACGGTTGGAAAGAGTCTGAACTGTAGACAGTGTCTTACTGACTAAGAATGAGGTCATGGCACAGTGGTATTTTTTAGTAGTAACGATAATTCTCTGCATGTGCATTGCTTTCATGATGTATAAAGTGCATTTGCTGTCATCATCATCTTTTAGCCTAGATGAATAGGTTTTTATAGCCACACTTTAGTAAAGAGAAAATCAACTCTCCAGAAAGGCTAACCGGGTTGTATAAGGTCACAAAGGATGAAGCTGAGACCTGAACCCAGTTCTTCTGCCTCTCAGGCCAGTACACTTTCTAATACTCTATAAGGTGGTTAAAATTATCCCAGAGATTCGAGGGGAAAGCAGAGTTTACAAAACCATTTCCAGTATATCATCTTATTTGCATCTCTCCACAACATATGAATTTGTTACTACTCCAATCATTAAGCTGAGGAAACTGAGTCTCTGAGACTTATGTTTTAAAACTGCTGTGAGTCCAGCAACACCGTATTGGGAGGGCGCTGTTGTAATGCACGACATTAGGTATCTGACTCCTGGCTCTTGTCCCCTTGTCACCAGTTTATACTCTGTCATTATGTATGGGTTACCCATGGGGTTTTAGATCCAGGCTTGGAGGTACGTCACACTGCATTACTTTCCTATTGCTGCTCTAACAGGTCACCACAAACATGGTGATTTAAAACACACAAATCTATTATCTTACTTATCCTGCAGGTGTCGTAAGTCCAAAAGACATCTCAATGAGCTAAAATCAACGTGTCAGCAGAACTGTGTTCCTTCTGGAGGCACCAGGAACATATCCATTTTCTTGCTTTTTCCAGTTTCTAGAGGCTGCCCACATTCCTTGGCTGGTCGCTGCCTTTCATCTTCAAAGCCAGCAATGGCCAGTCATGTCCTTTTCATGCTGCATCCCTCTGATGCAGACTTTCTCACCTCTCTCTTTTATTTCTAAGGACCCCTGTGATTATATTAGTCCACCCAGAAAAGCCAGGAAAATTTCTCCATTTCAGTATCAGGGGATTAGCAGGCAGCCTTAATTATATCTGCAACCTTTATCACCTCTTACTTTGCAACATAACATATTCACCAGTTCTAGGATGAGGACATGGACATCTGGTTGGACGGGGGTAGGGATCATTCTGCCACCATGTTCAGATAAACAACTGTAATCTTTCTCTGTAGTTTAAGACAGTTTTTTAGAGCTGTGAGGAAAAAAAAAATTCTTCTATTCCGAAATCCTATCAGAGACCACACTTTCATAAACAAAGCTCCAACCCTGGGCTGTGGAGATGGTACTGATAGAACTTGAGTCTCACCCAAAAGGACGTACACTTGGCAGTCCAGTGGGATTTCTGACCCATAAACTGAAGGTGATGTCTGTGATTCTTAATTGCTAAAATCAGATAGACGGTCTTTGATCAAAGTCGAGTGCAAGGCTAGACTCTGCTACACCTGTACATGGAGTCATGGGCAAAGATTTTTTCCAAGACTACCAACACTGTCCTATTCTGGCAGCCTTCACTCCAGCCCTCTGGAGCTCAGTTGCTCTCTTGTACCTGAGCTCTAGGGTGACTCCTACCATGGGCACTTCTCTTTCAATCATGTGGATCAGACCAATGCCCATCCTAACCCATCCACACACAGGAATCCTTATCTCTGTCCCACCAACATACAGGAAGGAATCTAACCCAAATTGATAAGCGGGCTGGGTGATGGGTTGAAAGGGCTTTCCGAAGAGTTGACCCTTCAACTTAGCCTTGAAAGAAGATAAACCATTAGCCAAAGGAAGGGGAGAGAGGGAGTTTTAAAAGGACAACAGGTCATTTGACAAGGCATTGATGCCTGAGAGGAGATGGAGTGCTTGGGCAAGGACAGGATTGCCAGGAACAAGAGACCAACCTGTGTCTTTCTTAGTCTACCTAGATAAAATCACTTACGAGAGGGCCTTCAAGAGAGAATGCCTGAAACTTGTTGATGTCTAAGTCAAATAACAGCATAATTATACGTATTATTAAAGGTCCAAGTCAGATGCCACCTCCTCTGTCAAACTTTGAAGAATAATTCCTCCCACCACTGCCCTCCCACAGCACTTTGCCTCCCTCTGCTCAGACCGCTGTCTGACTCATGCAGCGAGATGCGCACGATGTGGCTCTCTCCTTCAGATCATGAACGACTGGGAGGCAGCAACAGTCCTCCCACCACCACATGGACTGACCTTCCTGAGTCTGTGCCTACACTCCTGCTTTCCCTCCTGTCACCAGAGAAGACAAGCCTCTGCTCCTGTCGGAGGCAGGCCCTGTACTTACGCTCTGGATTTCATATCTCATCTACTCAAGGACTTGGTTCCCATAGAAATTTACCTCCCACCTTGCAGCATCTGTTTCTCATCCTCCATACTCTTCTGCATACACAAATATCCAGCAGCGTTTCTTGGACCCTTGTGCCCCTCCACCTACAGCTGGGTTTCTTGCTCATTGTCATAGCACTCCCCAAAGTCCTCACCGCCTGCCGTCTGCATCTCCTCACCTCACATTTTATCTTCAACCCACACATTCGCTGGCATCCCAGTCACTCAGCTAAAACCGTTCTGATGAAGGCAACAGCAGCCTCCACACTGCCAGATCCAAAGATGGTGTCTTTGCTTTCATCTTGGTCTCTCCGCAGTGTTTCACATAGTTAAGCCCTCTCCTCTGGAAACACATGCTCTCGGATGGAGTGGCCTCTAGAGGTTTCTAGTTTTCTTTCTACCTCACTGGTAGCTCTTTCTGAATTTTCCTTCCTGATTTTTCTTTGTGATGCGAACTCTAAATGTTGCAACAGCTCACAGTTCAATCCTGGGACCTCTTCTGTCCTCTGTCTCTGATGTTTATCTCACCCTCACCCTGGTCCATGAGTTATTCCATCTCGGTACTCTTGAGTCCATATTTATGTGTACGTAATATCTACATAAATATGGAGTAATGACTGCGCCATTCAAGGTCTCCATCTAACAGTCTACCTGGATGTCTAATGGCATTACAAATGGAAAAAGGCTTGACTTCCTATGCTTAATGCTGTTTTTTCTCCAGACGTCCTCATCTCAGTAAGGTTCAAGCCAAAAGCCGAGAGCCTTTAGGGATTTCAGTCTTTGTCTCACGATTCACATCCACTCCATCAGCAGGCCATGGCGGTTCTACTTCCCAAATATATTCTTTTTAAATCACTACATTCTTTCCATCTCCATCCTAGGTTAAGCAACCAGCAACTCCTACTCAGAGATTCGCCCATCCGGCCTCCTAAAATTCTTGCTTCTCTACAATCTATTTTTTATCTAGCAGGTAGAATGGGCTTTTTAAGATGCAAATGAAGCTATGCCACTACCCTACAGCAAACTCCACCAGCTTCTCACTGCCCTTGGAATAAATATCAAATTCCTTAGTAGGACTAAAAGACCCTCTAAAATCTAAAACCCTTTCTATCTACCGCTTCCAGTATACCTCGCATTTTCTCTCTCTCTCTCTCTGTCTCTCTCTCTTTCTCTCTCTCCTCTCTTTCCTCCTCACCTCCCTGAATACTCCAGGCTTGTTGCTCTTGAGGACGTCCGCAGTTGCCACAACCTCCACTTGAACAACCTGCCTCATCGCTAAAATCTCAAGTCAAAAGTCACGTCTTGAAAAGTTCTTCCTGACAGCCCAATGAAAACACATCATTATGTTACAATAGATTTTCTTCTTAGCACTTATCACCACACACTTCTCATCTCTTGTTTTTGTGTAGTTGCTGCTTTTATCCACTAGACTATAAGCTTCCTGCCTCTCTGGTTCACTAAGTATCTCAAGCACATAGAATAGTATCTGGCACTTAAACAGTGCTCAATAAGTAATTGCTAAATGGATGAATGAATACATTCTTCCAGATAGACAAAGAATAGGTACAATGGGGTGCTTGGAGTCAAGAGCGAGGGCTGGCAAAGTAGTGTGTCTCAGGGACTGCACGGCATCCTCGACCTGGAGTTTATACCAAAAGTGTCCACAGGTCAGCTTGACTTTGGGCTGCTCAGGGGGCTGTGTGGTGTCCTCGGGCAACCCCAGCAGAGAGCGAGGCACCCCAGCCCCTCACAAGAGCGGTACTCTGTGCCCACCCCTGCCAATTACTCAGCTTCAGCTCTGAGTGCAGGACTGTCATTACACCTGTTACTAATTAAAGGACAAAATAAATGTGAAGTGCCAGTGAAATACTGCACAGGAGTAAAGCAGCAATTATATTTATTGTATAATTTCCATTTGGCAATTATATTGATTGTACAATTGAACATACTGCATAATGGTGATAATTACAATTGTTAACATTTTCTGCTGGAAGAATCCAAGTGGCTAAACAGGTTGTGAGTTATTGACAATCAGAAGGGGGAGTCTGGTTCTCTTTAATTCCTACACATATTGATCAGATATTTCCTTAGGAAATACTGAAGTTTGAAAAGCAGACCTTTCACGCTTTGAGAAAGAAAATCAATTTGAACCTTTCAGTATTTTGCAGTGATGGAAGCAGATAAATGAAAAGGGAAATCCAACCCAGACAAAAAAGAGAAAGTTCTCCTGTGTTAGAACTGAATTGACAATGAGCCTCAACCTCAGGACCCTGGGCAGCCAGGAAACAAATCCCAGGGCGTGAGCAAATGGGCACCAGCCAAGGCCTGAGAGCAAATCGGTCCTGCTTAGTGGATCACATTTGCATGAAAGATCTCACCCCAGGGTGGCCAGAACAAGAGATGAGCACAGTGTCATGGAAGACAACACGCATGCTAAACCGTAAGAGCTTTGAGTTTTCCTTGTACGTGCGTACTTGGAAGAAAGGAACACACAGTAGTGTTACAACATACAATGAACTGGCCTTTTGCTGACTCACCTTCATAAAATGAACCTTAGTGCTATATATATATTTGATACTGTTTTTTTCCCTAGATTATTAATGGTTCCTGGAAGACTTGTTAAGGAAGGAAGGGGATTAGAATTCATCTAGTTCTGTCTTTCGCCGTCACATGGATTTGGAACGTGACTATTCTGGAGACGGGAAGAGTCAGCAATGTAAGAGGTACAGCAAGGAGTAAATGCTGAACTCCACAGAGCCGTGGTTGAGCAGTGAAGACACAGATAAAGGAGAAACTAGGGTCCTACTTAAACATAATTGGCTAAGGAGCCTTAGACCCATCATAAAGGCACTGCTGTTCATATGAAAGCCATGGGCCTGCCTATAAGAGCAGGTGCTGACATCATTTCATTTACTCTAAAAAATAATACTGTGACTTAGATAGAGCTGATATTTCCCCTGTTTTATAAGATAAAGAGGCTAAGGTTTCATCAGATGCCGTGCATTGTCATTCAAGTCCATTAAATCCTGAACAAAATGTTAGCCACATATCCACCCCTCAGGAAAGAGACCCCCATCTCCAGCCCAGGGGTAAACCCACATGAGTCCAACCAATCCGGGGACCTCACTCTGCTTTAACCCATCAGAGCAATCTCACTCCTCTTGCGACTGACTGGCGGAGGTGGCATGAGATCCAGGTACGACCAATGCCATGTCGAGGAAATCCCGGGGTGAGGGGTTGTGCGGGAGAGTGTCCCAGTCTTATGAAGGATGCAACAGAAAAGACACGTCCGTTCTCCCTGCACTGGAGTTTGTTCCGTCTGTGTGTAACCTGGTCCTGTAGAGCCAACATGTGCACACGAGGGGGAAAAGACGAGAAGAAAACTGGAATACTGAGGATGGAAGGACAGACAGCTGGGGAGAAAACCTAGATCTTAAATATTGTCGTTGAGTCACTGAATTAACCCACTTTGAACTACTCTGCCTCTTATGTGCTCTTGTTGAAGGCATTTTCAGGAGCTTTTTCTCTTAACAGCTGAAAGCTCCTGCACTGGTCCAGAGGCACAGAGAGATCAACTGAGTCGTTTAAGATCACTGACCAAGTAGAAAAGATTTTCCATGAACAGTGAAACCAATAACTCCCAACTTCTCATATCTTCAACTTCTGGAAGAAATGATTAAGTGATGTTTGGATACACATAGAAGCAAGAATCATATCTTTTTGCCCATATTTACATAGAAATTTGGCTACTTTGAGCGGGTAACAAAGAATATACAACTATTATCAACTTCGCCTATGGGAAAACATTATCCATTTCAACAAAAGCTTAAAAGAAAGAGCTTAAACTATCTGTTTTAATTAAAAATTGGTGGCCATAACCTTAATTGTAAAAGTCTTTTGAAAATCTTGAGGGAATATTCTAAATTGGGGGGTTTTCTCCTTCTGCTTGAGAAGCAATAAATTTACTAATGATAATATGAAAGTAATAGTTAATAACATCTTGTGACAATGTGCTAAGCTCTTTGAGGACATTCGATTGTGACCCTCTCAGCAACATCATGAGGTAGGTCTTATTATTATCCCCCTTCTACTAAAAGATATTGGGCAAAGGGATTTTGTCCGGGGAACCCAGCCTGCAGTGACTGAGTCGAGGTCCGGATTCCCAAACCTTTGCTCTGAACCGCATGCTATCTTGCTTCCCCATTTTGCAATCTCCGATCTTGGCTCACAATTTTTTTCAACATATATTTAACATACATTTATTAAGGAAACTTCAGAAAACAAACAAATTAAAAAGAAAACGGAAGTTTGAACTCTATTAACATTTTGAAATAATTTCTTATCTATTTTCTCATGAATGAAGCCAGTGAAAACTATTTTATTTATATAAAATTCAGTCGTTTTCAAAATTTGCATTTCATTATCTAGTTTACTTGATTATTCCACTGCTTTTGGAAATGGAATGCAACACCTTTTTTTTATGAAGTTTAGTCTAAAATAATTTCTGAAAACACACATTCAGAAATGCCATCTAAGTGAAGGATAATCAGTGATGGAATATGATCCTTTCAATAAACTTGAGTATATGCCAGAGGTAAAACGATGCCCCGGCTCCCCACACAATGAGCTTCCTCGGAGACCTGGTCAGCCTCAGAGTAAGACAACCAGCAAAGAAGGAGAGCTCTCTCTAGCCCGTAGAAAAACCCAGCACCACTGTTTCTGGTTTGAAAATGATGGTAAAGAATCCTGAGATTTATCATTCGCACTCTAAATCAAATTTCTGTTTCCGTGAACAAAAAAATACTGAAAAATTTTATTTAGCAGTACAGTTTCAGGACATAGATGGTTAATAGCAAAGCATAAATTTTATAAATATCTTTAAATGTGTTTCATCAAGAAATTTAAAATGGCCATTAAAATTCATAACTACCATATATAAAGTTATCATATTCATGATATAAATATCCAGAGGTGAGGATGCCTTATGACATATAAGAAGCCAATTAAAACTGTCCGACCTCAAGAACACAGCCAGTACAGAGCCTTAGGAATATTGAGCCAATTTTGTGCTCATTTCATCATCTCTATTGGCAACCTTAGCAATATGCCAGTGCCTATGTGTTTTATAGCTCCATCACACGCATACGAAGGGATGCTTAACATCTGGCGCCTAAAAAAGTTCACATTCTGAATATTTTGTTTTATTGATTGAATTATATTTTGCACTGAGCTAAAATAAATATATGAAAATAAACTGAATTACAGTAAGATCCTACCAAAAGATCGCCTCTAGCTGTTGGATGAGAGATCTAGTGGCAATAAGATCAGGTAAAATATCTATGATGCTCACGAGATAAGGAGAAACCAGGGCTTCGCAAAATGATTACCTTTCCCCCCGTGGGTCTTCATAAATGGAACTGCCCGTGTTACAACTGAGTTTGCCATGTGAAGAGAAACAACAGACTCACCAAGCCTAAAGTCCAATATTCCAAAGGCTCAGAGTTTCCTCCAAGAAGGACTGAAAGTCCAGAAAGGCTATAATATGTATACGTATATAACATATATATACATATAACCCATAGATCTATAAGTCCATAAACATTTGTCCAAATATGGACCAACCCTTTGACTTCTGATTAAGTAATCTATTGGACTGGCTCATGGTCACCTAGCTCCTGTAGGAAGGAGCTTTCTGAGTTGAGTCCAGCCCTGGGCATCACAGAAGGAAAGGTTAACCATCACTTCAGTGAGGACAGCAAAGACGCATCTCGTCTGAGTCCCACTACATGCTTCTTTATGAGTGAGGGTTCCCGTGGGTATGCAGGGCCCAGGGGAAAGAGAAGTGAGATTTTCTGTGTTCCTTAACAATTCTCTGTGACTTACAATCTCTCTGGGGTTCTGCACACTTCTGCTAAAGAAATTATCTTGTTTCCAAGCAATGAATTCTTGAGTTAGTTATTCACCAAGGTGATTCCTAACAATTTCATGCACAGACATTTAGACGTGAAGTGACGAGACTGCTGCTACTTGGTGACAGGGAACTAGAGACGTGCAAAATAGTGATGCGTCTGTGAGGAAGCTCAACTTTCCAAAGAATATTTGAAAAATAAAGACACACGATGCCATTAGAGACTGGATGACAAGACAGGGGGATAAGCCATACGAAACTCTTCAGTTTGGGTGACAAATCAGCACTTGACTTTATTTTATTCTTTATTAAAATAAAACAATCATAAGATGCAAATGTGTGATAATGCAGCCTTTGAGCATTTTCTAAAATGACTTTGAAAGTTCCTTGAGTATAGTATAGTTCCTTGAGTATAGTATCTAGACAGCCAGTTCAACCGCCACACAAGTTTGTGCACCTGTAATAACTGATGAAAAAGACGCATTCCAGTAATATTTTCTTCATGTAGGCGAGTGAAGTAACAAGTATGTCATGCATGTGCGTATGAATGAACGTTTATTCCTATATTATATCTTCTCGGTCCAATAGCCTGGAGTATGCAAGCAGTAAAATAATGCATTTTATCTTGAAAGACTGATTTCAATTTCGAATTCTTGTCACCATGAATGCAAATTTGACCACCCTCTGCAGAGATTAACTGGACACTGTTGACCTATCTGCAGGACAAGGTTTAAGAAGGCTCAGAGACAGAAAGACGGGGAAGACAGCAGAGCAAGTTAAAGGCTGGGAGAGGCAAAGCTAACTACCTATCACCCAAATGACACTCTGCCTTAAAACAACACCTGGAGAGATGCTTTGATGTCTTACATTTCTCTTGGAACTTCCTAGCCCATGGCTGGGCATGTAGCAAATGCTTAGTAAGAGTTTTATATTTCGTTTCCATTACTTTCTCTCAAGAAGGAGTCTGATGAGAAAGCTGAAGGACCTTGAGCCAGAGATGGTCCTGAGCCCGGATCTCCCTGGGGTGGCCTCTTATTTTCATTTTTAACGAACTCTGTTTCCAGCCTCTTAAATAGTTATTTACTGATCTCTCCCACAGGGTCCCAGGTAATAGGCTCAAGATGCTGCTGCCTTCTACTTGCGCTATGTACAGCACTCAAGGATGCCCTGTCAATTAATTAGCAGCTTAATTGGAATGAAATTACGTAATTAAGCATCTCATTTCAAATTAGTTGTAAACCGTTTACCAGCTCACAGGAATGAGACTTTCAAGGGGCCTTCATCCAGACCTTGTTGGTTTTGACAGTAAGTCAATGTCTCGCCTTCTTTTTTCTAGTTAGCAATGTAGGATTTTAATGAAACCTACAGATAAGTTCCATAAACCAGTCTGATATCAGTTTATTTACATTGTGTACGAGTTGGTGACCTCCCAAAAGACCACATTCTTCCTTCAGGCAAATCTATTTATTAGGTTCCCCAAGAAATTAATTTTGCTCCAGAAGGTGAAAGGCAAAACATATTTTTATAAAATCAGTGTTTGCAAAATATCCCAAAAATTGTGTTTGGTTTTCTATATATTAAAAATCTACTGGTATCATGTAAAAATAGGAATTTTAAGATGCTCTATGATGAAAGACCTCTGCTTCTTTGGGCATCCTTTCAAGTGCTTTAAAGTATTTCCCTGTCACGGGGGATGTTGCGAATCTCCTCTAGTCATACTCTGCATATCCTTTTTAAGTGGAACCCCTTCCTCCATGACAAAGTCTCAGCCTGGTGAGCCCTTGCCAGTGGAATATAAACAGCTGGAGGGATGTGGGCAACTTTCCCATCGCTTGCTTAAGAGCCATTTGCTTGCCCTCAACGTCTTATCTTTGCCCCTTGCAGAAAGAGGATGTTGTTCCAGTGAGCCAGGACTGACTCTGTGGATAAGGAAAACTCCTTGAGGAATAGCAAGACCATTAGACAGAAGGAACCTGAGCCCTTAAAACCCGTGTCAATCATCCAACCATGTTCCTGGCCCGCCCCCTTCAGACCAGAGTTTCTGAACCTGGGCACTACTGTCACTTGGGCTGAATAATTCTTTGTTATAGTCCCACAGGCATTGCAGATAGTTTAGTAGCATCCCTGGATACCAGAGAGGCCCCACTCCTTAACTGAGGCAATCAAAACTGTCTCCAGGGGATGGCCCAGAGGTTCAGTGTTTAAGTTTGCATGCTCCACTCTGGCAGCCCAGGGTTCACAGTTTCAGATCTCAGGTGCAGACCTACGCACTATTCATCAAGCCACACTGTGGCGGCATCCCACACACAAAACAGAGGAAGATTGGCACACATGTTAGCTCAGTGACAATCTTCCTCAAGCAAAAAGAGTAAGATTAGCAGGAAATGTTAGGTCAGGGCCAATCTTCCTCAAAAAGAAAAACAAAAAAAGTCTCCAGATGTTGCCAACTATTTGGGGCAAATTTGCCCCTGGAGGAGAACCACTGCTCTAAATACTTATGTGAGTGAATAACCTTTTATCTTGTTTGATCCTCTGTGTTCTTGGGTATACTTGCTGTAGCTGTTCAAAGTAGCAGTTCTCAAAGTGCAGTTGGCTGGGATGCTTTTAGGGACCCTATGACGTTAAAACCATTTTCATAATAGTGCTAGGATGTTATGTTCTCTTTCACTGTCTTGACATCCACACTGATAATGTAAAAACAATGTCTGATAAAAATAGTTTCTTCCTAGCACAAATCAAGGCAGTAGCACCCAACTGTACTAATATGAATCATATTCCTTACTGCCATGCCCTTATGGGCAGGAAAAAGCCATTTCCATAGAAGAGTGTCCTTGAGGTAGGAGTAAAAATCATTAATTTTATTAAATCTCAACTCTGGAGTACACATCTTTTAAATATCCTATGTAATAAAATGAAAGGTACACACAAAACACTTCTGATACACACAGAAGTGTGACTGTGGTCTCAAAGCCACTTGTGTGATTGTCCATTGCAAGCTGAACTGGCTCACCTTTTCTCGGGACACTATTTTGACTTGAGAGAATGGCGGATGGACAGAATAAGGTTTTTCCAAATAGGATATCTGGCAGCTATTTGCTCAAAAGAGAATGAAGTGAAGCTGTCATTTCAGGGAAAACAACAGAGAGGATGTTGATCATCAGTTGTTGCTGATGATAAAATTCAGGCAATCAAATGAAAATTAGAAATTTGGAAAACTTGTGTTTACCACCATGGATTTGGCAGCATAGGACATTTCTAATTGATTGGTGGTCAGATTAATAAAACAAATATTTTTCTGATACTGTATAATCATGATTCAACATTTAGCAAAACCTCTCAACTCAGTGAAGCAGTATTTTCCAAATGACCAATCCATGATACCATGAAATGATGTACAAGTAAAAGACTCATTTAAAGTGGACTCAATAACCTGTGGATTTTAATGTCACAGAGTATGAAATTTATATAATTTCAGATTTCACACTGCCAGTAATCTTTAAAAACTATGACCTATTGAGTTATGGTATAGAATCAAAAAAATCCAAAATTATCTGATTTGGCTACAAAAATAATCCTTTTTTCCAACCACATATTTGCATGAGTCCAGTTTTCCTCATATACTTCCACCATAACCAACATAAGATAAGAGATTGATTACAGAAGAAGATATAAGAATCTAGCTGTCCTACACTAAGGCAGATATTAAAGAGATTTTCAAAAATACAAAGCAAAGCCACAGTAGGTCAGCAAGATGGTAGTATAGGAAGCCCCAGAGCCCCATCTGTCCTCCCACAGAGACACTGATTCAAAAGGAATGCATAGTCCAAGATCCTAAACCTAGAAAACAGTTAAGAATATCCTGCACCCCAGGGGGCACAAAAACAGCTGCAATGAAGTCAATAGGGAAATGTGTGGGGCCCCTCACCATAGTCCCTCTCCCAGGTACAGTATCACATGATTGGGAGAAAACTCCCCGCTCCTAGCTTTTCCCTGGAGAGGCAGACAGAAGACTGAACTGTATGTCCTACATTTTGACTTTTCATAGTGCAGAAGGAGGTACCTGTCTGAGAGGCTGGCTTCTATCTCACCTGTCTCAGAGCATAGATGGGACCCAATATACTCTAGATGCTGGGAGACTGCTGAGAACTTAGAAGCACTGGGCAGTGTTCTGCTTATTCAGAGGAACCACAGTTCAGCAAACAGACACCACAGGGAGCAAGAGATTATGAGTTCCTGAAATAAGGAACCAGCAAATCCCTCTAATTAAGATTCTCCATGCACAAATTTGGAGAAGGAACATCCACAGAAGAGGTTTGATAGGCCCCTTGAATCTCTAGCCAGGCTGACTGGTGAAGGTCTTCCTCTGTAAAAAGCCAGTACATAAAGGAAGAGAGGTGGCTGGGTTTTTCAAATGTGCAGATACCAACACAAATTTCCAAGAAACACAAAGAAACAGGGGGAAATGGTCCAGTCTAAGGAACAAAATAAATCTATAGAAATTGATCTTATAGAAATGGAAGTATATGAATTACGTGACAAAGAATTCAAAGTAACAGTCATAAAGATGAAACATGAGCTCAGGAAAACAGTGAATAAACAAAATAATTTCAACAAAGAGATCAGAAATATTAAAAAGGAAACAAATTTTGAGCTGAAGAATGCCAATAATTGAACTGAAAAATTCATTAGAAATGTTCAACAAGAGACTTGAACAAACAGAAGAAAGAATCAGAGAAGTCAAAGGCAATTCATTTGAAATTTCATCATGAAATTATCCAGAGGAGAACAAAGAAAAAGAATACAAAAGCGTGAAGAAAGTCTAAAGACTTCTGGGACTTCACGAGGTAGACCAGTCCTATAAGCAAGCCCACGAAGAGAAGAGAGAGGAAAGGCACAGAAAGCTGATTTAAAGGAATAATGGCTGAAAACTTCTGAAATCTGGGAAGGAAATAAATCTTCAGATTCAAGAAGCCTAAAAACTCCCAATTAAGATCCAAAAAAGTCCAACTCATTTACAAAGTGTGAAAAGTAAAGGACAAAGAGAGGATTTTGAAAGTAGCCAAAGAAAAGGGATTCCTCACATACAAGGGAACCCTAATGAGATTATGAGCAGATTTCTCAGAAGAAATCTTTCTAGCCAGAAGAAAATAGATGATGTATTAAAATACTGAAAGAAAGAAACTGTCGCTTGAGAATACTAAATCTGGCAAAAAAAAAAAAAAAATGCTAGAGATAATTTCCAATATAAACAGAAAAGTAAGGAAATTCATCATCGAAAGACCTACTTCATAAGATGTACTAAAAGTTCTTCAAGTTGAAATAAAAGGATGCTAAACAGAAACATGAAAGCATATGAAAGTATAACTTTTGCCGGTAAATGTAAATATCCAGACGAACACAAAAGACTTTAGTACTGTAACAGTGGTGCATAAATCACTTTTAATTCTGGTATAGAGTTAAAAGACAAAAGATAAAAATAATCATAACTATAGAAATATGTTAATGGGTACACAATATAAAAAGAGGTAATTGGTGATATCAACAGCATAGGTGTGCAGAGGGGGAAAGCAAAAGTGTAGAATTTTTGTATAAAATTGAATTTAGGTAGCTATCAGCTTACAGTACATTGTTATAACAATAAGGAAGCCCCATGATAACTGCAAAGAAAACACCTATAAAATATACACAAAAGAAAATGAGAAAGGAATCACAGGATGCCACTAAAAAAAAAATCAAGGAAAAGCAACAAAAGCAAAAATAAACAAGTGGGACTACATCCAACTAAAAATCTTCTACACAACAAAGGAAGCAGTCAACAAATTAAAAGACAACCTATTGAATGGGAGAAAATATTTGCACATCATATATCTGATGAGGGGTTAATATCAAAAATACATAAAGACCTCGTAAAACTCAACAGCAAAAAATTCCAACAATCCAAATAAAAAATGGACAGAAGATCTGAATAGAAATTTTTCCAAAGAAGACCTACCAATGGCCAACAGATACATGAAAAGACGTTCAACATCACTATCATCAGAGAACTGCAAATCAAAACCACAATGAGATATCACCTCACACCTGCTAGGCTGCTATCAAAATGACAAGAAATAACAAGTGTTGGCAAGGATGTGGAGAAAAGGGAACCCTTGTGCACTGTTGGTGGGAATGTAAATTGGTGCAGCCATTATGGAAAACAAGTACGGAAGTTCCTCACAAAGTTAAAAACAGAAATACCATACAATTCAGCCATTCTGTTTCTGGGTATTTATCTGAAGAAAATAAAAACACTAACATGAAAAGATATATGCACCCCCACGTTTACTGTAGCATTGTTTATAATAGCCAACATACGGAAAGAACTTGTGTCCAATGGTGGGTGGATGGATGAAGAAAATGTGATATGTAACTATAATGGAATATTATTCAGTCATTAAAAAGGAATGAAATCCTGCCATTTGTGACAACACGGATGGACCTTGAGGGTATTATGCTAAGTGAAATACGTCAGACAGAGTAAGACAAATACTGTTTGATGTCACTTACAAGTGGAATCTAAAAAAAAAACAAGCTCTTAGATACAGAGAACAGACTGTTGGTTGCCAGAGGTGGAGGGCAGTAGGTGGGCAAAATGGATGATGGTGGTCAAAATGTACAAACTCCCAGTTATAAAACAAGCAAGTCATGAGGATGTATAAAGCACAGCATGGTTAACTATGCTATACTGCATAATTAAAAGTTGGTAAGAGACTAGATCTTAAAAGTTCTCACCACAAGAAAAAAAAATTTTGTAACTACGTAAGGTGAGGGAGGTTAACTAGAGTTATTGTAACCATTTTGCAATGTAAACAAATATTGAATCATCATGTTGTACGCCTGAAACTAATATAACGTTACATGTCGATTATTCCCCAGGAAAAAAATCAGTGGAACACAAAGGAAAAACAGAGAGCAAGAGAGGAAACGAAAAACAAAAGAGCTACAAGACAGAAAAAACAACAAAATAGCAACATTAAGTTCTTCCCTAATAATAATTACTTTAAATATAAATGCATTAAGCTTGCCCATCAGAAAACAAAGAGTAGCTGAATGGATTAAAACACACACACACAAGATCCAACTCGATGCATCTACAAGAGACTCATTTTAGATTTAAGAACATATACAGACTGAAAGTAAAAGGATGGGAAAAGATATTCCATGCAAACAGTATCCAAAAGAGAAGAAAGGTTGCCATACTTATCTCAGACAAAGTAGAATTTAAGTAAAAAGCTGTCACAAGAACAAAGGACATTTTATAATGGTGCAGTGATTAAGTCCATCATGCTCCACTTCGGTGGCCATGGTTTGTGGGTTTGCATCCCTGGCATTGACCTGCACCACTAGTGAGCCATGCTGTGGCAGTGACCCACATACAAAGTGGAAGAAGACTGGCACAGATGTTAGCTCTAGGCAAATCTTTCTCAGCAAAAAAAAAAACCCAAACAAACTATATATATATATATGTATATATACACACACAAGCACCCAACATAAAAGCACCTAACTATATGAAGAAAATATTGACACAACCACCCAAGGTAGAATTAGACAGAAACAGAAAAATAGTAGGAGATATTAATACCCCACTCTCAATAACGGACAACAGAACATCCAGACAGATCAATAAGGAAACACATGACTTGGCCAACTCTATAGACAAAACAGACATATAACGAACATTCCAACACACAGCAGTAAAATATAGAGGATATTACTCTAAGTGAAGGACAAATACTACATAATTCCACTTACATGAGGTATCTACAGTAGTCAAGCTCACTGAAGTAGGAAATAGAATGGTTGTTGCCAGAGGTTGGGGGTGGGTAAAAGGGGAGTTGTTGTTCAACGGTATAAAATTTAATTTACACAAGATGAAAAAATTCTAGAGATGTGCTGTACAACATTGTACTTACAGTTAACAATTGTACTATACACTTAAAAATTTAAGAGGGTAGATCTCATGTTACGTGTTTTTTATCAGAATAAAAAATATACATATAAAGCAATGTCACTTATCTCACTTCTTTTTCTGTTTTGGAAAATATTTTTCATTAAAAATTATTATTTCTATTAGCGTACAATGATTTTATTTTTATTAGCAAAATAAATCAAATAGATAAATTGATAGATACGGCTCATTGAAGACTCTTGTGGAGTCTTCAATAATTTCTATGAATTTGTGAAGTGTTCCTGAGGCCAAAAAAGTTGAGATCCACTAACTTAATTAGATTAGACTCTCAATAACACACAAACTCAATACACTTATTCCACATCTTGTGGGTTACATTTATTCATCATGTAAACTTTTAAACTGGAGTGCCAATGGTATTATCTAAAACTCAATTTCTTTATATACAAAAACTACCTTCATTTCTTTTACAAATAATTAAAATATTGCATATAATGTGTCACTGGTAACCTTTTCTTATGTTTACAATTAATTTCTGATAATTACAAACTCTTTTTATAAAAGGATTAATAAATTATTATTTTAGTGTTTCCTTAAGACAAAAAAAAAATCTATCAGGATTTGCTAGTTGGTCACAAAGCAAAAGAAAGTAAATGTAACATGTAAAACAATAAAAGACAAACTCAAACATACTAGTATTAGAAACACAGCAGAGAGTCAATGACTGTTGCTCTATTCAAGGCACTGATCAAGCATATTAAAACCTCCCAACAGCCCTGTGAAGAGATACTCTTATCATCTTTGTGCAGATAAGGAAAGGTGAGGCCATGGTGTTGAATAACTTGTCCAAGCTAGCAAGCAGCAGAGCTGGGATCTGGGTTCCTGGAGCCAGGACTGGAACCAAGGCCTCTGACTTCAGAGCTCCCATCTGTGTTTGTGTGTGTGTGTTTGTGTGTGTGTGTGTGGTGTCTTGTTTAAAGGGATGGAGTTTTTGTGTTTTCAAACACATGCATCATCTGAGCTGCCATGTCATTTGAGCTAAGAAGAGCAAATTCAGGTGAGCAGCAATGCCACCAGCTGTGAAACAGGTCAAGAGACACAGACGCCACTGAGCCTGGGAAATTACCGAGGGGATCGGGGAATGCCATGTCGGCGTTCTCAGTTGGAGGCAAAAATAAATAAGCTTGTCCTGAAAAGTGCAGAAGGTGCAGCCAATTCCACAGGACTCTCCTCAGACCCAACACGACCAGAGAGGAGAACCGGAGACAGGCTGTGTCAGTGAGGACGGAGTGCAGTCGGCTCAATCCACATATTCTGTTGTTTTGCACATGTTTTGTGTGGGGGTAGCTGTGTGCATGGGCATGGATAGTAAGACGTAAGGAGCACCAAGCATACCATTTCCATCTCTCTGCTCTCTGCCAGTGGCAAGAGAAACATGGTAGCAAGGACCCCAGGATTCTGGGAATTAATATGCTAACGACTTCTGCTGGATCTAAGTAAAACAGAATGAGTAGTTGGGTGGGGGTATATAAACTCTCTTGAAAGGGAGTCGAGAAAGGGGAGTGGTCCCTCAGAGACTAAGAACACCAGAAGTTATTTAAAAACAGCATTTGGTATAATATTGCATTTCCCAAAGGATATTCTACATGAGAACCTCATGAAATGGGTTTTGAAGCCAAATAGATCTGGGAAGTACTATGCGGTATACCCAAACTTGGAGAATCACATAAATGTATTAAAGGCATTGAGGACTAGCTCAGGAAAGTATTTGTCTAGGTTGGTTTACTACAGAGGTTCCCAAATTGCATGCAGACATAATGTCTAATGAACACATTTTGGACCATTAGGATGAAAGATCATGGCGGGATCTGAGCTAAAAAGAAGTAAATAGACCTAATCTGGACAATCCTTAATTTCCCTGGACCTCAGATTTCTCACTGGGAAATTGGGCACAATAGCAACTACATCAGAGAGCTATTATAGTAAATGAGACTATATATACATATGTATATGTATATGCATTTCATATTAGGTGTGCGATAAATTGTATCCGTCCACTCAAACACGTGCTGAAGTCTGTAGTGTAGGTTTTTCCTTACATGATATTTATAGAAGTAATGATCCAAGGAACTGAGCAATTCCCTTCATTGAGTACCTGACCCTGTCCGGGGGAGACAAGGATGGATAAGATAGAGTGTCTGTTCTTTGAGTATCACAGGCCAACTAAGGAGAAAGACGTGAGAACAGCTAACCACATGATGAGTGTCCTCCTAGAGGTTTGTCCAAAGAGTTACGGAAATGTTAATTTTCCCGGGGCAAGTCATGGAAGCCTCCAGAATTGCATCTTAAAGGATATATGGTAGTTTTCCAGGCAGAACAGTAAAATAAAGCATTTAAGTGAAGGGAAAATTTCTGACTGCTGCCCAGAGATGTGATGTATTCAGCGTTTAGGAGAATGTGGAGTCATTAGGATAGAAATAGAGAGGAAGAAATGGCTCAACTGAGAGGGTGGTGGAGGCAATATCGTAAAAGACAGTGCCTGCTAAAGGAGTTTGGACTGTATCTTAGGGCACTCTGGAGCCATTAAGGACTTTTTAATAGGAGTGAAAATATCAGATTTGTGTTTCCGAGAGATGACTCTAATATCAGTAGGGAGGTTGATGGGGGAGTGAAACTAGAAGCAAGAGAGTAGCTAGAAGCCAGTCACCTGACTTGCCTGTCCCCACCTTGGTGAGGTCATGGACCAGAACAGTGCTCAAAGGACGAGAAGAGCAGGAGCTGATAGACAGCAAGGCAATATAAAGGTGTTTCTTCACGTTCTAAATGTTAGGCAAGGGAAGGATAGAGAGACACGAAGGTAAAAACTAACGACTGACATTCTAACTTGGATAACTGGGTGCGCAGCGGGACAATTAACCACAATCAGAAAAAAAAATGAAGGGGGAACAGGCTTAGGGAAAATTAACGGGGAGAGATTGTCCCATTTAGAGTTTGCAAGTTGAAATTAAAGATTCACAGGGCTTAAGTGACTAGAAGCATAATAAAATCAGAAGTACAGGACTGGCGTTTGAAATCCTAGTTGGGACTGAAGATGTAGCATTGGGAGTGATCAGTTGAAGAGACCCTTGACCCAGAAGGAGCATGCAGGGTATTCCAGAGCATGCCAGAGTGAGCTGGAGGTTGGGAAATGCAAGGCGAGGATAAGAACAAAGTGGAGTTCATGCCTTCAGGAGGATTATAATTCAGTAGAGGAGACAAAATTGATATGTTGTAAAGAAATGAAAGAAAACTACATGTTAAGCTCTGTGCTACTTATTATAGCTGCAAGAGCACACAGCACACAAACTGAGCCTTGAGATGGAAATAAATGAGATCTCAGAGGACAAGTCGGATCTAAACTAAGGGGAAATAGAAGAAACAGAATTTCATTGGCAAGGGCAAAGAATCAGCCAGATATTTGTATTAGCATTAATAAAGGAGGCTAGAATGAGGAAAGCTTTGGGTAGTGATGAGCAAAGTTACAGAGACAGGAAAAAACGTACATAAAGAGGAAACTGGCTAAAGTTAAATGGCTAGAAAGAGATAAGGATAAAGCGAGAAGAGTGAAATCATTCAGCATTGAAAAGAGAGGTTTGGAATTGACGTGGCTGAAATAATGTGACTACAGATATTGCAACACTTAACATGTAGGAACAGCTCAATAAACCTTACACTTTTCTTTGTTTTTAGAAGCAGTTCTTGTACTCAGCCCTGATGTACCAGAAACGGTCAATTTGAATGGCTTAGAGGGGGCAAGAAGTGTACTAGGTAAGTAAGATAGCTGTTGAATCTTCTAGGTGAAACATGAGAATCTGAATTAAGGTACTTAAACCTAAAAAAGTAATTTAGAAGGAATTAGACTTCAAAACAGTCCAAATATAATAACAAAGGAGAAGAAAGAGTCAATGAAGTCTCCAGGCACACAGAAATAACTTTACAGGACTCAGTACAAAATGGAAACACCTTAACTGGAGGTGAAGAGGCCACAGCTAAATGCATGTGAGTGTCGGTTTCTGTTTCGAGCATGGAGCTGCTCATGTTGGGGTATGTGTGTTGGCATGTGTACCTAAGTGTTAAGCTTTGTGTGGCCACCTGCCTTCGTCTCTTGGTCTCTCTTTGTATGCTTTTCTGTGTGTGTGTGTGTGTGTCCACACACGTACACTTGTGTCTCTAAGCATCTATGGGTCTCTTGGCTCCTATATGCATGAGCCTTCATCTTGCTTTGTGTGACTCTGCAATTGTCGCTCTTGTCTGTGTCACTATATCATTTGGTCCATGTCTTCCTGTCTCTGTGTGCATGTCTTTGCAAAACAACTATGTTCACACATTTGAGTAGGCATCTGTGTATGTGACAACTGTGTTTTTGTGCCCATGCATACGGCTCTGTACTCATATCTGTGTGAGTGTATGTGTGTTTGTGTACATGTCTGTATTTTCTAAAGCTTTACCACAGCATCCCAGTTGGTGCCTTCCACAGCTAATGTAAAACTGTCAAACAGTCCTGAATGACAAATGCGAAAAGGCCCACTGATTCCGGCCACATTGGCCTTTTTACTTTTAATAGAAAATTGATCTTTTCTTTTACAGCCTGTTTCACTACATATCAAGGTACAGATGCAAATATTTCCATGTCACTAACTTAAAACCTGTATCCATCTACAGGGATCTTTCATGTAAACTGAATCTGAAGTTATTTTCTTTGCTTTATGATGGTGGTGAAAATCAAGCAAAGCCCTTCTTTGCTTTTTCTGAGGCATAAAATTTAATTTAACTCAAAAGTGACCCCAGTTTATGGATTTTCTTACACAGAGACTTTCATATCTGGGGCCTGTGGTGAAGACTCCCTGCTGATTTTTGTAAATTCTAGAAGCACCACAGAGATGTAATTTCAAATATTTTCACCCAACTATTAGTAAAATAACTGTGACGAATCACTATTGTGGGCTGATGTAGAAGAAAGGAGGAGGGGAGGGCCCATGTCAAGGCTGGCTGGAATGGTCCTTCGTGTCACATCATGAATCAAGTGAGACAGGTCAGGCAGACATCTGTATTTGAATCTTACAAGAAGTTAGAATTAAGAGGCTATTTGCATAAATTTGCATAAGGTCATGACCCCAGGCATGGCGATGGGGATGCTCATAGCAGCCCCAGGATCACCACGTGGGATCCTGGAGTCTTGGGTCTAAGATTCAAATTTGGATTTCTTTGGGAAATTCTCCAGTTGAAGCCACTTCCCAAGGACGTAGGTTACAAGAGCTTCATAAACCATCTTCTTCATGTCTGGGGTTCATTGTCTATATTAAAAATAAATCAAACACAGATAGAAACCCAACTTTCTTTGGGTCTAAATTTTGAAGTCAAAGAAGCTCAAATACCTGTCAGAAAATCGCCCCATGCTTAAACCCATTTTGTCAACATAGTTGGCCAAATGAGCAGACTTGAATTTTAGAATCCTGATACTTTAGTTGTGTACTTTGCTGAGTGCTAAACATCATATTCCTCATCATCCCTTGCAACCAGATATGGCTATCAGGTTCTTCTAATAAGATACAGGAAGAAGTTTTATAATGGCACTTCTTGAGGTTCTCTTAGAAAGAATGGGCCTCCTTTCTCTTCTTTCTTCACATGCCTGCCGTTTGGAATATAGCTGCAGTGGCTGAAACATCAGCAGCTATTTTAAATCATGAAGCAATTTTCATGTTGTAAGTAATGGGGGGTGAGAAACAAGAGCAAAGTCCCTGTGCTCCTGGAACCATGGAGCAAATACGAGCCCCGAAATGACTACCTCTGAATTGTTCTCACATGTAAGAAGTTTATACTTCTATTTTGCTTAAGCCATTTATATTTTGAATTTTATTAGTCCCAGCTGAACTTAAGCTGTCTGATGGAACAAGCTCCTCTAGGTGGTTGCAGGAAAGTCGCTTCACTTTCCATTACTCTCCCATTCATGACCCAAACGTCCCTGTAGACAGCACACGTCAGAAAGCAGCTAAGGCAAGACTCTAAGTCAGCTTTTCTTTGGTGCTGGCAGCGTAGAGGCAACGTTTGGTACCTTGAAAGACGTGGGAAGTAAGGTAAGGCTGCGGGACACAGAGAGGAAAGAACTGGAGAACAAGGGATGTAGTTCATCTTTCAGGATATCAGAAGGCCACGCAATTGGGGGCAGAGAGAGGAGTTAATTATTTCATGCCTCTCTAAATTTATGCATCATATTCATTTACCTAAATGATGGAACTTTTATTTTTTTTTAAATGCTTGATGCCAAAAACATTGATTGAATTGTACCAGGAGACTAGGTCACAATGAAAAAAATGAGAGAAAAAGGAATTAAACTAAATAGAAAATAATGACAAAAACAAACCCAGAGATATTTATTAACAAAATCAATATCGATGTCTTCAGTTCCTTCACTTAAATATAAATGACCTCACATCACCTCACATCTGTTAGAATGGCTGCGTCAACGAGACTAGAAATATCAAGTGCTGGTGAGGATGTGGAGGGAAGGGAACCCTTGTGCACTGTTGGGGGGAATGTAAACTAGAGCAGCCACTATGGAAAACAGGATGGGAGTTCCTCAAAAAATTAAAAATAGAACTACCACATGATCCAGCTATTCCACTTCTTGGTATTTATCCAAGGAAAACAAAAACACTAACTCGAAAAGATGCCTGCACCCCCAGGGCAGCATTATTAACAATAGCCAAGATACAGAAACAACCTAAGTGTGCACTGATGATGAATAAAGAAAATGTGATACATAAATATAATGAAATATTATTCAGCCATAAAAAAGAATGAAACCTTGCCATTTGCAACAACATAGATGGACCTGGAGGGCATTATGCTAAGTGAGATAACTCAGAGAAAGACAAATACCGTATGATCTCAACTATATGCGGAATCTAAAAAAAACCGAAGCTTATAGATACAGAAAACAGATTGGTGGTTGCCAGAGATGGGGGGGAGGGGGCAAATAGGTAAAAGGAGACCAAATATACAAACTTCCAGTTATAAAATAAATAAGTCATGGGCATGTAATGTATAGCACAGTGACTATAATTAATAGTACTGTATTGCATATTTGAAAGTTTCTAAGAGACTATATCTTAAACTTCTTCATCATAAGAAAAAAAATTCTGTAACTATGTCTGGTGATGACGTTAACTAGACTTACTGTGGTGGTCATTTCACAATATATACAAATATTCAATCAGTATGCTGTACACCTGAAACTAATATTACGTTATATGTCAATTATACTTCAATAAAAAATAAAATAAGAAAGACAAATTATCTCAGACTGTGTAAAAAAATGGAACAGTACACATAAAAATCAAATTAAAATAGAAATATTAACGTACAAGAGATGAAGTTATAAATTGACACTGTTAGGCTATAATATGACTTCTTCCACAGGCTGATTGGAGCATCCATTGAGGCTGAAAAAATATGAAAACTCATAACACCATAAAAAATGAAGCCTGGAAATCGAATGAGAATCTTGGAAAAGCTAACTCTATTTGTAATGTTGGTAATTAACCTTTAACAAGTGCCTACATTATACTACACCTTTCATAGGTATGATCTCATTGAATCGTCACGACACATCTCTGAGATATAAGGTGTTTTATTCCTTATTTTAAAAATGTGAGAATTGAGTTTTAGCAAGACCTTGCTCAAGGTCAAACAGCTAATAAATGAAACTCTCTGACTCAAAATCAGGTGTCTGACTGTCAACTCTATGGCTTTTCATGGAGAAAATAAATATGGAGGTTTGGCAAACAGTATATTAAGTTTTATGTGATTATAGAAATAGTGCCTAGAAAATGTTGGGCTTTGATTATAATTTTACCTGCTTACTATTCAGTGATTCAGAAGTCAAGAACTACTAAAATGAGAACCTGGCCCCAGGCCCTCTTTACCTTTCCGATAGACTCTGTGAGCTGAATAGTATGTTATACCTCCTCAACCCATGTAAGTTTTCTCCACAGATTGAAAGGTAGTATACTTCAGAAGCCACAGGCCAGGAGCAGGTGCAGCTGTCCTGGGGCAGTCAGTTTTATCGTGAAGTCATCTCTGCTAATGTGCCGAGTGGAGAATTTAGGTATCGGAGAAGTATGAACTAGAAGCTTACAGTTGTTCATGTCACACCTCAGTTCAGACAATAAGAGAGTAAAGCAGTGGAGACAGAAATAAGTCTCATATTTGTGTATCAGTGGTCTATCAGAAAAACACCTGGTAAAATCAAAGCTTAAAATCTGAGCTAAGAAGTTAATCTGTTTATACACAAGGAGGCAGAGGGTAGAACCAATACCAACTAAATTATCTGCCAGGTAAGGAGGTCCTGCCTCATTTAATCATGAGGAAAGGAAAAAAAGGAGATAGATAGAGAGAAAAATATTGAAGATCAAGATAAGGAGAAAAGTAATTGGAAAACTCAGAAGAAAAACATAATTCCAAAAATATGTACAGAAGGATCAGAGGAAAATTTGAGGAAACTGCATAGAATCTTTAATAAAGAACAAAACTGCATGCTTTATAAAGAAACAGGAGAAGTATTCAAGAGAAGGGAAGTTGAAATTCAAAACCAAGTGGGTAATGATATGCAAGGTAAAGGAGATAGGGAAATATATTAAGGAAAATACAAATTGTGGGACCAAAATTCACACTGGAAGCAGTACAAAAAAGAATCAGTTCTACAGAAATTTAAATCAGTTATTATTAGAAATAAAAGTTTGAGACATACTTTCAGAATTCAGAAGGAAAGTGAAAAGTAAAGGAGAGGCAACTATAAGAAACATCAACATGTAAAGAAGGATGAGTACCAAACCCTAAAATACAGATAGTTGTTCCTGAACGAAAGACGAGATTTTTAAAAATGGCAAAATAATTGATAGTCTAAAAGAAAATCACTCTTGAAAAAATAAGGATTATTTTTGCAAACTGAAAGAGTTCTTAACATTCCAAACAAATGCAAACAAACAGCAATGCAAACCTAAGTACCCTTAGCAGACATTTTAGAATTATAAGAATAGAAGAACTGTACAGGTACGTACAGAGATACAATGGCTAAGATGACACAAATTTTTACACACAGCCTCACTGCTATCTTCACATGAATACAACAAAAAGATATCTGCGGATATGCAAGTATTAAGATGGCGAGCAGAACATAGTGTTGAGCTCTACTTCACCATGAAATTTCAATAAAATGACATCCAGTAAAGGAATTTTAAGACGGCATGAATTCACAAGAACAGAGGGAATGGGAACCAACAAAAGCTAAAAAATTTTGGATTCTGGAAAGCTGAAGAAGTAAAACTGACATAACTGGCCCAAGAAACATGAATCATTAATCTTGAAGGTAGAAAAAATGATAGGAAACTCAATTTACATTCAAAACTTCCCAAAATTGAAGAAATGGCAGAAGTGATACCTGTGGGATTGAGATGTAAAAAGCAGATTAAAAAATGGAGGACTTGTTGAAAATCTGGTTAAAAACAAACAGACCCCTCTTACTTTAGGACACTCCTCAAAGGTGGGTAACTAACTTGTTCACCACTGTGGAAGCAGATTTGAGTGTCCCTCCCCAGAGAGGCTAAAATATTCTCAGGACTGCACTGCTCACAGCGGAGGACTGGACATGTCTACTATAATCAATATTGTGAGTTCTCGGACTGGGTGAGGCTGATGTAGACGCTCAAAACAAGAGAATTAAATTATGGTTAAATATTGCTGCATTCATCATTTTTTCTTCACCTGTACCTCCATATTTTGACAATCAACTATAGTCCACCCATGTAGGAGACTTGAAGATTCATTTTTTTCCTGGGGAATCTGACTACTTCAAAGGACATGAAAGGAAAGTTTCCTAGTGAGATTTTCCAGGATGCTGACAAAAATGTATGATTCTCACCCACCCAGAGGGAGCGTCCAACCAGGTTTGGGGCACCATTCTAAATTATGAACAGATATCCAAACATTGACAAACATTTAAGGGAAACATTTTATATGGAAACAGGGACTAATATAGAAAAAACTACAGCAATCTCGGGCTATACAAGGAGAACAAACTTTAAATAACTATCAGTAGTATCCTCTGAAGTAAGTTTCAACAATGCCAAACCTGCAACAGCTTGCTCTACAAAAACAAGTGTCTAAATCCCCATGTTTTGAGAGACAACTGAATAACTGGGAGTTCTCTGAATGAACCTCCATGTAAAACACAAAACAGAGCAAGTAATAAAAATGTGCTAATTTGAAGATTATACTTAGTTTTATTAAAATTTGGCAGGAAACACAGCAACTATTATTAAATTCTCCACATGGCGGACACTCTCATTGCCCTGCTCTCTGGATACCACTGCCACAAAGTCCTATTCAGAGTTAAATGAACAGTTATTTGCTTATTATTAAGAAAGTCATGTCTCAGGAGAGGGCGAGAATTACCCCTAGACTGAACTCTCCTTCCATCCAGCCTAACAAGACATAAAAACAAGAATTAAAAGGATCACTTTCCAAGTAAAGTAACTGCATCCCTGAATGACGAAAAACCTACTTAGAGGAACACAAAAATATTCAGAACCTAACAAGTAAAATTCATTGTGTCTGGTATCTAATAAGACACTAACAGGAATGCAAAAAAGCAGGAAATCATGACCTAGGATGGAAAGAAAAATCAATTAATTGAATTAGAGGAACATTTGTAAAAATAATGGCTGAGAATTTCTCTAATTTGATAAAACTATAAACTCACAGAGCCCAGAAGCTCAAGGAATCCCAGCACATAAATAAACAAGCAAGTAAATAAATAAATACCAAAGAACATCATAAACAAATTTCTTAAAATTGATGATGAAGGGAAAAAAGTAGCAAGAGAGAAAACACACATTACACACACAGTAACAAAGCTAAGAATTACAGCTGAATTTTCATCAAAAACAACGCAAGCAAGAAGTCAGTTGACTAACATCTTTAAAGTCTTGTGGCAACGGTAGGTTGTGGGTGTTGTGTGGAACTTCCTAACAAAAATATCTTTCAACCATGAAGGTGAATAAGACTATTTCAGATATACAAAATCTGACAGAACTCATCGCCAGCAGACCCACACAAGTTGAAATATTAAAGCAAGCCCTTCAGGTAGATTAAATTATGGATCCAATCAACTGAACGAAGAGCATCAGAAATGGTAACAACATGGGTAAATATATGTGTTTTTTTAGTATTCAAATATTTTTAAAAGTTACTTGATTGTTTAAACAAAAATAATAACAATGCAGTGTGGTATATACAACATACGTAAAACTAAAATGTATGTCAACAATAGCACACAGGTCAAGAGGGGAGAAAAGAAAGATAGCAAGTAAGATTCTTATACCACACAGGAAGTGGTATGATATCATTTAAATTTAGACTGTGATAAGTTAAAGATGCACACTCTAAACCTTAAAGGAGTCGCTAAAATAACAAAGCACAGATTTATACCTAATAAGCCAACCAAGGAGATAATATGGAATCATAAAAAAATTCCACTAATTCAAAAGAGGGAGGAAAAGAGAACAAAGAACAGGTGGGATGACTAGAAAACCAATAGCAAGAGAACAAATGGGAAGATGCTATTATAATTCTAAAATGTTGACTAGATGTACTTAGGTTTGCATAGTTATTTATTTGCATCTGTTGGGAATGTTGAGATCTCTTTCAATTTATAAAAGATAATCCTTACTTTTTCAAGTTATTTTCCCTTAGAATATCTTAAGATAGGCTAATTTAGCAACATATAATACTAATCTCTTTTGCACACGGCACACATACCCCCTTTAAAATAAGGAAAAGACTCTAAATGCAATTCAGTGCTAAGTAACAAACTAGAAAGGAAAACATATTTAATATACTTAAGATAAAGAGACATTTTAATATCCTTTATATATTGAGTTTTTACAACGAGAAAAACAAAAGGGATCGCCAAAAGAAAAACCTGCAGCAATTTTGAACTAGGCAGCAAATAGGAGTGAAGATTTACAAAAGAACAACAAATACCTGATGAAAGTATGAAGAATATCAACCATTCCTAATTTTACAAGTGCAAATTAAAATAAGTTATTCTGCCTAACAAATCGACATTATTATAAATTGCACTGTTCGGTTTTGCCAAAGCGAAGGGGAAAAAGTCACCTTCACATAATTCTACAGAGAGTGTAATCAGACTGCAAATAAATAATTACTGAGCATCCATTATTAGGTGTCAGACATGAAGTGCAAATTGTATTTTTGTGAAAATTTTTCAATAAGTCATGCCTTATCTCTCAGGACTTCTAAAGACTGGAATTTGTTCTATGGGAAAAAAAAGTTGAAAAACTGTAAAGATTAAATTGATAAGCTACCTCATTTTAAAACTAAAAAAATATAACAAACAAGACAAATGTCTAACTGCAGAGAATTGATTAGCCAATTGCGACATTCACACAATGGAATATAATATAGTCCCTGATTTTGTAGAAAAATGGTTTTCAAACTCTTCTATAGCTGCTGTTTGTCAAGAGAACAATTTAGAAGCAATAAAATAATGAAAAACATGAAATTGTAGCTTTCCGAACAAAATGGGGACAGACAGTGAATCCCCATCTGCTAAGACCAAGTTCATTGCATACATGGCTTGAAAATCAGTACTAATGCAAATAATTAATGAAAAATTTTGTTTTTTGTACATATATGCATTATATATGTACACAGATACATACATACACATATATATGTATATAGATACACACATACACATATAACTTTTAAAATAAATTATATAGAGTAAAAATAGGTATTAGAATATGAGATACTTTTTAAAATATATATATTTCAAACACGAAAAAGATTAGAAGACTAAGTACTATAATGACTCCAATAACTTCCACTTGTATTTCCACTTCTAATACTATCAATATATGTCTTGAATCCCAACTTCTCTCTTGAACTCAAAACTTCTATATTCAAGTATAAACTTAACATGTTCAAATATAGAAGTCTCTCTGTTTTTTTTTTCTTTTGTAAGGAAGATTGGCCCCGAGCTAACATCTGTGCCATCTTCCTCTATTTTGTATGTGGGATGCTGTCACAAGACGACTTGATGAGCGGTATGTCAGTCCAGGCCTAGGATCCAAAGCCACAAACCCTCACTTACCAAAGCAGAGGGCCAACTCAACCACTATGCCACTGGGCCACCGCCCACAAAACAGAACTCTTAATTTCCCTTTCTTTAGCCCCCTTCCCAAAATGACTGCTCCTCTAGTTTTCCCATTATGAGTAAGCAAAAATGTCATTTTTCTTTACTTTGATTTTAACCTTTCACTATCAGCCTTCATGCGAGCAGCGCCATCTCTGCCTGCAGACATATGCCTACGCTGACCTTTTATCTTCCCCAGCGCTCCTTGCACTCTTGCGCTCTAAACTCCATTCTCCACACAGCAGCCAGAGTTATTTGTTAAAACTACAGATCCAATCACATAGATCCCTTGCTTGAAATTCACCAATGGCTTTCCACCATATTTAAAATCAAATCCAAACTCCTTACCACAGCATCAAGAGCCTCCGTCATCTGGTCTCCGCCCATGTTACTGACCTGAGACGTCGTGCTGCCCACTTTACCCACTAACCTCAAGGCCGCAGCGTCAAGCAGGCCAAGGGTGTTCTCACCCAAGGGTGTTGCCTTCGCTCTTCCTAGAAAGCACCTTCTCAATATCCAGCTCTCTCCTCAGAGTGGCCGCTGACAGCTTCTACATGAGCACTGTCTTCCCAGCCCTTGCGTGCCCTACACACCGACATGTCAGAAATTTGCCCTCATATATGGCCCCTGTCTGAATTCATATTTCTTATTTTCCTACTGATTTATTGAGTGGCAATGATGTCTAATCGAAAATCTGAGCCCTTAACAACCATATTGCTTAAATATCAGCAATACCATAGTTATATCTGGGCGCTGACTTTCATGGTCTTCCTTGTGCTTGTCTACATTATCCAAATTTTATATGATTGATAAATATCAGTTTTAAAGCCAGAATAAAAAGTTCATATGTATAAAACTTAAAATAACAATGGTAAAGCTTAAGGTGAGCAAGAGGAGAGGCACTTTCCTTGAGAATTTTATTAAGTCATTCCCTCGATTGTGGGCAATTTTAGAGGCAATGTTTGATTGAGTGGAAGATCAAACGGGAAATTTATTGTATAAGAAGAGAAAATCATAAAAAAAGAGCTGTTGGTATATCTGGAAGAAACTGTAGAGGTTAATCAGACTTCCGAAAAAGAGGCCAGGAAAAACAGGGGGAGAAAAGTGGTTTGACTCTTGCTGGCTTGAGCGATTTGCATACTTGAAGCCACAAGGGGGAGGAAGCCAAGAGCACAGTGGGAATTGAACTGAAGATCAATAGTCTATAGCAGAACCTCCATTCTCTGTTGCCCTGCCAACTGGTTCCCACTGGAGTGCGCAGCACTCTAAGAAAGTACGTAGTAATTAGAGGTGGGGCTTCATGCTGTCTAGTTAAACTTGTTTTACATAAGGGACTGGGGAGAGGGTTGGAGATCTTTATAACTTGAAGAATTAAGTTAAGACTTTGGCTTATGTCTAAAAAAGTTATAATTGAGTCGCTGTGCTGGAGAGAGCGCCTGGCTTTCTAATTCTCTGGAAAGGAATAAACCTCACGGTTACGTAGCCACATTGTTGTCCTGGTTTTACGCACCGGCTTCTCTGCCAGTAATAGGAATCATAGACTGAAAGAAAGTGGATGCTCGCTGGGGCCCTTGGTGGCTTCTCCCGGGTGCAGCGAGGAAGGGCAGCCAGAAA
Source organism: Equus przewalskii (assembly GCF_037783145.1). Lineage (NCBI taxonomy): Eukaryota > Metazoa > Chordata > Mammalia > Perissodactyla > Equidae > Equus > Equus przewalskii. Next base: position 87,717,076 of record NC_091831.1, read on the forward strand.
CTTGGGGCCTTCTCCTTGCCCGTACTGTTAGGAGGGTTTACTCTGCCCAAAACGGGATGAGGAATAGAACAAGGTGATGAGAACTTTAAAAGTCAGTGACTGACTTTTGCAATGACAGCATCCTTGACATATCAAATGACTGACAAAATGATAGCGCCTTTTCAGACAGAACAGGGCACCTGTTACTAACACAGGGTGCCCTGTAATGTCCACCTCTGCAGTAACCCCCCAAAAAAGAGGAAAACTTGCTGAATGCTGTTGAGTACCTTGACACTTTTCCATGTACAACTTTTAACGGCCATCCACCTCTCCTTTCCCTACAATGTTAGAGCTCCTGCCCGTGTCCTGAAAATCAATGTTCCCTTGAATGAAACTCAAATTCAACAGATAATTGCAGAAGTCTTGAAGAATAAGAATTGATCTCTGAAAAATGGCCTCTTTCCTTTTACTTTAAGAACAAAATCCATTCTAGTTAAAGTTTTATTTCCTTTCCATTCAGGAAGTTTTCCCTCTCTCTAGTAGCTTAGCACCGCTCATGTGAGAGTTGGCGATCACTGGTACTGGGAATGATCAAGAGTGATGGGCCACTTTGTCATACCAAGCCTTTAAATATATTTATGTTAGAGTCGACACACTGCAGTGTATGAGTCTAAGAAGAAATTCAGAGGAGCGGCTTCCCCAGCACCTCTCGCCTAGCTTAATCACTTCACTTAAGCTCAGAGCAACCCAGGATTTCCATCCATCACACAGGACTAATTGCAGTTGATACCTTTCTTTCCAAGAGGGATGCTGTGATCATTATTCGGATAGCATGGGTCAAAAAGCTAAGGATTTAGTGATGGCAGGCACATTATTGAAAAGTAGTGAATGGTAGTCGAAAGGAGAACGGACTTGCAAGGAGACAGACCACGATTTGACATCCAACAACTCCATTTCTTAGCCAACGAAAGTATAAAATTCACTTCACCTCTCAGAGCTTCAGCTTCCTTATCAGTAAAACTGGGAGAAAATTATCCACCTTGGGCAGGTCCATGTGAAGAGTGTAGCTCCTATATGCGAGGTGCTGGCCCACTAAGGATAGGAAATAAAGAGAAGCAACCATTTCATGTATTTTATGCCTCACTTACCCTGTAGCAAGTGGTTCTGTGTAGAAGCCATTTAAAACGAGATTGCATGCCCCCTGAAAGCTGGGACCCATGGTTTGTGTTATCATATCATCCACACAAATTCCGAGAACAGAGCATTCTTCCTAACAGACCACCTCAATCCATAGTTGTGAAATGAATAACTGATAACTCAGGTCCCATAGTCTCGTATACCATCTCTAAGCTGGTGACTCTCAATTCTTCCAGCACCAACTCTTTCCTGGAGGTTCAGATTCACTTATTCAATGGCCTGTTTGACATCCCCACCTGAATTCCTCCTATCTTTTAAGATGTTCCCAACAGAATTCTTAATTTTTTAAATCTCCCCCATATTCTTTCCCTCACCAGTCTTTCTCTTTCAGCAAATAACAAGATAATCCATCTTGTGCTTAAGAAAGAAAGGCTTTACCAATGTCTAAACTCACTAACAGTGTATTATAATGTATATTTTCCTACATCCCTTAGGACACCAGGTATTACACATATTTTTAAATTCTGCCAAATTGATATTTGTTCTAGTTAATATTTTTTAATAGTGAGCTTCATCTCCTCACTGACCATCAGTAAGGCTTCTACTTCATTCAAATACCAGGGCCTGGCTCAGACACTGAAAATATTTCTACACTACCACCTGCACTGACCAAGGACTGATTGAATTTCAGTCTTTAGCCTTAAAATATTCTCTCCACTAGTCCACATTTTAGAAGAACCCTGCATTTAGAGGCAAATATCTTGCTGTTCCTTGAGTTCTTCCAATTGATAACACTGATTTTTCCCACTTATGTTCCATTCTTGTTGCTGCTTTGGTGAAGAACACAGGACAGAGAACTACATATTAAAAAATGTCGTGCAGAGCCCATTTTTATGATACCTTCTGTTTACAGGTGCTTTCTGATTTTCAAGGCCCTGACAAAGTATTCATTATCATATCACATTTACAGGAACTTTCAGAATTTCAAATCTGCTTCCTGTTTATATTTTCTTGTGATTTCCTTTTCTTTGTGGTGTTTGCCCCAAACACAGTTTACCTCCTCTCCCAAGCCATCAGCATGCTGGGGGGGAGGGGGCGGGGTCAAAGCAACGCTGGGAAACAGGGCCTCAGAGTAAGTACATTATCTTCTTTCAGATAATCACTCAGATAATGTACTTAAGTGATTCTGTGATATTTAGGGGGTGAAATACGATTTGCCCGTTTAATAATTTTTTAAAAAGGCTAATTAAATTCATGCTTGTCAACTTATGTGGAAATACAGAGCTTAAATTCTTGCAGGCTCTGTCAGCTCAATAAATGTCCACTCAAGAAAAACAAAAACCAACAATAAACAATTGCTCACAGGAATCTCTAGACTCACTTCAAATGCTTCTTTATGAATGAAGCCTTTCCACCAACTTTCAGTGAAATGAAATTTGGATTTAACCCTCCACTCAATTCCTAGAACCCTCTCCATGTGACCTGAGAGCACATAACTTTATATTTGAGTTAATCATGTGTCTTTTCCCTTTCTAATTTGTTTAAAAGAGTGATCTGTTTTTACTTGTATTAACCCTCTTCCCAGAAAACCTAGAAAATATCTTGCAAAATGTTAGATAATACCATTTTTCACTTTCTTCTATTCTGTACCACATCTTGCAAATTATATTTAATCAAAATATATTGTATGCCTAATATGTACCAGGGATGGTGCCAGATGTTATGGGGCTACAAACCTAAATAAGGCATGATTTCTATTTCTTAGGCTCTTTTGGCTTAATCATAGAGGCAGAAAAGTAAAATACCTTTAAAATACTCTGTACAAAGTCCTACAAGTGGAGTGAACCCAGAGCACTCTGGGAGAACAGAGGGTCGGGTCATCAAGGTAACCCGGAGACGATGGAGAAATAAAGTCCACTGGAACTGAATCTTGAAGAATAAGTAGACAGAATAACAGAACAAGAGCATGACAAACAAAGGGAGTAGTAGTTATAGAAACAATCAGGAATGGCTTTACATGCCAGATGAATTTCCTGAATGCAATGGAGAACCATTGCACTGTAACCCATCCATGCATGTCTGTCCTTGAGCCTAGCTTCCTAAGCTGTGCGATCAGCAATGTTACTTTCACATGACATATTTATTCTGTACCTTGTGGCCTTCATGGAAGTCTTTGCACTGTTAGATTAAATTAAATCATGATTTTTCTGTTAGATTAAATCAAATCATGATTTTCATAGTTGGCCTTAGCATTCTACATTTTTATTTTGTTTTGTTTTCCTTCCTCCTAATGCTCAGAGAAAATAAAATCTGAAGCATAGACAAAACAACCATCTTCAGCCAGAGACTCATTTTCCTCTCGTTCCTCACTTCTCCTGCAGCATGTGGGGGGAATTCTTGTCATGTATTTTTCACTCCTTCACCTGAATGGAAAGCTGAGTGAGTCAACGAATCCCCATGAGAGATTTTGTTTCCAGTGTGCAAACGATCCGGTTGAAGAAAAGAAATCCTCTTATTTTAATCAAGTGAGAATGGTTAAAAAAAAAAAGAGAGAGAGAGTGATCTAATTCCCACAAAAGTAATACACCACATCTCTCAGGATTTCAAGAACAAGCATTTGTGGCATTTTGCTTACATGTGAAGAAGTACAGAATCCCAAAGGAATGATCTCAATGTAAAAGGAGAGCTGGTTTGACAATAAATTTGCAAAGTCTCCATTCACAATTGGGATCAGCTGTGGTCTCATTAAACTCAACAGTTGGACCATTTAGAGAAGAATATACATCCAATTTATCTAAACAGATGTAATTCATGAAAAGCCTTGAGATTTTAACACCATAAACACCTCTCTTAAAGAGTTTCTTTTTTTTTTTTAGTCTTTTAAATACAACACACACAGACACGCACGCACACAGACACAAATATGCATGTACAAACCTGCTCTCCCAGACACACACACCATGAAGCACCACCTGGAAAATCAAGCCATGCACTGTCTAATGGATGCCATAGACAATTACAGGAGACCCATTAAAAACCATGGCCAAAAATGTTATTCAAACATTCAATGAAAATTAAATTTAGAATCATCTTTGAGAAAATATAAACAACTACTTTCCTTAACGAAAATTAGCTTCTTCAATGGACAAACAGGATATTAAGCCACTTCTCTTAATAAAAAGACTTGGGAATAAAATGTTAATCTCTAAATATAACCCCGGTACGTTGTTTAATTCACTGAAGCTATGTTCCTTACCATGATCCAGTTACCATCCCAGTAAGACAACACATTCCTCTTGTAATGTATGGAGATCAAGTTTTCTAAACAGCCTCACCAAATGGAGCTGACTGCAACCACAACCATAATGGGGCACAAAGGAGGAGAATGAGCTGGACAACCCCACACAGCTTCTGATCCTAATCACATTCTTTTATCCTCCCAGGTGTAACAGTACCACGGGCATGACTTTCTCCTTGCCCGAAATGTCCCTTGTTAATGCTTGGGTTGGATTCTTAAAACACTTGAAACATACTATGAAACTGGAAGATCCCTATTCCATCTGTTCCATTTCCTAGGAGATAGACTTCTGTTCAAATTTCATAATTGGCAAGGAATTTTCTATACCTCCTTAAATGTACCTTACTCTCCAGTCACACTATACACACTCTGCAATAATATCCATTTCTGCCATTTTATCTATTTAGTATTCCTTGCCCCTCTTCTGTTTGGATTCTCCCCCATTCTGCCTAGTTAATATTCCATTTCTCCCTAACAGACCTCCTTGATCTCTTGGAATGGGCACTCCATAGATGCGTTGACTCGATGCCACAATAGTATAAATGACTTCAGGGTTAACTTATGAATAGCTGTATTTTGCAAACTAGATTTCCTTAGACACAAACCTCTAACCTGCTATCAGTGTGACCTTGACACGAGGCAAGAGATTAATAAGAAAAAAAATCTGAGATGCTGGTTATTTCCTTTAACAAGTCAGCAACCTGTTTCTCTGGCTCATTTTGTATTAGAGATGGAACAGTATTTCTGGGACAAGATTTGTAGCTATTAAATAGCTTTTTATACTTTTAAATGACTGTTTGGTTAAATGCAAAAGCAATCTACTTTCTTCAAGAGCAAGACAGCCATTAGTCAGCTCACTCTTGAGTTACATTTGGCCTTAAATTTTGACTTGCAATATTCTCCATTATTACCGAATGACAAATTACAATAGGAAAATATACTTCTCTTTCCTATAAAGTCTGTGTATTTTAAACGGGCTTAGCAGTGCTTAATAGTACATCCAAAGATACCCAAAGTCAATGTACCCCGAAGCGAATCACAAGAATGTTGGACAACTTCATAACGACCATCAAATCATTGTCATTACTACAGACAGGGCCTCTTGCCAATGCAGTGACAGGTAGTTTAAAGAAAATTAAGGAATAAGTTAAAATATTTTAGCTCAACTGTTGCCATGGTAACCCCATGTATAAACTACTATGAATTTCTACACAGTTTATTCGTACGAGATAATAACAGTCGGTGCTTCCAACTTAAATTTACTTGCATTGCAGCTTTACGCTGATGATCATACCTGTATTATTAACAGTCACTAGAAATGTAACAAACTATAAAAGTAATAGGCACCTGAAACACAAGAAAGAACCTGATCTTAAACTCCATGGATCTTCTTCGAAACTATTCTGGTAGATAGACACCATGGCAGCTAAAGTTTGAGTGAGGGGATAAATTCTGCAAATCCTGAATTCTGGAATTTCATTTGAAATTTCTTCTTTATAGACCTCTTTATGGAAATGTTTACCCAAGTGAAATTTATATTAATAACAGGACACATCACAAAATACAAGGACAGTATTAAGAGGACCATTGATGTTAATTAAGAGAAGAGAAGCTGTCATATAGTTACTGAGCATCTACTAATGGCAGACTTCACAGAGGCTCACATCATCCGAGGAGACAAACTTTATCCTATAGTGTTTAGATGAGGAAGCTGAGGCTTAGGAATTATATTAATTGGACCTGCGATCCAGCTGCTAAGGAGTAGAGCTGATACTGGGATCCAGCTATATCTGATTTTAAAGATAGAGGGGGCACAATAAATATTTCTGGGAAGAAATAAATTAAAACTTTATAAACAATCTATTTAAGTGTAAATAATTAATATTATTCTTTCTGAGAATTCAAAAAGTTAAATTTTGTGTAAAAGAGTTTCATGTCCAAATTAATAAAGACACTGTCCACTCCAGTTCCACAAACAGAGAGATGGCCACATCCTATGAAGAAAGGAAAGTCTCTATTTCAACACTGAGCTATATATCATTTCCCCTGCATTTCTGTATTTTAAGGTATTTTTCTATTGAACAATTATTATCATGTAATTCAGAAAATAAGCAATTACTTTTATAGTAAAAAAGATGCAGATAAATGTGAAGACGGGGAGCAGCTGAGGTTAGGAGAGAGGACTCTGTTACCCTGTTTTCTGTATATTTCTATAACTCTCTATCCATCTATATTGAACTTTGATGATTTTATAAATAGAAGAAACAAAAATCTTGTAAATAAAATGCATATGCATACACACATAGTAAATAAGGCCACATGATTTGGGGTCACCAGTCAGTATTGTTTTAATTGAATAAATGGCTGTATAACAAACCTGAAACAAACTCACAGGCTGCCTCCATCAACAAGGTGTAAAATATTGCTGTGTCACACCGCCTGTCTCCCGCCGCCTTTGATTATATGCCTCACTCAGCCATCATAAATAAGATATCAAATTAGCAGGTACATGTCAGCATTAAGCCATTGTCTCTTTATTATGGTATGTTCATAATTAGCATTTATGCAACAGCCATATCAGAGCTGGTGAAGCCTGGGGCCCAGTGGAGAGTGCGTATGGCATTTCCTTATCTCTCTTTCATAATTACAGTAATATATGACACAGTAGACAGGAGATTAGTGATATTTCATCAATACAATAAGCACCTTTTCAAATAGCAGTCTCAGTTCTCTATGATACATTATATCTATTTTTTAAAGGTAAATGGCAGGTGACATCAGCAAGATGGCCAAATGAAACATCCCTCATCACATCCACCATTAACAACAATTTGGCAAGCAGCCATGGACAAAAGTGTCTTTGTGGAACTATAGGATCCAGCACCACATGCCAAGGGGGCTGGGAGAAGTATCACCTATCCATGTGTCAGGCAATAGGTATATAGATCTCCATGCCGCCGTGGACTCTACAGTGACCTGTGAACCAGCTACAGCCCCTCTCAGCCACGGTCCAGGAGGCTCTGGAGAACACTGTCTTGGATAATCATTCATGAACAAGAAAGCCTTTGTGGAAGTCCAGGAGTCCAGCAGAGATGTTCCAGCACACCGCTGGGACACAAAAACATTGAAGTGAGTAAGAGAACAGTTTAACTTTACCCACATCACCATTCCCCCAAGGCAGCACAGCTTAGTGCTAAGAGAGATCTTCCTCAGCCATGATTTTCCCTGTGGGGGAAAGTGAGAGTGTGTGAGTGAGCCCTGTCTTCTCCAGCTGTGCAGGACACTGCCAAAGACGCCCATTTCTCTCTCATCTCATCCAGAGTAGTGAGTCATGATCTTCGCAACTAGGAGACAGGAACAGGTTATGAATGGAAAATAGGACTCTCAGAGGATACTAAAGGGACGTGGATCCCACTAATCATGTAATGGACTCCATCAAGAAGACTGTCCACAAGACACTAGCGACGCTATGCCCATGGATTCCACCAACTGGCCCATGGGTACCTCCAGCACTCTGCATACCTCACCTATTGACATCCCCACCTTGCTGGCAGCTCCCTGTACATGCTCCTGCTGATGCTGTAAGCAAGCTTTGGCAGATGACTACTGAGCATGCACAGAAAATTGTCTCAAATCTGTAAGTCAGGGAAAGGCCACAAACTTGAGCCTTAGTGCCGTCTTTAAGAAAGCAAAAAGGAGGCTATCAGCACCCAACGTCCTGTGTTGCAGGAATGAGAGCAGAAGGAATTCTGCCACAAGAGGGAGAAAGAAGCGTGGAGCAAGCATCTCCAGAGAAGGTCCTGGAAAGTCTCAGAATCCTCGTCAAGACTGACAGAAGGTATTTCCCTCCTAAAGTCAGTCAGTAAAGACTGGAAGAGGTGACTGCTACTTCAAATGTGAAGACAGCAAGGCAAGACTTTAAGAAATATGAAAAATCAAGGAAACATGACACTCCCAAAGAATCATAGCAATCTTCCAGTAACCAAACCCAAGGACATGGACATCTACAACTTATCCAACAAAGAATTCAAAATAGCTGTTTTAAGGGGGCTCAATGAGCTACTAGAAAACACAGAAGACATTTATATGAAAGCAAGAACACAATCCACAACTAAAATGAGAAGTATACAAAGAGATATAAATCATAAAAAAAGAACCAAACAGAAATTCTGGAGCTGAAAAACACAATGAATGAAATGTAAAATGCAACACAGAGAATTAATGTAAAAATGGATCCAGCACAAGGAAAAACCTACAAATTAGAAGACAGGACCTTTGAAATTAAGTTAGAGGAGAACAAAGAAATAAAGAATGAGAAAGAGTGAAAAAAGCCTATGTGATGGATGTGATACTATCAAAAGTGAATTATTGGAGTCCCAGAAGGAGAAGAGAGGGAGAAGAGAGGAGAAAGCTAATTTAAAGAAAAAGTGGCTGAGAACTTCTTAAATTGGCAGAGAGACTTGGACATCTAAGTTCATGAACCTCTTTGGTGCGCAAATTCAACTTAAAGAGATCTTAATCCAACACATGTTTTTTTTAAAAATGTCAAAAAACAAAGACAAAGAGAGGACCTTAAAAGCCACAAGTGAAAAGAACCTTGTAACTTACAAGAGAACCTTCATAAGGCTATCAGCAGAAATCTCAGCAGAAACTTTACAGACCAGGAAGGAGCAGAATGACATATTCAAAGTGCCAAAAGAACAAAACTGCCAACCAAGGATACCTTTCCTGCAAAGCTGTCCTTCAGAAATGATGGAGAGATCAAGGCTTTCCCAGAGAAACAAAAGCGGAGGGGGTTCATCACCACTAGACCTGCCTTATTAGAAATGCTGAAAGGAGGGCTTCAGGTCAAAATGAAACAATACTAATTAGTAACATGAAAACGGGAAAATATATAACATACTGATAAAGGTAAGTATATAGTCAAATTTAGAAAACTCTAATACTATAATATGGTGGAGTGTTAACCACTTAACTTTAGGATGAGAGTTAAAGGACAAAAGTATTAAGAATGACTATAGCTACAATAAGTTGTTTATGAATATATAATATAAAAAGAGGTAAATTGTGATATCAAAAACATAAAACGATAGAGGTAAAAAGGTAGATTCTTTTTCTTTTTTTTTGGTGACAAAGATTGTCCCTGAGCTAACATCTGTTGCCAGGTGAAATTTTGTATGTGTGACACCTTGATGAGCAGTGTGCCGGCCCACACCTGGGATCCACCCATGCACCCTGAGCCACCAAAATAGAGTGTCCGAACTTAACTGTCATGCCACCAGGCTGGCCCCAAAAGGGTAGAATTTTTGTATGTGATCCAAGTTAAGTTGTTATCAGTATAAAAATAGACTATTATATCTATAAGAGACTACAATGAAGAATTAAATGCCAACAAATTGGATCACCTAGAAGAAATGGGTAAATTTCTAGAAACATACAACTTACCATGACTTAATCATGAAGAAATAGAAAATCTGGCCAAACCAATAACAAGTAAGGAGGTTGAATCAATAATCAAAAACCTCCCAACAAAGAAAAGCCCAGGGCTGGAGGATTTCACTGGTGAATTCTATCAAACATTTAAAGAGGAATAAATGCCCATCTTTCTCAAACTCTTCCAAAAAATTAAAGAGAGGAAAGCACTCCCAAACTCATTTTACAAGACCAGAATTACCCTCTACCAACACCAGATAAGGACACTAACATTATTATATAGAAATATAAGAAAATCTGCCTAGTCACTAAATATGATGAAGTGTTCCAATAATGTCCCATACATTTTGGAAATACAGTCATGCGCCACTTAATGACTGGGATATGTTCTGAGAAATGTATCCTGAGGCAATTTTGTTGTTGTGTGAACATCATAGAGCGCACTTACACAAACCTAGATGGTATAGCCTACTATGCACCTAGACTATATAATTCTAATCTTATGGGACCATCATCGTATATGCAGTCTGTAGATAAATTAGATGCAATATCAATGCAAAATTTCTCACTAAAATAATAAACCAAACTCAGCAACACATTAAGAGGATCATACACCATTATCAAGTGGAATTTATTCCTAGCATTGCAAGGATGGTTCAATACATGCAAATTAATCAATGTGCTGTACCACATTAACAGAACAAAAGATAAAAACCCTATGATCATCTTAATAGATGCAAAAAAACCATTTGATGCTGGACAACATCCTGTCATGATTAAAACTCTCAATAAATTGGCTATAGGACGAAGGTACTTCAACACAGTAAAGGCCATATATCACAAGCCCACAGTGGACATCATACTCAATGGTGAAATGTTGACAGCTTTTCCTCTACGATCAGGAACAAGAAGAGGGGCCACTCTCACCAATCCTATTCATCATAGTATCAGAAGTCATAGCTAGAGCAATTAGTCAAGAAAAAGAAATAAAAGGAGTCCAAATCAGAAAGGAAGAAGTAAAATTGTCTCTGTTTGCAGCTGACACGATATGATATATGGAACATCCTAAAGACTCCATCAAAAAACTGTTAGGACTAATCAACAAATTCAGTAAAGTTGCAGGATACAAAATCAATGCACAGAAGTCAGTTGTGTTTCTATATACTAACAATGAAATATCTGAAACAGAAATTAAGAAAACAATCCCATTCACAAAAGAGAATACTTAGGAATAAATTTAGTACTTAGGAATAAATAAAGAACTTAGGAATAAATTTAATCAAGGAGGAGAAAGATCTGTACACTGCAAACTATAAGACTGTGATGAAAGGAACTGAAGAAAACACAAATAAATGGAAAGATATCCTGTGTTCAGGTATCTGAAGAATTAATACTGTCAAAATGTCCATACTACCCAAAGCCATCTACAGATTCAATGCAATCTCTGTTAAAATATCAACGACATTTTTCACAGAAATAGAAAAAATAATCCTATAATTCATATGGAATCAAAAAGACCCCAAATAGCCATGATAATAATGAAAAAGAAGAATAAAGCCAGATGTATCAAACTTGCTGATTTCAAAGTACATTACAAAGCTATAGTAATCCAAAAAGTATGGTACTGGCATAAAAATGGACACATAGACCAATGGAACAGAATAGAGAGCCCAGAAGTAGACCCTCACAAATACGGCCAACTAATATTTGACAAGGGAGTCAAGAATATTTAATGGGGAATAGAGAGTCTCTTCAATAAATGCTGCTAGGAAAAAAGAAATTGGACCCCTATCTTACACCAGCCACAAAAATATCTCGAAATGGATTAAAGATTTAAATGTGAGACTTAAAGCCATAAAACTCCTAAAAGAAACATTGGGGAAAATCTCTATAACATTGGTCTTGGCAACAATTTTTTCAATTTGACACTAAAAGCATAAGCAACAAAAGCAAAAGTAAATACGTGGGATTACATCAAACTAAATGTTCTCTCACACACACAAAAAAGGATAAATATATAAGGTGATGGATGTCTTAATTAACTATTGACTAGATGAGGGAATCTTTTCACAATATATACCAAAGCAACGCAATGTACTCTTTAAATATTTTAAAATTTTACTTGTCAATTATACCTCAATAAAGCTTAAATTTCAAAAAAAAAAAAAAAGAATGAAAAGACAACCTATGGAATGGGAGGAATGGGAGAAAATATTTATATGCCTTCTATCTGATAAGTGTTTAATATCCAAAATATATAAAGAACTCATGAAACTCAGTAGCAAAAAAGTAAACAATCCAATTAAAAAATAGGCAGAGGACATGAATAGATATTTTTTCAAAAGGACATACAACTGGCCAAGAAGTACATGAAAAGATGCTCACCATCACTACTCATCAGGGAAATGCAAATCAAAACCACAATGACATATCACCTCACACCTGTTAGAATGACTATAATCAAAACAACAAGAGATAACAAGTGTTAGCAAGGATGTGGAGAAAATGGACCCCTTGTGCACTGTTGCTGGGAATGTAAATTGGTGAAGTCACAATGGAAAACAGTATGAATTTTCCTCAAAAAATTGAAAATAGAACTACTATATGATCCAGCTATGCCACTTCTGGGTATATATTCAAAGGAAATGAAATCATGATACTAACGCGATATCTGCATTCTCATGTTTATTGCAGCATTATCCACAATAGCTAAGATATGGAAACAATCTATGTCTATCTATCGATGAATAGTCAAAAAAGATGTGATGTGTTTATACATATATATATATATATATTTATACACACACAATGGAACATCATTTTTGACAACATATGAATCTAGAAGGCATTATGCTAAGTGAAATAAGTCACACAGAGAAAGACAAATACTGTGTGATCTCACTTATATATGGAATCTATAAAAGCTTAACTCATAGAAACAGCAGTATGGTGGCTGCCAGGGGCTGGGGTGGGGGAAATGGGAGATGCTGTTAAAGAACACAAACTTTCAGTTACAAGATGAATAAGTTCTAGAGATCTAATGTACAGATGGGTACTGGAGTTAACAATATTGATTATATACTCGAAAGTTGCTAAGAGAGTAGATCTTAAATGTTCTCACAGCAAAAAAGAAATCGTAATTATGTGAGATGATGGGAGTGTTAACTAACCCTATTGTGGTAATCATTTCACAATATATATGTGTATCAAATCATACGTTGTACACCTTAAATGTGCACAATTTACATGTCAATTATACCTCAATAAAGCTGGGGAGAAAAGATACCCTAGGATTTTTTTTCAGCAAAGGAAACAGGGACATCCTAGAATGATGGTTAGACTTTTCCCCCAATCATATTTCTGACAGTAGAGGTAGTTACAGCATTGTTATAGTACTCCAGAAGTCATATCTATGTAAACATCCAAGCAATTTGTTTCCCTGTAAATCTCAAGATACGTATCCGTAGTTAAAAAACTAGCACATGAACAAAGTTAGCTTAGCTGATGAAATCTGACACCATCATGAGGACTATGATGTGACATTAATGCAATGGGACCTCATTTGGCCCTTGCTTTTCAACATCTTCTAGCTCCACCTTGGAAGTAATTTCAGAAGCATAGGTTGAAGTGTTCTGCTTGGAAAACCAGCTGATTGCTATCAATTAGAAACATTTGATGTCTCTGTGCTTTCCTAAAAAGGCTTCATATCAGCTATTACTCTATGACTTCTAATGTTATCCAGCAACACATCTGTCAAAGCACGTGAGAGAATAAACAAGGAGGACATGGGCCAAATCTGGCTTGGCCCCTGTTTTTGCAAATAGAGTTTTTTGGAATGCACCCCTGCCTACTCATTTGCATACGTCCATGGCTGCTTTCACAGTCCAATGGTAGAGCTCAGTAGCTGAGACAGAGAGGTCATGACCCACAAAGCCTAAAACATTTACTCTCTGGTCCTTTACAGAAATAGTTTGCCCATGGTTGATTTACAATTACCTGATTATTTCCCGTGTCCCAGGCACTTATGCTAAGACTATTTTGTATACCATCTATTGAATCCCTATAGTAACCTCACAAGAAAGGGACTATAATAATTTGCCTTATACAGATGAGAAAGAATGAGGTCAATAGAGATTTATCCTTTCTCCAAACTCCCTTAGTTAGTAAGTCAGGGTTTGAATCCAGGTCCTCTGAGCAGACGCTATTCGCTGAAGCATTACATCAGGCAGCTTGTTCTCACAGGACAGTGATCATGGCAGGCTATTAAAAACTAGGTAGAATTCATTGAATGATGTTGGAGAGGAGGAGGAAGGAAAGGATGAGGTTCAGCTCACCCACTTCATCCAATAAGACCAGAGAGGATGAAACTGTATTAGATAAAGTCAACATACAATCTTAATGTCACAAACAAATGACAGATAAGTTAATGAGATGAGACATCCAACAGAGAAAGCATCAGAGGGAAAGCAAGATTGAAAAGATGGAGACCAGGGAGAGAGAGGCAGAGAGAGAAAACCAGGAAAGGAGAGTAGGGGAGAGATCCTGCTTCACAGAGCAAGCTCTGGGCCCCGCCTCCCATCTCATCCTTTTCATCTCTGTGTGCCCAGGTAGGCTTTCCTCTGCGTAAGGTTCCAAAGATCAGAAAGGAAGCATCCTTTCTTTCAATTATGAAAAAAATAAAAATAATAAAATAAAATAAAATAAGATTTCAATCACCATACCTGGAGACCTTTTCAAATTGATGCCTGGTCACGCATTATTTCCCTTCCAAGGCACAATGACCTCGGTGTGGCCCTGCAGGATCCCTAACAAGCCTGAGCAAGAACCTGTCCCTGCAAGATGTCATCTTCCTGGCCCTCTTTCCCCAGCCACCCTCTGCTCTTTTATATACCTCTCTGGCTTGGCCCCTTGGCTAAGCTGGGTTTGTGCATTTGTTTTTTTTTTTTCTTTTTTTTGTGCACCACATACTTTTGATCCTTGGCATACATTTTTGCTGTGTTCTGCACAAGGTGACTGAAAATCCTATCTGGCCTTTCTGTAAATTACTGCTTTGTCATTTTTCTTTCGGTCCTAACGAGGCTCGGGTTTTGTCAAGATTCTCTTTTCTAAAATAGAACTACTTCAGAACATAAGTAGGTCTTTCCTCTTTTTCCTTTCGGTATCATTATTTTGATATATACAATGTTAAAAAGACAGAAAAGGTCCTTGGCTTAGGAAAAAGCCCCTATTTTGTGAAATTAGCATGGAGCTCTTACAGACTGAAAACTCTGGCAAGGATAGCATGGAAACAGATGAAAGACATGCATTTTGCTGCTTTATGAAGT
Source organism: Equus przewalskii (assembly GCF_037783145.1). Lineage (NCBI taxonomy): Eukaryota > Metazoa > Chordata > Mammalia > Perissodactyla > Equidae > Equus > Equus przewalskii. Next base: position 87,732,247 of record NC_091831.1, read on the forward strand.
GATCCCGATGTCCAGGTGCCCTCTGCTCTGGAGCTTGTGATGTCTGTTCTTGTCAGCTCCCAGGCTTTGCTCGTTGGTTGGTTTGTCTGCTATAGGCTCAGAGTTTGGTTCTTGCTTTTAATGAGCAAGTTTTTGAAAATCAGTAGCGGTCAACTTTTAAAAAAACAAATAACCGTCTATATCCTGAGGGCCTCTTCAGAGATCAGAGAACACGCTGCCCCAGTGTGGCCACAAAAGGAGCAGGCTGGGCCTGAGCCGCCCCCTCTCAGCAGGGCTGGAGCACCCTGACCAGCCTCGCCCACACATTTGCATCACCTGCTGCCTCATGGGAGCTTTCAAGTCTTCAGGTCCTGCAAAAGTGTGATCAACCAGCCGTGGCCCAGCCACAGCCCCATCTGAACAGACACCTACTAGAAACGGGTTCTGGAGTCGCTGTGGCCTGTATTAACCCTTTCACCGCTAGACTGGACAGTGGTCCACGGGTCCCCACTGGAGGGGTTAGCCTGGTGGGAGCAGGAGGACGTGACAGACGCCCTTCAGCTGGAAATCAGTTCTACCTAGACTGTGGCAGAGGATCCTGGCATAGCTGGTCCAGAGTGGGCTCCGCCTCACTTAAGGACTGTGATTTAAATCTATGCCATTCCTCATCCACCCAAGGACGATGGAAAACAAGCTAGAGACAAGGGAGAATTAAAGGGAGGGCCAAAACTGGAGTGTTGACGAGGGTTTTTCCAAATCTGCACCAAAACAGTGTGTGACTTGCGTCATAAAAACCCTGTGGGAACACGCAGTCCACTTATTAAGCTGACATCCCACTAGGAAGCTTTAGGAAAACATCAGAGTTTTCTAAATTCCCAACATCCACTCTTAGGCTGTCAATATCTTAGAAAGAATGAGGCTCGATTCCCACGCCACACATTTCTATAGAAGAACTTTTTGCGGAAAGAAATAAAAAATCTAGTTAGGTTTCAAAAACATTTGCTTCAATTGAATTGATTTTTCTATGTAAAAGAAACATAAAAAGCTCATATCATACATAGCAACTGCTCACAGGCAATAAAGTACATGATAAAACGTCCAAAATCAACATCAGGAAACGTAATACAGCAATTAAATTTTAAATAATGACAAAAACAAAGTGAGGGCGGCCCAGTTAATCAACTATATTCGCTTTATAACTCTCTTATTTATCACATGACTCTACCAATATAATCAAAGTTATTGGGTAGCTCCTTAATTAGAAAATTATTTCTAAGGTATTAAAAATTATATTTAGAATTGTTGCCATGAAAGAGAAAACTAAACAACTGCGGATAATAACTTAGCACTCTGCAGTACACACCACTTGCAAGTCCCAAGCTGTATTTTAACTACTGTGCCCTGAAGCCCCAAATGGTTATTCCCTGGGGCCAAACACAGCTGGTGAGCAAATTTTATTAGTTAGATTTGGTGCTTTAACAAAATGAAATGTGAATGCTTTCGGTGGGGCCTGCGATTCTCAGTTGTGTCTAACTTCAGCATGTCTTAACACCTGATCCATCCCACACCACCTCTGATGGTGTCACTCGTTTATATCGTCTTTTTGGCCCCCTGAGTATAATGAATGATAGGCACACAGGAGGACACAAGAAGATGGGCGGATGGTGACACAGTTGGGAAGCAATACACTACAAAGAAGGAATTGGGGTTATTTAGCCAGGAGACAAAAAGGCATCTTCTTGGGACTTGAAGGTTTTGGCAGATGAAGAGCTGACACATTTCTATATCAGTGATTCTCAAGATGAGAATCAGCGTCATCAAGATCACCCAGAAGTGTGTTAGAAATGCAAAGTCTCAGGCCTTCCCCAAGCCCTATGAAAAATCAGAAATTGGGTAGGCCCATAATCTCCAGGTGATTCTGATGCACGCAAAAGTTTGAAAACATTCTCCTGGATGCAAAGCGAACAGCCAGGAAAAACAGGTAAAAAAGATAAGGCGAGATGTTTCAGCTTAAAGAATTTCAGTCAAAACCTTTTCTAGATCCCATATTATACAGCAGATAGGAGGGTGACACTGAAAGTGTCAACCAGAGGTCAGAAGGGATTCAAACAGCAGGGACGTTTTGAATTGTAGGAACTCAAAGGAACTTTCTAATCAGAACAGTCAGTGATTCCAGGATTCTAAGTTTCCGAAGCTCTGACCCCCAGCAGAGGAGAACATTTGATCACAACAAGGTATAATGACAACCCTTGACCCTAAAAGCTGATAAGGAACCTAAGAAAAATGAATACACTGGGAGCTATCTGCCAGGGGTGCTGACAACATGTGAATTCCAAAGCCTCACGAAGCTCCTTTTGAAATTGTTTTCCTTTTCGTGGAATATTTTGTCAGAGGGTCCATTAAAAACAAAAACAAAAAAAAGAGTACAGATGAAACCTGTTTGGGTAAAAAAGAGACAAGTTTGAGAATGGGACAAGGAGCAATTCTGAAGTTTGAACTAATGAAGCCTGCAGCCACCATCTTATGGATCCATTTGGAGGGAAGGAGAGCATTGGTAGAAATAAATTAGTCTGGGGTGGCCCCGTGGCTGAGTGGTTAAGTCCATGCACTCCAATTCGGTGGCCTGGGGTTCACCCGTTCAGCTCCTGGGCACAGACCTAGTACCGTGCATCAAGCCATGCTGAGGCAGTCTCCCACATAGAAGAGCTAGAAGAACCCACAACTAGGATATACAACTATGTACTGGGGGGCTTTGGGGAGAAAAAACGAGGGGGGAAGATGGGCAACAGGCTCAGGGCCAATCTTCCTAAAAAGAAAGAAATTAGTAAAGTCTATGAACAAAGGTTGAAATTTCTGCATGTGTGTGATTACTGTGTATACCACGAAGTAAGAAGTGGGCATCCATACACAAAGATATGGGGTGCATTACGATAGGACTCATTGAAGCTAGCTGGCACAGGCATGCTACCTATGCCAGGCTGGGACAGGGCGTCCTCAGTTCATTCATTTTAATAAGAAGGACCTAGAGATTGCCATTAGTGTAATATTTGTGGTTGGACTATATATTCAGGTTAAAGTTAGCTGGATAGTAAACTATTATGCTCATTAAAAGTATGAAAATGAGTATTCTCAACCAATCTGTTTTTGTCTCTTAAAGAAGCTGAACCAAAGAATCCCACAGATAACATCACAGGTAAATGGCTTGAACACAGTTCTCTGATCTCTGATCTGCCTCTCTCAGTCAAGATTCTGGGTCCAGAGGGCACCCTCAGCTAAACCAACCAGGCAAGGAGGCACTTCTTGGACTTTCAGGTGCCCTTGTTTACCACGTTCCAGAGGCATACCCAAACCTGACCCAGGAGTTCAAGGATCCCAGGGGAAGTCAAATGTGGGATGAAACACAAGTTGCACCACACACAACTACAGACTCCGACAAATCACAAAGTTTACATCTGTAACACGGGCATAATAACAATACCTATTCTGTATCGTTCTTGTGAGAGAACGAGAGAATTGTCGATATTCAATATATGTTAGTTATTTACAAGTGGCTCTTGGTGTCCGCTTACTCCAATTTGATCTGATACACACACTGATGAATCTCAAACTCCAATTTGATCTGATACACACACTGATGAATCCTGGAACGTGCCTAGTTCTGAAAGAATTCTGAGAAAGTCCGGAAATGCATGAGGAGCTTAGCAGAGATGGCCAGCATCCATGCGGGTGAAAGTCTGGGTACCAGAACCCCCACTAAGGTAAAGCAAAGCTGGCTGGGGCCCAGACAGTCTCCTCACTTTTGTCAGCTCCTGCCGCCAGGCCTCACTCTCGTCAGGGAAGCCTCTACTCTCTTGGTCAACTGTCTTTTTACAACATCCCAGGGTCCTGTGATGGGGACAAAAAGCAAGTGTCTTTGCAAGCAGCCTGGGGTTAGCCATTAGTCAGGTCATAACCAGCTTAGGGCAGGCAGGTTATGGGTTACTCTCTCTCTTTCCGCACTTCCCACTCCTCCCATATCCCAAGTACCAAAATTAAAGTAATTACTGTATGCGTGTTTGCATGCTTTAGTAAGGCATGTGGTCAATACTATCATCAGACTTTACTGCTACCCACTGAGGAGTTTCAGAACTGAGATAAATGAAGCACGCCCTGCAGCTCCCCATAAAGCATGAGCGCCACGCCAGCGAGGAGGGTCTTCTGGCAGATGATTGCTCCACAGAGCTCGAGGCAGGAACCATGCCCTACAGTTTGTCACCCAAATGGTACATGAAGTCTGAATTTCAACAGTCCACACTTCTCGAATGGCTAAGCCTGTGACTCTCCCATGCGTTGCTCACCAGCTCACTTACCAGAGGTGATAAATCAGAGTTCAGGAGCCAAGACGAATAACACAGAGATCACTTGCCATGTACTTCCAGGACACGCTGAATGATATTTGAGGCAAGACGAATACTAAAATATTGATAGGCAATTCTTTATGAATGATCCCAAACTTTCAGTTGGATTTTAGTAGGATCTGGAAACAGGTAGGTTCTATAACTCTGCTTTACAATCTTCATCTCTGCATTCTCTTTGGTAGAAAGATAATCGGACTTCAAATATTTGCATTACTGGTTAATATTGAACAAAGTACTTTCCTGAACTGGGTGCCATTATAATAGCTTGACACACGCCTTACGTCAAGATTTGAGGGGTTTAACTCAGTCATCAAATATTTCCTGTCAGCCATTCTAAGCAAATGCGATTTTAACACACTGTCCAGCTCAAGACAAGGCGGTGGCCAGTTATGTCTGAGTTTCATACAGTTCCTTGACCTTCAACGTTACCTAACTCTTCATCCTTGTTTTTGCTTAGCCATTTCAGTCACCTGCGGAGAAGGTGACCACGAAAGCACACAACAAAGCTACCTCTTGATGTGCACTCTGAGGAAGCATATGCTGGGATTCCTCCAGGTTTGCTCCAGACATTTCCATTTTAGCCACAGAAGACTGACTATGCTAGCCAAACACGACGGCATGTGCCACGTTATTTCAGCTGGAGTTGTATTAACCAAGTGATTAGCGCACAGCACACATCAGACTAATTAATAGATCTTTTAAGGATAAAAGTGAAGTGGAAGTCAAAGAAAAGAATTCCTACGTGATAAGAGATTAACGAGATTAATAACAAAACCAGTGGTGGTTTTAACCCGACGCTGACGCCATCACACAAGCACCTATGCTTCCTTCTCAGCTACATCACCCATTTGCATCTCACAAAAATCTAGTGAGGACACAAGAGGATTGATATTCCCATTTACAGTGAGGACACAAGAGCATTGATATTCCCATTTACATACTCTGAGGATCCTCAGGCTTTAAGAAAAAGTCAAATTTGTTATAAACGTATGCAGAAATTGACTTCTTCTTGATATTTACCAATTTGCGGGCAATCAGAGACCAGATGAATATCTGGTATCTTCACTTGCTTATAACAGCAAAGCAGGATTTTCCATTAGGTGCTAGCAAAGACGGTATTTCACTTGACCAAGTCCTTGTGGACTGAGGACTGGGGAAACGTGCCATATCCGGTTCTAGCACGTGCATGGAGCGAACCACACCAAGGAGAGTGGCTATGCTTCAGCAACTGATTTTAACACCAGTGCCCAGCACTGTCAGGGCAACGCAAAGCAATGCAGACAGCTGTTTCCCTTTTGAAGCCACAGCCCTTCACGAGCTATTGAGTGGTTTCCTCATATGTGCAGCAGAAGTAGTAAAAAAAAGGAGTGGGATGAGAAAGATGGAAATATTACTTCCGTAAAAGAAATGACAATTCTCAAAAGGCAACAGGAAGGAGACTGGGACTAGCACGTATTGTATGCCAGCTTTAGGTGCATTGCAATTACTATCCGATTCAGGCCCTCCAAGAACCAGTTAGAAGAGTTATAGCTCCTCTTTTTACCCATGAGGAAACAGAAGATCAGAAGTAACTGTTCTGCTTAGCGTCACAAATGTCACTCAGATCTACAGTGGTAGACACAAAAGTCACGCAGATTATCTGAATCCAGAGTCAAAGTTTTTTCTACTTTTATTGTTCCCTTCAACAAAATGATGTGTGTCCATGGGGGAAGGACTGAAGATTGCTACCCTAGACTTACTTTTCTCAAAATGACTGATACCGAGTTGACTTATTTCTCTGGGATTTTATTACATGTCTTCTTTCTACTAATTAGCCCATGATACAAGTCTCCTTTAACTAAATATTATCCCAGAATAGCTGCTAATTGTCACAAATATAAGTGAGGCCATTCCTCACTCAAGGGGAGTCTGGGAATCAGGGGCGGCCAGGTGTCCTGGGTGGTGTTGCCCATTACCATACACAGGTCACACATCCTGGGACACGTAAGCGAAGGAGACATCAGAAGCAGGTGCTTCCCCATCCCAAGGGACCAATTCCCATTAGAGCTGCTTCAAAGATCACTTAACATAAGATAGATGTGGCCCAGGGAAGAAACACGATGTGGAATAGATGAATGCTTGTTTTACATACCTTAAATCAACCACACAGCGGTTGACAAGATAATTAAACAAAAGCCTCAAGTGAATAAGAGCACAGAAGAAATCATAAGAGTCAAATTTAGTAAAGACGGAGAAAATTAAAGTTTAAGGAGGAAGCAATTAATATTTACTGAATACCTAGAGTATTTCTAAGTCTGGTGCACAGGCTCTCTCATTTAACCCTTACAAGGTACATATAATTATCTCATTCCTACACACAGTGGACCAAGGGGTGGTAAATGAAGGCCCAAGACCACCTGACTCCGGATTCCCTGTCTTTCCTATAAATCACGTTGACTCCAATGGGCAAGAAGATGACCAGCGGCTGAAACACAGTGATGCACCTGCCCACAACAAATACAGCACAAGAGGCAACTTTGAAACAAGAAATACAGGCAGAAGTTAAGCCAGAAACTTGCAACATAGCCCCCTTGCGTCCTACAGCAACCACTGAACTGAATCGCACATCAAAAGCAGCACACATAATCGTGCTCAAAAAGGCTAATAGCTTTGGCCCACCTTGAGGCATTTAAGCCCACCTATACATCCTATTTCAAACCATACACATTAATAAGTGACATATCGAATTCTCAGTAATTACCCCAGCTCATCCTTATCATCCTCAACTCATGTGGATCTAGTCTCCTCTTCCTGCTTCCTGGATTCCTAATTCTATGCCTTGATCCCGGAATCTACCTTTGGCCTTTTGGTCTTGCAACCATTTGAGTTTTCAGTCTGTAATTTTGAACTAGCATCTTGTCTAAGTTTACATCATTCGTCAGTCTTCTGCTTTTGGCGCCCCTTGGTCTTCGTGGTCTTAAAGCGAGGGACCTCGCACCTCATTCCTGATTCTGGGAGCTCTCAAACTGGGACATCTCCCAATTCCTCCAAGAGAGATACGATATTTTTGTCATAGAATTTCCCACTGTAAATGTCTTCCTCCTTACTTTCTATAATGCTGTGCCATGTCTACTGGTCCTTCTCTGAACTTAGCTGAACACAGAAGAACAGATGCCCAATGGACCCTGTTTCAGTGCACCCCACTCTAAGTCCTGGATAAACAGAAATTCACGTGTAATAGGGAGGCAGCAACTAGAAGCATGTGTCCCCACTATTTCTAGTGCACACCTCTGTCCCAGCCTCTCTCTGGGCCCATGACCACATTCTGAACCCAGGATTCTCAGGACCACTTCCACCTCCCTTGAGAGGGTGGGCACTGTCTCATCTGACTACCTGTTACTTCAACCAGTTCCCCTCCCTGTGTGTTTGTTTGTGTGTTTGCTTGTGTCCCACACAGGGTCAGACATCACACAGCAGACTGAGCACTGCTACACCCAAAAGAACCAACTGATGCATTCACAGCTGCTTCCTTCCACGAATACAAGGCTTTGTGATAATAACAACATAATCCTGCAACCAAATCATTTCCAGTGTTCCTCAGCACGATATTCCGGGATGAATTAGGTATGAACTATCACTAAAGCTGGATAAAATGCAAATTCTCGGCCTCACCCTGTGACAACTGATACACATTATATATTGGTGGGGTCTGACAGTATCCTTTGCATACACTCTTGGGGGCTCTTTTTAAGCAGCATAAAGTGGGAGAACCTCTGGTTAGGTGAGTAAATGCCAACAAAGCAGCAGCAATTGGGGAACCTCACGCAGAAAGAGATGCATCTTTGGAGGAGGAATAAAAACAAGTGAAATGCATCAGCATAGCACCCAGTGCAATGCCAACTTTGGGCGCTCCTGCATCCGGTGAGTGGCATAACTTATGGAGGTAAATATTTATTCAAAAAAAAATCAGTTACTCATCTAATTTTGCCTTCTTTTGTTGTTGTTGAGAAAGACTGGCCCTGAGCTAACATCTATGCCAACCTTCATCTATTTTGTACGTGGGACACCACCACAGTGTGGCTTGATGAACAGTGCTAGGTCCACACCCGGGATCCAAACCTGTGAACCCCAGGCCACCCAAGCAGAGCATGCAAACTTAACCACTATGCCACCAGGCCAGACTTCTAATTTTGCTTTTTTATTTAAACGGTAGTTATTTACAATAAAAATGACTAGAAGGAATTCTACCATTAATGATGATTTGGTAGAAGTATGCAACTTATAAAATCAACCTAGAATCACAGTGTGTGTGTGTGTCTGTGTGTGTGTGTTTTAAATGTTGCAACATGCTTGGGGGGGTCAATACTGTAAAGCTGCTTCACAGGAGTCAACAATTTTGAGGTAGACAGACATGTTAATTCACCATCACTGAGTAAAAAATATGACCCATGCTGTGTGGTCTCGAGGGAAAAGATGTGATCAGCAGGGCATTTGCCAGGGGATAACTTCCTTCGGCCTTCTTTCAGGAAAACCCAGGCCCACCGCCTGCAGGTACAAAAGACAGGTAAATCGGCCCCACATGACAGGAGACTCTGAGAACATCTCTACTATCCTGCCTGGTCTTCAGGCTGCAGGTCACTGGAATGAAACGGTTCCTTCAGCCCAGCATGAAATCATGGTCCAAATGCCTGGAAACTGTTTAGTGCCAATGCGTCCTATAAAAAGCACATTTACAATGTGAGGAATGTATAAAAATTAGCCCCCTGAATCATTAAAAGAATGGAGAGGAAGTATATGAATTATAAACACAAATTGAATATGCACCCAGAAAATCCTATGATGGAAATACTGCAATGTCTACATATATGTAGTAATGTCTACCTATACGAAACTCAATCCTTTTTTTATTTTCCATGCCTCACTCTAGTAAATATCCCTTTTCAGGAAGACTGTTTTCTCTCTTTTCTTGGAAAGACAAAAATGTCCTTCCACTGGTTCCTCAAACTTACTTACCATATCTACTTATATAAAAAAAATACATAGCTATATATACATACGTGTATGTGTATCCACATATAATGGGGGCAGATATTTCTAGATAGTTTAGGGAGGAAGTCTTTTCCTCTACCTAATGTGGGTTCATCTGGCCAGAGAACAAATTAAATTCACATGAGACAGAATAGCAAGAGAAAATTAAACAAAGCTTTATGAGGCCCATGGCCCGGGGCCTTTCTTCCCGAAGGAAGAAAGGGCACCAAAGAAGTGGGGTGCACAGAGTGGTTATATACCCCCAAACAGGATATTTCACATATGATTGAAATGTCCCCCCACAACAGTCACAAGATTGCCCTGTTGGCATAGGCTTGATGGACACAGCAGGTAGTGGGTCTGCTATCTCGGTGGGCATAGCCGGAGGCAAGTCTATTGTCTTGAGCTGTGTGGTCACAGGTGAGCGCAGCAATCAGTTCCTAGCCTAAGGAAAGATGCTTAATCCTTAAAGAAATGCCAACATTGGGAGGGGGATTCGATCATGGGAGATTACCACACAAGTACAGTAAACAAAATGCAGATTTAAGTCCTTGTCTTTGGCATTGATTAAGAGTTTCTAGAGAGAAGGTCATTCCCTTTCTTCTTCCTGGTACAGAGGGAGATATCTTTACAGATGGAGAGTTCCTTTACAATGTAAATGTCTCTTACAAAGGGTAAGTAAATTCTACTTTTTAGTTGCTTTCCTGTCTGCAAAGAAACCAGCCTCAAATAATCATCATGCCAAAGAGACATATCTTGGGGTGGCCAAATCCAGGCCCCCACAATAGCGAAAACTGACGAGTCAAAGAAATTGTGCAATGGACCCACATCCATTTATGCACAATGAAAAGAAACCAAAGCAAAATTAACACTATCACATGTTCTATATTTTAAGTTCTTTTTTAAACTACAATTCTAGAAATATTATCAGTATAAAATGGTGCCCATTTGATGGACATGTGAAGACTGGTGCCAAGAGACAGACTGGCATTGTTTTATTTCTGCTAAGACTAGAAGAAGTCATAAGTTATTCTTGTGTCTTAATTTTTGGAAATTAACTTAAAAGTGAATTAATAAATAAAATGCCACTGTCAAACAAAATTGCATCAATGAATTCAAAAACAACTTGTCCAATTTTCAACAAATTGACAGTTTAAAGAATAAACTCTTGAGTGTGCTTTCCTTCATGCATAGAATTATTGATCAAGAAGCCACTGTCAAGCAATTGGGACCTCTGCCCTGGAAATGCTTAAGAGGGTTCTAAAGAAAAATATATGACAAACTTAAAACCAAATAAAGAGTGGGAATTCCTACAGATCTGAAATGAGTGGGCAATCAATAAAATAATGAGTGAATGCAGATAATTAACTAGAGAGTTTGAATCTTAATAGAAATAAAGAGTTGACTACTAAAAATTAAAACAGACAGTAGAAAGACTTATCAATTCCATCACAAAACTGTCGATCTCTCAGCCTGATGAACATGTTTCTTGTTCGCTTATCCAAAAGTATGGAACTTTTCCCCAAAACTTGGCAGAAAAATAGTAAATGCAGGTTGTGATTCAAATGGTGGGTCACATTTGGATAAGAACTAAAAATCTTCTTAAAACACAAAGATAGTAGTTAAAGTCTTGCTGAAAATGGAAAATATTCAAAGGCTAACTCATAAATTTGGTGATTCATCTATACATAAATATTTAAATACCGTTCTGATAGTTGCAGTCTGCCTTAATGTTTGCTTAACCTAATATGAAGAATTTTAAACTAAGGAAGAAGCAAGCTGTGAATTCTTTTGGAGGTATTTTTGAGAAGAGTGCTTTCTGGGAACTATTTTCTAATAAATGGAATCTTTGGAGGGAATATTATACATCTTTTTTTGTGTCATCCTACTCACTTTGGCTTAGAATTAGTCTCTTCCAGAATTAGTTATTTCAGAATGTTATTAGCATATTTATTCTCTCCTTAAAGACTTCAATAGCAGTGTAACTCATAATATTGAGAAAGCTTGATGCCTCTAAAAGAAAAAAAAATAGTCGTATAGTTTACAGTCAGGACAATGAGGATGTAACAGTAAGCTTTATTAATAAGCTACTTGTATCTAGTCAGTTCAGTACAATTAAAGCAACAAATACAACCACAGCCTTAGCCTTCTAATGTCACCAGTTACATCAGGTACAAGGAAATGAGGATCTTTCGTGTGATACAATGTCACTAAACACAAATATATTGAAGCATGATGGTGTCATTTATAAATTTAACAGCTCTCTGTTTCCCATGTTGGTTCAGGAAATTAATGGCTTTGATGCAACTTAAATGCAAATTACTAACCAGAAACAAAAAGGCACAGCTGAATCTGCAGTTATGCATGGAATGACCATTTTGCTCAGTGAGAAACCATATTTCAGGAGCTTGTTAATTAGAAGCAACATCCGCCACACAGCGCCACTGCTTTCTAAGCAGAAAAGACCCGGAGTGACTGGAAATAAATTTCCCTTTCGCCCTGGATTTTTCTGATACAGACTTCTGTTTTATTTACTATTATACTTCAGACCCATAATGAAAGTATGCCGTTGCCTGTAGCACCATGCTAGGAATGGTGTGAGTCGAAGCCAAAGGGACAAGAGCAAATGGTCTCATGTGCTTTAATATGAAGGGATATCTCTTTATAAATGGACCAATGTAATAAGGAGAATTAGAAATTGCATATTTAAATTGGTTAATAATTATTCCTTTCACATTGAATGTGTCCTATCTTTGGGAATTTTGCATTTTTTTTTTCTTTTGTTGAGAAAGATCCACCTTGAGCTAACATATGTTGCAAATCTTCCTCTTTTTTTCCTGAGGAAGACTCGCCCTGAGCTAACATCTGTGCCACTCTTCCTCTATTTTGTATGTGGGTCACTGCCACTGCATGGCTGCTGATGAGTGGTGTAAGTCCACACCCAGGAGCCAAATCTGGGCCACCAAAGTGGGACTGCATTGAACTCAATCACTAGGCCACAGGGCTGGCTCCTGCATTTTTTAAGAAAATGTTTGCTTTCCCTGGAAAAACATTTTCAATTAAGTACATGGGGTAGGGGTTTACTTTCATATAAATAAAACAAAACACACACTCTTTTGTTTAACTGAAAAAAAATTTATTTGAATAAAAGAAAATCCTAGATGGTCAAGTTCAGTTTGAGAGACCGCCTACAAAATTGTATATCATCAGCTACAGAGGCCAGTAAAAATTGGACTTTAAGGGACAAACGCCAGAAAGTTGATTGCTTTGTTTTTACCTCCTTATCCATTTTTAAGTGATAAGAAAATATAAGGAGAGCCAGCCCTGATGGCCTAGTGGTTAAAGTTTGGCAGGCTCTGCTTCAGCAACCTGGGTTTGGTTCCTGGGCTTGGAAGCACACCACCCATCTGTCAGTAGCCATGCTGTGGTGGCAGCTCACATAGAAGAAACAGAGGACTTACAAGTAGAACATACAATATGGACTGTGGCTTTGGGGAGACAAAAAAAAAAAGGGAGATTAGCAACAGATGTTAGCTCATGGTGACTCCTCCCCAGCAGAAAAAAAAATAATAATAATTAACAACAGGGTGTGTCACAGAAAAAAAAAGGAAATGAAAATACAAGGAAAGGAGCCTAAATTTGAAACTTTTGTACTTATCCAAGTTCAGGATAGGGGTCACTTTGAGTTAGACGGAGACAGCACCCGGTGGAATGGTCACGTTCGGCTGATGAGTGAAATGGATTCTGGTGTTTTGCGTTAGATTATGAACCATCAACAGTCAGCCTATAATCTGACTTTGCATCCCCGTGTCCACAGTGCTCAGCACAGCCCCAGGCACAGAGTTGGTGCGTAATAAATGCTTGCTGCTCCATTCTTTTGATCCCATGACCTAAGCTGTTATTTTGGCACAAATGATCCTGAAATAGGACATGAATTCTGTTATTGCAACCTCACTAATGGCTATTTTCTCTGATCAATTATTTCTAAGGGACAATAATCTGAACTGTTCATGACTGTGTCTAAATAATTGATCAGACACAGGCTACCGAACAGTTACTTCTGCCTCAGAAACAGCTGCAGAACTTCTCCAATTCCTGCGCAAACCTACCTCTTCATCATGCTATTAGCTCAAATGTGGGAAATGTGCTAGCTGGAGCTGCATTTGCATTTATGCTTAAGATCAGTCAAAATAATTCAAAGTAGGAAGTAGTTACATTTCACGCATTTGGTTAATACTCTGGCACCAGGTGCTTACTGTGAATTGAAATATCACATTTTTATCTCCTCACAACAGAAAGGCCCAGAGCAGATCATTGGCTCTAAAAACCCAGTCCTGACTGGAAATCTCAAATGGCTTATGGACCATCTCGTTTCTTCTACACATCTCTACCTAGGGATATGTAATGATCTCCCAAGGTTTGAAATTCAAAACCAATGGTTGAGATAGGGACCCAGTATGCAAGTTTTGAGACTAACTTTAAATGAATGATGCATACGAGAAACAGTCAGGAGTATCACTGGAAGCTGAAGATGAAATGAGCCCTCTGACAACACCGGACCTGGCTTTGCAGGAAGACGGCCTGGAGAACATGTAGAATTTGCAGAGTACGAAGTCTCAAGCAAATTAAGGTGACAGCATATGCATGCCGTGCTGTTATCATCGACATACTTGTTATTGGCTGAATTTTCCCGGTCCCTAATCGTAAACTCAAGGCACCAGGTTTATTTGTTTATTCTGTTTATTCAGGCCAATCTGTTTACTCGGATTCCTTGTAGGAATGCAGTGAAGAAACGGGAACATAAATAAGCTCTTAAAAATGTGTCTGGGGACATTTTGAGTTGGAGGCATATAAGGTATTTTAGTCAATAATCCATGACTCCAAGGTTATTGAAATGATGGCATCAAAACCGTCAAGGTAAAGGATATTTAACATTCTCTGCAAACTTGCTCAATATAGAATTGAAGATATGAATCATTCATTCTACAACAAATGCAAAAGTTACTTCCTTATCATCATCTAACTCAGAAATGGTTTCCTGTGGTACATGGGAGGCACCCACTTGAGAGTATTCATATAGGGAATTCTTATGTCGTTTTTCTAACAACTATGGAGAAGCATCTCCTCCATAGTCACACCATAAATTGAGTGTTTAAAAACACATTTTTAAGGTGAGATCTCTAAAACATTTATAGATAAAGTTCTTTGGAAAAACAATGAAATAGCACTGAAATATTAATAATGATCAATAAAGAAAATAAATGCAATGCCATTACGCACGTATCTTTAAGGATGGTGATAAGGATGGTTGTCTGGAGCCAGATATGCCCCAGCACACATTATGTTGTGCAGAAGGAAGCACTGACTCCTGAGTAGAGCTGAAGGCAAGTTCAGCTCTGTCACTACTGACATTGCTTCCTTGGCCGAGGCACTTGCCATTTATGGGCTTCAATTTCCCATATCCCATATCCAGTATCCCATAGTATAAATCTTCAATTTGTAAATTCCCAGTGTTTGAATTGATTGTTGAGGCTTTTCCCAGCTAAACCATTCTACGATTTGAGAATGAAGCACTTAAACTGCTCTGATGAAGGAGACAGAGCATCTGACCTTTATCTTGCCTCTCAAGTTGAGTCTCCAAGCCCTGAAGGGGGCAGGAGAGAGGAAGTGCAGAGGAGAGTGGGAATGCCCAGCTGCATCTCCGAATAGTTCAGGCTCTGAACTGTCCTAACCCTGCACAGTTGAGAGTACAGGCTGGGGTGTCCACCTCGGGGCAGGCTGGGAGGTGCGGGGACAGGCTGATGCAACACGTCCCAGCCCCAAGTAAGAGGAGGAAGGGGTACCACTCAGCCCTCCTCCCCAGGTTTACTGTGCATGTTCACCAGCAATTGCCCCAACCAAGCCCTGTGTCTACAGTGTTATCTGAGCTTCAATACCACATCTCCGGCCATAACATAAGCGTCCTAGGAGAAACTGCACATCTAGGGTGAGTGTGGGTAGCAGAGATGGAGCTTCCAAATCTCCCAGGAGAACAAAGGCTGAAGATTGTGCTGGAGGACAGGAAAGCAGCTCTCTATATATAGAATACAAGTCACAGTTCTGTTTCTTTTGCCACACTCAAAAAATTATAAACTTTGCATCGAGGCAGAGAAACCAAGCAGCAAAGAAAGCAACAAGAAGACTCAGTGTGCCTTCTGAAGAGAACTGTTCCATTGCTGGGTTCAAGTATTCGGGGTCTGTTCCTCCCCATCCCTCCAACCCCAGCTCACTGGCTCTAAGTTTGCTGTGTGATCTTAACGCTTCTCATTGAACAGAGAGCTCAGAGCAGCTGCCCTTCCAGACCTGCAGCCACCTCTGCACAGAGGTGAAGCCACAGGGTCCGTAAGTCTCCAAGTATAGGGCCATGGCCAGGACACTTTAGGAAAGTCTGACATTTGCTCAAGGATTGAACAGCAATCCCAAAGCATTTTCCCACCGTCACAGTGATAGTACAGGATCTGAAACTTCACTCCAACTTTTGACAGCACCACTACAGAGGGAGACTGAAGCCAGACCTTGTCTCCATCTCATCACAGAATCAGGACACTCTCCTGTATGGCCAACGGTGGACTCCAGCCTAGGCTCGTATAAACAAGCCACAGAAGGCCCTCCTTTGCTGCTGGTACTGTAACACTTACAACACCACCTAAAATTGTCAAAGAACTCACATATCATTATCCCATTAAATATTCCTGACATCTATGACTCGAGCAGGATAAATGTCACCCCCTCCTGTAAGCAGAAGGAACTTGAAGGTGCAGAGAGGTTAAAACGCCCGTTCAAAGAGGCAGCCAGAGCAGATTTATTCTTTAGTCTCTCCGACTTCAAAGAATACTTATATGGCAATTTCCATAAAGGGAAAAAGAATAAAGAGCGTTAATGACAGTGGATAAGATGTTAATTTAAATTAAGTCTCTGCATACTCTCTGTGCCTTGTCATCATAAACTTGGGTTTCCGGCTGGGATATATACTAAACAGAAGCTCCCCTATGACAGTCTGGTTTCTAACTGCCCAGCTTATTTTGTGTGTGTTTTCTTTTATATCTTCTGTGAAATGTAACCTCTGACCTCAAAGCTATAGTCACTGTACGCTTATTCTACATGTTTGCAAAAGAAATTACATTTACTCATTATACATGTATTATAGGGAATACCATCTGTTTGTTAAAGGAAATTGAATTTCTTTTCCTGAGTGGTAATGTATACGACAGCATTGTGGACATTTAATTCACTATGTGAGGCTTCACGACCCTAATTCTGCAAGTCTACATCTTTATTAGTGGCATAAACTCACTTGCTACTGAAAAAATATTAAGATCTGGGTGACTATCACCCCAGTTTGCCTGAGACCAACCTGTTTTATGGCTATAGTCTTGGAATAATTATTAATACCTCCCCCTTCCACTCAAGTGTCCTTGTTTGGAAAATAAATTTTATAGTCCCAATAGTTAAGATCTTTCATCTTGTCTATCTCCCCACAGTCCTTTTGAGAAAAATAATCTTGTGATCCTAAAAGATTAATTTCTAAACAGAGACAGCAACGTTTTCTTCCAGGGAGGCTACAGAGCATCCTAAAGTCCAGAGAGATTTGATGTAGACTTGACCTGAATCACCGGCAATGGCGATAAAGAAAAGCGCACATTTCTGGACAATATTCAGAATGTAAAAGTATGTGGTACCTGGGTATGTGTTGCCAGAAGAGAAGAATGAGCACCATACGTTTGCATGGGCAGGTAAGTAGGGGACACTGGAAGAGGAACAATTTGGAGACGGAAGATAATGAGTCTGATTGCAGACACACCTAGAATGAGTTCAAAATACGAAGAATGGAAATGGAGCATGGATCAGGAGCTTATAAAAAGCCTAGACTAAAATATGCGTTTGGAGTTACCAACATATTAATGGTTGCTGAAGCCATGTAACTGGTTAAATCGCACAGAAAGACGAATAACCATAACCAAGCTCTAAATAATCTCAATCTTTAAATGCTAGAGGAGAAACCAGCACAGGAAGTTAGCAAGAAACTGTGAGAGACAGGAGGAAAACCAGGGAAGTGTCATCAAGGGAAGAAATTTTTTCAAGAAGAAAAAGTGATCTTTTGGTCAAGATCTGAAGTGACATCAGATAAAATGACGTTAAAAAGTCTAGAATTCTAAATATAATGTGATTATCTGGATTGGATCCTGAAACAGAATAAGCAGATCGGTAGAAAACATGGCGAAATCTGAATAAAGTCTGTAGTTTAGTTCGTGGCACTCTAATAACGCTATGTTTTAGCTGATAAGTGGACCGTGGTTACGTGTGATGGTAACAATAAGGGAAGCAGGGTGAAGGGAACATGAGCCATCTTTGTACTATCTTCGTGAATCTTCTGTAAATTCAAAATTATTTGAAAAAAAAGTTTAAATTATTAAATAATAGAAAGGTAAGAATGAATGCCATTAGCACATTTTAATAATCATTTATGCAAATTATTTCTGAATTCAAAATATTGCATGAAAATGTTCTTCTAATCTAGAAACTAAGAAAAAAAAGCCAGGCAGTTGGAGAAGAATGTGGGGTCTAGGAAGGGTTTTTGTCATTTGTCTGTTTTAACTGGTTAGACTGATCAAGAAGAGAGGGAGAGATAACAGATCCAGGTGAGAGTGGAAGTGGTATTTGTGAGAAGGTAAGAATAAGAAGGATCTAGAACTTAGTGGGATAAAAGAAAGAAAAAGAAAGAAAGAGAAGTGTGGGCAAAGCACACTTCCTTTATTGGACAAGGCGGACAAGGCGGAAGAGAAAAGGCTGGGGCAGCAATGGATGTGTGGAGGTGCTTGTATAGGTCAGATGTCGAGATGTCCTGGATGTTGAAGGAGCACCTGCCCCATACGTTCTTCAAAACATATCTTTACAATCGAGGAGGATGGTAGTTAGTTATTTTTTTGAAAGAACTTTCACAGAATATAAGTAACATTAAATGCAAAGCCACGATTTGTGTTAGTTAAATTAGATCTACCTAAAATTAGAGTAGATGTTATTTCAGGTTTGCAGATTATTGACTTAAAATAATGTCCTCGGAATATAACAAACAGCAGTTTGGTAAAGACCATTTAATCTCAGAGTTGGACATAAAGCCTACCTCAGGAAACTAATTTGGAAGATAGTGCACGCTCACACACACACATACTTGCACACGTGCACAACAAAACACACAGACATTGCTTAAATTTATGGCAAGGGAGATGCTTCTGTCATCTAAATGAAAATGATGACAGTAAAGGACATTGCAATTGTCTCATCAGCCCATGGTAATATCTCTTTCATCTTTGTCAGATTATTAAATAAATAAGGTAAGGCGATTTGACAGCAAAAGGGTGAGCACAAGTAAAAGGGTAATGAATATGGAGAATATGAGGGACTCAGTAAGCATGGCATAGCTCAGCATGACAAGAAAAATATTGCATTTTGATGTCATTTCTGAGTAAAATGTGTTTGTCAAATGGGGAAGATGATTGGTCTATTGAGAAGCTGAAAATCGGACCATTATTGGATGATACGATGTTTTGCTCTGTCAAATAAACAGTCTGTGATGAATGACACAAGACTGAAAGGAAGCAAAGGATTACACCATGTCTTTTATGCCTTAGAAAGCATTCATTTGACATCCAAAATTGTTAAACATTTCTATCCATACTAATTAGGGTTGGAACTATATAGTCATGGGGAATTTCATGTGTGCCAAACAAGAACCAGATGCGGATTTCCACAAAATATATCTAATCTCATTTAATTGAATCGTCACAACACCCCTATTAATCCCATTTTGCAGATGTGGATGTAGAAATCCTAAGAGTTTAAGACTCATGTTCAACATGCTAGATCCCAAACCTACAACTCATCAATTCAAAAGCCAGCTTTCTGCATTTCTGCCTTGTCCAGACTATGACCTAAAACAAGTCCTGAGATGAATGAAGGAATGGATGGATGATCTGAAAATAGCATCTAAACAGTTCTATTGAGCGCCTTGGTAAAGTCTTGCCTTGATGTCCAATTAACATGCAAAACTGAAGTGTTGACAGGTGGACAGTCCTGAGTGTCTGATGTCAAAAGTGGTTTCCCCTAAGAATGCAGGCAGTCCTGGAGACCCTAACAGGGAAGAATCTCATGTGGATTGCCACTTTCCAGTTTATAAAAACCAGATGTCCATTCTCCAGACCAAGTAAATCAGAAGTTCTGGAGTAGGACCCAGGCATCCACATTTGCTAAGTCTTCCAAATGATTTCTGCGTATAGCCAAGGTTAAGAGCTACTATTTTACAATCCTACGACCTACATGTGGTAGATTTAGACTTGCCTCAGAAACTAACAGGACCAGCAGATGGAAGAGCAGAATGTTGGATGGATTGAACTCTTAAATCCTAGTCTCAGGATCCCTTAGTTCTCCCAGAAGCCTGTTTGAGGGCAAAAATCAGGAACACAGAAGGAACCATTGGAGGAGGATGCCAGATCCCATCATGAGCAGGGTGGTCAGTCTGACAGGGAAAGGTTAAGTGTGGTCTACCGAATAACAGGAAGGTGCTCATAGTGAAAGCACGGTGAGCCCGGAAAGGTGGGCCCCATGATGCTCTGTGCTTTCATCCCCTCAGCCTACACGGAGGAAATCAAGGCTGGCACTTGGTACGCGAAAGAGGACCAGGAAGTGATTAAACAAGAAGTGACTAGGAGGAGGAAGGCATTCTCATTTCGGGGTGACACATCTTTGGAGCTCAGCGAAGGCAAACAAAACACTGATGTTCATACGGTTGATATTCTAAGTATTATAATGATCAAATATGCCTCTTAATTATCGAGCCACGATTATATGTAAAAGGTAGCATGCTACATGCTCTGTGTAAATGGCTCATTCAGTCCTAAAAGTAATGCCACATAAGAGGGGATCAAAGCACATTAACACACAAGGTAAACAACTGTGGTGCCAAGCTTTGAACATAATCCCGTGTGACTCCATTTTACTCATTTTCCACTTTGGGTTTTGGGGTATTTTTTCACCCTCAAAGTGATCTTTGGCCCAGGACCTATTCTATTCTAAAGAAATCTGAGCTGGTAACACAGATTGGATTTGGGATATAAATTCAAGAGAGAGAGAGGGAGGATGAGGGCAAGAAAGGGGGAGGGAGTGGTGAGAGAAGTCATAACGGCAGTGGACACCGTGCAGTGGAAAGAGGTTGGGTGTTGGAGTCAGAAATACAAGTTTGAATCTCAGAGACTTAATGAGGAGTTATAAGATCTCAAGGAGAGTAGGGATTATGGCACATGCACTGCATGACAAGCTGCTTTTTAGTAAAATCATCCTATGTATTGGAGACTGTCAGGTTTCCTCTTATCGCACGAGGGTTGGCATACCTGGAACAGAAAGGTGACAGGTATTCAGGGAGGACAGTGTCTGGGAACAGCAATCATATCATTGGCTGGATAAGCAAGCCATTGGCTGCACTGTCCTTGTGCAATGTCAGCTGTGAACCTGAGGTAGGAGAAAGGTAAGGAACTAAGTCCTCATCACTCGGAGAAAGATGATATAAGGGAAATGAAGTGAGCATGAGACTTCACAAAGACCACATGTTGCAAAGGGAAACTAATGAGCAAAGCACAAGAATTGGCCCCTGAGATGTGCTAGCTCACCTGTCTGTGCCACAGGCAGAGGCCAGCCAAGCAAATCCTACGCCAGAAGCAGACTCCACATGCCTAGGGGAAAGAACTCAACTGAATTGGCCCAAAAGATGGTTCTTTCTGCCTGCTATGAAGAAAATCAACACCCTGCCTGTGGGGGAAGTTTGCTGTAAGAAACCACAAAGGACCAAGGTTTTGGAACAATAATAATCAGTTATTATTAAAAATAATAGTGGTAAGAGAGTATGTGCTCCACATCAGACACTACTGTAAGTACATGTATTAACTCATTTAATTCTCATAACAACACAAGAAGTGGTGTTATTAGCCTCGCCTTACAGATGGGGAAACTGAAGCACAGAGAGTTTAACTAACTCTCATAAGGGAGTTCAGGGATGAAAATCTAGGCAGTGTGTCTCTACAGTTCAAGAGTTTGTCCACCTTGCTCTACCTCCTCTATGATGCAATTCTACTCAAGAAACATTTACTAAATGCCTATTATCTAATGGCCTCGTGGAAGATCCAAGGAAGAGAGACACATGCCTACCAGGAGAGTTTATGGAATGGGTGAATAAAA
This sequence comes from Equus przewalskii, assembly GCF_037783145.1. Lineage (NCBI taxonomy): Eukaryota > Metazoa > Chordata > Mammalia > Perissodactyla > Equidae > Equus > Equus przewalskii. The sequence continues at coordinate 87,753,894 of NC_091831.1, forward strand.
TCAGCACAAAGCCATAAGGGACTATAATCTGTAATATAAAGTCCATATAATGCAATGCACAGTTTTCTGGGGATATCAGAGGACATATAAACACAAGGCGGAAAGCTACGGTGTGTTGGGAACGAAAAAAAAACCAAGCCATCATCACTGCTGACACTGAGGAAAGCACTTCAGGCAAAACAGGCCTCTGAATCTTCTCATTGAGGGAATTACTTCCCCCAAGTTTAGAAATGAAGAAACCAAGACATTAAGTAGCTCCATCACTTACTTACAGATATAATGGCAGCGCCAACACGTGCCCCTCAGTCTAATGCCAGAGCCCATGCCCCTACTGGCCTCTCATACACCTCCCGAGAAAATTTCTGTGAGGCGGGTGGAACTGGAGATGAATCTCAGAAGATAATTTGGGTGTCATAGGGAACAAGTGAGGGACCAGAAGAAGAGTCTCCTGTTGCCAAACTAAAGCACAGTGATGGAATCTAGGCTTTACTGGAGGGACACAGGGCAGGTGGGTGAATTTCACTGAAGCACAGCACACCTGTGAGTTTACTGGTTGGGACTGTTTGCACAGAGACTGGAATGATGGAGTCAAATGTCCCCACATGGCAGGGGGATGCTGTGGGTGCTTTTGTGCAGATTTTGATCCACACTGCAACACAGCAAGGTAAGTTAAGCTGGCAACATCCATTGCTGAGTGAGAGAAGAAAGAGGAAGTGGAAGAAGAAAGAGGCAGAAGGATGAGATAGGAGGCACATGCAGGAACGCAGAGAGGCAGGAATGCAGAGAGACAGTAATGAGCCTCCCTATGGGCAGAAGAGGGGCAGTGAGAGCACACTGATGGCCCTGAATCCATGGCTCCTGGCAACTGACTCTGCAACACTCATTATTAGTCCACAGAAATGTCAATCAAACCTTTATACATTTATCTGAGTAGCTGGACTTCTTGTCCTGTTTTTCTGCAATTTAGTCCCTTAAAAGGATCAATTCAATTTTAGCTGCTAAAGGTGTTGTTTCTAGTCAGCACATTTGAAATATTCCCTAATACTATCTTTAAACATAAATGTTTAAAGGCAAATTTAATATCTAACTTGACTTACATAATTCTCTGAGTAAAGAGGAAAACCAAGCCAAGAAAGCATCGTGCATTGCATACTGCGTACAATTTTAGGGTTATCTTATGGATCCCCAGTTAATCAGCTCATTCGTGACTCATATGATATCCCTGAACTCATTTAAAGAAAAGATCTACATATTTTTTATAAAATGTAGATTAACCGTTACTATCAATTTTAAACAGCCTAAAACTTTTAAAGAAATTCAGAAATTTAGACCAAATCCAGAAAAAGAAACCATTTTCTTGGGTCTCCTGTAAGGACAAAGCTGAGTCATTCCTTTCCATCATCACCTATACAGTTGGAGAGAACCTGAGTGTATATATATCACATTTTTACTGGGTCACTGACTAGAGAAGAAATGGCTTGGACTTTCCGTGGAGGAACTGTTCCATATATATCACTGCTTCTTGAACAGGCTGATTAATTTTAGGCAAAAAGTTATTTTCTGGAATTTTTCAACAGAAACACCATAATCCATCTTTCTTTAAAATAATACTGCCATTTACATTAAAATTACTCATTTATTTTAAGAAGCAATTTTGTCGCCTTTCCTTGCAGCACTATCCCGGTGGTCCAAGGTGGGAACACCAGAGATGAAGTTCTTGACAAAGAGCACAGGGTTCTTTTTCCATCACCCTCAATCTGCCACAGCATCATTTCTATTCGAGGACTGAAGAGAGGAAGAAGAGAGGTGCTCCTGTCTTCAGAAATGTCACCCGAAATTTTGGAAATACTGAGAACACATGAAACTTTTTCACCCTGTCTCAGCATGGTACCACTTCATCAATATGATAAGAAAGTTGGTAACAACAAGTAGACATATAAAGTTCATGAATGAATTTGTCAACGGTTGTTTTTTGGCATCTATGTATCACTGAGCAAAATTCTCACAAGTATCGGACAAAGTTTATGCAGTCGCTCTAGGTAGTGAGAAGTCAAGAACACAAACTCTCCAGGGCTAGAAAGACCCAGATCCAAGTCCTCACACATTGCCACTTTCTGGCTGTGAAAGTGGGTTATTTATTTATATTCTTTATGCCTCAGTTTCTTTATCTGCAGCATGAGGATAATGATGTCCATCTAATGTGACTGTTGTGTAGACTAAATGAGCAAGGAACATAAAACCTTCCATCTTTTTTATAGCCTATGTATAACTTTGTGTGAGACCCATCAAAAAAACCTTCAGGTAGGTAAGTGAATTGATGATAGATGGATGGATAAATAGATAGATAGATAGATAGATAGATAGACAGACAGATAGATATAAATGTCAAAACACAAACTCAATTTGCCTTTAAGCAAGAGATTAAGTTGACAACTTTGCCTAATGGTCAAGCTGAGTCTGCCAGTGTGGTCCACAGAGAGGTCAGACTATTTGAAGGACAAACCATTGCACAACTGCGAATCTGGACAGTATTAATCTATGGGATTCCCTAACTATGGAGACAAAACTCGTTACAAGTCACTCATCTGTTTGTATTCTCTAACATATTCGCATAGCCTACAATTTTTTTTTAAACTTTCCATGCCTACTGCAAAGAAAAAAATCTTTCCTATTTTCAGCGTTAAAAATACACATGATCCCCCCTTCAAAAGAGAGAGAGAGAAGGCAAGAGAGAGAAAATTCAGAGAAAACAAGGTCATACAGTCTCTCACTTTCTTTTTACATCCTAAAGATAAATGTTCAGGTCTGGGGAGAGGCTGGCTCTCTCCTTTTCTCAACTGGGCTAAAATAAATGCTTAAATAGTTCCATTTCAAACCTGTGGCTGCACACTATTAAAAAAGAAAAAGATCCCACAGTCATTTTCAGTCCAAACTCCATTCTAAATAAAGCTTTTCATCTTTTCTTGACTCTGATTCCTAATTTAACACGATCTCACTTCTCTCACTTATCCAAAAAATCACTTTTCTGGCAACTTTGACTATTCTTAACAGAGACATGAATCAGAAAAGAAAAAAGAAGGCCCCTCAATGGCTAAGGCACAGCCTAAAAATATATGTGCACCAAAGCGCATATAGATTTTTTCGTTTTTCAAAAAAGAAGTCCTTACTAAAAGCCTAATCACTCTGTTCTTAGACTTATTACAATACGCTGTGATGATCTGGTCTGGAAGGTCAACAGAGCAAATCCAAAGACAGTGGCAGTGAGTCAGGAAGTGAGGATTAGAAGCTTGACAGTTGTCATGGTAACAATAATAATAGGAGCATCAGTTTCTGGTGATGCTTCTGACCCTCTTCTCAACACTTTATATGCACCAACTCATTTAATCTTCACAATCCTGTTGTCACAGTTGAGGAAACAGAGGAAGTGAAAGATTGAATGATCAAGTAATGGAGCTGAACTCTGAATGCAGGCAGTGTGGCTTCAGGGTGACAATGAAAAAAGAGAGTAACATACAGGCAGAGTGCGGACGTGTAGAGAGAAGAGCTAAAATCCAGTAGCTCTGGTCAGCCAGGAGAAGGGACTATTAGGTGTGGGTTACAAAATTCCACAAGGTGCAGCAGTTACTGCCAGCTCTAAGCTCTGAATGCAGTGTTTCCCCTGACCTCTCGCACAAGACCCAATGGGCTATACCACACATCAGGTCCCACCAGGTGAAAAGAGAGGAGTGTCTGGTGGACAGCTCCTCCTCGGTTGGCAGAAGACTATTCTGTGTTGGGGAGACAATGCCTGGCTCAGTCGCCCCCCCCCCACACACACACACACACATACTGACTCTCCAAGCTTCATCTCATCATTCATGGAATAAATAATTTGACAAAACTTAATTATATAAAATAAATTTAACAAGACTTAAACACAAACACAAGAGAAACACATATGACAGGGACTAAAAGTGAGGGAGCAACACAGACTTTAGACTATGCTCTTCATCCATCAATGAAACCCCCATAGGGAGCTGCTAGGCATCAAACCCAGACCCAGGGGCATCAAAGATGAGGGGATCCAATCCTTGAGCTGACAGAGAGACTAAGTAGACTGATGTACACTCAAACTATGATACAAACATGGCCAAGAGCTAAGAGAGGAGGATGCGTAGACAACACTGAGAGTACAAAGCGGGGAACACTCATTTCTCCCTGGAGGAGTTGACAAGTTTGCTCAGGAAATGACCCTTAAATGGGAGCTATGCAAGGTAAAGCTAGGTGGCTGACCCTCACCCAAGCAGACCAGAAGGGAAAGGAAGAGCTGGGAGGTGTGGAACCATGGGGCTGGATTCAGGACCAGCCAACAAGTCCTGGAGGCTGGAAAGGGAGTGGGCAGGAGGTTGTTGAGAGGCAAGGCTGAAAGGAAGAGCATGGGCTTTCTGGAAGGGGAAGAATAGTACAGAAATCTTAGAATATTGGCTTGGGAGCGGCTACGACCTTACAGGAAACCGAAGCCCTCAGCTCTTTCCTCTGTAAACTGGGTGGGTAAGGAGGCAGACTGGGTGAACCAGATAGAGTTTTCGCCAAACCTAACTTTCTCAGACACCAAGATTCACTTGGGCATCAAGCCATGAGTCATTAAGAAGAGTTAAATGTACATTAAACACTTTTGTTTACAAAGGGAAATGAGTGTACAATTATATTTTAGAAAGATTTATTTCAGAAACATTTGAAATAAAAAATACACACTTAAATGGACAAGATTTAGTTATTTGGAAATGCACTTATATCAGATCCTCATCCTCTAATTATGCCAAAGAAAAGTAAATGTCACTGAAATAACCCTCACCCCAAGTAAAAACATTTAAAACGGCATATCTGAAGACGTTCATAGTTTCTAAATTAAATGTTGATACATAGCATTTCCTATTCCTGTAAAGTCTAAAAAAAGATATTTAAGAGCTAAATAGTGTGTTGTTAGCTACTCAGGAAACCAGAGGGCTGTTTAAGAATTAATATCTCAGTTGCCTTTAATTTTAAGCTTGGCTATTAAAGATGCTCTCTTTCCCTCCTTTTGGGGGCGGCTTCTTATGGGAAATGAATAAAGGGATACTGCACATCAAAGTGGAAGGGACAAATCACCTGGGTCGGACCACTTAAACTTGTAGGATAATGTAGTCATTATTGTTTCATATCTGAATGTAAAGAATCCAATTTGTTGAGGTTAAACAGTGACGGGTAATAAAAGTGTTTGCTGTATAGAATCTGATTTGCAAGAATTCAAAACCATAGCCTCGTAGAGGTGCCTGGTGGAAAAACATCCTATTCTCTCCGGTGAAAAAGTAGAGTTTCCCAGGAGCTGGCGTTGTGGGGAATCTGCAGACTTTCTCTGCAAGATAGCAGGATAATGGGACTCTCCCTCCTAGGAGAGTCAGCGTGCTCTTGTTTGCAGCAGAGCATCCCCTAAGCTATTCTGTGCATCCGCTCATCTTAGGCACTTACTGAGCCTTCATCCAATACATGGAATCCATGAAGCCAGAGAGCGCACCAAGAAGCGTCAGAAAAAGAATTCTTGTATAATGAGCCCCAATACCCTCTAACAACTCTTGAATGCAGTACAAATCTAGTATAAAGGTTCTCTTTCCCTCTCAGGGCCGTAACCTGCCTTCATGGCACGACAGTCTTTTGAGGGCCTCTTGGCACCCTGCTTCCCTGAGCTGATCACATTACAGCAAAGAAACAACCAAGCCCCTAAGGGAATCAAAGGCCTCAGTTCCAAGCGAGCTGGGATGACCAGGGCAGGGTCAACCTGGAAGGGGAGGATATTTTCCCTCAAATAGGATCCAGAAAACGGGCTCCTGCAGGTCACAGACATCTCTCAAAGTGCCTTTCAAATCAGCCGCATTAAAAATAGCACAAAGGTCAAGCTCAGAATTATTGGATTTCTTGGGCTCTTTGAGTCAAGCCTCAATCAGGCTTGGTGTCCTAATTTGATTACATAATTTGATTCTGGTCCGCAACCAAAATGTCACACGATTGAAAAGTTGTGGTTATTATCTGGAGGGGCGGCGGGAAGATTTCCTTGCATTTATGCAGCATCCATGAAGAGATGTGAAAGCTCTGGGGAAAATGGGGAGAAAGCTTGCTCGGCTCAGCTCAGGCTCCCAGCCGAGGCAGCAGACTTCCCCAGGCGGTTAGCAGGGGCTGAGGAACATGGTGCCGAAGAGATGCAGGAAGAAGAAGGCACAGAAAGGCCCTGAGCCGCTGTTTCTTCACATGTGTAGCAAGGGATGTGTTAAGATGATCAGGTCTTGACTCACCTTTACTATTCAAAGCTGGAACACCCAGAGGGCATATGATTAATGGATTCTTCTAGTCTGACTTTTTCCAAATGAAAACTGAGCAATTAAGAAGATATACAAGTCCTTCAATGAGGTGCTATTTTTCAACAGTCTGAATTCATGTCAGCTCAGCACACACAGGGAACACGTGCGTGGTGTGACACTGCTCTGCCAGAGGAGGGGAGACCCAGATGTGGCCCTTTCAAGTTTACCCTCCTAATCACAGCCAATATTCCTCCGATGATTCATCACAAACAGAAGTTTCCAGGGAAAATCTGATTTTTTAGGACCAGCTAAAAGTAATTTTGATTAAGCACGGCCACAAACCAGGTGCAAATCAGGTTCCAAATAGTTGACGTTCCTAGTATGGCCCATTAGCCTCAAACAGAAGAGCTTTCTAAAGCGGAGTTGCCCAATTTTCTGAGCGATTTCAACATTACGAGAAGATCTGCACTTCCTTCTCCAGAAGGCTTCTTGGAAGAAGCTACATGCTTGTGCAAATATGTAGGTGAGTGTGTGCGCTTAAAAACTTCTTTTTCTACGCACAGCTTATCTCTAAAGGATACTCATGAACTGAGACTCACAAAGGCAGTGAGCAGTAAAAATTATATCAATTTTTTAGCATGTTGAGGTTCTCTTATTCCTTCTCTCTGAGAGATTTTCTTATGGTTCAAGTTAGAAATAACTGGGCTAAAACTAAATATACATCTAAGAGAAATGAAAACATTTGTCCACATAGCAACTTGTACAGGAATGTTTACGGCAGCATGATTCATATTAGTCAAAAGATGGAAACAACCCAAACGTCCATCAACTGATAAACGGATAAACACAATGGGGTAGATTCATACAATGGAATATTATGTGGCCAAAAAGAAGAATGAAGTATTGATCCTTACAACATGGATGGACTTTAAAAACATTATGCTTAGTGAAAGAAGCCACTGCACAAAGACTACATAGCATATGATTCCATTCACTTTAAATGTCCAGAACAGAGAAATCTACAGAGAGAAAGAGTAGATTAGTGGTTGCCTCGGGATGGGGAGTGCGGACAAGGCTGGAGGAAGGAGGTGACAGCTAAAGCATACAAGGTTTCATTTGAGGGTAACGAAATATTCTAAAATTGATTGTAGTGATAACTGTATATATCTGTGAATATACTAAAAGTCATCAAATTGTACACTTCAAACGGGTAAATTACATGTTATGTGAACTATATCTGAATAAAGTTGCTACAATTAAAAAAAGAAAAAAAAGCAAGCATGAAACCAGCCTGGTAGTTGCCTCCTTTTAACTTTGAAAATATGTCTATGTCCCATTCCAGCTTAACACTATCCTTCACCACAGCCACAAACTTATCAACATGCAAAGGAAAATTCTAATAACGCACACTGGTTTCGTCCTTCCTCAAAAGTCAACGGATGTCTTTTCCTCCAATAGCTCAGCTGGTGAAGGCAGGACTGTGTGGTCAAGGTCTCAGTCAGCTACACAGGGTGCCATTAACACACCTACTCTCTTCTGGACCTACTCTCTCCTGGCGTCCTCACACCCATCCCAAAGGGGCCCAGGAGATTCATGATGACTGACTTGGTGCTCAGCTTCTCCATATCCCAGCCATGGATAAAACCTTTCTCGTCTCTCCTGCTATCTTCTTTTATGGAAGGCAAGATCTTCTTCCATATTTTCTAGCTCTAATTAGGGTGCTTACAAGACGTCTATATTCTCTCTTTTAGTTGGGGAGACAACTTAGCAATTGGAAATCTGGATGGACTACATGGAGCACATCTTAAAATTATTATCATTTTTAATCAATATCAGCCATCAGGACTAACAAATGTGTCCATTTAAAGAAAAAATCACCAATATCTTCTGCATCTTACACTGCTTGGAGTACAAGGAAGAATTGGACATAGTCCCTGCCTTGAAAAAAATCAAAATATTGTTAGGGCAAGTAAATTGTAAACAAATATATCCAGAGTGACAGATGCTGAAACAGAGGTAAATCTGAGGTGCTTCTGGAGGACAGGAAAGAAGGAGACTAATGTTTCTAGGACGACATAAGAAGGAGTTTTGCAATTAAAGATTTATATAAAAGACAAAATCCTCATTTTTAATTTAAAATTTTTTAACTAAAATTTTATTTTTTAATCATTCTAGATTTACCAAAAAAACTGCAAATACACTACAAAGAGTTTTCACATGCCCTTCACGCTGTTTCCCCTAAAGTTAACATCGGACCTAGTACAATGATCTAAACCAAAAGTTTACATTTGTGCAACACTACGAAGCCACAGACCTTACTCAGATGTCCCTAGCATTTTCACTATGTCCTTTTTCTGTTCCAGGATTCACGTCAAAATCGAATGTTGCATTTAGTCAGCATGTCTCCTTAATCTCCTCCAATGGGCATGATTTTCTCAGTCTTTCTCTGTTTTACCTAACCAAAATTGACATTTATTTTTAAGTAAAAATAGTCAAATATCAGCAAGATCATACGGCTCAACCTAATGGTATTAAAATTGCTGAAAGTCACAAGAGCTTGTGTCCCATCTCTGTAACTGTGTGGTCACGATTCACACTCAGTATGTAGCCTCCAAGGTATATCCATGGTACGTCTATCAGCGTGTAGCATCCACAGTGCATCCATCAGCATGTAGCATCCGTGGTACATCCATCAGCATGTAGCATCCATGGCGCACCCATCAGCATGCAGCATCCATGGTACATCAGGGTACATCCATCAGCATGTAGCAGCATGGCAGGACAGTGCAAGGTTCAAGAGCACAAACCAGGATTCACACCCCAGATTTATCACTAAGCAGCTCTGTGACCTTGGACAATTTCATTAACATCTTTCTCTTTAGTATCTTCTCTGAAACACAGTCTCTGCCCCCACTCGATTGCTGTGAGGATTAAATGAGATAATTTATAGAAAGCACTTAGCACATTACCTGGCACATAAAAGTATTTGCTGTTGCTACTTATCTTTCTGGATGCCTTACATCCTCTATATTACTATTATCTCAAGTTCTTACAATTCTCATTCACTCCTTGAAAATCTTGGCAAATATCAGCAAATGAGGTAGTGGTCTGTGTTTCAGCAAGGACTCACTGGGTGTAATGTGCAGGAGGAACAGGAGCAGTCTGAGGTGAGGACAATGAGTTGGGCACATTACTTCATCACCCATCCCTAGGCATTATGGCATACAACTATAGAGAGTAATCATTAAAGCTCGTCTGAGCAATGTCCCTTCTATGATGAGGCTGTGATATCATTGGAAGACATATCCATTGCAAAGAGAACACTGGTCACGGCCTGGCGGAATTCACATTACCATGGCAACAGCTGGTGACAGTCTGGCGCCATTTCCTCAAGATCACTTGAGATTTTAAACCATGGGGTGATCTTCAGAATGTCACCGAAATCTCTAAGCTCCATAAATATATGTGTCATAATTCATTAGCAGTTTGTAGCAAGCCATGGTCCTCACTAATGAAGAAGCATGATTTAACAAAGAACTGTGCAAATTATCCACTGTTTAAGAAAATACTTGATAAACAACTTCACCAAATTACATTTAATTTTGCCATTTAAGCTTCCTCCTGTGGAGTTTAACTACACCATCAAAAAAAGCTGGTAACTGTAAAATCTGAAACAAAGGCAGTCACATTTTCTGGTGGATTCTTATACAGTTTGTTCCCTCATTTTCCTGGAAACGAAATGGCCCCACAGTTTACACATTTCTAGAGGTTTCGCCTCTATGTTTGGTCTACAAACTCTTTTCTCATAAAAAAGAATAATAAATAAACAAAAATAGAAAGAGTAGGCTACACATCTTATATTTGCCTCATTTGGATGAATAAACTTACACTATTTGGCCTTGTAGAAGAAGACTGCTAAAAAGATGATTTGTGATTCCATAATAACAAAATGCATTGATCAAATTGGAGCCAGTGTAAGTTCATACAAATTAGTCCATACTGCTTGACTGACGAATGTTACAGTCAGATACTGTATTGACTTCATGAAGGGATTTAATAGAGACCCTCATTACACATTTGACAATACAAAGAATAAGTGTAGGTTGTGGGATAGCTCTGGTAGGTAAAATCACAGCTGGATGAAAACAAAGAGAGTTCATAGATGGATCTCTGTCAACCAAGACGGTAGGCGTGGATGAGGATCAATAGCTGCCTTTAACCTTGTCCAGTGATCTACAAGATGACAGAATTTGGGGGAGCCTCAGATAACGGCATAAAGGGCATGCTAAGATAACTGGTGGATGACATGACACTCGAAAGCAGAGCCAGTGTTCTGGTTTCTATCTGTATCAATCCAAATAAAAATATTTATTAGGGATAATGTACAATCTAGTTTTGGAATCCTCAAAAAGTAAATCATTTTTTCAAAGATGCAGTAAGGGAGACCTGGTTTCACAGGTGATTATCTGAACATGCTTTGAGATTCAGTTGACTATAAACTTAGTGCAAGCTAGTTAGGTGGAAAATGTTCAAGAAGGTAACTCAAGTACAGGCTTTCTGAACAAAGTCTGGTGTTCAGACCAAGAGAGGTAAAGATCCCATTTCCTTTTTCTGAGGAGATCAGATCCCATTCAAAGGAGTGTGTCCACATTCGGGAACATGTTTTTAAAACCTTTGACTTTTAATTAATTTTAGACTTACATGAAAGCTGCAAAAGTAGTACAGAGAATTCCTAAACAGCTCTTCTCCCAGGTTCCCCTTATGTTAATATCTTACATCACCCTGGAACAATAATCTAGACTAAGCATTGAACACTGGTACAAATTCTATTAACCAAAAACTTTTGGGGGGGGGGGGAGGTATTTCATTGCTTTTACACTAATTTCCTTTTTATTAGGAACAAGATTGTAAGATCAGTGCTAACAAATCAGGGCACATTCAGAATAGGGCCATCAAGAAGGCAAGGGATTTGGTGAGGAACATTGAGAACAGTACTCTTTCTCCTTTCTCTATCCAAACTTACTCCTCTGGTCATCATGGCCTAATGGTTTTTAATTTCAACTGTATTCTGATAACTTCAATGTTTACAGCGCCAGCCCAGACCTCTCCCCTGTATTCCAAATGCCTCTACACAACTGTCCTGGTGATATCCCCACAGGAATGTCTAATAGACATCTCAAACTGAAGATGTCTGGCAAAATCCTCGTATCTCCACATCGGTCTTCCTGCAGTCTCCCCATCCTTCTAGTTCTTTGACTACTTTCTCTCTTCCTTACTCCATACACAATTCATAAGAAAACCTTGCTTATTTCCTTTAAAAACACAAACAGAATCTGATCCCTTTCCAACTTTACACATCTACCACTTTCGTCCAACCATCATCTCATGGACAGCATCCTTTCCGGTCTCTGCACTTCCATTTTTGCCTCTCTCTGTTCTGTTTTCAACACAGCATCCACTGCAATCATGAGATATTTTAATTCCTCTAATCAAACTCTCCAATGGCTTCTGATCTCATTCTATGTAACAGCCAAAATCCTTGGATGACTTTCAAAGTTTACACAATCTACCCTCTTGTTCTCTCTCTGACATCAGCTCCTAGCACCCTTCCATGTTCACTCCACACGACAATACCATTTACTAGCACTTCCTCATCAGGAACACTCCTATCTCAAGGGCTTTGTGTTTGCTTTTCCCTCTGCCCAATATATATATATTTACACCAGATACTTGTATGGCTGGCTCAATCACACCCTTCTGGTCTTAGGCAAACTGAGGTCATTCCCGGACCTGAAACCAAATTGAAACCTCCGTTTTCCCCACCTCAGCTTTATGTGTCTCTATAGCACTTATGACCACCAGACAGATATACTTGACCTGTTTCAGTCACTGTTTTGGGGACAGAGATTTGGACTATCTCACTCAGCGCTACTTTTCCATCACCTAGTGTATGCTCAACAAAAATTAGTTAAATGAACCAAAGAATCACTGTGATTAACAAAAACATTTATTCTAGAATCAGGCTACCAGCATTCAAGTGTCAACTTGATTGCTTACAGGCTGTCTGGTCTTGGTCAAATCATTCAACTTTTTCTGTGCCTTGGTTTCTGCACCTGGTACACAGGAATGATAGTAACACCTAATTTGCAGACTAGTTGTTAATGTGACAATTAATTTTTGTCACTTAAATGCGATAATTCGTAGAAATTATATCATATAGTGTTTGAAAAATATTAAATGCTTACTAAATATTACCATTAATTGATTAGAAAGCAAGAAGAAATAGATACACTCATCATAAAATGCCTAGCCAATGAGTCAGTATAAGAGATTGGGACTTTAGAATCATTTAACCCAAGTATAAATCTTAGTTCTGTTATGATCTAGCTTTGTTTCCTTGAGCAACACAATTAATCTCTATAAATCCTGAAATCCTTAACTATAGAGTAATAATCCTACCTCATGTCTTTGCTGGGAAGACAAAATAAAACAGTATAGAGTGCTTTGCACTATTCTCGGCATCTACTAAAGTGTTGACTAAATAAATGTCACGACTGTTATAAAATCTGGATCTTCATTTATCCAGGCGATTGCCCCTTTTGCTTTTCCTGTGGCCTTTTCCAATTATCGACCATGTCCTTATAGTCCAAGCTTGCTCTCTGTGACCAAGAGCGCTGTGCCCTCAAGGTCTATCTATTCCTTGCAAACCTCGCTTTCATGGAAGTGACAGAAAATAAATTGACCGTGTTACAATTCTTCTGACATTACTGACAGACATCTTGATTCATTTATTCCAGAAAAGTTTACTAATGCCATCTCTGTGCTAGGCATGTACCACATATACTGTGTAACTAAAATTCAGGCCTGTCCACATAGAACTTCCATTCTAGTGGGGAAAAACAGTGCAGTGTTAGCCCTCCCCAGGCTCCTTAGCAATGGAGGGAATCTATATTGTTAGTGTTGCAGGAATTAACTAGGGACAAAGAGAGTTGGATCAGAGGCCACTCGGGGTAACTCTATGTGTATCATTCCCGGGCTTTGCCCACACATGGCTCTTCTGCCTTGACCTCCATTAATCATTAAGCAACTATTCCATAAGGAACACCAAAGCACTCATATTCCTCTCAGCAATCATGCGTAGCTAGTACTACCACTGTTACTATTACTCTTATTGGCACGACTATAACGACTTCTACTATTACAAATACAACTATCGTCATTATTTTTTCAATTACTTACCTAGCTTTTCCCTTATGACATTAATGTAAGTGGTCTCCAACCTTCTGATTTATGGTAAGTCTTACAATACTGAGCACATCGTCAATATTTATATTCAGATTGTCAAATACAGGAAGGCTAATTTTATTTGCAAGTATAGGAAATATTTATATTCAGATTATCAAATATAGGAAGGTCAACTTTATTAGCAAAGGAAGTTATTCGGAAAAATCAAATGAAGACAGGTTGACAGACAGGCATCCAGGCATCATGGTGACATTTCAATTTATCTCCAGCTTCTCAGAGACTTCCAGTGCAATGACACTCAGCTCTCATACGTTCATTCTGGGGCCTGAGCTGGAGGTCTGAGCAATCACACTATTAACCAATTCTCCCTACCATCAACCAAAAGAGCAGATAGAGGAGAACTGTTGACATATTAGCAAATGTATCAGTAATAGCTTGCCAAACACCCCTGTCTGTGTACCTGAAATATCAGTGGAAGAAGACTGATATTAACATTATAGATTAGGACAAATCATCTATAATAGTCACATAGTTCCTTACTGTGTGCACTGCGATTATATACTTATCTGATGACATCGCTGTTCTTTGGCTAGGCAGATCAAATGGCATGGTGCCGCGATAAATGGCAAGGCCGTGAAGCAACGATCCAACTTCAGGCAAGAAGCACATGTGCAGACATGATCTCTAAAGAGCTAATTGACAAAGCACAGCCGACAGATGGCTGGGTTCACTGTAGCAACGGATGAGCTAACCATCACCCTAATTCATAAGTACCCCTGAGAGTTGCAATTTTCAGCTTTTCTTACGCACGCTGCTGATTTGGAAATTTTCAGAGTTTAGGGGAGAAATAAACAAACTATAAAAACTAAACTGCTAGCTCATTTTGTTTTTAGGTCAGATATATTTTTCCTCCTTTGACTCTCTCCACACTTCCCACAGTGATTATTACACAAATTCATTCAACAAACGAAGATGGAGCTATGGATGGAGGCAGATTTATTAAATGGCTAGTCCTGTGCAATGACAGTAACAAGCACACAGATCACCCCCTACAAGTAACTGGGCAGATCCTGCACCAGCCGTGCCTCTGAATCCCAGTTGTGGTACAAAATGGAAGCTGTATACTGGCAATGTTGGTTTCTTTCCTTAGTTTTTACATCTGTAAACTTTTAAAGTATAAACGAGATAATCTATACGGAGCACTTAGAAGTTAGCACGTGATCCACGCTCACTAAATGACATGTGGTATTATGTAAAAGTTTGTTCTTTCAAGGTTTCACGGTCCTAATCAACAAAATCTTCATTTTATGGTCTTTCCAATTTGATTTTAATGGTCTTTCCTTTGAGTTGTCATATTTTCTGTTCAGTCTGCTATTATTGCTTTGCATGGCTTTGAGTGATGTGACATGTCTAGTTCATCTCAGTACCCACTACCATGCCGTATACATCGCCCAGCACACAAGGATTCCTTGAATATATGAGGAAATGAATTGCCACATCAAGAAGGACTACACTGAATTCTAAATGTGTGATATTTTTTAGAAAGATTCTTTTCCTTTATAGCAGAGTGCATCTTTTCAAAAACATTTTTGTAAAGCTCCGAATATAAATGTTTACTTATGAGCTTTCATGATAAAGGTCTAGAGCAAAAGAGCCTAAAAAACACCCCAACCTTATGTACGCAAGTTATCAGGTTTCTAAAAGGAAGCTTCGACTCATAACCCAAATTGTATTTGAGGGTCCACAACTAGTTGAAATGGGCTGTGTGCCTGATGGACCCTTCCGGGGTCTTACTTCTAGCATCTGTACCGTTGGCTTAGAAGCACTGGACATGTACTCCTGCTTTCACAGCTGTTTTTCCATCCCCATTCCAGGAGCATGACCACGACTGTTTCCAAGTCTGGCTCATTTCGCTTAATCCTGAGTACTCAGCTCCTGATCGACCTCACCACATCGAAATGGCACCAAAGGCCAGGCCCCTCTGTTTAACACTTGGTTGCCTTACGTAACCTTGATATTTAGACTGAAGTGTTGGTCTGTGTATCAGATTCAGCAGGTCTGAAACTGCCAACGTGAGGCCAGTGGGGGAAAGCAATGGAAAGAGATGTGCTTACTAACTCATATGTCCATATATGCAGACCCCACAAGAACTGACCTTTGTTGTAATGAATATCCTTCAAGTCGTAGCTGCATACAATTAGTCACCATTATCCAAATGAAAAGCCATTAAATACGACATAGGGCTTTGCATGCTGGGCAGTGTGTCTTGGGTTTTATCGTGTCATATCTGTAGTACTCATGGAAATTCTGGACATCTCTATTTCTTCCTAAATGTCAATGTTGTTGATAACGTCCTCCCTATAATTTCAGTGTTCTTGATTATTACTATTTATCCATGTCTACTTTCATGTTGACATATAATTTACTGCTAATGCTTCAAATAGTTTGTAAGATGATGTGGTACACAGAGAGAGAGTTATCAAAAGATAGATGAGAAATAGAAAAATATTTCCATTCATTATATCTGTGTGTGTGCAGTGTGTGTGAATGTGTATATACACATGCACATATATGTATATTTATATATGGACACTATATGAATTGATAGATTTATAAAAATAATGTATAAAATTGTAATCATTGAAGACGTCGTCTTTAATAAGCAATGTCAAGATTTATGCCATTTATATTCTCTTTTGTAGCCATAATAACCATACCTGTTTATTCTATATTTCTTTATTTATGTATGTATTCAAAGCTCACTACATTTTCTGCATGGCACCATTTCCATAGCATTTCAGAGTTTTCATGTTATTTCATCTCATCTAAGGGTAGTTTTGCTCAAAAAGGATAAGGGCACAAATTTTCTTGAATTTTTAGAATATATTTCAAATGTCCGTCTGCTTCATTAATGATAACTTGGCTAAACATATACTATTTTCCATCCAACTCTCTTTTCCTCAGATATGTGTAGATTTTTTTTAATTTTTATTTTTAGAAAAATATGTTTAAATGGAGATGAGTGAGGCAAATTTTTCCCCTATTAAGTGGCTAATATTTCATGCCTGGATATCTAAACCTCTCTTTAATTTATAAGTTTAGTATCCTAACCAGGACTCTTGGTGCTGGCCAATAGTCTATAAGCCACTATGCCAATCTCTTTCACTGATTACAGCTAAAATTTCTGGTGAGAAATATAAAAGCAAATTATTTCTGAAATATAAACAATGGCAGGCAGATTAGAGACAGAAGTCAAAAAATTGCAGAACAAGCACTATGGGGGAAAATTTATTGAATTTTCTTTTCCCCTCCTCTACCCCTCAACTTTGACATGAAGGTGGGCTGAATTGCAAAACTGTGCAGCAGGTATAGACAGAAAAAAAAAGGCTAAAACCTCCCTTCTTGTGATATTCCTGGTAAAGGGGGCCCTAGTGAGCCAGACATTGTAGGGAATCCTTTCCCTCTTTCTGTCCTCCTTCCTTCATTTATTTAACTGACTGATTATTTGTTTTTATTCTCTCTTGGCCTTAGGCAAAAACACCCTTGTGTAATGATGGTAGTGAGAGTACAGGCATCTGGAAGGCAAAGAGAAAATCCGCCTCTCTGTGGCCTCAAAAGCTGGGAGGGCTCCCAAGAACTGGAGAGTGTGAGAGAAGTTCTGGAAAGAAGAGGGAGACAGGAATCCTTTGATTCTGTGTATGAACTGACAGAGCTGTTGGGCTCGCTGCTAAGTGGAACATGCGTCTTACAGACCCAAGGAAGCATAGCAAAGGCTTTAAGAACAGAATATGATATAAATACCACCTAAGTCCCAGAATAACCCAGGAGTGGTGTATTTGCAGCACAGACAAAAATAGTATAACAAAATCTTTTGAAACAGAACTGACATTGGATCCATTGCCCAAAAAAGATGAGACAAAACTCAGAGTCTTACTTAACTCAGAGTTAATCACTTGCTTTAAGAACAAAAAATCAGAAAGATCCAGAGTGTCCTAATATAATAATGAAAAATGCGCAGGACACAATCCAAAATTATTTGAGATGCAAAGAAATATCAGAATTAGACTGCTAAAAACCAAAGATAAAGAAAGAATCCCGAAGGCAGCCACGGAAAAATGACACATTACTCACCGGGGAAGAGCAGATCATCACTGTGGATCTGTCATCAGAAACCATGGGGACAAGAAGACACTGGAACATTATCTCTAAAATGCTGGAAGAAAACATCAGTCCAGAATTTGATATCCAATAAAAATGTCCTTTAAAGAAGGAAGAAAAAAAAAACGATATTCTGAAATCAAGGAAATCTGAAAGTAGTCGTCAAGACTGAATTTGTTCTGAAAGAAATGCTAAAAGAAGTACTTCAGATTGAAGAAAAAATGGTACCAGAGAAAAGGCTGGAACTTCTAAGATGAAGGGAGAGCAATAGAAATGGCAAATCCCAGAATAAACATATTAGACTTTTTCTCTGATTTTCTAAGTGTATATTATTGTTGAAAGTAAAAATTAAAACATTATATAGTGTAATTTTCATGCATATTGACATAACACATATAAAAACTATACAACAAAGGAGAGGCTTAGAAGATCTAGATGGTTGGAAGGCATCTAGATTTATTTTCAGAGAAAAAGTATTAACTATTAAGAAGACTGAAAAGTTAGGAATGTATACACCTGTGTACGTGTGGGTACACCAGTAGTTATACTAAAATAGCATACTAAAAATATACTAATAATGCCAAAAATAGCAGGCAACTTGGAACAGTGGAACAAAAGTTCAGGGGAAAAATCAAACTACTACTACTAGTAATAAAACGGTGGACTTAAAGCCAACCATATCAATAATCACAGTGTGCAAACGGTCTAAACACAACAAATGAAATAAACGGACTGTCAGTTTTCATTTTTAAAAAACGGAAAATATTCAACTGCATGATGTCTCCAAGAAACCCACTTTAAATATAATGACATAGTTTAAAAGTAAAATTATGGGGAAAGTTTTGCCAGATACACACAAATTCAAAAAAAAAGATGAAATGGGTATATTAATATTAGACAAATTTTATTTTAGAACAGGAAAATTATCAGGGATGTACAGGGCCATTACTTGATAATAAAAGGGTCAACTGACCAAGAAGACATTACAATCCTAAATGTATATGCACCAAAGAACAGAGCTTCAAAATAAACACAGGAAATACCAATAGAAATGAAAGGAGAAACAGATACATTTTCAATTATTCTTGGAGACTTCTCTCTCAGTAATCAATAACATGCACAGACAATAATCATCAATGATAGGGGAGACGTAAACAACAACGCCAACCAAACAGGTCTCCATGACATTTATAAAACCACCCAACAGTAACAGACTGCATATAATTGTCTAGTATTCATGGAATGTCCTCCTAGACAGTCAACCACCTGAGCCATAAACAAACCATAAAAATTTAAAAGAAGTGAAGTCATACAAACTATGTTCTCTTAGCATAACAGAATTAAGCTAGAAATCAATTACACAAAGATCTTTGGTAAATCTACAAATATACAGAAACTAACACACCTCTAAATAACCCATAGGCCAAGTAAGAAATATGATAACACTGGGAAACATTTTGACCTGCATCAAAACAAAAACAGAATCCACCAAAATTTGTGGGATACAGTTAAATCAGTATTCAGAGCATATTTATAGAATTGAGTTTTTATAATAGAGAAGAAGAAGCTCCCAAATCAATAATCTAAGTTATCACTATAAAAATCAAGAAAATTAAGGGCAAATTAAGGCTGAAGCAAGAGGAAGATAAGAAATAATAAAGATATCAATGGTGTCAATAACAAGATGTTGATACTAATGAAATACAAAGCTGAAAAATAAGAGAGAGAATCAATTAAATCAAAAGCTAGTTTAATTGAAAAATTGAAAAATTGATGAAACTTTAGTTATACTGATCAAGAAAAGAAGAGAGAGAATCACAAACACCAATATTAAGAATCCAAAGGGAATATCACTATAGAACCTACCAACTTTAAAAGGACAATAAGGAAATGTTATAAATCTCTCTATGCACACAGGTGCAATGTACCACTTCCCGGAAAGATACAAATTAACAAACTCACCCAAGAATAAATAGATAATCTGAAGAGTCCTATATCTACTAAAGAAACTGAATTTGCGTTAAAAACTCCACAACAAACAAAACTCCAGATCTTGATAGTTTCACTGGAGAATTGTACCAAAAATTTAAAGAACTAGCAATACCAATTGTACCTATTCTCTTCCCAAACACTTCTCAACCATTTTGTGAGGCCAGAAAAACCCTGATAATAAAACCAGACAAAGGCACTACAATAAAAGAAAATGAGAGACCAACATCCCTCATGAATATAGACATAAAAATGAACAACAAATATCAGCAAATCAAAAACACCAATAAATATGAACAGTGATATTTCTCAACCAAGTGTAGTATATCCTGGAAATTTAAATGTGATTTCATATTCAAAAACCAATCACTGTAGTAAGAGACCTCACCATAGCAAGAGACTAAATAAAATCACGATCATATCAACATGTCAGAAAAAACATTTCACATCTATTCATAACATCTCAGAAAACTAGAATAGAAGGGGATTTCCTTGATAATGGAAATACTACAAAAATAAACCAAAATCTAAAGCTACTGTTATATTTACACGCAAGACTGGATGTTTTCCTCTAAATTCAAAAACAAAGAAAGGATGTCCCTTCTGATCACTCCTAGTCAACATCATAACTGAAGTCCCAGCCAGTGCAACAAGGTAGGACCAAATGGGGAAAAAAAGCATAAAGATAGAAAAGAGATAAATTTTTCCTAATCATAGAAGATATGATTGTGTAAGAAATTCCAAGGAATCTATTTAAAAAAAAAAAAAAAAAAAAAAAACCCTGCTAGAACTAACATGTGAGAATAGAAAGGTCACAGCATTAAAAAAAGGTCATATTTCTGAATATTAGCAATGCAATACTGAAAATAAAAATATTTAGTAACATTTTCAAAACTCCTCAAAAATAAAATTCTTAGGTATAAACCTAAAAAAATCTGTGCAAGGTCTGTATGCTGAAAATGACAATATGCTAATGATAGAAATCAAAGAAGATATAAATAAATGGAGAGATATCCCATGTCCTTGGACATGAAGACATTATCAATAAGATGTCAACTGTCCTAATGATTGATCTATAGATTACATACAATATCAATCAAAATGCCAGAGGGTTTGTTGGAGATGTCAATAAGTTTATTCTAAAATTTTGATGGAAATTCAAAGGAATGAGGATAGCCAAGACAATTTTGAAAAGAAACAACAAAGTTGAAGGACTCACAACACCTGGTTTCAAGACTACAGTAATGCTGCCATATAAAAACAATAAGGAATTAGTGAAAGTACAAGTTCACAGATCGAGGTAACTGAAAAGAGTCCAAAAATAAACCCACATGCTTTTCAGTGATTTTTTTTTTCTGCAAAAGCATTTAACAAATAATGTTGGAAATATCAGTCACCAAAAAAAAACTTGACCAAATCTCAGGCCTTATACAAAAATTAACTTAAAATTGGTCATATATCTAAGAGTAAAATGTACAATTATAAAACTTAAGAAGAAAACAGGAGAATAGCTTTACGACATAGGGTTAGGTCAAGAGTTCTTAGATATGACACAAAACCATGATCCATTAAAGAATAAAATAATAGGGGCCAGTCTGGTGGCGCAACGGTTAAGTGCACATGTTCCACTTCTCAGCAGCCCAGGTTTCGCCTGATCGGATCCCGGGTGCAGACACGGCACCGCTTGGCAAAAGCCATGCTGTGGTAGGCGTCCCACATATAAAGTAGAGGAAGCTGGGCATGGATGTTAGCTCAGGGCCAGTCTTCCTCAGCAAAAAGAGGAGGATTGGCAGTAGTTAGCTCAGGGCTAATCTTCCTGAAAAAAATAAAATAAAATAAGTCAGACTTCATCAAACTAAAAATTTTGCTTTGCCAAAGGCACTATAGATAAATAGATAAATAAAAATACAAGCCACACACAAGGAGAAATATTTGCATATCACATATCTGACAAAGGACTTATATCTAAAATATAGAATTGTTGGGAGACAATACTCCCTGAATATCTCCACATTTCTACACACTCCAGGCTTCCTGAGCAAGGGTCGTATTTGAATAGCAAAGGCCTGGGAAGCTAGAGATAGTGTGTCACTCTGGGAAGATTTAGATGCATGTTTGCCAGGGGCCATTTGCTTACATCCCTGGGTCATGAAGTAATGATGCTAGACATTTTCCCTTCCCTTCCTGGAGAGGATTTGTTTAAATCCCATAGTACAGATCTCTCTCTCACTCATTCTTGCTCTTGTTCTCACTCTCTTTCTCTCCATAGGACAGGACAGGCTTCTGTGCCAGCAGCCCCTCTCTAAGTTCTGAGTCTCATAAACGTGAGGTTCCTACCCTGTCATGCCCGCCTCCTCCACACCACATCTGCAGGGTAACATCTCACCCTCACATCACTCTTTGAGAGCACCAGCAAGCTGTGCTAAAATGATGCTCAAACCCTTTTTATCAAGAGTAACAAACTGCTTCTCTGATCCAGGAAGCCTCATGTCTCTTGTCAGGATACATATATTCTGCGGCAGACTAACTTGTGGGCTTACACACAGGGTAAGATCTCAGTTTCAGAAGATCTCAGTTTCAGACTTAATAAAGAACTCTCAAAACTAAATGATAAGGAAACAAATGACCCAATTGTTTTTAAACGAGCCTCCCCCACAAAACTGAACAGACACTTTAAAGGAAGATATACTAATGGCAAATAAGCACAAGAAAATATGCTCAACATCCTTAGTCATTAGGAAAATGCAAATTAAAACTACAAAAAGATACAACTACAAACCTATAAGAATGGCTAAAATTAAACAAAAACATCGGATAATGCCAAACGCTATCAAAAACGTGAAGCAACAGGAACTCTCATTCATTGATGGTGGTAATGCAAAATGGTACAGCCACACTGGACAAGAGTTTAACAGTTTTGTACAAAGTTAAACACACATGCACCATAGGATCCAGTAATCTCACTTCTAGTTATTTGATCAAGATAAATGAAAATGTATGTTCACATAAAATCTTGTAAGCTAATGTGTATAGGTGCTTTTATATATACATATATATATGTATATATATATATATGTAAAATTGTCTAGAAACTGGAAATAATCTAGATGGCCTTCAACTAGGAAATGGATAAACAAATGATGAAAGATACAATTGAATACTACTCAGTAATAAAGAAATATTGATAAACACAGAGATAAATTTCAAATGCATTATGTTAAGGGAATGACACCAGACAGAAAAGATGATATATGGTATGTTTTCATTATATGATATTGTGCGTAAGTCAAAAACCACAGGGACAGATCATCTATCAGGAATGCCAGAGACTGAGAACGGAGGAAGAACTGACTATAAAGGGGCAGCATGAGGGAAATTTAGGCAGTGAGAAAATCGTGTTGTGTTTTAATGGTGGTGATGGTTACAAGACTCTCATTCATTGTGCAAAACTCATGGATCTGCATATCAAAAAAGTAAATTCTACTATACGTAAATTTAAAAAGTAAATTTTAAAAAGCTTCCAAGAAACATCCTAATCAGGCATTATCGTGATATGTCAGCGTTTATTCTAAAATATTTTAATCCATTTTTAAATTTCATGTGTAGGCTTTTCTGTTTCACAGACAACAGATTCCTTATGTTGGCTCATCATTCTGTGTCCTAAAATTCTACCATCTTCTCTCTTTGCTTTAGGGTTTTTTTTGTCTTTTCATTCACTGTGATTACATTTGCCTGTCTTCCTTTTTTTTTTTTTTAAGTTTAAAAATGGTATTGTTGCTTTAATTTGCATTTTTTGGTTACTGGTGAATTTGGACATTATATAAATTTCTTGTGCACATAATTATATTTCAACTTCTGTGCAGACTACATTGTGTTCACCACCAAAAGTCTAGTTTCTATCTATCACCATACAAATATCCTCTTTTATACCTTTTGCCCTCTCTCCACCTCTAGTAGTAACCACTGATCTGTCCTTTATATCCTGGTGTGTGTTTCTTACTGTTTTGTTTGTTTCTTTTATCTTCCACATACACGTAAAATCATATGGTACTTTTCCTTCTCCATCTGACTTATTTGCTTAGGATAATACCCTCAAGGTCCACGCATGTTGTTGCAAATGGTGAGATTTCCTCTTTTTTATGGCTGAGTAGTATTCCATTGTATGTATATACTGCGTCTTCTTTATCCATTTGCCCATCAATGTACATTTAGGTTGTTTCCATGTCTTGTATCTGCCTGTCTTCTACGTAAATAAGTCCATTTTCGGTCATGTTTATTTTGTTTGCTTGCCGTTTTTACTTTTTTTTGAAATGATGTTGTCTTGTTCCTCAGTATTTTATTTTCTAGATTTTCCCTCCCTCCCTTTTCTTCATCTCTTTCTCTTGTTTCGTTATCTGTTTGTTGGGTGGGATGGTGCTCTTGTTTAATTCATGTTCTTTTTTTCAGTGTAAAGCATCGAGAAGAATTTTCTTCTCTTCCTTGGGTTACATTTTATTTGATTCCACACTGTGTCTCATCAATTGTTGTCCTGCCCACTCACTCACCTACTGGCCCAAGTTATGATTAGAGTTTCCATTCTGTTCCTTCTCATCTTGCCAATACTTTACAGACTTTCTATTTTATGACATCATGCAGGTCGTTTCCGTGTGTCTCTTTCTACTTATCTGTACGTGAGATATTGCTTTTTCCCTATTAGCTTCATCTTGAGGATTCCCCTCAAGGATGTTGAAGTGCTCAACTGCTTTCCCCTTAAGGATGCTGAAGTGCTCCCTTGGTTTAATGTGCTGTACTGGCTTCATTCTGCTTAGTGGTCAGGGGCAGCCCACTCTCACTGAGGGAACAGCTCAGGTCTAGCACCCTCCCACCATTTCACAAGGCCTGGAAAAACTGCTCCATTCACAGAGAATTACCCTCTGGCTCTTGTTTCCCATTTCACTGGTCTTTTTGCAGTGGCTTGTTCAGGTCAGATTCAAATACCATTCAGTTTACTCTACTTCAAATCTGGGAATACTGGTGAGAAACATCGGTATTTAGCGAATTTCAGAAGCAGCAGGATGGGGAATAGGATTGGTGTCAGGCAGTGTCTCAACCTTCTGGCTCTTCCCTTGATCAGCAATTTTTGAAGTTTACAGTATGTTTTGTGTCCCTCCCCCATCTCCACTTTTCCCCTACTTTTTCTGTTTCCTTGATGCTGGTAATATTTAAATAGATTTTTAGATCTCTTGCGCTTTTTTTTTTTTTTTAAAGATTTTATTTTTTCCTTTTTCTCCCCAAAGCCCCCCGGTACATAGTTGTGTATTCTTCGTTGTGGGTTCTTCTAGTTGTGTCATGTGGGACGCTGCCTCAGCGTGGTCTGATGAGCAGTGCCATGTCCGTGCCCAGGATTCGAACCAACGAAACACTGGGCCGCCTGCAGCGGAGCGCGCGAACTTAACCACTCGGCCACGGGTCCAGCCCCCTCTTGCGCTTTTTTTAAATAGTGATTTGGTGGAGAATATTGTGATCTGGCTGCCCTAAACTAGCTTTACAAATAAAAGGCTTCTTTAAAAACCTCCAAGATCAGTTGGAAAAAAGTGCCATTCAACATAAGGACATCACAAAAATACAAATCTCCGAAAAGACAATTTCCTTCTAAATTCATGCTTTTATTTTGTAGACAGATTTAATCAAATGAAGTCTCCACAATATCCATGAATGGCTCTCAAAGTCTATTTCACTAGGAACAGAAAAGACCAACTAAAATGTTTCATTGTCAATAAATCCGAATAATAATACCTCATATTTGTGTATCAACTGGCATGGGGTTTACAAAGCAGAAGGTTAACATCTCTTTGTTAACCAAGGAAAGGCTTTAAAATCTAAGTAATATTTGGCTTTTCTGGAAATTCAAAGCCATTGAGGTAATTTCCACACTTGGTTGCCTCAAACCAAGGCCAGTCTAACAGAGTGGCTAGGGTATGTCAGTAGTGGGTGCTAAAGAATGTCGGTTTTCCGCCCCAAAACTTCTCCCGGGATATGTTCTGACACCCGGACGCTGTCATTGAGGCTCACATTTCACCAGCTCAATCTGTGTTAAAAATGTTCTATCAAAATTTAAGCCCAATGCCTGGGGAGAGGATTCCTACATGACAAAAATTCACGTCTTATGGGGTTTAATATAAGCAGCTGGTTGTTGTGAGACCAGATTAGGCATTTGAGTATTGAGTGTAATTCATGTCAGAATCAAGTGCACTTGGAAGCTGCCTTCACATCTATTTCCTTATTGTCAGCAGTTTTTCATAATGCCCCAATTATAAATACATACTTTTAGGTTCATTTTTTTCTTTTGGCTGAGGAAGAATCGCCCTGAGTTAACATCCATTGCCAATCCTCCTCTTTTTTGTTTCCTGAGGAAGATTGGCCCTGAGCTAACATCTGTGCCTAGCTTCCTCTATTTTGTATGTTGGACACATCCACAGCACGGCTAGTGAGTGGAGTAGGTCCATGCCTGGGACCCAAACCCATGAACCTTGGCTGCTGAAGTGGAACACACACGGAACTTTAACCACTCGACCAGGGGGCCAGGCCCAGGTTAATTATTTTAATAAGCTCAGACTTATTAGGTTAATTACTTTCACCTTTAACTACAATTTCTAACTAACCCAACCTTGAGAGATTGGCACCTGAGGAGTAAGATTCAAAATGGTAGCAGGGCACAAGAAGTTTGAGCACATGAAGCTACAGGTTCATGTCTACTAGCTGAATAAATACATTTTGTTTAGATTATGAGATGCAACACACCACGTAGTTCTGGGGTCTACAATTGACCCATAAGCTACTACTCATTGGGCCAGATAATCTAGTACATTACTTCTCTAAAAGCTTTATTTCCTCATCTGAATAATGAGGAAAGTAATGGGAAATATCTCACAGTGCATCAATGAAATAATATGTGTAAAGCATGGTGTCTGGTGTGCGTGGGAAACAACCGATAAACGTTAGACGTTCTCATGAACAGTGAAGGCTCTGAGATTTTCTCTCACTTGCAAGCTAACATGTCAGCCTGCTGCAGTTTTGTGGACATGGACACAGCAAGTTTCGTGTTACACCAGGACACAGCAAGGAGCTGAGCTTCATGTTTGCACTGGGTCCCCTTGTGTCTCTAAGTCCCAAAGGGGCAACGCCAAGCAGCCTCGGTGGACGCTGGACATATAGTGTGTCTGTGTCAAAGCTGAGGAACCTCAACCTCAGGGAAGCTGAATCTTTTAAAGTGGGCTGTAAGCAAACCTGCCTGACCTTTGCACCAGAGGGAGACTATCTGTCATATACTGGACAGTAAACAAACCTGCCCTCTGCTCAGAGGGGAGACATCTCCTCTCTCTTCTGAGGTTATTCACTCTACAAACATCCTTAAAATATAGTCCAGAGCAAAAGTTGTCAGTGCTTGTGCTCACTAGACAAGCAGAAGTACAGGAGACCGGTGTCGAATTGCAGAGGTCCCCCCAGATCCGCGGTTTCACTTTCCTCGGTTTCAGTTACCAGCTGTCAACCATGGTCTGGAGGCAGGTGATCTTGCTTCTGACATACTGTCAGGTCAATGGCAGCCTAACACGATGTCACAATGCCCACGTCGTTCCCCTCACTTATCTCATCGCGTAGGCAATGCATCATCTCACATGATCACAAGAAGAAGGCGGCTGAGTACAACGAGATATTCTGAGAGACAGAGAACACATTCACATAACTATGACTACACATTGTTAGAACTGGGCTATTTAGTATTAGTTACAGTTGTTAATCGCCTACTGTGCCTAATGTATAAATTAAACTTTATCAGAGGTATGTGTGTATAGGAAAAATCATGGTATATACAGAGTTCAGTACTATCCATGGTTTCAGGTACCCACCAGGGGTCTTGGAATATATCCCCCACAGATAAGGGAGACTACTGCATCTCCCAACAGACATACTTAAGATATGTTTCTTGGTGTAAATAAATTCAGGGAATCCTATCCAAAGTACACTGTGAAAGAAACAGGATAATGAGTGATTGAAGATTGGGAATCCAGGGTGGGGTGGGGCGGGGCGTGGGCATCAAATCTGTCATTCTATGCCAGGATAGAGCTGATGCCTGAAAGTTAAGAAGTGCGTGTGTGTGTCTGCTTGGAGATGGGATGATGGATGATGAGCATGGGCTGACAGCCTAGTAGGTAACAGGCACCACATTAGGCATTTTGGCATAGCAAGTAAGACGCACAGGCTTTGCAGTCAGACACAGTTGGTTGACATCAGGCCTCTGCCCCTTATTAGCTGTGTGACAGCAGGCAAGACAATTGACAACTCTGAGATGCCATGTCTGTGGGCAAACAACGGAAAGAATGATGAAGCCCCCTTCAAAGTATTGGTGTGAGGTTTACATGAGATCATGCACACAGAGCTCTCATCCCGCCTGGCACGGAGAGAGTGCCAAACAAATGTTAACTATTATAAGCTTTTATTTTTCATCACTAAATTGCCCGACGATCCTAATTATTGCCATTTTTCAACCTTGTAAACCATCGCTCAGCAAAAATCAGAAACTAGTCTTAGGTTACACGTCTATAAATGTCAAAGCTCAGATTTTACCCACATCTGACTCTAAATCCTTTTTTCTGAAACTCTTTCCACTGCACCATTGTGCCCTCGGTAGGGGCAAAGGGAGGGATCTTTGCAACCAAACACGAAGCACAGGTTTTCTTGTCATTTTTACATGCAATTTAAATAAATAAACAAAATTCATAAATACGTAAACATAAACCCTAAGATACACTCTAGGATGCTTTTAAATCTCAAACCAAATGTTATTTCTGCCACATCACTGGATTCTCATTTCAGATATACATGGAGTTCCAATGATAATAGGCCTTGTTTCGCCTTGACTTAACATTATTACATATTCAGCTCACCTCTGGTTTGTGTGCTCTTGAGATGGTTAAAATCTCTTTTGGGCAGTCTGGAGTCCACTCCTTATCAAAATATGACAGCATCATGCTGTAAATATTTTGCTAATGCATTAGATTCTAATCCCAACAGAATGACTGGTGCTTCAATGAAATTCACCTGCTTTTCCATTTCCGCTGTTGGCATAAATGCTTTCTTCATATTTCTTTCCACTTTTCTCAACTAGTAAAATTTGAAAATTTATTCCTAATCCACAAAAGATTTGTGCCCCAACCAATTAAATAACCTGCAGCAAACAGAGACGTATCATAGAAGTTTAATATTACTTTCTTCACAAGTGAACTTTCTGATACCTATAAACAATAAAATAGTATAGTCTAATTCAAGACATACTCTCAGTTAGTTACTAACCCAATCCCATTGGAGCTATGTATTCTTTTCACACCTTACACACTAACTATTAATGTTCTCAACAGAAAAATCCAGTGCCCTTGGAAGCAATGGCAAATTAAGTGGGCACAACTACACAGCACCCTACATAGCAATGCTCTGTGTGTGCAGATCCTCGTAGCAGAACTGTCCGGCAATACACCAGGCGATATCAAGAAGGGAAACCCACCTGTGTCTTATGTATTTAGACAGAGATCTCTGAAATCAAAAGAGAATGTGAGCCTGTCAATTTCGAGCCCACCAGACAATGGATGGGGGAAAAGAAGCCCATGGAAGGGAATGACTTGCCCATGATCACCAAGCTGAGCAAAGCCCTCTGTTGAAGCAGGAACCTAGAAGCCTTGACCAATTTCATCTTAATGGCGGAGGCCATAAAAAGATGGCCCCGATTCTCTTTTATTGTGCAGGAAATTCTTTTAAAAGGAGAACTTCAGTGTTCAAATCCACACATCTTCAGTTTTGCATAATACCTTTTTCCAAAGGCTGGATCAATAAGGCATGGAATCAATTTGCAACTTGATCTTCTCAAAGAGAATCAGACACTGAAAATAAACACACAAAACCTTAACAAATATTCAACTGGTTTATTAGAAAACTAAAAGAGGTCACTAGATTGAAAGTTGCCATGACAACTGGCAGGCAAGAAGGAACAAGGTGTAGCTCCCAGCTATCTCACTGAACTGTGAAGTAGGCACAGCACCCACCTCTAGCCTACCTTCCTCTCTCTGACTCTCACACCCTTCCCCAAACAGTCTCACTCCCTCCAGATCCATCTCCACGTCATGCAAAGGAGTAACTTTTGTGAGGCAGAATTTGAGAGAAGCACAGGTTGCCTTATGCCCACAGTTATAATCAATATAAATATCGAAGAGAAACCAGCTGCCACTGCATTGTGGGGCTTAAAGGAGAAAAAGTAAGGCACTAATATGAAATATAAAAAAGCCACTATTGTAATGGAAACTGTGTCTATCTTTTATACACTAATTTGCTACTGATCATTAGCATTATACTTAACATAATACAGTAATATGAGGGTCTTTTTCCAGCATTAACTTATTTGCCCAATGCCCACTAAAAATTCTAAACCATTAACTTTGACTTGCCGTGTCTGGATTTGAAAGAAGTCCCTGGAAATAAAAATCCAGGATCCCAAATCTGAATCATACAATTTCTATTTGACATTTTATTTTCATACTCTACTGATTATTTAAAAACTATTCTCGAAAACACAAAGGCATAGAGATACTTGCACCCCTATGTTCATTGCGGCATTATACACAATAGCCAAGACTTGGAAGCAACCTAGGTGCCCATCAAGGGACGAATGGATAAAGAAGATGTGGTATTTATACACGATGGACTACTACTCAGCCATAAGAAATGACGAAATCCAGCCATTTGTGACAACATGGATGGACCTTGAGGGTATTATGCTGAGTGAAATAAGTCAGAGGGAGAAAGTCAAATACCATATGATCTCAATCATAAGTAGAAGATAAAAACGACAAAAAAAAAACACATAGCATTGGAGATTGGATTGGTGGTTACCAGTGGGGAAGGGGGGAGGGAGGAGGGCAAAAGGGGTGATTAGGGTCACATGTGAGGGGATGCACTATAATTAGTGTTTGGGTGGCGAGCATGATGTAATGTATCCAGAATTTGAAATATGATGTACATCCGAAAAAAATAAAAATAAAAAAAAATTTAAAAAAAGAATAAGAAAAAAAAAAAAAAAAACGATTCTCTTCTGGTTTTTAAACTGAGCACCCACTAGGAACGGATGGTAATGTAGGGGAGGCTGAATTATTCCTCCTCCAGAATAATAGGAGGAAATCAAAGTTTAATAATACGCACATATGGGAGAAACTGAGGAAAACTGAATAACTTGCCAAAATGACCGAAGCCACCACCTTAAATATCAACTTCAGCTAAGGACAAAGAAGGACAGTTGGGGTAGTGGTTTGGGACTTCAAAGGTGAGGAAGGCAATTCACATGGAGATGGGAAAACAAATGTTTCACAAACAAATATTTGCTGGACCATCTATAGACAATGTGACCCAAGAGAGAATTTTGATAAAAACGGGCTTAGCAACGGTCGTCCCAATCTACTACACCCAGAGTTATCTATGGTGATGGCCTGATCTATGTTGACGGCCTGTCCAGGAAACAAGCGTTTTATCTTAAATTCTTTCAGGTAGTTAGAGGCAATGTCAAAGTTTCTTTCAAAGTCTTTTGTCCATAAAAATAATCAAGGCAAAGAGACACATTTTGGGGTGGCAAATTCTAAGCCCCCATAGTAATTAGCTTTGAGTCTGGCTGATTATTGCAAAGGTATAAAGATTTTAAGGGCATATTACAAAGCCACATGTTGACACTGTGATTTAGACTCATTTCAAGCCAAAAAGTTAATTCTGTTTACAACTAATTTGAAAATAATCAGTAAATCATGTCTGTGAGGATGGCATACGCAGGAATTAAATAATTGTCTCGGGGAAAAGTTGAGTATAGCCAGTCACAGCTTTCTACTGCACGGCTTCAACCTCTATTAAACACAACGCTGAAGGAGATAAAGTTTCTAAGCTTCAAACGGACATACACAAAGGAAGTTCATCCTTCTCTGGTCTGATTCGCCTCCTTTCTGCTTAGTGATACGGCCTGCGCATTCAAAACGAACAGGAACTCTTCTGCACTTGGAAAGAAATGCCAAATTACTTACATAAACAGAGCGCTCAAGTTATGCATGAAGGATTTTCAATTCTCAAAACACAGACAAATGTATCTCTACAGATCTGGATGCCATTTAGAAAACAGAAGATGCTGCACATATATCAATAATTTGCTGTTTGGCTGTGGACACATAAATTTGTCAAAATTTCAACACATGAATAAAGTATAATTGTGTTACTGAGGCAAAGAGAAACAGGATGATCTCAAGTGGGTTATTGATTAGGACTCTCAGAGATAATTGACAGAAATCACAGTCCAAGCAGATTTAAGCAAAAAAAAAGAAGGAAAAAAGAAGAAGGAGGGGTGGAAGAGTAGGAGAAAATGAAGACTATACGGATTGATATAACTTAAGAAAAAGGGAAGTAAAGAGTAGTGTGGCTTTGAAAGACAGTAAGCACTCATCACAAAAGAGTTTCCCACTATGTTCTGTTCCCATCACAGTCATTGGAGAACAGCAAGGCACAAGAACTTTCTCAAGACCCTACCTTCTCAGAGGTTTTGGATGCACTGGGAAATCTGAGAATCTTTTTCACATACATCCCAAGAAAAATTTCATACCTTCTCATTGTTGTTGACTGGGTTCTGTACATAGTTCCAAACCAACCTACACGGCCAGGGAAATAAGATGTGCTTAGGCCTGGAGTGGGGGATGAATTTGGGAAAATCCTGAGGAGGTCTGAGTAGCTGGGATTATAGATGATCTCTGAGAGGTGAGAATGTGTTACAGTTTAGAAAGAAACTTTCCTAATTTTAATTATTACATATTTCATAATTTCCCTGGAGAATGCTAAATTATTTTTTCAAATTCATCTCTGATGTGTTGAACACCAGTATATGCAGTAGAGAATGCTATGGGCAAAGGGCAGTGAGATGACAGACAAGATACAATTGATGTGCTAAGGAGCTCATGGTGGGGGGGAACGGGGATCAAACACACATGACAGTAAGTCTGCCAACACTGTTGGGGGCCTGTGATAAGTGTAAAATGGAGTTTACAAACAACATGGAAGTCTGGGAGAGGGTGGAATTTACATGGCATATAGGATTTCGTGCGGGATCTCTCAATAAATGCACTGTTAGTTCAGAGATGAGAGAGGACGATAAATCAGCAGATAGCACCCTGGTCAGGGAAGGCTTCACACACCAGGTTAGGCTTTGCAGAGGATGCATGGAGCTAACCTCCCAAAAAAGGGATAAGAATAAGAATAAATCTGAAACAGGGACCCTGGGAACCATTTTTAAACCTCTGATTTAAGTCTTATGTCCATACAGTCTTAATAAGATGGTCAAATGGATTCAGTACTTTCTCATAAAACCACAATCCTGTCCTTGTGCCTTAAAGATTAAGTACATCCAACAGAACTATTCTTTACAAAGCCTTGATGATTATTGCCTAAGTAGCCTTTTGCTTCCACAGGCCCTCTGTACCCAAGTGAGGATGAGGAATAGCCATCTTGTGAAGTTATCTGTGCTTTATAGACAGAAGACCCAAATTGATGGCCCTGCCTTTCACCCATGCCAAGCCTTACACAGCCTTCCAGATTCTCCAACCTTCACTTACCAATGTCAATGTTAACATTGATAGAGCATCTGAGAGCAAGGAGATTGGAAGGCAATACTGACACCAGACATTTCTACGTAAATTTACCAGGGACGGACTAACAATTTGATAGTGTCCATGGTGGGCAAGCCACTCCCAAATCTTAACCTTAATTTCACTCAATGATGGCGGGATCTAGTTCTTTTTTCTGCCCGGGAGCCAATGCATAATTCAGAGAAGCAGGAAGCCACAGCAAGCTGCAGAAATGTCTTAAGTCTGCACAGTTTCCTCCCTATCTTTAGAACCACCATGATGATGGTTCTTTCAACTGTGTTAATCAGAAATTATACTAGATCATGACCCAGATCAATATGAAGTGCATCTGATTTCAACACTACTGGAAACCAGGTTGGGCTGAAAGAACAAAGAGAAAAAAAAAATCAATTTTTATTTAGCTTTCCTGGCTTTGCATGGCCTTTGGCAGAGGAGAGGAGGAGATTTTTTTGAAAAATTGGACGGCAATCTGATTTTCATCATTGCCAGTCTCAAGGAGTGGTGGCACCCTCATATAGAGAGGAGCTACAGCTTGGCACACGGGGCAGAGCCTGCACTAAGCCATATGAGAGGAGGCACTTAGTGGAGCCGAGAGCCACATAGAGAAGCAGCAGTCTCCTGGAGCTAACTCAGAGTGGAAGGGAGAAAAAGAGAAATGACCTTGGCCTGTGAATAAGTGGATACTGACGTCTCAGACACATACCAACCCAGGATTGCAAAAAGTTCAGGGAGATATGGACAATTACAATGAGAAAGATATAAACTCTACATCTTGACTAAGACATTTCATGCCAGGGAAATAACGCAATAGAAGCGGAAAGAATAAGGAGAGAAGGGGTGATTCACGTAGTTATCTGCAATAGTAAAAGCAAACAAAAAATAGCCCATATGTGTCCAAAATTAGGAGACTAGCTAACTAAATTATGGTTCTAAATCCCACAAGATTCTTTTTTTTAAAGATTTTATTTTTTCCTTTTTCTCCCCAAAGCCCCCCAGTACATAGTTGTATATTCTTTGTTGTGGGTCCTTCTGGTTGTGGCATGTGGGATGCTGCCTCAGCG
The DNA here is from genome assembly GCF_037783145.1 of Equus przewalskii. Lineage (NCBI taxonomy): Eukaryota > Metazoa > Chordata > Mammalia > Perissodactyla > Equidae > Equus > Equus przewalskii. The sequence continues at coordinate 87,788,349 of NC_091831.1, forward strand.
TGGTTTGATGAGCAGTGCCATGTCCGTGCCCAGGATTCGAACCAACGAAACAGTGGGCCGCCTACAGCGGAGCACACGAACTTAACCACTCAGCCACGGGGTCAGCCCCTAAATCCCACAAGATTCTTATAAAGCTGTTGAAACTGGGATTCCATTGTTAACACAAGCAAGTTTTTATGACACCATTATGAACTCTAAAAAAGCAAAAAACAGGGGCTGGCCCGGGGGCACAGAGGTTAAGTTCACACATTCTGCTTTGGCTGCCCGGAGTTCACTTGTTCAGATCCTGGGTGCGGACCTATGCACCGCTTGTCAAGCCATGCTGTTGCAGGTGCCCCAAATATAAAGTAGAGGAAGATGGGCACGGATGTTAGCTCAGGGCAGTCTTCCTCAGCAAAAAGAGAAGGACTGGGAGCAGATTTTAGCTCAGGGCTAATCTTCCTCAAAACAAAACAAAACAAAAAAATATTTAAAAAATAAAAAGCGCAAAATAGTATGAACTTTAGGATTCCAATGAATGCATATGAAAATATTCAAAAATGAAAATGATGAGACGTTTTTAATATTGAATGCTATTAATATTCTTCATTTGTCTTCAAATTATACAAATGGTGTAAAGGAGAGACGGTAAGAGAGAAAACAACTTTTCTCACAAGTGTATGTATGAAACAGACCCTCAAAGTATCTTTGCCCAGTACTTTGATAAATGGAAGATTTCAGAGCATGGAAGGAAAAGCTCATCTCTCCCCCCCAGGTATAAACAATGGGCAACTGCAAGGAAGGGTGTAAGGTTATGCAAGCACACCAGCAAACTGGCTCAAAGCTAAAACATCTTCCCTAGATTAGCTCTCAGGGTTTCCTTACAATGTACATCCCATTACAGTACTCGAGTGTATGATTTATCAATATATAAATAAATACACACCATAACAAAGTCATCAAAATATTATACCAATAGTTATATGGAGGCACAGCCGAAAAGTTGTCAGAGAGCCCTGGTGTCCAGGAATGCATGCAACGCTACCATCAATTGCTGAGTAGTGGCCTCCGATCACGTGTGCAAGCTCCATTTAAGAATGTCATAATCTCAAAGAGAGTAAGGATATTAGACTAATATAATTTAAAAATACATTCATGATGGCAGAGTATTTTCATTTTTTGTTATAATAAAAAAAGAAATACATTAAAGAAGAGCGTGATACATTTGTAAGAAATGAGCCAGTCAGACATCTAGGGGGCTCTAATTAGAAGGGCTTCTTGGGGGTCTCCCATTCAGGTCCCAGTGCTTTGGGACTCTCAAAACTGTTCAAAGAAGCAATAAATCATCCAAGTCAGTGTTTGCAAGATTTTTATGCAAGTAATTACGCTCCATATCCGCCTTATTCTGTGTCTCTGTTTTTGATGTCAGGCTCGCATTGCATATAAGTTGATTCAGGCCCAACTCTACAGTCTGGAGTTTTTTTGCCCCGATCTCCATCCACAGTGTCATATACCCCATAGACAACCTTCTTATGGACCCCAAATCCCCAAGAGCCATCTCCTTTCCCAGGATGTATCTAGACCAGTGGATAGACCTTAACATTTCTTTGACTCACTAATGACTTTGACTCTTTGACTCACTAATCAGATAATGGACCTCATAGAGCTTTAATTTCCTCAACTGTAAAATAACAAGTTTGAACCAGAAGTTCTTTCTCATTAAATATCGGAGATTATGGTGCAAAGGGAAGGTATGACCCAGAATTTTAGGGAAGTGGACATACCCATGCTTTTTGAGATGTTTCAAATTCTTTAATTTTGCAACACTGTAATCTAGACTAGTGAGATGTTTTTCTTCCAACAACAAAGAGGAAAGCAAATCAAGCAGTTCTCATTTCTCCAAAGTGGCTAAGCAAATTTTCTGTTAAGCATTTTAAACGAAGGATACAAGCTAAGGATTAAATGAAACAAGGAATATTTGAATTTTAAAAAGGAGATTTTTGTGTGATACATCAGAAACCAAACCTAAACAGATTTTTTTTGTTGTCGCAGTTTTAACAAGTGAACTCAGCCAGCTCAAAGCAGTAAGAGGCTCACTTGAATGAAAAATGTCTCAAACACACCCAGATTGAGACTACGCCCAGAAATGGCCACGCTGCCTGCCAAATGCCTCCAACAGCCTGGATTCATCCTTGGTTTGGTTAGGAGAAACCTATCTTCTATATGCTAGAGCCTATAGAAGTCAAGGGGTTTCCTTCAGGACAACAAGGCACAGATATGCTGTGTGCAGTGATTTTTGAGGTTGAGTTTGCGTGCACACGATAAAGACAGTCTGGATTACTGTTTGGCATGGGTTAGGTTTTGATGGGAACTGGGGAAGTAAGCCAGTAAAGACATCGTTAGGGGGACCAGCAATGATGCTGCTGGTTATATGTGATCCTTGATTTGACTGAACGTGTTTGATGCAAAGAGGAGGAAGCTGAGATGCGTGGAGATGTGACAATTTCATAGAGAGTTTAGGTGACAGAATGAGAACCAAATTCCAGAACACCCTACACGTCCTAAGCTTCCTCAGGTACTGTCCTAAATATAGAAGCTTCCTTTGAAGCTTGGTTACTCACTGAGCTCAAAGCAAGAAATTCACCAAGACAAAGCACAGGGATCCCCCAGGTTGTACTTGGATATGGAAAGAAGAGAAAAGATGGAAGTGAGGGGCAGCTGTGGAATAAGAGAGTCGAGGCTTTACCAAACCCTTGGGTGGCAGAGGGAGCCAGAGCAACTAGGGTGAGGGGACCTCAAAAAGCCACGGAACAAGATGGCTGCCCAAGAGGTTTTAGTTATCTGTCTCCAAATAATGCGATGGATCTGAATGTAGATCCAGACCTTCAATCCCCTCCCCTCATAAAATAATAAATTTTAGCCATGTGAACTGAAAATAGAGAGAAAAAATTATATACCAGGAACCCTGGGTGTCTGAACAAAAGCCAACAAATTTAAAATAACAATCCATCCATTTGGTTTCTACCTGTCCAGGGGATGAAAACTGAAATGCTTGCAGAAAGCTGAAGATAAGGGAAGCGTCAAGAGTGTAGGGGGATGGACGTATTGGGGATGGGGACGTTGGGAACACAAAGCTCCTTCTGTCGATTGCTTTGCAGACACCCAGTACTGACTGATCCTTTGTCTTTTTTCCAAAGAAGTGGGCATGCCCATTTTTATGTGATATCTTCAGATTTATTAAGTCAGAAAATAAAACACAACATTCTTTATTTACAGCAGCTTTATTCCTATCGGTATAAAGGTTTACTCAGAATTGAATTCATAACTGCCAAACCTTGGAAGCAATCAAGATGTCCTTCAGTGTATGAAGGCATAAATAAACTATGGTACATGCAGACAATGCAATATTATTCAGCGCTAAGAAGAAATGAGCTATCAAGCCATAAAGACTTGGAGGGACCTTAAATTCATATTACCAAGCAAAAGAAGTCAATCTGACAAGGCTGCATATGATTCCAACGATACGACATTCTAGAAAAGGCAAAACTATGGAGACATTGAAAAGATCAGTGGTTGCCAGGGGTAGGGAGGGAGGGATGAAGAAACAGAGCACAGAGAGTTTTAGGGCACTGAGAATATTCTGTATGAAACTATAATTGTGGATACACGCCATTATACACTTGTCTAAACCCATAGAAGGTACCACACCAAGAGTGAACCCTAATGTCAGCTATGGACATTGACTTATAATGATGTGCCAATGCAGGGTCATAAAGTGTAACAGAGTACCACTCCTAGAAGGGATGTTGATAACGGGGAAAAGTATGCATGTGTGGGGACAGGACGGGATATGGAAAATCTCTGTACCTTCCTCTCAATTTTGCTGTGAACCTAAAACTGCGCTAAAAAATAAAGTCTATTATAAAACACATACATACATACATAAACACTTTGTCACAAAACACACACACACACACACACACACACACACACACCCCTGCAGTTAAAATTTGGTAAGCGGGCCACTATTTTCAAAATCTATGCTCCTCAATGGAAGTCACTAAGTCCTTTGCTGTTTGTCCTTTCACCTGCCAAGCGACTCGCCCATCTTTGGCTGGTAGAGGAAATGTGTGGGATACTCTGTGCAACTTAATTCCTGCAAAGTGGTTACAACTTGCACTCCACTGGATAGCAATGTTTTTCACCCTAAGATACTTTTCATCTCACTTTAAACATTTCGGCATGTAAAGATTTGTTATGCCTCCAGGGGAAATAACTGTTGTGGTTTTGATGACAGACCTTCACCTCTTTGTCATCTTCTGTGGCATCAAACACAGCTCAGAGCGGTCCCCTCGAGAACGGTCAGAGAGCCTTCATCCACCCTTCCTCAGGAGATGCTGGCTTCAGATCCTCTTATTTTCCACTTTACTGGACAAATAATGTCCTCAACTCTGAGGAAAACAACTTGCTCTCATCAGAGGTGTAATCTCCTCTGTATTTATTCATTCAGATATTATAAAGTGCAAGGGAATTCACTGAGGAGCCAGCTTGGAGCACCGCTGTTTTGAGGTGGGCGCTGCGCAGCTTATTTTAAATCTGGATAAGGCAGGTTTGTGTCAACAGAATCCAGAGAGGTCTGTATGCCCAGAAAATTAAGAAAATGGAAGCCACTGTTGGCAGTAAGGATATAATATTCAAGGACTTACGACTTGCATGTTGGGAGCATTAGACGAAATTTTCCGTTTTCTTTTCACACAATAGAAAGGCGTGAAATGAAAACACGGGACAAGATATCATGCCACCTGCTCATTTGGCTTCAAGGGGATGTGGCTCACTGTCCTCCATCGATCAGGCCCAAATGTGAACACAAGGATGAAGCACACCCCACCCCCCACCTCAGTAATAGGCAAATAGAATAAATAAGAAATAAGCAAGAAATACATTTATTTTTGTATTTAAAAAAATAAAAGAAAGAGAAACAGCGTATGGACCAGTCGCTCAGTAGCATATTGACTACCATGCCCTATTGCAAGGGCTCAACTAGGGGTTGTTGGAATATCTCAAAAGACAGGCTCAAAGCGAGATGGGAGGTGAAGCCCTGAGAGAGAAGTTGCCTACAGGAACTCAAATCCTTTCACACTTTCAACCAATCCTAGCTCTCTACCCTCTGTGTTCAGGGAGAGACAGGCCTGCCAGATGCCACATTTCTTAGAACTTACTGGTTCGGCTTCAAAGAATTCCTTCCAATGGGTCACTTCTAACATTATTCCTTCATTCTAAATATGTGGACATCACAAAAAAAGGCATGTAAAACCCATTATGGCATCTAATGTAAAAGATAGGTTGGGAACACAACCCATTACACATCATCCAATACTCCCTATATAAAGATATTTATGGGATTTTTTTAACTCCAATATGTATACCTGCCCCTTAGGAATTGGTCAAAATCCTTTTTTCAAATATTGATATAATTGCCACACACACACACAGCTGCTATTGAAAGCAAAGTCCCAGCATACAGCTCTAAGAGCACTAATAAACAGTTATAAGAGATAGAAGCATATTCAAATTTTTCCAAGGGATATGAAATCAGTGCTAATATAAAATATCTAAAATTGTACCTTGCATAAAATAATCTTAATAAATATTTGTTAAATTGAGCAGAATTTATAAATCTTCCAGGGATTATGAAATAAGCACTTATAAATGGAAATTCTACCATTCAAAATGAATTTAATTAAGGGTAATTAATAACTCAATTCAAAGGTATAATGACATTGAGACAAGTTAAGTGTCAAAGAGGGCTGATGATTTATTTTGCTTCAATCTCAAAAATCTAATGTGTGATGAGCACTATTTTCTATACAGCTAATAAATGTAGAAATGAATTTTATTATAGAAGAGAAAAATTGGCTGAGATGTATCCCTTGGTTTCTAAATCATGCAGCAGACTTTAACTCAATAAATGACAATTTTTCAGGTTTTCCACTCTAAATAGCTCGATTATTTGCTATTATTTTGCCAAGATGATACTATCCTTAGGTCGTGATGTGTCCTAGGAGTCATCAAATCATAGACCAAAAATGTAATCATTTTTGACCTTATCATCATCCATCATCCATCAGGTAAGTCAAGTATCAATATGCCTCTCTACGGTCAAGAGAATCAAGGACACCCCAGACCAGCAAGCAGTCTTAGAGAAAACTCAATGCAGGTTTATTTCTGAGTCTTCCTACAAATATTCATTTGGCTGACCCACAAAGTAATCATCCAAGAAGTCAAATGGCTAACAAGAACCAAAAGAATAATCGTGAAATATACTTGAGGAAAGTAGATACAAGCAGAGCTGGACGGTCTAGGATAAGATCTTTTTACGGCTTAGTTACCTTCAAAAGAGTTGGACTATGTCCATGGCACATATGGACACGGGACACAGTTCATCCTTGGGCATCAACCCTGGCAGATAATACTTAAGAACTGGGTTGTGAAGGCTCAGGGAGGAGGGGAAAGAGCACTCATTGCTTAGTGATGTCTGTCCTTTGACTTCAGTGTGGATTTAAGGTGTGGCAGAATGTCTGCCATGGATAGCCATTCAGACTAGATTAGCCGCAAGATGTTTTCCATCTCCACTACTCCATGGTCCAGGAAACATACAATGCTTACACGGCCTCAATGTGATCCAAGGTGTTACACGTTCCTATGGCTTTAGTGAGAATTCCCCACCACCCCCTCTCTCCCTCATTTTGCCACTTTCCTGCCCTCCTTTCAATGCTCATTTTCTCGCCATTTTTACAGTTCCTTTCCCCTCCCATTTCATTCTAATTTTCAGAATTTGCAACCTTTCTCTACAAGTCCAAAGTAGACCACCTAATTCTACCCTTCTGTCCAGGCAGGGGAATCCTTTCACTTCAGATTTCCTTAAGGGGGCATTTTGGTATGGTACTACTCCAGACGTGTGTCATTTCCAGCTGAATTTGGGACATTTTAATGTCCTATTACACATACACACAGAGAGTACATATAAATAGTAGAAACATGGAAATTATAGAAAGTATAAAGAAAAGAAAAATCATCCATATATCGATCTATACAGTAGTTTTTAATCTTAAATAAAATCATGGTCATGTTTCATATACTACAACTACATTCTCCCCCGTGCCAAATTTTTTATTTTTTTCTTTTCACATTATATGGTGAAACACACCTGGAGATATGGTCAATTCTTTAGTAGAAACAGAGAACTGGCGAGATTCAGGGAATTTGTTGTTTGTCCTTCCTTAAATCTCTTAACATGGTAAGCCTCCATTTTTCTATCTGTAAACCTACTTATATGGGTAAACAGTGAGAATAATAAAAGAGATTTAAAGGCTCTTGACTTCCCCAACATGGGCACAACACCAAAAATACATAAAGCATTATGCACGTCAATCTAAAACTTTGGTACAAGCAAAAACACAAAAATAAAGTTTAAAAAGAGACAATATACTGTCACATTTACAATATACAACAAAGAAATAATATCTAGAAAATATAAAGAACTCCTACATATTAAAAGAATAAGAAAACAATCCTATACCACACGGAACAAAGGTCAGGAACAGGCACTTCAGGAAGAAATATAAATTTCTAATAAACATATGAAAAGATCTTGAAGTTCAATCAATGCAAATTAAAGCAACAAAGAGCTTATACTGCTAAGCATCAGAAAGGCAACATTTAATTCATTCATTAACTCAAGAGGTAGTTAAGGAAAGCCCACTCCACTCCAAGCATGATGCCCAGCACAAAAAGTTACCAAAACTCACTGCTTTGAGGATTTGGGAGGAGAATCTCATGTATGGCTGCCAAAGAGAGGCTTGAGAAAGCCAAACTGGAGGCTATCTTGGCTGCTTCTACCAAGATTTCAAATCATCTTTGCCTCCTCCTTTGCTTTCACATAGAAATCCAATCCTCTGGCAAATCCTAGATTCTTTCTACCGTCAAATATCAATCCAATCTGACTCTTTCTCACAACATTTCTAGAATCATTAGCTAACACCCATTATCTCCTGTCTGTCCTACTACAGAAGACTCTCCACAGGGGTTCCTGCTTCTGATGTTGCTGCCCTGGAAACTATGTTTTTAAAAAGCAACCACAGTCATATTATAAATATAAATCAAGCCATGTCATTTACCTGCTCAAAACAATACAGTTGGTTCTCATAAGTCTTACAATAAAATCCAAATTTCCTACTCTTCCACCTCCCTTTCCACTGGCATCTCCTACTAGCCTCTAGCTACCTTTCCACTGGCATCTCCTACTCTCTTCCCCTCACTCATTCTACTCGAGTCACAGAAAACATTTTGTCCTCTCTCACAAACAACGAGGATAGGTCTTTCCTCTCCTTGGTTAAATTTTTTCCTAGGTATTTTATTCTTTTGGTTGTGATTGTAAATGGGATTTTATTCTTTCTGGTAGTTTGTTATTAGTATATAGAAATGCAACTGATTTTTGTATGTTGATTTTATATCCTGAAACTTTACTGTATTTATCAATTATTTCTAATAGTTTCTGGTGGATTCTTTAGGATTTTCTATATATAAAATCACATCATCTGCAAATACTAAGACTTTTGTTTCTTCCTTTCCAATTGGGGTCCCTTTTATTTCTTTTTCTTGTCTAATTGCTCTGGCCAAAACTTCCAGTACTGTGTTGAATAAGAATGGTGAGAATGGGCACCCTTGTCCTGTTTCTGTTCTCAGAAGAATGGTTTTCAGTGTTTCTCTGTTGAGAATGATGTTGGCTGTGGGTTTGTCATATATGGGCTTTATTATGTTGAGTACTGAGGTATTTTCCTTCTATATCTATTTTATCGAGAGTTTTTTATCATAAATGGATGTTAGATCTTCTCAAATGCTTTTCTCTGCATCTATTGCAATATCATATTGTTTTTATCCTTCATTTGGTTAATGCGGTGTATCACATTGATTGATTTGCAGAAGGTAAACCATTCCCACATTCCTGGAATAAATCTTACTGAAAGATATCGAAGAAGACATAAAGAAATGAAAAGATATTCTGTGCTCATGGATTGGAAGAATAAACACAGTTAAAATGCCCATATTACCTAAAGCAATCTACAGATTCAGTGCGATCCCAGTGAGAATCCCAATGACATTCCTCATGGAAATAGAACAGAGAATTCTATAATTTTTATGGAACAACAAAAGAACCCTAATAGCAAAAACAATCCTGAGAAAAAAGAACAAAGCTGGAGGTATCACACTCCCTGAATTCAAATTATACTACAAAGCTTTAGAAATCAAAACAGCACGGTACTGGCAGAAAAACAGACACACAGATCACTGGAACAGAATTGAGAGCCCAGAAATAGAACCACACATCTATGGACAGCTAATCATTGACAAAGGAGCCAAGGACTCACAATGGAGAAAGGAAAGTCTCTTCAATAAATGGTGTTGGGAAAACTGGACAGCCAAGTGCAAAAGAATTAATGCAGACCATTATCTTTCACTATACACAAAAATTAACTCAAAATGGATTAAAGACTTGAATGTAAGACCTGAAACCATAAAACTCTTAGAAGAAAATATAGGCAGTAGGCTCTTTGACATCACTCTTAGCAGGATCTTTTTGAATACCATGTCTACTCAGGCAAGGGAAACTAAAGAAAAAAAAATGAACAAATGGGGCTACATCAGATTAAAAAGCTTCTGCAAGGCAAAAGAAACCATCAATAGAATGCAAAGACAGTCCACCAACTGGGAGAAAATATTTGCAAATAATATATCTGGCAAAGGTTTAATTTCCATAAAGAACTCACACAACTCAACAAGAACAAAAAATGAACAACTCAACCAAAAAATGGGCAGAGGATCTGAACAGACATTTTTACAAAGAAGATATATAGATGACCAACAGGCAGATGAAAAGATCTTCAACATATCTAGTTATTAGAGAAATGGAAATCAAAACTACAATGAGATATCACTTCATGCCCATCAGAATGGCTACAATTAACAAGAAGAAATAACAAGTGTTGAAGATATGGAGAAAAGGGAACCCTCATACGCTGCTGGTGGGATTGCAAACTGGTGCAGCCACTATTCAAAACAGTAGGGAGATTCCTCAAAATATTAAAAATAGAAATACCATATGATAAAGCTATCCCACTACTGGATATTTATTCAAAGAATATGGAATCAGCAATTCAAAGAGATTTTTGTATCCCTATGTTCATTGCAGCATTATTCACAATAGCAGAAGCAACCCAAGTGCCCATCCACTGTTGAATGGATAAAGATGTGATGTATATACATACAATGGAATACAACTCATCCATAAAAGAGACAAATTCATGCCATTTTCAATGGCATGGATGGACCTTGAGGATATTATGCTAAGAGAAATAAGTCAGACAAGGAAAGACAAATACCATATTACTTCATTTACATGTTGAAGACAAACACATAGATAAGGAGAACACATTAGTGATTACCAGAGGAGAGGGGTGTAGAGGGAGGGCAAAAGGGATAAAGGGGCGTATATGTATGGTGATGGATAAAACTAGACTATTAGTGGTGAGCATGATGCAGTCTATACAGAAGCTGAAATATAGTAATGTACACTAGAAATTTACACAACGCTGTAAGCCAATGTTATCACAATAAAAAAGAAAATTGCAGATGCTTCTGCCTCAGGGCCTAACATGGAACACCTCACCCCCAGAAATTCAGATTCTGTCAAATCTTTTCACATTAGCTTCAGTCCTTTTGCCCATTTCCTGCTCTCCTTTAAATGAGAATTTTCTCCTCATTTTGTCTAGCTCAACTTAACTCTGTGATAAGCACCACCAGTGATGGCACCACTGTCACTCTCCACGCCCAGACCCTGCTCTGTTTTTCTTCAGAGCTCTTATCACTACTTGGCATTATGCTACTGTATCTTTTTTTTTCATATTTTATCCTCATACTCACACATACACTCTTCTTTATTTGTTGGTTGTCTGTCTTTGCCACTGGAATGTATACTTTAGCAGTTTGCTAAAGTATAGGAATTTTGTTTATTTTGCTCAGGACTGTATCTTTTCTCCTAGAACCATGCCTGAAATAGTAGCAAATGGGCCATAAATTTTTGATTCACGAATGAATGAATAAATGAAGGAATGAATGGATTTAATATATATATACAACGTTTCATCTAGCAATTCTAATATGAGGAAATTATCCTAAAGAAATTACACCTGAGCAAAAAGAGGTGCATGCTCTGATATCCATTATGGCATTATCAGTGATAGTGAAAAATGAGGAAAAACCTATATGTTTACCAATATGGGAGTCAACAGACAAATTATAGCATATCCATCTTATGTAATATTAAATGCACACAAAAAAAGAATGAGGTAGACCTACATGATCTAATAAAGAGCCCCAAGATATACTGTTAAGGGAAGCAAAAACGTAGGCCGTTGGCACAACTATCTTTCTGAAAATCTGATAATGGATGAAAGATGCCATATTTTATATAGGGAACCTCAAAACAGCACTATACATAAAAGAAGCTACTAAGAACATCTCACAGATTTTGTGACAGATGTTGTATTTCCACACCCTTGTTAATATCCTGACAGGTCTGTGAACGTGATGAAATGAAAGGAATTCTTCATCCCTGTGTCATTACCCGCCTGCCCAGATATCACGCATCTCAGAGGTGGAACTGTTCTAATATTTCTAGATAGTCTGCTCCAGGGTTTATCTTAAGAAATATTGAGACAGAATTCTACTTTGTTGTCTCTTGTACACGTTATCTTTTGTTCTGTTCTTTGTCAAGTTAGGAAAAATAGATCGCTTCCCTTATTTCTTTGTTCTTCTTGCTAATTTTATAAATGATGTGTTTATAATAGACAAATTGGAAAAGACATAAAATCCTAAAGCAAAATAAGCATGTCATACATAATCCTAACACTAAGAAAAAACCACTATTAAAATTCTTGCTTATCTGTTTTCAGCACCTTTTCAAAGTGTAGATGCCCATGCAGTCTCCTCCAAATTTGGAGCATTCTCTATAAGCAGAGCTGGATATTTTTTTCTACCAAACATCCCATAATATTATCTCCAAAAACTGAATATATATGAAAACAAATTTTCTCTTGCTATCTCTATTCTCTCTTAGTTTATGCATGCAATATTTATTCAGTCAGTCATTCATTATTAAACAGTAGCTATGAAGCTCCTATACATACTGGTCACTAAAGTGGCTGCTGGCCATCGGGCTGTGATCGCTCCCTACATATCAGAGAAGATGGATGCTGAGCAAGCAGTTATCCCAAAGGCAACTCTCCATCCAGGTGCTCAGAATCATCATTCATGTTTCTCTTTCTTTCATACCCTGGATCCAGTCTTTCAGAAAATCCCATTAGCTCTACATTCAAAATATAACTAGATATTTTTAGGTGAAAAAAGCACGGTGTAATGCAGTTTATATCATATGCAAACATGGTGGTAGGAAAGGGGGATAAAAGTTAGAATAATATGTTTTATGCTTTTGTATACATATATATCTGCACACAGATATACATGTATCTATACAGATATTCATAACAAGGACCATTGAAAGAATAAATAGAAAACTATTAAAAGGGGATGCATGGGGAATGGACTGTAATTTCTTGGGTACATCTTCTCAAATAGTTTTGACTTTTGGATCATGCAAATGTACTGCTATTAAATATAAACTTGAGATATTCAAACAATATAAATAAGTTCATAAAAATCACAACCCACGTCTTCTCCACTACCTCCGCCCTCACCACATGAGTCCACATCCCCAAGATCTCCTTCCTTTCTTATGGCAACAGTTTCTTAAATGGCATTCTTGGCTCCACACTGTCACTTGAGCCAATCCTCAAGCGAGTAGCCAGAGGGATCATATTGAGATGGAAGGGGAATCATAAATCATGTGGTTTCTCTGTTCGAACCTTCCAACAGCTTCCCCTCTCTCTCTGGGTAAAAAGCCCACAGCCTCGTGATGGCCTGTAGAGCCCCCTGCATCCTCATCAACCTTGTCTGCTCTATGGCCTTTGGCTCTCTTTGCTCAGTGACAGTGACCTTTTTAGCAGGGATTCAAACGCACCCAGCGCACTCTCCCCTCTGTCTATAACGCTCTTCTCTGTCTCCCTCACCTCAAGCAAGTTTTGAATCACTTAGCACCTTATCATTGAGGCCTTCCCTTCACACTCAGGTTAAATCACATTGTCCCCTCCATCATCCTCCCCATCCTTGCTCACTATTTCTTAATAGCACTTACCACTGTCTGACATATAACATGCTTTACTTATTGCTTTTTTGTTTAATCATTTGTTTCTACAAGGCAGCAAGAATTTTTCTCTACTGTGTTCACTGCTTGATCCCCAGTGTCTTGATGGGTACCTAGCACACAAAGTAGGCATTCAATAGGGATTTAGTTATTGAATAACTGAATGAAAATAATTCATATATATTTGCTGAGAATTGCAAAGTTGGATTACAGAGTACTACCGGAACAGAGCACACAAATTAAGTAACCCATCCCCATTTGGTGGGCATTCCATTTATCTAAACTATTTCACTACTATAAATAATTCTGTAATAAAAATCTGCACACAGAAATCACTGCATACATATCTTATGATTCCCTTAGAACAAATTCCCAAAGGTAAGAGACTAGGTAAGTACACATTTTCATGACCTGATATATATTGCCGACTGCCAACAAGGAAAATTGTCATGATTTAGCTACTTAAACAATGGGGTTTACCTTGCAAAAGGATATTAATTTGACAGGTAAACATATTGTTTCAATCCACTTGGCTCTGAAGACAAATTATTTTTAAATGTTTTTCATTTGTTTCTTGGTAAATTTTATTTCTTCTTTTGTGATTTGCTTGGTCATACTCTTTGCTCTTTTTTTCCTATTATTTGTCTTTTTTCTTATTAAATTATAAGAGCTTTTATTTATCATATAGATTTACATTTTATCTAATATGTTTCCATTATTTTTCCACTTTGCCATTTGTGTTTCACTGTGTTTATCCTCAATTGACACACTGACATTTTAAATTTTTGTTTCATTAAAATTATCCATATTTTCTGTTATATTCTCTGACTTTACTTCAAGGATTTGAAAGGATTCACTATCTCAAGAAAAGATAAAATCCACTATTATTTTCTTCTTTTTCTTGGGGCGGGGCATTGCTAAATTCAACTTAAGCTCTCTCTTTCCCCTCTTCTTCCTTGAAAATGCTGACTCCCCTTCTGCATGTGTTCAACTGGCTTATTTCCCCCTGGTGGCCAAGAAAGTCCTCCTCAAAGTGAAGGAACTGACTTCAGAGGTAAGACGTCCTGCTGGCGGCAGGGGAGAGGCAGCGTAGCTCTGTCACTCAAACTTGCTGGCGCGGCAGGACAGATTTCCAAGCAGCCGTTTTAAGTCAGACTTCAGCTCAACCCATATACTTTCCTCTTAATTTGACCAGTGTATTTCTTGACACATGTAAAGCATGTGTAAGATCTAAGATTCGTTATTTTCTTGGATAATGAGGATCTTTCCAGATGGTGTTTAATCCCATATATTCATTCAGTAGAAAAATCTTTGAGCTATCACAACGATTTTCCTTGATATTGACAGACTATTATTAATACGAGACGAGGATCTCTTCTTCCCCTGTGCCAACGTTGCAGGAAAAAAGACAGTGGAGGTGTCTATTTCTTTTGACAAACAAGTTATGTCAACTTTCCCATTTTTGTCATTTATTTGTGTCAAGTCATTCACTGTAGCAGTTTTCAGAACTTCAATATAAAAATTCTCCACCACTGCTAGATAATTTTTGACACGTTTTGTAAGTTTTCTACAATCAAGACTTCATGTTGTTGGATTTTTTTACAGAAACCCCTCCAAAAGTAAATACAGATTTATTCCAATTTAAAATGAGTGAAGCACCTAAACCGAGATCTTGACCTGGAGTCGGGAGATGTGGGCCTGGATCTTGTTCTCACTATCTGTAGGACCTCGAGCATTAATACTTACATTTTCTAATCTTTGTTTTTCTCATTGATTAAAAATGAGAGCATATACATATCATATGGCTGTTGGTAAATTAAATATGCTCACTCATGCCTAGTGCCTCACCCGTCACAACAGCAGAGGTGCACTAACCTGCCTAGTGGCATCTCTGGCTTAAGTTCCCTGAGCAGGCAGATTCGCAGCAGCAGAACTTCCACCTGACTCTTTGAGAAGTCTTCTCAGTGTGACAACACGGTCTTACTTTTCCAATCTCTTTCTTCCGAAAGGAAACCCAGCCTCCTGCACAGTGGAGATGCTCACTGGGTGACTGTAGTTTGGGTGAGATGGAAGGAGACGGGAGCGTGAGGGTCTTGTGATATGACTGCTGGCGTGGGGAGGAGATGCAACGAGCTGAACCAAGCACAGGTGCTTCTCCACTCAACCTTCATCCCTTTGTTTCTCAAAGGGAGACACTGACCACAGAAGGACCAATCCAGGGCCTTTCAATGAGCCATCCAGAGAAAACCAAGCCCCAGGCAATAATTAGAACCAGATAAAACCATTACTACCACTCACGGCTGTTGCGGAGGAAGGCTCCCAGTCAGGAAACCCCTTCGCATAAAAACTAGGTTCCACCTCAGAGGTCTTGACCGTTAGCATCTACTATTTCACTTTGTCCAGCTTTGCCTCCTCTCATGTATCTGGACTCTCCCTGCATGCTCTTCTCTAAGGTCCAGCTGTTCTGCTCATGTTAGTTGAAGCCAAGTTTCTAAGTAATTCTAAGGGAATCTGACCCCTATGCAATCCATCTGCACCCTGGGAGCATAGCCATCTAAACTGTGATTTAACGATATGCTCTGTGGTCCTGAAGACAGTAACAAGAGAAATAGGTTTCTCTTTGGGCACAGAAAATACCACCCTAGGATCATAAATTGTCCGAAGCAATTTGTGTATCTATTTATAATGTTCAAAACCCTAATCCAATTCCACTCTTCTGTGGACACACTGCTACCCAAAGATACTTCTTGTCTGGTTGGTCCACTTATTTTAAATATTTGTAAGATTCCATTCTGATTTAGTGAAAGCTGCACTCAATTATGCTTTTATATTATTATTAGGCTTTTATAGCATCCAGAGTGATTTTTAAATACCCAGATCCAATTATTTCATTCCATACTTTATGGTCTGAGGACAAAGACCTCAACGTATCAGTTGGCTAAAAGGCCCAGCATGACCCAGCTTGGCCACTTTGTCTGCTTCATTTCTTGCCACTGTCCTTCTGGCATCAGTAGAGTGCTCTCTCGCTTTCCCTGTCCACTCCCCTTGGTGTCATTCTTCTCATCTAAGTATTTGTCTCCATCATTTAAATCTCAATTCTCACATTATTACTCAGGGGAAGCCTTCACTGTTATCCTTTTTTCTATGCTCCCACAGCTCTCTACGCTTCTTTGTAGCAGCAAAAATCACAGCTTATCATTATAAATTCATTTGTGAGTTTATCTGAGGAGTAAATTTCTCCTCCACTAAACTATAAACTTCTTGAGGGCAGGGGTCATATCTATTTTGCACATCACTGCCTGAGGCACAGCCTGCCGTGCAGTACACGCTTAAATAAATTTTATTGAATGAATGAAGAAAAAGGGGAATGAATAACTTTTTATTAAACTGAGCATTTATGACCTTATTTGACACATTAAAAAAAATTTTATGCCATTGTCCTCAGCAGCTGATGCATCATGCGTGTTTTATCTTCAGTATCTGGTACTAGAAATCAAGTGAGACATTAAACACTAATTATTAAAAGGCGTCGTAAACACTTAAGTTCTATAATAGCATTAGTTGTTGCTGTCATTACCTCAAAGCTATAAAAAGGAAGAATGGTTTCTCTTCATTAAATTAGTCTTAAAATCTTAGTATTCATAAACTGGAATACTAATGTTCTACACTCACTCAATTGACTATTCTCTCATTCATGAAATATTTATCAGATGCACTTTGCTCTAAGAAGATCATTACTTAAAGGTATATTGGGGAGGGATGTAAATCTCAAGGGAAAAGAGAAATGTACTTATTTGTTTTTTATGACAAATATTCACACAAATGCTACAAAAATAGAAATTAAAAATTTGATTTCCCTTTAGATTGCAAAGCAATTCCTATATCCCTAAGGGCCTTGCCATATGTCATGTGAAACTGACAAAGTGCTATTGGAAAGAAATGACAAAGCTTGTTTTGGCAGCACTGAGATAATAATGCAAAGTTTCTTGAGTAGCTCTCTTGCACCACTCTGTGTCAAAAAACAACTGTTTGGGGTCTAACAGTTCTGATCTGGCGCTGCCCCTCGGAACAACACAAGGCCGATGCACTGATGCTGTCAGCCAGAGGGGAGCCATCAGAAAAGAAGCAACAACTGTGACAGAAAGGCAAGGTGCGAGTATTATTAAAATGGAAAAAATAATCAACACAAATAAGTTGAAAAGAAAATAAAATTGAGAGCTACTCCCTGGTGTTCTAAAACGTAAATTACACTGGTTATCTTCAAGAATGAATTTCCTAGATCACTACCCAGTAGCTTCAAATTTTCAGGAGGCAGTTTGCAGCCTTGGGTTACAGCCTTGAAATGCTCCACTGTTTGCAGGTTTGTTATACTTGCTATTTTTAATTTTCAAGTTAAGGAAAATTAAATAAAAGTAAGAAATAAAATGTGCAGTTATGGTCTGTAATCTCTCTCCTTTATATACTTGGAATTTATGTATTTATTTTATACATTTCAAATTTTAATAGCCAAAAGTAGATGGGCATTCTTGGTTTTTATTTGGGAGGGGCTATTGAAATTACTTCTATATGTTGATTCACACTAATATTTGAAAATCGTCTAAATGAATTTACAGACAAGAATATCTACAAATTGGATTCAAAGAATTCTGAAAACCAATATGGTAGGATTAATTGATCATGTCCTGAAAGAAGGTAGGAAGAAAGGACGGAAGGAAGGGAGGAAGGAGGAGGATGAGGAAGGAAAGATCTAAGTATCTTGGGTGGAGAACAGGCTGGTGTCTTCCTAAGCCATTGAGATGGCTGTCCCCAATCTCCCTTGGTCCTAAGAACATTATATTCACTGTAACCCCGAGAATAGAGACATCAAATTTGCATTTGATTCAGGTCTTGTTTAAGTGAGGCACCCAGCTGAATACTCAACAGACATGGAATTTGCAAAACTTTATGATTATAGCATTTCTGAAAGTCCAGAAAGTCTAGGATGTGCAGTCCAGGTTGCAGAAAACACATATTGCAGAGGCCCCAAATGGAGAACCAGGGCAAGGACCCCTAGCCTCCACCTGTCCACATCAATCAACCACAAATGAAGCAGAAAAGCATGTACCAATGAGAGATGGCTTAACCAAATTCCAAACTCCATATGCATGTCAACAAATGGAATGGTAGACAGATTATAGATGTATATGACACATATGCACATATGTACATTAAAAAAGTAATATGTGTACATAATACATATAAGTGAATACATATGGACACATGTATAGGTATATATTTTTATTCTATGTTAGGTAAATGATAAACATATTCTTATATTAAGAATATTTGCAAGATTAGTGGACAATTTTTTTCTATGTGGCAGTTATTCTCAGTTGAATAAAATACATGAAACCCAAAACTATTTGAAAAACTAATACCTCTAATATTTTCTGGAAGGCATAGTTAAATAAAGAAACAAACAAACAAAACATATACATTTTTATTCCAGGTTCACTTCTAATCACCATATTTTTTAAATGACAGATCTTTCAAAAACATGAAAAGACTGACAATAACAAAAATGATTAAAGCAATGCCAAATGGACCTCTGAGGATTTGTAAATTGGATTTGAACAATCCAATTTTTTTTGTCATGGAGAAAGCAGGTTAGGGAGTAACTTGTTAGATGATTTTTAACTATAGAAAGAGTTGGAATGAGGAAACTCTTGACCAGATAATCAGAGAATTCAGAGTTGGGGGAAAACACATTTCTAATTACAGCATCTAAAAATCCACCTGAGGAATGAAGCAGCTTTGTGAAATTCCTGAAAATTACCCCTTTCTACAAGGATACATTTATAGCCAGAGAACACACCATCTCAAACTTTCTCTAGGATGTGTAATTATTAGAAAGGTTTGCCTTTATTGAGATAACTCTTTAATGACAACCTCTGTACACTGGGCTATAGTCTACTTTCTGTCAGTAATTCAACAAATATTTATTAAACACATTCTATGTCCCAGGGACTGGAGTCGAACAAAACTAATAGAAATACTAAGCCACATAACAAGGGAGATCATGCATCCTTCACAGTGATGTGAACTGACACAACATAGGTATCTTCTACTCATGTACTCACTCCGCAAATGTGTGCTACAAGGATTTGCAGTGATTTCGCCCCGAAAATCATTGTCAAAATCTAAACCCTATTTCAAATCTACTTATACACATCAGTAAAAATGATTAATTTAAGTCCGACCTGGTGAGAGAAAGTCGAGTGTGCCGCAGTTGTCTATGAGCTGTTTTTCTAATAACGAGCATCTCCTGCTTGTGCTGTTTAAATGGATTTTTCATTATCACTATCAATTTACCTCCATAGTGTTAAGATGAATATGTTTCCTACGGAAGAAGAAAGGCCGTTGAAAAAGTCAGGGAGTCCAAAGGGTCTTGAAAATCCAATATTTTAGAAGAAAAGGTAGAATGGTAAAGTATATTGAGAGAGGAGATTGTTAGAAAATGAAAATTTAATTTGTATCTGATACTGCTCAGTTTCTGCACACAGAGGCCTCAACAAGAAAGTTCACTGTTAAACAATGAGGCAATTGGTGTGTTAAATTCTTTATGTTTGCATGAATACTGGGTGGGTTGTTATACAGGTATTTAAGAGTATTTTAGTCATATTGAGGGCTCTGGCTGAGGTTTTTGATTAAGATGGGAACACATAATTATTTTTCCACTTAAAATGCAGAGATACAGTTCTTGCTATCCCAAAATTCACTCTTCTGCAAGTTTTCAGATGATAAGACCCAGCTAATGGAGGTGTCTAAACTCCAGGAGGAGGCTGTGGGTCACCCATGTAGTTAACGCATTCTAGGACGCCATGCGCTTTTGGGGCACACTCTTGGCTCATACTGGTCTTGCAGTAGGTGAATATTCATAGCTATCTGCACAGCATGCCATCCTATCTTCGTGTATTGCTTCCTGTAACCTCAGTCAACGGCTTTACATTTATCCATCAAAGATTATATTTACTCCAATTAGCTGTTCAAGCCAATTCACATTTCGATCCTTTTTTATTCATCTAGTCTACAGCATCTTTGCCAATCACCATCTCCTAGACTTGTACTTCCTTTATTTTGTTCGGAAACAAATCACAATTCAAAATGTATATTAATAGTTGTGAGTTAAGGGGCATTTTATTATGCTTTATAATAAATATATCATTTTTCAATGTATTTGATATAGCCTAATAAAATGATTACAAAATTATAATATTTCAATAAGTATATATACACATATATATATTCACATTATTTCATTTGACTGGATCCCCGTGAAAGTCCCATGATGAGCGCGAGGCAAATGCCCATGTTACTAAGGTGTCTAGATCTGAGAAGAATGTCCTACAATGAAAGAGCTATACACTGTGTAGGATGGGACCATGGAGTTATTCTGACTCTCAGTCTAATGATCTTTCCTTTAAGCCATCGCCCAATTCATTGACGAAATTTCAAACCAGAAAATGTCAACTTATTTTCCCTATGTATAAAAGTCTGATGGAGAAAAATTATCTTTCACGTTGAGAGGACATACAATTTCTTCACTGTCACCATGTCAGAAACACAAGACTGGAACAAAAGGGGAGATGGTGGTTCCTTCCCGGAAAGCAGAGAAGTCATTCCTCAGGCCAACAGACCTTCTCTAGAACTCAAACCTCTCTGATTAAGGATTCTTTTATTCTCCCATCTATGCTGTAAAGTGGAAATTAAATTTCCATGACATAAACCAGTAGGCAAGTCATACCCTAATGATCAAAGAAAGTTGGGAGGAACTTTTTCTCCCTTTGATTACATCATTTTTCTTTCTTTAGTTCCCAAAATGTTAACTTATAAACTTATCTTTACTAATAATTCTACATCAAGACAAAAGGACTGGGGGATTTATGAAGGGCACTAAGTGACTGTTCTTAGAAAGCAACTTCCCATTTACGATCGAAAAAAAAAATCATCCCTTGCCTTCAAAACTTATATTGTCTCTGCACAAATACAGCAGAAATTGCTTATCAGTAGGACAATATAGTTTCTGTTTGAAATATCTTTATACCTTCACACCTCATGTTTCTTCCAATTACTTTTCCTTTGCTATTCTGAGTTAAGATATTTGTAACACTTCAATTTACATTTTTCATATTTGTACCTTGATTTAAAATAAAGAAAAATCAGGAACTTGAGCTTATAAAATGATAATAAACCTAAAATACATTTCTAGTCATAATTAGCAACATAAAGATGGCAAAGCAGCCATAGATATTGTACCCAAAGTCTTGTGAAAATAAGTATAGAACCAGAGAGGACTGAATTGTCTGAGGTGGAGGGGACCTTTGGGATTTAGCTGGGGCATATGGAAACCCAAATAGGGTATCAGGTTGACAGAGAGACAGACAGACAGACACTAGAGCCCATTCACGTGGCTGAATGGCAATACTAACCCTCACAGAGCTGCGGCACCAGCAGACTGCACACACAGCAAGGGAAGAGACCAAACCTTCTCCAAAGAGCGGATGAAGCATATTTCTTTTTTTCTCTTCAGCACCTTCTCCTGCATTTTTGGTTTCCCTTCCAAGTTTTGATAATGCTACTTCCCCCCACTGGCAACATCAAAAGGGAGAAAGAAAGACCATACAGCCTCTCTGAGTCACATCCCAACGTTCTCTTTCACCACCTGCCTGGCAGCTGAGCTCCCCCTTAATTCTTAACCATTCTGGCATTCTACTTTCCAGCAATGCAACTTGCCCTCCCTGGGCATCCAAGAGAGACTGGGGTCTTGGCAGATGACAGAGGAATGAGCTGCGCTGAGCTCTCATGCTGTTGGGGGAACCCTGGCAGGGATGAGAGACTCTAAAGACAGAAGCAGGCTTTATTCCCCAGACCGTTTGGATCACACCATCCATACAAGCCCTGCAACACACTGTGCCCAGAGGCCAGGCAGCTGCAGCCCAAAGCTATCTTTGGATAGCTATTCTTTGGTTATTGAAAGCAAAGAAAAGGGAAGACTAATATAAACTTGCCCCAAGCAGTTTGCTGGTTAATTTCTATATAGAGTTGCTTTTAAATATTTGCAAAACAGTAAATTCACAGATACAGTATAACCTTCCTTGTAAGAGAGTGTGGGTGCGTGGGTGTGTGTGTGTGTGTGTGTGTGTGTGTGTGTGTTTGTGTGTGAGAGACAGAGAGAGAGAGAGATAAAGGGAAGGAGGGGAGGGAGAGAGAAAGGGAGGGAGGGAGAGAGGAAGGGAAGGAAAGCCAGAAAAGGAGACACGTAACCCTAATAGTTTCTCAGCTAGGTGGATCCTATTCAGGTCAGGGCCCTGGTGCTACAAACAACCATGATATTTCGGTTGTGTGGGTGTGAGAAGAGGAGCCAGAGAAAGATGAAATACTCTGCATAAGAGAGGAACTTTGATTTGGAGCTCCTGAGGGCAATCACAGAGCAAGAAGGCCTAATCCAGAAATGGGAGAAGAAGGGGAGAAAGGAGGCCCAGGTCAGGGCCCACAAACAGTGTTACCCTCTTACGATATTGCAGTGTTCACCAAGCTCACCCTACACATACATGCAAATATCTGAGTTTCATGTTCTGCTAGATGTGGGTAAAACAGTAGCAATAACCATGAGCACAGGAGCTGGAGGTAGAAGGGAACATGAGAAGACGCAACATGGAAACTTTGTAAAAATCTTGGGGAGAGTTTTAGAATTTCACAGAGCTCAGAACAGGAAGAACAATGCAAATCCCACTAGGTTTCTGAGGAACAAAGGGGAACCCAGCCACATTGGTCCCTTGAGTAATGCACTGTCTTAAAAGCTTAACACACATACATACATAGGTCTAAACATACACACACACACCCAAAACAAAGCAACAAGTTGGTCTCAAAGAACATATAGAATTATTTCAAGATTTCAAAAGGAGGAAACGGCGGTGATGGAATTTGAGGTCAGAAAGCTCTGACCTCAAAGGTTGAACTCTCACCACTCACAAGTGTCCCCAAAACTTGCAGGAATGAGACAATCAGAGCTAAAAAGAGCCAAATCCAACATCTTGCCGTTTCCAGGCTTCCTATTGGCTTCCAGGCTTCTTCTCTGAGTTAGTCACTGGCGGAAAGAGGCTGAGGGATCCCTCATTTCTAGAGATGATGTGCAGATCCCCCTCCTTCCCAGCATAGCCACGTGCCGGCCACAGGTTGGTCACACCAGGCATCTTTCCATCCAAAGGCCACCAACAATTCCTCTAACAAAGAACCAGGCCAATTTTCCATGTAGACACTGGGGAACCCAGGTGGACAATGTTTCCATTCAAAATTATTGTACTCATTTTGGCTGGAATAAATATTCACAAGGCTAAAACCAAAACAAAATTGCTAATCAGATGATATTCAATAAAAATTAAAGCATATTCTTGAAATCATTGTATACAACACCGCTGAAAATGATCCCTATTGCATCTTTGATTTATGCATAACCACCAAAATTACTGCTCACGGGGAGAACAGAACTGTTGAACATATTTACAATCATCGTAGTTCAGGCTGGACGAATTCAGGGTAGAAGAGAGCACCCGTCAACATTTGATAGCACACAGTAGAAAATGCAAAAGTTTAAGCAAGTCTGTTTTCTCCAGTAGTTCTATTCTTCTAGGCAACTCCATGATGTAAACATTTATTCACACCATACATTGGGCACCTACATTATGCTTGTCCTTATTAATTATTGCAAGGACAACAGAGGAAATGTCCCTGTCCTCACAGAATGAAACACATACACAGGTGACTATAACACCAACAGACTGTGAGAAATGGCTGTGGACACTTAATATTAGTAACTATTACCATTTATTAAATACCTACTAAGGGTCAGATACTGTGGCAACTCAAAGCCTACCCTTCAAAACCAGCAAAATCTTTATTATTCTACCTATTCCAAAAGAGAAGGATACAGATGTTTAGAGCGGTGGATTTGCTCAGCAGCAGAGGAGTTTGTAAGTGGCAGAGGTGGGTGTCTCTGTGTCCAATGCCCATGATTTTTATACTAAGTTACAGCATAAATAATACCATGTTACAGATAATCATCAAGGAGAGATGTTAGTGGCTGTTGGTGGTACTTAGGGTCAAGGTGTCCTTGGAGATTGGCTTCAACAGATACGTAGGCAGGGGGCCTTCCTGGCGGTGGAGAGAGAATGAGCACAGCCACAAATCTGGAAAACACAGCATCTGTGGCAGTGTAGAATGGACTGATTAGAGGGGCCTCTTGGAATCACTGACATAGCACCCATGATAAATAAAAACAACTTTCATTAGACCAGGGATGAAATTTGGAACGAAAATGAGAAGATGAGGTACCTTTTCACCTGGGTTATTCAATAGACAAGTAGTTCAAAAAGCTTCCCCCCAAATTAACTCATTTTTTTCACCTAGAAACAGCATCTCCTTCTTTCTACCACCCATGAAAAAAGCTACAGTCCTATCATTACTCTGAAAAAGCAAATTTGATCACATTACTTCACAGTTTCACACCTTTAAGTGAACCCCATTGCTTTCCGGAGAACATCCACAATGCCCTTGGCCTGTGTTCCTGTGCAGCTTCATCCTGCAGCCCTTGCACGGCACCATCCATACTCCTCCCCAAATGGAACTATATTTCCAGTTTCTCAAATAACCCACTCTTTCTCTCACCAGAAACATTGCACCCATCGCCTCAGCTTGGCTTTCTCTCTCCTGACCTCTGTCTGCCCCCACCATCTCCAGTAACCAGATCACAAATACAGACTTCATAGCAACTCTTCCAGGAAGCCTTTCCTGATTCCATTGTTTAGATTAGTTGTACCTACCGTCTATGTTTCCATGCCAAGAAATTTTTCATCAAAGAAAATCACAGTTGCCTGTTCACTAGTCTGCTGTGCCTAGATCAAGGTTTTGATATGTTTCACTTTTTCATTTTTGTATTCTCAAGACTCGAGGAAAAGTAGCATGACCCTCAATAAACAAACAAACACACACCCATGGATGAATGAAGGAAGGAGAAAGAAAAAAAATCAAAATCAAAGGACCTGTCATGAACTACTCAAGATGTCCTAAAGTAAAATCATCTGTTACCGTGTAAGTATATTTATAAATATATAGTCTATAAATAAATTGAATTTAACGGAAAGTTTTAAAACATATATATAAAACATATATCATTTTAAATATATACACATATATACATATATAACTATTTTGTACTGCATAAAAAGTCATTTACATTCTACTAAGGAAATGGGTTGTTGAAAAGTAAATTCCAGGAAGAACTAGAAGGAATCACTGGTGAAGAGTTTTATGATATCGATGAAGAAACATGTTCTAGGCATAACATCAAAGGCAGAGAACATATTTGACTACATAAAAATGTAAAAGGTCTGTATCAAGAAGAAAAACATAGCACCATTAAAACAACTTAAAGTAGAAACAACAAACCAGGGAAAAATAACTTGTAATATATAGCCAAGAACTGCTATCCTTAATATATAAAGAGCTCTTGAAAAAAATATGAACCCCTCCATGATTTTTATACTAAATTACAGCATAAATAATATCATGTTACACGTAATCACCAAGGAGAGACCTCCCAGGGACTCACAGCTCTTATTATAAGTTTGATTAAATGTTCTAAGAATATATCAGCCTTCTATTCTCAGTTCAGCACAATTGAAAATATAACATATCAAAGAATCATTTTTAAAGCACAGCCGTATTACCAGGAGAGTAAAGGAATTCTTAGGAAGACTTTAGGAAAGACATAAAAATTAGAATCCACTCCACATGGGTAAGCCAGGAACAGAATGAAAAATTCTCCTGAATTCCTATGCTAATCACTGGTGGCCTAGGACCTGAGTTTTAGTAGGCCACGCAAATAAGAAACCAAAGTGGAAGATAAGATTAAAGACTCCCTGTGGGAATCTTGGACACCTAGCATATGACAGCCCATTAGGAAAGCACTTCTCAGCTTTGGCTCTGGGTAGAGAGGGAAAACAAAAGACTCCCTTGATAAATTTTTAACGAAAGTTTACATTCGTGTTGGTAAACAGAATTTACACCTTTGTGCCTTTCTCCCTCAAACAAAACCCAATCTTAAAGTATAATTTAAAGCAGTTCTAGAATGCTAAGTCCCCAGTTGTCTGAGAGCAGCATCTGAGAATCTTCTCTGAATAAAATTTAAATTCAGCCTCAAAATTACCCTAATAAGATCAAAGGATCAAAGATCAAAGGAATATGAACTCTTAATAAAAAAAATCATTATGTAAATGAAGAAATAAGTTGTTACAAGCAAGCGTAAATGCCATATAGCACAGAATCAGACCCTGATGATTACAGATGTTGGATTTATTAGATAGAATAATTAATAATCATTTATAATTCTTATAAAATAATAATGTATAAGGATATATTATAAATTATAATTATATTATAACATAATTATATAATATATAACGTATTTATAATATAATATTATTTATATATTATAAATACATAATAATATATAACCTAATTTATAGTTATAAATAATTAATGCATGTTAAAAATCTTTAAAGAAATAATAGAGAAGATTGGCAACAGAAGTAAGAAAAATAAAGACCAACAAAATTGACTAAACATATTTGATAAAGAATCAAATAAACTCATAGAAATGAAAAGTATAAGAGTTAAAAGGTTATTAGACACAGCTGGAAAGAAAACTACTCCATTGAAAAACACAGGGAATGAAGTAAAGATATATGGTTGGACAGGAAATAGGAAAGAGAAGTTTCAAGAAAATGATAATGGACTGAGAAGGCCCAGTATGGAGGAATGACACATCAAAGAAGTAAGAGAAAATGGGAGAAGGCATGAATATTTGGAGAGACAAGGAATGGGAACTGTCCGGAATTGATGAAAGATACCAGTCTTCATAACTGGGAAGTCATGAATCCCATGCCTAGACAAATCCTAGTGAAACTGATGAAAAGAAAAAAATAAAAGTTTTTAAAAAACAGCTTTCAGGGGTCCCGCTGGTGGCATAGCGGTTATGTTCACGCACTAGACTTCGGCAACCCAGGGTACACCTGTTCGGATCCTGGACACAGACCTACACACTGCTCATTAAGCCGTGCTGAGGCAGCATCCCACACAGAAGAACTAGAAGGACCTATGACTAGGATATACAATTATGTACTGGGACTTTGGGGAGAAAACAAAAAAAAAGAGGAAGATCAACAACAGATGTCCTCTCAGGGCCAATCTTCCTCACCAAAAAAAAAAAAAAAGCTTTTGAGAAAATAGTTACCCACAATAACTAGTATTTTGGCTCCTCAACAGCAAACATGAAAGTCAGAAGGCAATAGAACATTGTTTTTAAAATGCTAAGAGAAAATAATATCAACCTAGAAATCTATAGGCATAAAATCATCTTTGAAAAATGAGGTCAAAATAAAAACATTTTCCTTTGAACAAAAACTCAAAGATTACCCCAATTAGATGGAGAAAAATAAATTTTAACTGATATATTTGCAAAACTCTTAGATGGAAGGTCATAGCTGTAAGATCTTAGTTCCTGGCTCAATGTCACATTATCCAACACCGTCCACCTCAAAATTCTCAGGATTTAAACAAGTTAGATGATCCTTCGAACACCTCAGCTTCTCCACTCTTTGATCTTCTCTCCTCAAATGATTGTGCTTTGCATCCATCCTCAGGTCCTCATTTCTATGATTGTATTAGACCCTTTCACTACCAACAATTGTCACCAATTTATCCTCTTAGCTTCAAGGATTCCCCTCTCTGACTACCAGCTCCTGTGTTTCTAGGGTATTCCTTTTAATAACATAACTACAAAAAAATCCTTGAATACACTGATCCTTCCATATTTTTTACTATCCTACTCTACTCTTCATGTCATCAGCCTCATCCAGCTTAGAGTCTATGGTATGCCATTATGATCACTCTCTTGCTTACACACTAAACTCTCTTCACACTCTCTCACGCCACTGAACTCACGAAGAAAAACTTCCAGCCTCATTGAACACAATTCTCCATATACGCCATGGGCACACACATAGGTAATATCTCTGGATAAAAACACATCACCAGGTTGAATGGTTTTGCTTTATTTACGTGACCATTAACTCCACGTGGGTCCTTGGAACTGCGAAGATTTCCCTTTTCCACACCCTAGCCCATTGTCCAAAATGATGATTCCACATCTCCTCTTTCCTCTGAATGACCTTGCTTTTTATTTCCCTGAGAAAAAAAAGAAGCAATTCGAAGGGAGCTCACACAAGCTCACCACGCACCTGCCCCCTTACCCTGCACTATTACAGATAAACAATGTGAGCTCTTATCTAATTCCAACCCCTTCGCTGGTGGACCTGATCCAACCTTTCTCATTGACGTAAGATTGTTGCTTAATAATTCCCCTCTACTTTTCTTCTCTCATAATTTTCCCCAGTCTTTCTACAAATGTCCTGTTACCTTTCCCATTTCGAAAAACCCATTCTTCTCACTTCCTAGTTTAATTACCACCCTACTCTTTAGCTCCCCTTTCTTAAAAAAAAAAAAAAACCCTCAAAATAATTGAATAAGCCCATTGCCACAAATTTGCCTCCTCTCATTTTTTCCTTCATCTCACTCCAGCCGCAGTTCCTCTCTCCATTTCTACACTAAAACTATACTTTGCCAAGCTCACCAGTTCAGGCTCTTCAGGACTAAATTCCCAGGCAATTTCCAGTCCTCATTTTCTTTGCCCTATAAGCAGCAGTGCAGAATGTGGCTCCTTCTTTCTTTCTTGAAACATTTCACTGACTTGGTTTCCTTGACACCTGACTCCTGATTTCCTTTCTCTGGCCACTCTTCATTCTCTTGTGCTGGTTCCTGCCCATCTCCCCAAACCGTAAATGTTGGAGTTCCTTAGGGCGCAATGTTTGGACTTATTCCTTACACGCACCTACTCTGCCTGTGCCCGGCTGAATACCAGATTCATACATCTGACTGCCTACTTGCCATCTCATCTGAGATATCTACAAGTCATCCCAAATCAAGCTCCTGATATCCACCAACACCAAAATGAGATTCCCCCCGCCCCCCCACCCCGCCAGTCTTCCCATCTCAGTTAACGAAAACTCTGTTCTTCCAACTAGTCTTCCAGGCTCCAAACTCTGAAGTCATCCTTGACTCCTCTCTTCCTCCATGTCTCACCACCAATCCATCAGCAAATCCTGTTGGCTCTACCTTTAAAATATATCCAGAATCCCACCACTTCTCAATACCTCTGGTCTAAGCTGCCAACATTTTTCACCCCAATTATTGAAAAACCTTTCTAACTGTCTTCCTGCTTCTGTCCTTATTGCACCACAGACTATTTTCAGCACAGCAACTAGAGTAATCCTTTTAAAACATAAATCAAGTCATTTTACTCCTCTGCTAAAAACCCTCTAATGACTTCCCCTGTATCTCAGAGTAAAAGCCAAAATCCTCATCGTCACTCACGAGGCCTCTGTATGATGGGGCCCTGTTACCTCTCCGACCTCATATCCTCCCGTTCTCTCCTTTGCTTACTTTGCTCCCATTCTGTTAGCCACCTTCTTGCTCCTTAAACACACAAGCAAGCTATCACCTCACGGGTTTACATTTGCTGTTCCATTGCTTTAAATCCTTTCCCATTAGATCCTATTGGTTCTCACTTTTCATATCATTCAAAAGGTTGCTCAAATGCCTCTTCTTCATTGAGTGCTTTCCAGACAACCCATTAAAATTGCATATTCAGCACTCTGTCCTTCTTCCTGGTTTTATCTATCTCCATAATGTTTATCTCTTTCTGACAGAATACTTATCTTACTTATTATTTTATTATTATCAGTTTTCTCCAATGAGATGCACCCTCCCAGAGGGCAGGGATTGGGGTCGCTTTTGATCAGCTACCTGTCCATTAAAAAGTCATGCTCCCTTTCAAAGTGGAGAGATGTTCCTAGGATGGAGGCTGCATTCCCCAACCTCCGCTCCATCCAAGTGTGTCCTTTAACCAATTCTCAGCAACAGAATATGGATGAAAGGAATTTGTGTCTCTTCTGAGCCTGTGTTCAAGGAGGGATTATTTCTTCCCCAACCTTCTTCTGTCCTTATCTTCCAGTTGGATGTTGAAGATCAGAGTGAATTTAGGGATCTCCATCAGCCTGTAACTCTACATGATCGCATGGATCTGGCCCCTCCAACCATCCACTCCCCAAGTCCAAACCTCATGCTCCTGTCAATAAGAAACATTTGCTTGGGATTTTATATGAGTGAGAACTAAAATATTATGGCGTTAAATTACTGAAATTTCAGGTTATTTACCACAGACACCAGCATTACCCTAAATAATACGTAAATGCCTGTGTCTCCCAATTCTTGAAACACTCAAGAAGTACTTGTTGAAGATGAATGAACAGAAGGAATGAAGACATGGGAGCCAAGTAAATACGTAAAGAACCTAAAAACATTTGATAAGTTAATGAATAAAAGAATGAATCCACCATCGGCAAATTCCTTGCTGTTCGTTTCCGTGTTCCGTATTTTCTTGTAGAGTTGCAATGCTTTCCTATAATGCAGCCCCATATTTTCTTTCAGGAAACTTCTTTTCTTACGTTTATTTTTAATTTCCCTTTCAAAAGTACTTTGCATTGCTCTTAGTTACCTTTAGCTGAATCACATTAAACAATGGTGCTCTTTCTCGTTTATATTTTTCAAATATTTACATATCATTATCCTGAGCTCCACTTACTATTGTTGAGCTAAGCTATACATCATTAGCTTCTTATTAAAAGAGCTCTCCATTCTCTTAATCACTTTCTTCCTCTTGCTTGAACTCTCTTTAATTTTCTACACTTTCATCCTTAAAGTACATCTGGGAACAAATCTGGAATAGCTCAGTAGCCATGGACAACAATGTGGCCAAAAATCCACATTGCTTTCATCCTTCAGATGACCAGAGGAAATCAGAGACTATGCGAGTGCCTGAGGCACAGAAACGATGGCTCATTCCTCCTGCATTTCCAGCCACTAGTGGAGTTTTTGGAATGTGGCTGGCTGTCAATGGAAGTCTCATGCAAGAACAATAAATGAATAGCTGCATTTCCAGAGTAATCTGACCCCATGGATTATCGTCCTCCTTCCCTGAAACCTAATTCCGTTTTCAGTCATCTGAAAGAGTATTCTTGATGTCAGCGAAGTTGAGATACTTTCAGGAACAAGGAAAGGAGAGTTTTGGTCTCTGGACAGGCAGACCATCAAATCTTTCACGGGCACAACTACCTGCATTTCTGCTTTTTGTTGCAGTGACCCTAACTCAATTGAATATTTATCATCTTTAGGATTGCAGTTGCCTAACACAGATATTGCTCATGAGGAGACAATGGCAGTTCTGCCTGTCCCACATTTCTAGAAAATGAGAAGGAGTTATTACCTTACATATAACACTAAATGCAATATTTGGCTCCCAGCAGTAGCCCAATGTTATACATATGCCAGTGCTGTGACTTACTTTAAGATGGATGACGAATAAATTCACTAAGGGGATTTATAATGTTTTCAAGGATCATTGAAACTCCTAAGAAAAAGAAGTGCATTTTTTCCCAATACAATAATCACAGACGTAATAAAGATCATTTCCTTAAAGGGAAACTTTCAGTATACATGCCATGATTTTGTCAAAACCATTTCCATCCACCATCTCCTACCTAATCTCCTTCCTGAGATAATGACTGAGATTCAGCCTTTTCTCTCTTTCTCCCTTACACAGACCCTCTTCTTGAGACCTAGAGGAGAATGCTAAGTGACTAATTTACTGTATCACCTGCATGAAAATGAGTATCAGATTTTTAATCCATTCTTTAACACAGGAAGCTAAGTTCAATAGCAAAACTCTCTACTGGGTTCAAAACGAGGATGTGGATATTAAAGCAAATTACACAGCACTACATCAACTTTGCAAAAAGCCTCCTGCAACTATGTCTTGATTATACTCTAATGTCATGCAAATTTAGATTTCATTGATTTAAAAAAGTTTCCCAGACTATGAAAAGATGTATAATACAAAAAAAGGGGACCCCTTAAAGAAATAATAGTATAGTTCAAAGAAAGTGGTACATACACAGGCATTAAGGGAAAATAATCTGAAATCATAATAGATTACATGGAGTTGAAACTTGTGAAGGCAAGAAGAGATTATGCAGAGACTCAAATGGGTGAAGTAAAGATGCACTTGATAAGTTTCTCATAGAACTCAGTTGATAAGACAAATAATTGAGATACTAGATTGTTAACATTTCTGGACTTCTGATTTGCTTAAAATTGGATTTAAAAAGGAGAGAACAAAATAGATGAGGAAATAACAATCAGAAATTATGGAAGAAATTCCATCAAGACTGAGAAATGGGTCAAAAGACTTTATTCAATACTACCCGAAACACATATACTGCTAGTGTGGTAGTGTATGATAGCTACATTCACACAGACACACACACATATACCCCAACCAGCTGATGGGTTATCCCTAACCATTGAAGAAGCTGGGCTAGTTGAAATAAGTCATGCCGTCTATAAAAAGCTTGCATAAGATAAGGCATATCTATAAGAAAATAATGACATATGAAATCTAATTTATTGTATCCTGAATGAAATAGTAACAACAGTAGCAACATTCGTTAGGTTTTGCCTTGTGTCAAGTACTACGCTAAGAGATTAGGCAATAATTTACATAAACAACACTCTCATGAAGGTGTAATAATTATCTTACACAGCTAGTAAGAAGCAGAGCCAGTATTCAAAATTAGACAGGCTTTGTGTTCTTAATCACTCTGCTCAACTGTTATAATTCACCCTGGTATTTATGGTATTTAACTTACTGAAGTCTTCAATATGCAAGGTTCCAGTACAAGGGCTCATGAAAAATACCAAAAAATGCAAAAACCGGGATCTTGGATTTCAAGAGATTGCAGTCATAAAGCTGTAGTTCAGGACAGTGTGGCATTGATGAAAGAATAGAAAAATAGATCAATGAATAGAATAGAAAGTCCAGAAATAGACCTACATAAATATAGTCAACTGATCTTTGACAAAGGAGCAAAGGCAACACAACAGAGAAAAGAAAGTCTTTTCAACAAATGGTGCTGGAACGACGGGACATCCACATGCAAAAAAATGAATCTAGCTATATACCATATATCGTTCATAAAAATTAATTCAAAATGAATCACAGACCTAAATGTCTACAACAATCCTACAAGAAAACATGGGAGAAATCTAGATGACCTTAGATTTGGCAATATTTTAGATGCAACATCAAATGCTTGATCCATGAAAAAAATAATTAATAAGCTAGACTTCATCAAAATTAAAAATTTCTGTTCTGCAAAAGACACTCTCAAAAGAATGAAGACAAGCCACCGACCAGGAGAAAATATATGCAAAAGAACTATCTGATAAAGGACTGTTATCCAAAACATATAAAGAACATTTAAAATTCAGCAATAAAAAAAACCCAAATAAGCTGATTTAAAAATAGCCAATGGGTTGGTCCCACAGCCTAGTGGTTAGGTTCAGTGTGCTCCACTGGCCAGGGTTCGCCAGTTCAGTTTCCGGGCATGGACCTACACCACTTGTCAGCCATGCTGTAGCAGTGACCCACATATAAAATAGAGGAAGACTGGCACAGATGTTAGCTCAGGGCTAATCTTCCTCAAGCAAAAAAAAGAGGAGGATGGGCAACAGATGTTAGCTCAGGGCTGATCTTCTTCAGCCAAAAATAAAAGAAAAAAGCCCAAAAACCTTAACAGATGCCTCCATAAAGAAGATATGGTAGATAAGAATCTGAAAAGATGCTCTACATCATATGTCATCAGGAAAACACAAATTAAAACAATAAGATTCCACTACACACCTATTAGAATCACCAATATCTGGACCAATATTAGAACTGCCAACACCAAATGCTGGCAAGGATACGGAGCGACAGGAAGTCTCAATCACTGCTCATGGGAATGCAAAATGGTACAGCCACTTTGAAAAACAGTTTGGTATTTTCTTACAAAAATAAACAAACTCTTAGCATATGATCCAGCAATAGCAGTCTTTGGTATTTACCCAAAGGAGTTGAAAACTTATGTCCACAAAAAAACGTGCACACAGATGTTTATAGAAGCTTTATTCATAATAGCCAGAACTTGGAAGCAACTAAGATATTCATCAGTAGGTGAATGGATAAATAAACCGTAGTACATTCAGACAATGGAATACTACTCAGTGTTAAAGAGAAATGAGTTATGAAGCCATGAAAACATGGAGGAAACTTAAATTCATATTACTAAGTGAAGGAAGTCAATCTGAAAGGCCACTTACTGTATGATTCCAAAAATATGGCATTCTGGAAAAGGCAAAACCATGGAGACTGTAAAAACATCAGTGGTTGCCAGGGCTTGGTGGAGGAATGAGCAGGCAGAGCATAGAGGATTTTTAGGGCAGTGAAACCATTCTGTATGATACTACCATGGTGGATACATGACATTATACAGTTGTTCAAAGCCATAGAATGTATACTACCAACAGTGAACCCTGATGTCAACTATGGATTGGGGGTATGAGAAAGTGTCAATGCAGGTTCATCAATTGCAACAATGTACCACTCAGGTGGGGGATATTGATAACGGGGGAGGCTATGCATTTGTGGGGACAAGGATATATGGGATATTTCTGTACCTTTGTCTCATTTTTTCTGTGAATCTAAAACTTTTATAGAAAATAAAGTCTATTAAAAAAAAGAGAGAGAGAGAGAGGGGGACTTCCCCATGGAGTAAGTGGTTAAGTTTACACGCTCCGCTTCAGTGGCCCGGGGTTCACAGGTGTGGATCCCAGGCGCATCCTAGCACTGTTCATCAAACCATGCTGTGGTGGCATCCCTCTATAAAACAGAGGAAGATTGGCACATATGTTAGCTCAGTGACAATCTTCCTCAAGTAAAAAGAGCTTGGCAACAGATGATAACTCAGGGCCAATCTTCCTCATGCACACAAAAGAAAAAGAAAAAAAGAGAGAGATTGCAGTGTATTAACAGTGAATAAGTATGTATACACATAATTTCTAAGTCCAGTTCAGAGCAAGTTCCAAGGACTAATAAAAGCAGCTACTTTGGTTGAGTTGCAGAGTCTAGGGCAGTGTATGGTACGATAATAAGGGCTTTAAAAATATAGGTTAAGGGCTCCGAAGGATGAGAAGAATTCTGAGGAGAAACTTAACAAGGATTCCAGGTGGATTTCAAAGTATAAATACTGGGGGAAACAGAGGGATTGGTGAAAGGGTGCACACGTTCAGTTACAACATGAATAAGTTCTGAAGATCTAATGTACAACACGGTGACTATAGTTGATCACATCACGTTGTATGACTGAAATTTGCTAGAAGAGTAGAACTTACATGTTCTCTCACACACACAAATTCACACACACACACACACACACACACACACACAGGTAAACATGTGAGGTGATGCATGTGTTCATTAACTCCATGGGGGGAATCCTTTCACAATGTAATATATCTCAAATTATCACATTATACTCTTAAAATATCTTACAGTTTTGTCAATTGTATATCAATTAAGCTGAAAAAAAAGGGTAAATACTGGCCTAAAATTGGCAAAGAACCTGTTATTGGAATGACAGAGTCTAACTCAAGCGGAGCATAAAGTCTGTGGCAGGTTACAGTACAGATCAGCAGGGAGGGTGGAAACTGCCTTGGTCTGGGTAAGAAGGGTGACCTCACTTTGACCTTAGTTCAATAATTTCCAAGTAGCGAAACCACAGTAGAATGATCATATTTAGCGTCACTGTGGAAGGGATAATTTAGACTTAATAATGATGATTCTTTATTAAGACAAGCAAGAAAAAAAAGGTCAGTTGATAAAAAACACTATTTTTGTGGTTGCTTCAAAATTCGATTGCTCATTTTTCACCCTTCGTGCAAAGGATAATTAAAATGTGCTATGCCGACCTGTGGCGAAAAACCATCCTTTGCCAAGCAAATACTGAGTCTACGTTAATAACATTAATTCTATAACTAATATCCATAATTCAAAAAGTGTCAATAGCCCATTCTTAGAGTATGAGCTGAGCATCCTTGGTGATGCTAGGCCAGTGCTGACACACCTTGGGACATCTGAGTGTCAGAGAGGAGCACTAATGCATAAGCAGAGTCAACTTCACAGGACTGGAGAGTCTTCATACATGAAGGTATAGGGGAACAGAATTTTCTACCCCAAAATGTGTCTCTTTGGCTTGATTATTTTTAAGAACAAAAGACTCAGGAATAAACTCTGGCCTCCCAACTGCCTAAAAGAATCTAAGATAGAAGGTCTGTTTCAGGAGGGAGCTATCACTATAGATAACCATACTATAATCTAAACTAGGTGTGGCAGACAGGGAGGAACCTAGCATGGCCCATTTGATCAAAGTCCTCTCCATCTCTCACTGTGTCTGCAAGGCATGGCAAACATCTGTCTACCAAACATTTGCTTTTCCATCTCCATGTGAATTTCCTTCCTCTGCTTTGAATTCCCAAACCATTATCCCTAACATCCTTCTTTGTCTTTAGCTGAAGATGGTATTTAAGGTGGTGGCCTCAGTCATTATGACAAGTTACTCAGTTTTCCTGGGTTTCTCCCATGGATACATGTTATTAAATTTGTTTGATTTTCTCCTATTATTCTGTCTCATGTCAATTCAATTCTTAGACCAGCCAGAAGGACCTAGAAAGGTACAGGAATATTTCTGCCTCCCCTACATACATGATGGAAGACTCACTCATTTTAAAGTGAAAGTCCACAGACACCCCAAGCAGGGTAACGAACTGCCTCAAAAACATCAGTGGCAGAGTCAAAACTGGTCCTCAGATTTCCTGAGTTCCATCCCACTGCTCTCTTCACCGCTCTAATTGAACAATGCATTTTCTGATTGAGTGACCTCTTAAAAATTAATATCCTTTTATCTGTAGCTTCTGAAATAGGAAGCTAAAAATCAATTACTAGCTATAGTTTTCTGGTAGTAAAAATTATATCTGTATTAAAATAGCTAAGGATGGATGGAAATAGAAAAATATCAACTTGAAGAATTCTGGATATACTGCTTTACGCATTTTACTTCCATTAAATGTCCCCAAAATTGATCACAGCCTACAACCTCCCCACTATTTCCAGAAAACTACAGATGAGAAAATAGAAATTCTCTCCAAAGTTAAAGAGCCATGCTTTCCATTTGACAGAGCCGGATAGAGAGAGTGGGTAGGCATGGGGACGCGGCTAAAGAAATGACCAGGGCAAAAAGGAAGAGTGAGAGGAAGGCAGAACATTCAGCAAGAGCAAGCATAGTTGGAGAGAGATAACAGAGAGTGGGAACAGTTTCAGAGAAAGCAGGAGGAAGAGAGTAGAGGAGGCAATGAGAGCAGGAGTCTTGGTAGTTAAAATGTTATCTGGATGGCAGCCTGTGACAGTCTCTCACCACTTTGCACCAAAACACCTATGAAGGCAGAGAAACTGACAGGAAAGAGAAAGATCTTCTATCTCAATACCACCACACTGTGCCCTGCAGATCAACAGTGCAAATCCCATATCAATGAGAATCCTGAGCAACTGTATATCCATCCATCCATTCATCCATCCATCATTCTCTCATCCATCCATCTTCTATCATCCATCCTCCATCCACCCATCCATCCATCCATCCATCATCCAGCCAGCCAGCCAGCAATATTTGTTGAGGATATACTATGTGCCATGGTTTATAATTCAATAATTAAACAGGTAATTTCTGAGAGTAATATATGGAGAAAATTTAAAATGAAGGAGGAGACTGGGATGACTGAGAGAACATGGAAGGCCTCTCTGGGGTGGCAACATTGAGTCTAAGGACATGTTTGAGTGTTCTAGTGAGAACATCCAGTGCGGTTAGGACATCTTCTCCCTCGATTTTGCCCCGAGTAGCCACCTTAGCATAGCTGCTCGGGGCTGGACTCTATGAAAAAACAACTGTAAGGGAATACTGTATCTTGCTGATGAGTACGTGGGATGGAGAGATGGTAGATAGTGGAGAAAATGAGAAAATAGTCCCTTCTACAGTACATCCTTCCTGCGAAAGAAGCACTATAGGCATAGTAGGAAAAGAAACACACATTGCTAGGGACTATGATTATTGGAATTTTAATTTTATGGATTTCATAGATTCAGAATATCAGGTAGCCAGATGGTCAGAGGAGAAAACTTTGTCTCAAACCAGCAGGGTCACACTAGATGAATGTCAGCCTGGTGATTTGAATTGGGCTGTGGGATAACCATGTCTATCTACTATTTAGCTACTGATGTGCAAGGGGCATTCAACCAGCAGACAAATAATGCAGAAGAGGCACGATGGGTCTCCACAGACCTTGGATCTTAGGAAACACACGGTCTGGAATGGGCTTTTCTCACTGCAATCTGCATATACGGAAAAATCTCACATGAGATCTATAAACTCAGAAAATGAGAGAAAAAGGAGAAAGAGTAGAGTAAAGAGGATCTGTGGAATAGTGGTCTTTGAAAATCATTTCGATAGTAACTAAATGAAAATTTTAGAAAGCTTTTTGGCAGCCCTCTTATCATAAAAAAAAAGTGGATGCAATAAGGAGGAATTTAAGGAAGTTATAACGGTAACAGCAGAAAAAATAGGACCCATTGGAAACACTAAGGAGCAGAAATTATCCAGTGCAAAATGTAGCAGCGACGTGGAGAACACAATTGAGCCACACAGAAAGCAGAGGATGAAAACGAGAAAGGTTCCTCTTGTGACTGATGTTGAAGAGAGAGAGTAGAAATCAAAACCTAATGATTGTAGACATTCCTAAGGAATAAAGCAGAAATCTTAGAAGACAAGCAATAATCAAAGGCTTACTTGAAGAAGTTTCCAAACCTGGGAAAAGACCTGAGCATATCATGAAAAGCAGTTGCTACACTTTAGGCCGAAACAATGAAACAGCACGTGACCTTATCCTAATTTTTAATCTACTATTTCATTACAAACATTAGATAGTAAAATATTTAAAGTAAAGCAACGCAACCGCCTGGAAATGCACCAATATTTTACACCTGGCTTTGCTGTGTTTCATGTGTGAAGGTAAGAGGATGATATTCTCAAATGTACAAAAATTATGTAACGATACACTCGACCCAAATGAGAAATTAGTCAAAGTTAAGAATTTAAGGAATGAGATCATGTGTTAAAAAGAATCATGTATTTTACTCTTCTAACCTAAAACAATAGCTCCCAACACCAAGATATTTATCACTAAATATTAACATTATGACACTATAGAACCACAAGAAGAAAAAGAGCAAAGGGACAAGTTGAAATTTTTTTCTTCAACATGTTATTCCAAGCTGAGTAATATTTGATTGAGGTAAAGAACACAACACACCTGAGTATAAAGAAACCTACAGCTGAGGAACTTGAGCCTGATCCTTTGTTTTCCTCTCCCTCAGGAACTGTCAACAGAATGTACATTTTTACAGAAGGACCATCACACCGCACTTGAATTAAGCTCTAAAAGAATCATTAACATTTTCTGCCAGGCCACTCTCCTCACTTAAAGTTAATAATTCTGGGTTTGAGAAGCTCAAAATCCTAATGTTATTTTAATGACATCATTTGTTTCCCAAGGACGAATGACACCACCACAGATTCTCATACATTTTAAATGAGAAAGCAAGAAACTGTCTACATATCTAACAATCAATATAGCGGAATAAAAATAATACCAAAATTTCAGGTTCTCTTAGAAAAAAAAGCTCTAATAAAATATTTTATAAACGTTACCATTATGTGTCAGTTTGCACTCCTCTATAATTATCATTCAAATGATTTTCTATAATTTTATTCAAGATATTTCAACCTAGCATTCACTTTCCCTTGATATTAAAAACTAAATGACCAAAACACCAGTAGAAATGTCCAACCCATACAGCTCAAATGGCCTAAGAGAACAGCTGTTGATAAATTGTGAACATTTTTCACTTGAAAATGGGAGGTTGCGTCTCCCACACATGACCAATGTTAATGAATCGCTGACCACACTGACCTTCCCTGGGAGAAAAAGTCAAGCTTCAGTGATAATTCTACACGTATTCTGTGTTTACAAACGCACGCACTTTGTCTCCCAGGCGTCCATTAAACTCAGGAGTTGAAGTAGCAAATAGCTAGGAAAACACAGCATGATGAACTTCAAAGCCTTCGTAATATTTGTTTTTTACAGTTTCGATGGGACATTGATGAGTAACTCTAAATATAACATTTTAAAATCTTCATTTTCTCCAGACATTTCTCATTTAATCCTCGGAAAACACAGTTGAAATATCTATGTTTATGAATGGATATTTGCAAAGATGAAAGTTAAATAAGAAAGAGGCTGCCCAACAATACTTTAAAAACTCCCATCGAAAATGAACACAGAAGCAAAAAACATCATATCCACATTTAAACCTTCAATAAAGTAAATATATTTGGATTTTTAAAAATTGCCTCTGTTTACAGTTTTGTCATTGGATTCAAAATTAGCATATTCCCCCAAATTGTCTTCGATTGAGTTTATTTTGGTTGGAAAAAAATTCTTGTGAAACCCCATATTCCTCTTGTGCCTGACTGACCACAGCAAAACAGTTCTTCAGAGTAAACTCTACTTGGACTCAAGGACACAGGTTCAGGCCCCACTTGAGACACTGTGGGTCTTGATCAAGTCATTTCACCTGTCTGAGCCTCAGCTGTCTCAACTGTTAAATAAGGAGATTGGACGAGACGATCTTCACCTCTAACTTTTGATGCTGGCAAGGTCACAATGTCATTTAATGAAATACAGACATGAGTAGACCAGTCATTCTTTCATACGGAAAACAACTAATACAGAACTTGTCATATACCTTTTTGTCTGTCCAGGGACACACTGTCATTTAACAGCCATCTACAGATATTTTGAGGAATGTTGTTTCAGACCAAAGCAAAAATTACCTCTGTTTATGAGGAAAAGGATGTGTTTTGAAGAAGCTATAACTTACAAATGAGAGAGAAAGTATGCACTTTTTTTGTTTTGTTTTGTTTCTTTGCTGAGGAAGATTGCCTTGAGCTAGTATCTGTTAACAAACTTCCTCTTCTTTTGCTTAAGGACAATTAGCCCTGAGCTAACATCAATGCCAATATTCCTCTGTGTTTTTTGTATGTGGGACACTGCCACAGCATGGCTGGTGAGTGGAGTAGGTCCACGCCCAGGATCCGAACCCATGAACCCAGGCTGCCAAAGTACAGCCCATGGAACTTTAACCACTCTGCCACAAAGCCAGGCCCAAGAAAGTATTCAGTCTTACCTACAAATAGTTCCCAAAAGTGGCTTTGGCAAATATGCAAGCAATTAGTTTCAGAGCTCGATCCAGGAGAATGAAACAGATTTACAGGTACAACTGAGAGAAATGCATTTGCATGGGGAAGAAAGTATATTATTGGCCATGTTCCTGTTGGGAAAAAGAATGTGCCTCTCCTTGCCCTCAGCTCATAGCAGGATCTAGAATTGATGGGGGATTAAGGCATGAAGAGTGAAGTTAAGGCTCATACATATCCTTAAGGAAGTCCTGTCGAGACCGAGTTAACACAAGAGACTCCATGTCTAAACCTGACCCCCCGCCCCCATCTTATTCTCATAGGTGCTTTGGAAAAACATTTAGAGCTGCACATAAGCAAGCTAATCAGTAACTAGTAGAAAGAATGATTTGTTAGCAGAAAATTCAAGTCCTCTGCCCAAACTATTCCCTCTCTCCCTGATAAGAAAACAACTAATGGTTTCTTAGATTCCTCAGGAATGTTGCATTCAGCAGATCTGGACCTTTTGTCCATGGAGAGGCGCCCAATGGCCGGTGATCACCCCACACCTGACACTCCTGAGCCCCCTTCCCACCTGGTTTGCCTTATATAAGTGATTTCCAAATCATTCCCCCTTGAGATGCTTTTTTAAGGAGGATAGTCCGTAATCTTCCGATCAGCTAGCTCATTGTTTAATAAAGTTTTCTCTCTCCACTGCCTCCCCTCTTGATGGATTGCCTTTTGTCTCATGGCAAATAGATTGAGCCCTTGCTCTGTATCACTGTGAACTGACACTGCTCACCATCCTGCTTAGGGGCGCGTTTCGATTAAGGTGCCCAAAAGCCACAATGACTCCTTACAGTCAAGAAAACAGAGTGCACTCGCAAATTATTAAAGCAAGTCTTAAGAACAGGAATATCTGAACAGAAATCTGGTAATAGTATTTTCTAAGTAGCTAGAGACATAGGTTAATTACCTGTGGCATCCCACTTTGTCAAGTAAGCAGCATTCATGGTTAAAACATGCATGACATTTGGTCTTTCTTAAAATCAGATGGCATGCAAGGTTTTACCTATTCATTCTAAATGATGCACCAAACACTGAGTTTTCAAGCAAATTTCCCCATTATTGGGTATGTCTGAAGGCCATGCTTCCCTATTTTTATACTGGAAAGGCTTTTAGATCAGTTCACATGCATGAGTCTCAGCTTTTATCCAAATATACCTAAAAATGCTGAGCTATTCTGGAGAAGGGGGAGGAAAAGTTAAAATTTGGCATTTTCTTTTTCTGACAGCAGCGTGCTAATGTAGTGAACAGAATGTAGAATTTGATGCCAGTTAAACATGGATTGAATGCCTAGCTTGACCCTTCCTGGTATGTGCCAACAGGCAAACTATTTTACCTTCTTCATGCATCTCTGCTGGGATCTTCTCCTCTCTTACTCTCTAAAGAGCCTGGGACCACATTTTATCTGCTAAA
Organism: Equus przewalskii; assembly: GCF_037783145.1. Lineage (NCBI taxonomy): Eukaryota > Metazoa > Chordata > Mammalia > Perissodactyla > Equidae > Equus > Equus przewalskii. Next base: position 87,831,561 of record NC_091831.1, read on the forward strand.
CACTCTGCTCTTAACTTTGGTTGTCTTGAAGAATGCATGTGTCAATACAGAACTGGCCAACCAGGTTGAAGATAGAGATATATCCAGGTACCAAGGAAGAGATTTTCAATTAGGCAAAGTTTACTCCCCACAGATCAAAAAGAAAAATATCATGAAAGACTTCATATCTATCTATGTATTCATATGTACATAAAGATGTGTGTGTACGTACTTGTGTATGTATGCATATTATATCTGTACATGTGTTTGTGTGCACGCATGTATGCCTACATGTGTGTATACTTATGTATACTGTATATGTATACATGTGTATGTATGTGTATGCATATTTGAAAATACTGAAAGTTCCCATGTCTGATTTGAATTGTTGGAAGATGGTGGTAGAACTTAGTATTGCATGTGGATAACATGACTTTTCAAGTTTAAAGTGTTAGAAATGTATTCAAATAAATTTAAGTAGAAACATCTATGGCGGATTAATACATTCCCCTAAAAGCTTATCAGTTTTTATTTCCACCATGAAAACAAAGTAAAAGACAAATTTTTGAGAATAGATAGACCTAGGTGTGAATCCTGCTTTGCATGCCCTTACGAACTTTATAGTGTGGACTAGTATTTAATCTTCATGGGCCCAATCAGTAAACATCTACTTCCAAAAATTATGTCTGAGTTACGTAACACAATCCATGGCATTAATGGGTACCTGGCTCATATTTGCTTTCCATTTCCCTAAACAGGGTTGGGGAAGCCTAAAGAGGGGATGGACAGCTGAGCTGGAGGGTGAGGTAATAGGAGAAACCATCAAGAGGAAAGATGAGAAACTTGGAGGTGAGCATGCAGACAGGATAAACTCTTGGTGGGTTCGAGTCTTCCTAAAAGTCCCTTCTGGAGTCAATAACACCTTCTTCCATAAATTAAGGCTAATCTCACGGCAAGGATTTCTGATTCTGTTTCATGGCAGCTGATGGAAATTTGGAAAAGGCCAGTGAAGCTAAGTAGAAATTCATGACAAGTTCACTGTTCTGCAAAACCCTGGGTTCTCAAGAGAATAAAGAGGAAATATCATGCCTCAGAAATTAATGACTGCCTTCTGTTAATCACCAGCCCAACTTGCTACTGAAATTGTAAAATGCCACATTTCCCCAGAGCCAGAGCTATACCCCAGTGCCATTTCCATAATATTTAATGTGATCCCCAATGCGGGACTGTAAATTCCACCCACAATTATTTGGCTCCCATTTGATAAGTGAATAGTCCCTGATACTGGAATCGAATTTCATGGCTAATAGGCTCTCTGATTACTAGGAATTGTTGCTATTTAATTAAAAAAATGTCGCTTAGCCAAGACAGTCATTATTTTCTAACGGAAGCTGGATCATTTCACGACATCCTTGCCGGCTACCGCTGGGGCGTTGGCAGTGCTAATCATCATTCACAAATGGGCAGCCTTGCACTGGAATTTGGTTGTACAATACAACTAATGAGAACTTTCCCAGGAGTTTTAAGCTGCCTAACACATTATCCTTCATATAGTACAGCCTGTGTGCCTTTTGGGATTAGGTAACTTCGGCACCCTGGAAAATATAACGAGAATACTTTTTTTTAACAAAAATATACAGCTGTGCAATGTTTCTATAGATTTGCTAAGCTGGCTCTTCTGAGCTCAGTGCGGTTTAGTCGCTTCCTAAACAACCTGACAACAGAATATATGGCCTCTGTCTTTCTTCACTAGGCCAATGTTGGCCAAGAAGGAGGAAACAAGAGTGCTCAGGGAGTGAGAACATGGAAAAGAAGGTGAGAAAACCAGACTGCCCATCTGGAAGACACAGTTCAGGGATACATGTCAAGTATCAAGGTGAAGAGAAGAAGGAAAAACAAAACAAAAAGGCCAGGTAGTAGTTACAGAGGAAAATGGATGGAGGGGAGAGGATGGGTCACCATGCTCGGCTAACAATGAAGTAGCTTTTATACAGTGCATGGAGCTTTCAGTGAAGGGCAAATTAGTTCCCTAAATGCCCACTCTGGACTTGGCAAATGAATCTTGCATGGCTACTTGAATGAAAAACTAAACAGAAATCATGGGTTCTGGGTTCAAGTAAGCTGAAATTGAGTCTTCACTCTTACTTAGAAGCATTGTCATTTTTGTTGAGTTATATAACTTCTCCAAGCATCCCCATCTGCAAAATAGGTATAATGGTAATAGCTAACCTCAGAGGGCTGCAGTGAGGATGAAACAAGACAGAATATGAGTCAAGGTTAGCATTCTTCCTGGAACTTGACAAAGGCTCAGAAAATATTAATTATATATATTAATTATATGTACTATTATCACGTGACCGTATATAGGGACACTATAAGAATACAATGGGAAAAAAGTGACTTTAAGATCATCATTATGAAATAAGCTTGGACCACATTTTTCAAAAAGAAGTGCATAAGTAATTCAGAAGGTGCAGGACTCCTGAATATTGGGTATGCTTTCAGTTTATTGGAGCTTTTATTTTTAAAAATCTAATGATGAGTTAAATCTCTTGGATATCCCATAATGAACAAGATGAATACTTTAAGATTTTATTAGGGGTTAGATTATTAATTTCAAAAGGTCTTTTGAGATTCTTGTTTGTTTCAGTTCGTTCACCCCACATACACACACACTAAGATTCCTTCCATGATTTCAGAGGCATTTATGAGCACCTTCTGTGTGCCATGAAGACCCAACCCTTATTGAGTTGATTCGTCTGGGAGTACCCCCAACACAACCTATGCATGTCATGTTTACAGTTTGCCAAATTCTTGCCAATTCACTTTTCCCCTTAATTCTTACAAGAAGCCTTAAAGTGCATGTGGAGTAGATGCCATTAACATTCCAGTTTAAAGAAGAGGAAACTGAAGTTCACCAAATTTAAGTGCTGCGTGGAAATTTAAACAGTGAACTCAGGCCAGAGCATGGCTCCCACTTGATGTCTTCCTGTACTGCGTGCATTCATAAAAGATCACGCCATTGCTATTAGACCTGTTTAAAAGACTCATGTGCTTATTAGAAAAATCTGTGTCATATCACTTTTAAAACTGGTTAAATAATGTAAACAAGGAAAGGAGAAAGGAGAGAATGTTTTTCCTGCCTTGGGTCAGGGACAGGATAAGCTTCTCCTACAGGATTTGTTTGGTGGAATGTGTCACACACACACATCTGAGGCAACGCAGGTGCCTGAGGATTGTTGAGGTTCGGACAGTGGTCCTGATGCCATGGAGACCAGACTCCAATCTGCTGAGCTCCACGTTCTGCCCTGATGGAGCTGGGCATGGTGCCCAGTGGAAGTACAGAGGATCCTTGTGACCTGAATGTTTGGCCAGCCTCTGTGCCAGAGGACTGTCTGGCAGTGCTGGACCCACGGATCGTTCACTGGAGTGCAGCCAAGGCCTGCGAGGCAGCCTGACTCCATCCAGAGGCTTCTCCACCAGACAGAGAAGTGTTGTCTGTGATCTGCCATGGGTGGTTCTCAAGTGCGACTAAAAATATATTCTGTCTGACTCAGAGGGGCACTGTCAACTTGGAATTCAAAGCAAGTGAAGAGTCTGTATCCTAAATGAAACAGAAGACAAGCTGATGATTATTAATTATAATCTAACTCATCTCACATTGACTAGTGAAACAGCTTGCTAATATCGTGATCATCTTTATAGTGATCTGGCTATTGAAAATTACAGCAAGTCACTACTCCAAGATCTGTTGGTCAATGACCCTGTGCTCAGCGGTGTTGTAACACTCCTTCTCCTCTTTATCCAAAAAGAAAAACAATAAAACAAACAAACATTACAAGGAGGAGAAGAGGGGAATCAGGATGTAGTTCCAGATGTAAAAACATATGGAAAGTTGCTGTTCAATGGGTACAGAGTTTCAGTTATGCAAGATGAAAAAATTCTAGAGATCAGCTGTGCAACATTGTGCTGTACACTTAAAAATGTGTGAAAAGAGTAGATCTCATTTTAAGTGTTATTTACCACAATAAAAAAAGATGATGGATGTTCTTCTACAAGAAAGAAAAGCATGTCTTAATTTTAGCATCACATATAATAAATTAGGGGCTTTGAATCATAAGGCTTAGCTTTGAATGCTAGCTCAACCTCTTACAACTGGGAAGTTATTTAATCTTCCTGAGCCTGGTTTCCTCATCTGTGAAATGCAGATAATACGCCATGCCTTTGAGTTGGTTATTAGGAAAATTAAGTGAGATAGCCATTAGAAAGCAATAGCCTAATGCCTGGCTCAGAACAAGCACCCTTCACACGTTCAATTTTCCCCCTTTATCCCTACAGCTTCTTTTTGATGCCAGCGTATTTCCTAATTTAAAGTGACATAAAGCTGTGATCTAAAGGCCTAAAGTGTAAGTCAATCTTCTAGGTTAAATGTAGTTCTGGTCAGAAATCCCTATGGCCATACTCCTCATCATAATTACCTCCTCTTGTTTCTTAAAAGCCCTCGTGAGTGGACTCAGGTCCCTCAAAGGTCCATTCCTGCCCAGAATTCTACTGCTGAGAATCAAAATAATAGACAAAGAGCAAGTAACAGCCCCAGACTCCACTGCAGAAATAGAAGATGTATGTTGCTGCTCTTTACATGTGTGCAACTGCATAAGCAGCCGTGGCATGCAGACTGTTGCCTCAATGATACATATTGCAAAAACCTCAGTTTCATATAGAAAACTTCAGGTCACTCAATCCATGTGCAGGAAGTCTTCCAACTATGGCATGTGGTAATTAAAAGGACAATTGCCAATCACTTTATTCAGCACCGTAAGTTTTGCACTGTGCAATGTCACTCTAAAGATACTACAAATAAGCATAGTATGAAGAAAAAATTGCCCTTTTACCTTCCATAAAAAGAATTCAGAGAAAAACTTAAAAAATTTCATCCCCAAAATCTATGTACCTATTTTTCACTTATTCCTTAAGTAGATGAGCAATATCTTTCCAACAATTGAGAGGAAATATTTAAATAGACAGACTCATGTATAGTTACATATTTTCAGAAAGAATAGTAATGGCAGAGTATTAAAGAGAATGAAGATTCAAATCCTCAATTGATTTTAATAAGATGCCTAGGCTACAGTTTAGCATAGCAACAGTGCTAAAAATAAGCAATGAGAATAGAATTTTTTTCTGCTTTCATTAGAGAAAACACAGTGCATGCCCAAAGATGCTCAGAAGGAATGAATACACTGTGAAGAAGAAAATAAGAGCAAAGAAACCACAGGGTATAAATTCTGTATCTCTGCCTTCCTGTGTCAGAACATGCGGTGTCCATGTTTTAATATGTTCTCTTGAGTACCACAGGCATTGACAGACATCTGTTCATTCCTCTAGCATCACTTTAGCAATAGAGGAGACTGATGCATTTGACCCTCGGTCAGTCCTCACTCTCTGGGACCCTGAAGTTGCAGTGAATTTGGGAAAGCATGCTGGGTGTGTCTGACTGGAGAGCATAAGGGCAAGCTGCTCATACTACAGGGCGGCATGATAAAGAAAATCAAACCCACTGTAACATACTCCAAACTCACTTCAGGACCATGGACAACACTTGTTAAAACAAATTCTATTGAAGTCTATGCTGCAGAAACCATTTCTTTGGTTTCTAGAGAACACAGGTAAAAATGAGGTGACTCCTCAAGAAAAGGGGTATAGACACAGGGATCCTGTGTTGAACTTCAGTCCACTGGGCTTGGGCAGCATGCCATATCCTTGGGAGGGGCTCTGGGGTCTCCCACCAAGATAAGTCAGGGCTTCTGCCATCACTGAGCTCACAGCCTAGTTGAGAGAGACAAGGACAACCAACAAACAAGGTAGGAAGAAGCAGGCCTTTATCTAAATCATGAAGGATTTACAGAGGGTGGTGACTGAAGAGGAGCTAATGTAGAAAGTAAGAAAGAGGGATGAGCAAATGCTGATAAGGGCAAGATGTGCTCCACGGAAGGGCTGGGAAGAGAACATTTTCCACAGTTGCTTCCATAAATGAGCTGTATTCATTGTCTCCCGTGTCCTCATTTCAGTCCTATGAAATCAGGGTTACTATTCTCATTTTAGATATAAGGAAAAGAAAACTGAAAGAAATCAAGCAGCTTGCTCGAGGTCGTGCAAGTAGAAATTGACACAGCTCAAATTCCATCTTGTTCAAAGGTCAAGGCATTCTCTACTGCCCTCTTCCACATTGCATGAAGCACCTGTGGTTTCCTAGATACTTCTACCGTTTTGACCATACATATACAAATGTATACTCAAATAGGAATCCTTTGAAATAAAGATTCTGGAGAACCACAATTTTGTGTACATATATCTAAGATTTAAGGATCTTTAAATAATAGGCACTGTGAATATGCTATCTGCTTATTCTTTCTAGACTCAATGCTCAGTTAATTAAAAAAGTACTAACAGATTACAGATTCAGCTAATAAAAGATTAATTCCTCACATGCATAAGGAATTTGCAAAAGATTACAGAAATAGAGTAAAATGTCCAAGAAAAAGAACCAGCTCTTCCTTCATTACTTTTGCTGTATTGCCATAAATTCTAGAAGAGTGCAGATTCTCTGACCACTCACCTCAAATCATTTCTAATGCAATCCAAGATCACTGCCTATTCTTATACGAAATTTTCTACTTCTGCAAATATATTACTATAATATTAAAAGACCTATGATTTTAAAACTTCTGATGGGTGGTTAGGCAATAATAAGGAAAATACATCTTACACATTATAAATTGGGGTTTGCAAGGTATAAAGGATTTTCCTGAGACCAAATAGTAAACCAATAGCAAGGTTAGGTAAGCATGGATTTTAATTTAATAATATGAGATGCACTATGCTTCAAGGGAAACCTAGGGATGACTGGACCTTACTCAAACCCCTGGGGCATTGTGGAGGGTAGGAAATGTTTGCCAATCACACACGCTCATGGACTCTCCACTTAAGCAGACATCTATCAGTCCTTCATTCATCCATTCATTCTGTAACCATCTTATAAATTTTGTCTATGTGTCAAATACTGCACAAATACTCTAGAAGTGAAAATAAGATACAGTCCCAGTCCTAAAGAAGAAGAATTGAGAGAGGTAATGAATATCGATTGAATCATAATGCCATATAGTAAACACAGTAATTGCTGCTCACAAGATAATTTGAAAGGCAGAGGGAAACTTAACTTAACCAGGGTGAAGGCACCAAGGGAAGGCTTCCTAAGGTACATGCCAGAGATGAATCTTAATGGATAAATAGTAGTTACTCAAGCAAAGAGTGGACGAAATATTGTGGGGAAAAAAATCTGTGCTTCAGCGGGAAACGGCATTGCCTACAGCATATTCTTGCAGCTCATCTCAAGCTAAATTTGCTTTGGGCTATTCTACAACTCCGTAAGTTGTAGACAGCTGATAGTGATACAAAATAATTTCTGCCTAAAGATATGCAACATTCTAACTCTTGGAGTTTCAAGCGACTTTCCTCTCTCCCTTTGAAGAGGATAGTTTTGCCTCCATTTGCACTCCTTTTCAATATCCCTCATCTATGATTATATCTGTTCTTTGGATTCTCCTTTGAATTCATTATAACATCTTACTGGTTCCCGCATTAATGAGTTAAATTAATTTTTATTTTTAAGGAAGATTAGCCCTAAGCTAACATCTGTCACCAATCCTCCTCTTTTCGCTGAGGAAGATTGTGCCTGAGCTAACATCTGTGCCCATCTTCCTCTATTTTATATGTGAGACGTCTGCCACAGCATGGCATGACTAGCGGTCCGCACCCAGGAACTGAACCGGCAAACCCTGGGCCACAGAAGAGGAGCACATGAACTCAACTGCTACGCCAGCAGGCCGGCTCCCAAATTAAATTTTTCCTATGTGTTAATTTTATACATGCATGAGAGTCATGGTTTTACCTAATTTTGAGAATGATTCTTTAACAGTATATTCCATAAGGAAGATGCTAAGGACAAATGAGTATCTAAAAGGAGCATCATGTTCTCTGAGAACTTCAAGGACTTATGTCTTGGAGAAAAAAGGATGACCCTGTTTATATGGTTGAAATTTTATGCTCCTTTGTAAGCCTATGTCGCCTCCATACTGTCAAAGAAAGAGACATCACAGTTAAGGCACAACGTGCTGTTACCATCCTCAAAATGTATTAAATAATTCTTTTTTTCCTTACTTACGATGTGAGAACTATAATGAGGTAGTCCTCCTAGAACTCAAGAATTGCCTGTGTCAAATGGGATTTCAACAGGATTCATTCTGTTTCAACGGTCATTATTCTGATCTGGTGGAAAAATCTTCAAATTTTGAAAACTCTGAGGATCCGCAATGAAAGTTTTCTACTTGTAGGAAGAACAGAGATCTAGGTGTTCTTTCATTGCATTTTTAAAACAGCATAGCAAGGGGGCTGGCCCTGTGGCCGAGAGGTTAAGTTCACGCGCTCTGCTGCAGGCGACCCAGTGTTTCGTTGGTTCGAATCCTGGGCGCAGACATAACACTGCTCATCAAACCAAGCTGAGGCAGCATCCCACATGCCACAACTAGAAGGGCCCACAACAAAGAATATACAACTATGTACTGGGGGGCTTTGGGGAGAAAAAGGAAAAAAATAAAAAAAATTTAAAAGAAATAAAATAAAATAAAACAGCATAGCAAGACAAGATAAATCAACTACAGCAGTATTAAAAAAGGTTGGGAACCAAGAGTAGGCTGTAGAAGGAAAACATTCCTTTGTATTTTGAAATATTTTTAATCTCTCTTTTCTAGTTAAAGTATCAAATTTTCCTTAATATTCTGAAAATAAATGTATATAATAAATGAATAAATAAGGTTTCTTTCTTATGGACAGAAATAACTTCTGATTGGAGGTTCCTAATAAATGGAGTTGCAGAACCATCAAAAGAATAGTTATATCATGACTCTTAAAGAGCATATAATTAATATACTTTTTTTCAAAATGGTGGTTGGAAAGATGAGTCAAATGAGATAAAAGCGAAAATAGTGCAGTCATTTACCTCCAAGACCAGAGCCAGTGTTAGTGTGGTTATATATCAATGGTGGAGTCATGGATGTCTACTTCTCCCAACCAGAAGCAGCAATGGATCTACTCTTGAACAGCCCATCTGAGGGTGATGCCAAAGGGGCGGATGTGAACATGAAAAGGCCATGGGTGTGATTCATGTTCCTGAAAATTAAAAGCCAAAGCAAGTCCTGTCTGAATGCTCCATCCACAGGATGGCCAAAGTCTACATGGGGGGAGGAAGTGACAGGGTCGTATGCTTAAATAATGAGATGGACTTGAGGTGGTCCAGCAGCATACCACGAGAAATGAATAAGGACCACAGATCAGTGCCTGTAGAGAGCCGAAGAACTGGCAATGACCAAGATGTTTGTTTATCTGATGCAAAGCACCATTACCGCTATTACTGCAAAACTGAGTTTAGTTACATACGTTCCAGGCATTACGTCTTCCAACCACTGATTTCCCAATTCCTCTAAAAAAAGATTATTTTTAAAAACACAATGGCATGTTAGTAACGCCTACTTATAAAACATGTATAGACAGTGAAATTGCTTTCTATTTCATTTGATATACGCAGTCACTTGGATAATCAAGTAATTTCTATCTGTATCACCTTGAAATTATTAGCAGTAACTAAGAATAAAGACTTAGAATATTATAATTAAAGGTTGAAAGAGGCACAGCTAACTTGTAAAATATTAACCCTGACAGATGCTTTCCAGAGAGTATCTAGTGTACAACACCATTCAGATATTTAATTAAAATCTCTGGTCCACCTACCTTGGGTCCTCGGGAATAACAGTGCTTCATTATCCGATATGACTGAACACTAATAGATGTGTGCACTCAGCTGAAACAACTTTACCTAATATAATGTGGTATTAAAGACAGTGATGAAATTGTGTATTTAAATGGGACAGGTCTGCCATGATGAACACTTGGAAATGTTTTAGGAATAATGAATGTGGCTGGGAAAATGCAACTGGCTTCTCCACATAGGTGGAGGTAAGTGTTTTTCAGATTCCTTAAACGTAATATTAGAACATCTGGATATTAACTTTCATTTTGTAATCAGGGATTATTGAGGGTTTTCCAAATTTCAAGAATTAATTTCTATCTTTACTTAAAATACAGCCTACTTCTAATCGTGTTACTTCTCTGCTTAAATGCCTTCAAGAACCCCCCGTTCCTCAGGAGTTGAGCTCAGAATCCTACAAGTTGTATTCTAAACCTTCTTGGTTCTTGCACAAGCCTGTTTTTGCCAACTCATCTTCCATTGATTCCTTTCATATTCATTTTGTCCCTCCCTGCCTCCATTCCCCTAACTTGGCAGGGAGAGCCTCCCATCCTGCAGGGTCCCACGCAAATTCCAGATTCTTCCTTACATGTTTGCCACTCCCTTCAGCCAGCTGCAAGATTTCATGACTCCGCACTTCACAACACCTAAAAATCATTTGAACAGTACTTGTTGTTTTGTTTTTGTTATCAAAATAGCATTACTATATTGTGTATATTAATATCAATATTGTTTGTTCTTTTTTAAAGAAAAAGTTGCTTAATTCCAGTTGGAAAATCAAATCTCGACAACATCCTCCATGAAAGTGGTGAGCAGTTGTCTCGCTTTATAGAGCAAGGTTTTGGTACAGATCTCTAGGGTACGTCTGAATTTTCTTTCTCGTCTCCTTCCACATATTAGACTCTCATCTAAATATTTTCCCTGTAACTATGACACATCACACGGGTGCTGACTCTTTCCCTCACTTGGATATAAATCGTAAAATCCAGAGACACATGAACCGTGACCTAGAGGTCTGTAGAGACTACTGTGCCAGGCTTGCTTCCTGCACACTCCCTCTGCTGCCATCATTCATTGAACTCAATCATTATTATTACTAACATCATCGCCATTTCCATTTTCTCTGATATCTCCTGATTAAGGGAACAAGAAAGGTCTTGTGGAGCCAAACAATCTTATTCGATCTCCTTGGATGAGCTTCTCTCCTACTCTTTTTCTAAGGTACAGCTCTGGCTGCCTCCCAGACACGTCTTTCTTCCTAGAGAACAATCAGCCTCAGGGCAAGGATCTGAGTAAAGAGCTGTTCTGTTTCTGTTCTGATCCATGAAAATACCCATGCCAATCAAGAAATAGCAACTAGGCTAGGAGAAAACTGTGTCAGAGTTCCCCCTTATGATTTCAACCCAGGATTTATATCTGAGGGCTGTGTTTTCAAAGGGAACATTCATCAGAAACAGTTAGCCAACATGGGGAATGCTCTATTGTTTCATAAGACACTTCTTTAGTTCCCAAAGGCCAATTACAATACCTCTTGAGATGGTACAAGCCTTCTTCGGATAATTAAATAAGCCATTAGGAGTGTCAAAATGCCCCCAAATTCCTAATTAGCTCATTACACATCAACATTAATTAAACATTTTGTAGAGTCTTAGGTGAAGGTTACCATCTTCACTGCAGGGTTCCTAGGAACCCCTAAAGTGAGGGAAGATTAATTCCCAAATCAGAACATTCTCAACAATGTCCATCAAAATAACCAACCTGCTTTTAGCTCCCAGGTAGTGTACTAGAAGATGTCTTTGTTTAATTTTATTTCTTTAACTTGAAAAATACTATATTAATTACACCCAAGGGAATCTCTGAAACTGCTCACCTTTGCAGGCTAATACAGCAAGCAAAGTATGGGTCATGGACAAATGTTGGATTGATAACTTTGAATGGAGCAGAATGACAAATCAGAAGCATCTCTGGGAAGACATAAGGTTATCAGAAACCAGAACTATTATTCTAAAACAAGATGTAAGTACAACAGACTTCTTATATTTCTTATTTTGTTCTGAGAAAATCACATCTTCCAACCATTATACTGCAGGTTTCACTACAACTATTAATATAACAGCATCACTTATTAATCCCTTACTACATGCCACACACACACCCATACACACAATTTAATTTAATCCTGGCCACTCCAGGAAACAGCTATTTTTATCTCTATTTTACAAAGAAAGGAATACTTGCTCAGAAAAGTTAACAAAGTTTCTCAACATCACACAGCCTGCAGTAACAACAATGAGTTTCAAACACACTTCTGTTTGGTTCTAATGGCCTCTCTTTCCACCATCAACCCATGCTGACACCAAGCAGGTCTAAGAGAATTTGTGATTGAGCTCCATGTAACTCCTTATGTGGTGAACATATGTCTTATGTTATTTTGTGCTTTTAATAAATATAATTAAGATTCATACAATGCTTTCAGGAACTCAGACCTCAGCCAGGTCAGAGAATGCCTGAACGTTCCAATCACTGGGTATGTTTCCTATCTTTCACAACCACCTACAAGCAACTATTAGGTACCTCAAATGTGGAGATCATCCTGGCTAAGTGGGATGGAAATTTACGCTTTTAATAATTGTTGGGGGCACCAGCCCAGTGGTGTAGTGGTTAAGTTCACATGCTCTGCTTTGGCAGCCCAGGGTTCGCAGGTTCAGATCTCGGGCACGGACCTACACACTGCTCATCAAGCCACACTGTGGCAGCATCCCACATAAAATAGAGAAGATTGGCATGGATGTTAGCTCAGCGACAAACCTCCTCAACCAAAAAGAAGACTGGCAAGAGAAGTTAGCTCAGGGCTAATCTTCCTCACGAAAAATAAATAAATAAAAAGAAGTGTTGGGATGAGAATTTTAGTTTTGTATATTTACTTCTTCCTCATTATTGGGCATGAGATTATTGAAGAACAGAAGACAAATGCCACAGTAACCCGAGTTGGCAAAGTACACCAATGAGGAATGCATTTGAATGCAAGTCATAGAAACTTTGACTCCAAATCAGGGTTTGTTTTTCTCCTATGACCAGAAGTCTGGACGTAGGCAGAAACTCAGTGAAGCCTGGGCATAACATAGTCTTTTCTTCATGCCCACAAGATAACTCCTGCACTACTGCGGTTGTAGATACGGCATCAGTATTTAAGGCAGAAGAAAAAGATGAGGAAGAGGCAGTAATACAGAATTCCATTTGCTAAACAGACCCTACCATGACAAACTCGACTATAAGGAAAGTCGAGAAAAATCTTTCCCAGTTGTTTTACCGGAAGCCAGCCAAAGAGAGTGAGGTAGACAGTGGATATCGGATTGGACAACAGAGTCAGGTGCATTCTGCTTCTACCCCTCATCTCAGGAAAGTCTCTGAGGAACTGGTTTCCCTTCCTCCCCTCCCCAGCCCCTGACTATTCCTCTCTCCTCCCCTTGTGTGCGTCTCTCCTCCGGGAGCTTTCTGTCAGTCCGCCTCAGTGTGGGTGGGCACAGCAGCCGGGCAGGAGGCTCTGTAAGTTTGCCTCTTTCCCAAACCTCCCATTGAAGACAGGCAGCGATCCCCCACCCACCCATGGGGTCCAAAGCAGCACATCAGCCTCAGCAGCTCAAGTTCAACCTGATAGAGAGACGTGATGCCTGGGTATGGAGTGACTTTTCAATTCTGAATTGAAAATCACTACAAGAACAAGCAAGGGAGTGCCCATATCCAGGCAGCATTTAAGTGCCATGATCTAGCTAATGTTCTCCTCTTATTATTCTTTAATGCACAGGAGGAAAATTATCTGATGTGACAGGGAAATCATTTCTAAATTTTTGAGGAAGAGTTAAGTTAACAATCTTTAAATTCATCCTTTCAAACATAGTTAAAGATTATTTCCTTGGAGAAGAAATAACAGCTGAATGCCATAATGGGCTAAAGTGGTCCATGCAAAGAGCTCTCCTCAAGTTAGGCAGGATCCACACCACTTCACCTATCTCCAAAGGGCTGGGGAAATTAAAGTTCATAATTTGAATCAAAGAATACTAATAAATATTTAGCTTTCAGAAATGTGCCTTTTCCTTTATACGTTGCTTAGCTTTCTAAAGTATGTTTCTATTTAAAATGCTGAATTCTGTACAAGAAGATAGGGGTTAGGTAACTTCAACTGCTTGTAGTAAGTTTTCCAAGACCGTACATACCACTGAATAGCCACGAAGGACACCCAAATTTGAGATGATATTTACAAAGGAGTCTTGTGCTATTCACCTCTTCTTCTGAAAACCTACTTCTTTAAAATCACTCCTCAGTGAGTGAACAGAAATAAAACCCTTAAAGAAGAGATTGATACCTGGATCAGAGATATATCAGTATTAAAACAACAAACAAATTCAGACGCACAGCGCTGCAATAATACAGATGGTTCCACCTTTTTACTTGGAAATAGCAGCTATTTTTGCCTTGGAACAGACTTAAAAAATGCATGCTTAATGTATTCTATTTTTAATAGCAAATCTTAAAATCATTATGAAAATAATAATATGCTTTATCCAACTTGAACATATTGTTCCTAATCATAGGCTTTGCTCTTTTAAATAGGATATTGGAGATTGATTAGTTTATTGCTACTTACAGAAATACTCCAATAGAGTATTTGTAGGCATACTCCAATAGAAGGACCACAGGGGGATTAAATTATCTTCATCCTCCTGTAAGGACTTGATCATCTCCTGGGGCACAAGTTAGGATGGAGACTACAGTGATTTTCCCCCTGCTCTGTGTGTGGGTGTGTGTGTGTACATGTGTCTGTGTGTGTGTGCCCAGCTGACCAACTGATAGGGAGTGGTGAGAGAGAGGGGTTATCTAAGATTGAACAGGGCATTAAGCCACAGCAAGGAGGAAAGACGTTGAGGGCTCTATATGATCTGAACCAGCTCATCTGTCATAAAGGAAAACGATTTCAAATACTTAAGTAAATAGACTAAATAAAACCTGGGCATAAGCTATCACAAAAGGAGACTCAGAAATTGCCAATATGCTCATTAAGCAACTTCTGATTCTCCTAGCAATCTAAGGAATATAAATTCAAACAAATACGAAACAAAATTTTTCACTCAGCAACCCAAAAAAGACTTAAAATCTTAATTTCAGTATTGGTGAAGTTTCAGCGGACAGGCAGGCCCCTACCCTACTAATAGAAACATAAACTCAAAATACAAACTTTCCAGAAGGAAAATTTATAATAAATATGAAAAATCTTGAAATGTGCACATTCTTTGATCAGCATTTGTCTACTAAGAAACAACTCTGAATGAATACCACAGGCATAAGTACACACAAATATATATAATAAGAATAAAATTTTCTAAATTACTCATATATCCCATATATATACTCATATATATATAATTACTCATATATCCCAAAGTAGTTTGGGATATATGGCTAAAAGTTTTTGAAGTACAACATATGCCCTATATTCAATATTATAGTCAAACGTACGTACATACGTTGGGAAAAATCAGAGAGATTCAAGTAAGTCATAAGTTTTGTGTATGAAGTGTTCTGCATTTTGCTACCTTTGATAATGAACAAGTATAATTACTTCTAATATCAAAAAAGTTCTTAAAATTAACTTTTGAAAGCTGAACTATAAAGTTAGAAATAGCTTTTCTAATATTAAATTTAAAAATAAGTATTTTTTTATTGAGTTAAGCTGTTTGAAGTGACATCATAAAAACTAATGGGACTAAAAATGGTTTATTTTCAGACATATCTGGATATTTTCAAAGAGTGCTGGAAATTTCCTTGCAAAATATCTTTGTCAGATCCTTATAAATCACAACATGTTCAGTAGCTTCACGCAGCACTGAAAAGATTGAAGGATGCTGTGCTCCAGCCTCAGGCAGTTAAAGGAAGCTCTGAGCTACAGTAATTACAAATTTAACCTCTCTTAAACAAATTAAGAATTGGAATGATGAAGACGATTTCATCTAATAGGGTTTGAGGAGATCCTGGAAGAGTTACAACTAAGATTCAATCTTCTATTCTTGAAGACCCTTGATTTGCTGGATTGGATGTGAGAAAGGACTTCAAGATCACCCATTTTTAAATTTTTTCCAAATTCTTCAGATGAGAAGATCTCAGCCCAGACAAGGAAAGTGAATGGCCACCTGGAGGGTCAAGTCGAGTGGAGACTCAACCCAGTCCCTGGATGGCAGCCTGGAGCCCGTGCCAACACTTGGATTCTGCTTTACTACCTGGGCTAATCCTCTTATATATAATTCTTATAACTACAGTTCCATAAGCACTATCTTGGCAGCTCTTTCCAATAGAAATATAAATGAGAACCATCTACATAATTGTAAATTTTCTGTTAGCCATACTAAAAAAATGAAAAAGACAAAGGTGAAATTAATTTTAATATATTATTTAACTCAATATAAAAAAGGATGACCATTTCAACCTCAATTCAATATAAACGTGAAATGAAATTTTACATCCTTTTTTTCTTTGTCGTACCAAGTCTTTGAACGTCATGTGGCTTTTACACTTAAAATGTGTCTCAATTTGGGTCCCAAAATTTCAAGTGCTCAATGACCAGTGGCCGGTGGCTCACATAGTGGATGACGCAGACCAAAGGCATAGTTGATTTTATGACTTTCCTCCCCAAAAGGTCAAGCCCAGTAATACTTTAGACCTGTACGTCAAGACAGAAAACTTTACCAGGAATTCATCTGAAGAATCGACACCAAGGATGAGGAAACACCACCAACACTGAGGTGTAGTGTGGAATAGGCAAGGCCCTTCTTGCCTTGTCTGATACCTTTAAACATAAAGTTGCCTCTTAACATGAAATAATGCTGATTCCCTTGGGAAGTCCTAAGAGCCCAGCTAGGATAACAGTGGCCTGAGGCTGACAGAGCCATGGTCATCCTCCCCTTGGTATTATCTGCTTATCTAAAATCTATAGGTCTTGCCACCAGTGAGATTCCCAGGTGCCTTCTGCCAGAGAGGACTGCTCCCTCCTCCTCACTTTAGTGATACTTTCATTCGGCCTCAGGCTAACTAGCCCTTGATCTCCAGTCCCCCCAACCAGGTTATAATTGCCTGTATAAACCTGGATCACAGCTTGCTGATGGAAATTCCAATCACCGGAAAGCAGCACAGTGCACTGCACATAATAGGTGCTCAAGAAACGTTTACCAGATGGATAAATATATCAGCAATACCTGTTCAGAGGTCCATGCTGCCTGTCAGAAAGCACTGTCAAGAGTCAAAGTAGGCAGGAAAAAAAGCACTCGACGTAAACCTTCTAGACTTCTAACTAGACCCAAAAGACGAGAATTTAGGAAAAAGCCACAGATCAGGAATCAGATGGCCATGCTAACCAAACACATTACCTAAAATTATTCCTTCAAATCAGGAAGATTTAACTCTAAATCAAAGGAAACACACACACACACACGCACACCCCAAGCTCAACAGCTTATTAGAGTTGTAGTAGACAACCCCATCAGACAGATATAAAATTATCTTCCTGTTGCCCTGATTTAATAACAAATTATTGCTTCTACACTTGGTAATCAGAGTAGCAAAACTCTTGAGGAATTGATAAGTGAATTAGAGATTCTTTATTATTCCTGAACAAAGTTATATTTGGCTTTAGACACAGTTTTAGAAGGCTAGGACGATTCAGGAGCATTTTTCTTCTTCCCTGAAGAAGATTCACCCTGAGCTAAAATCTATTGCCAATCGTCCTCTGTTTTTCTTCTTTTTTTCTTTTGCTTGAGGAAGATTAACCCTGAACTAACATCTGTGCTAATCTTCCTCTATTTTGTATGCGGGAGCCACCACAACATGGCTGACCAGTGGTGTAATGTCCCTGGCCCAGGATCTGAACCTGCGAACCCAGTCACTGAAACAGAGAGCGCCAAACTTAAGCACTCCACCACAGGGTTGGCCCCTGATTCAGGTGTATTTTGATTGCAGTTCTGCTAGGCCGATGTTATAAACGTACAAAGCTGGTGCCTGCCTAATCTCTGTTCATTGATAAGATATTAAGCAGCCTAGAAGCAAATTTCTCTACTTGATCTTCCCAGGAAAAATTAATTTATTTCCAGCATGTGTAAAAATGCCATCCTAGCCTTTAATATTTAGGCTGTGTTTTTGTCCTCTGGTATCATCTCTGGAAACTGACTTCATTCCATGCCTAGCAGTTTAGGAGTATTTGGTAAAACCCTCTAAGAAATCAATAGGGTCTCCAGCCCCTCCGTCCGTCCCAGGTAGCGTGGCTTCCCAGACTGCGAGAGCTCATCAGCACTGTGCCACCACTGGCTGCACTTTTAAATTGATTGGAAATGCCCTGACCCAAAGGTCGGATGGCAGTGTGTACATCCAAAGGCTGTTTCACCACAGAGCTCAAAGCTCCCCACTGCAGGAAGCCAAGAAGGCTGTTTTCAAGGCACTGATCTGTGCCCTACAATAGAAGGCTAACACTCTTCTTAGGAACGGCACATACTTCCACATCCTCAAGATGATCAAAGAAACGCCAAGGAGTTTCTTCGGGACCCTTGCCATGCTCCTTTCCAACAAACATGCAGAAACACTGCCTTCGTAAAATGCCTTTAGAGCCAGCAGGATTGGAAGTCTCAGGGTCTTCAAAGCTGTAAGAAACTAAAGTCAATCTAGTTATACAGTCAGGCGCCACATAACATTTCGGTCAAGGACGCACCGTATATGCAACGGTGGTCCCATAAGATTAGTAGCGTACAGCCCATGTGTGTGCTAGGCTGTACCATCCAGGTTTGTGTAAGCACACTCTGTGATGTTCGCACAACTATGAAACTGCCTAACAACACCTTTCTCAGAACCTCAAGTGAGGCATGACTGTATGTAGTATACAATTTTTAATTGTTTCATCATAAGTGAAGTGACGTTTACAATAAGAATTCTGAGCGATCTATAAACTCCTAGGAAAGTGGATCATTCTTTAGAGAAGGATGACATAACAGAATTAACACTGAGAGGCAGCATGGCCCTGTAGAGCGCACAAAACCAATGGTCATAGATCTGGATTGTCACTTGGATCCTGGGACCTTGGGCAGGTCAACTAACTCCCGTGCGGCTCAGTTTCTTGAAGACCATGGTTCTTAACCAGTTTAGGGTCATGGCTGTCTTTGCAAATCTGATGAAAATCTATTCTTGGAAATACATCACATAAATTTTACTGAGATCATATGTACCTCTTAATCCCCAAATATGTCCCTGGACCCAAGTTAAAGATCCCTGTAATAGTTACTTATACTCCAGGGCCTACCCTAGAATGCACACTCTGTGAGAGGAGGGTGTTTCCGGAGCCGAAGATGGTTCCTGACACCCAGTGGGTACTCCAAAGGTATTTGTTAGATGTCAGTCAATGAAAGAATGGGGAAACTGTTGAAATATTAAACACGGTTGATACGAAGGAGACTTGCTAATTGCAAAATATTCTACAAATAGGTTACGACTTTTGTTAAAGTAACTGCAAGCCACATCTTAAGCTCTGTTCTAATTGATACTTACAGTAAAACATATAATCAGAGTTTTTTTCCATATGGTATAATTTTTTTCTATAAACCTGGGATTTTTTAAATTAATAATATTTTTGCTCCAATACAAATATGTTCCTTTGAAAATCTTTATAAGTATCAATATATTAATGAACATTAAAGTCCCCCCCAGAAGAAACTCTGCTCTTCACCTTCTACGTCCTCCCTGATTCCAGTGATATCATTATTATTTGTCAAATTTGGACATTCATCAGAATGACAAAGTTGGACATATAATTCATCCTCTGATAAATTCTCGCATCAGTCAACAAATTCAACTGCTTGTACTTCCCAAAGGTCTCCCACCTGAGTTCCCCACCACTTACCTGCCATGACCATGCCTGACCTCGGCCCTTACTGTCTTTCATTTAAAACATAAAAGTGTCCCTCACACTCATTACGATGGCTACTATCAAAAACCAGAAAATAATAAGTGTTCCCAAGGAGGTGAAGTAATCAGAAACTTTGTGCACTACTGGTGGGAATGTAAAATGCTACAGCCACTTTGGAAAACAGTAAGGCAGTCCCTAAAAAAGTTAAACATAGAATCACCATATGATCTAGCATATTCCACTTCTGGGTATATATCAAAAAAGTTGAAAGCAAAATCTTGAAGAGATATTTGTATACCCACGTTCACAGCAGCACTGTTCACAAGAGCTAAAGCACGCAAACGCCCATCGATGGGTTAATGGATAAGCAAAATGTGGTACATAGATACAACAGAATATTACTCAACCTTAAAACAGAAGGAAACTCTGACATGTGTTGCAAGATGAATGAACCTTGAGGATATTATGCTAAGTGAAATAAGCCAGTCACAAAAAGACAAATACTGTATGATTCCACTGAGATGAGGCACTTAGAGAAGTCAAAATCATAAAGACAAAAAGTAGGATGGTGGTTGTTAGGGATTATGGGTTAGGGGTGGGTGGAAATGGGGAGTTAGTACTTGAAGGGTACAGAGTTTCAGTTTTACAAGATGAAAAGAGTTATGGAGATAGATGGTGAGGGTTGAAGAGGTTAAATGTATTTAACCACTGAACTGTACACTTAAAAATGATTAAGATGGCAAATTTTATATTATGTGTATTTTACCACAATAAAAGGAAAAAAGATATGAACAGACACTCCATCAAAGAAAATATATGATTAGCAAATAACTATAGGAAAATACATTAAATATAAAAAACAAGCAAACATAAAAGTGTCCTCTAATTTTTCTCCCTCCAATCCATCCTTTGCACCATTTCCAGTCATCTTCATAAAACACAAATTTGATTATGCGACTTTCCTGCTTAAAAATCAAGACACCTGTCCTGTGCCTACATTTTAGGGGAAACCTTGAAATATGGCAAACGATGCCCTTACTCCTCTGGCCTTAATTCACTTACCCTGGTCTCTCCCATCTTATACTCCACACTCCATAATTAACAGTCACAGCTCATAGTTAATATTTCTCATGCCTAGTACATGCCATATTCTTTATTCTTTCATGCTTCCAGGCTTGGGGGACCCTGCCTGCAATGTTCTCGGCCTCTTATCTACTATCTAGTCTTCTAGTCATCCATCTAGACTTGATTCCAATGTCACTTTCCTGTCCATTTCCACACTCAGCCAGTCCCATAGAAAAAGGACCTCCTCTTCACTTCCATACTATATCCACTTGATTATAACACTTATCCCGCATTATGATTATTCATCTGTGTTCCTCCTCACACTTGTCTGTAAGTTTCCTCAGGGCAGTCCGGGTACTTTGCACATAATATGTGCGTTAGGTTGAAGATCAAATAAAATTAACATGCTACCATCGCTGATGGTAACATGAGCTCTGAATGGGAAGACCCTTATGTAAGTTGCAGACCACCTCATATTTTTATTAAAGGTGTGTAGTTGCCTATACAAAATCCATAGATAAATTTCTCTATAAAGGGGAGCACAAATGACAAAGGTGATGAGAATAATATACAATTATGGAGTGCTTTCATTTGCCAGGGCTCCATGCTAATCACTTTATATGTGTTATTTTTACTTAATTCAAAAGCTTCTCTAGGAGGTAAATATTATTGTCCCATTTCACAGATAAGAAAACTGAGGTTCACAGAAATTAAATTATTTACTCAGTGCCATATATCTGGTAAATAGGAAAGACAGGATTTGTTCCTAGGATTTATTTTCACACAGCATTATGCTCAAAATCTCTGCTGAACTATCAATAATCAATTCACAAAGATCTTTCCTGAGAAGATCTAGAAAAAGCTGTTATAAGACATGTTCCAAAGCACTGCCTTCAAAATCCAGGGAGAGATTAATCTCGTGATATAGTAACCAATTGTCCTATTCTCTTTTTCACAGAATCCAAATGAGAATTTTTACATTTTCATATCTCACACTTTAAGGCAGCAGTAAACACAGCCTTGTTGTCCGCACCTGGAAGTGAGCTTCCCAAACCATGCGATTCACACACAGACTCCAAGAAGGAGAAACTTCCTATGCCATGTTGAGAGATATAGTTAAAGAAAATACACCATTTCCTACATTTCCTGATTGTGAACCAGAGATCCCCAAAATCTTGCAGCAGAATCCATTCTCTTCACTGACAGGGATCTCAGATTGTCCTTCCTCTCTCATTCTTCATCTCTGCTCTGTCATGACGTGGGACATCAGCTCCACCCAGAGTCATGCCTCATCCTCAACGCTTGTCAACATCAGGCCCATTCTTCAGTCCCTGTCCAAATCTTGCTTGCTCACACCAGGGTCCTGGGCAAGGCATTTAATTCTCTGTGGTTCAAAGGATTTATATGAGGATTAAGTGAAATAATACATGAAAAGTTACTGAGAATAAGGCCTGGCCCATGAGAGCTCAGTAAAGACTGCTACTATGTTTAGCTATTTTATCGTGCTTTGTTTTGTCTTAGGAGGCACTTTCAACCACTGCATAGAGAGCAGAGAAAGTTAAAAACACCAGCTCTGAAGAATGTACAATGGGGAAAGGATAGTCTCTTCAACAAATCGTGCTGGAAAATCTGGACAGCCACATGCAAAAGAATGAAAGTCAACCTCTATCTTATACTATACACGAAAATTAACCCAAAATGGATTAAAGACTGAACGTAAAACCTGAAACCATAAAACTCCTAGAAGAAAACATAGATGGTAAGCTCCTTGAAATCGGTCTTGGTGATGATTTGTTGGATTTGACACCAAAAGCAAAGGCAACAAAAGCAAAAATAAGCAAGTGGGAGTACGTCAAACTAAAACTTCTGCACAGCAAAGGAAACCATCAACAAAATGAAAAACAACCTACCAAATGGGAGAAAATATTTCCAAATCACATATCTGATAAAAGACTAATATCCAAAATATATAAAGGAATCATACAACTCAACAACAAAGAAACAAACAATCTGATTAAAAATGGGTAGAGGATCTAAATGACAATTTTTCCAAAGAAGACACACAGATGGCCAACAGGTACATGAAAAGATGTTCCACATCGCTAATCATTAGGAAAATGCAAATCAAAACCACAGTGAGATATCACCTCACACCTGTTAGAATGGCTTTTATCAAAAACACAAGAAATAGCAAGTGTGGTGGGGATGAGGAGAATAGGAAACCCTTGTGCACCGCTGGCGGGAATGTAAATTGGTGCAGCCACTAAGGAGAACAGTATGCAGGTTCCTCAAAAAATTAAGAATAGGGGCCAGCCCAGTAGCATGGTGCTTAAGTTCACACTCTCCACTTCAGC
The DNA here is from genome assembly GCF_037783145.1 of Equus przewalskii. Lineage (NCBI taxonomy): Eukaryota > Metazoa > Chordata > Mammalia > Perissodactyla > Equidae > Equus > Equus przewalskii. Next base: position 87,854,752 of record NC_091831.1, read on the forward strand.
ATCTCGGGGTTCATGGGTTCAGATCACGGGCATGGACATACACACTGCTCATGAAGCCATGCTGTGGTGGTGTCCCACATACAAAATAGAAGAAGACTGGCACAGATGTTAGCTCAGGGCCAATCTTCCTCTCCCCTTCACAAAATAAAATTAAAAATAGAACTACTATGTGATCCAGCAATTCTACTTAGAGATATAGATAGATAAGTAGGTAGGTAGGTACACAGATACATAGATAGATAGACAGATAGATAGATAGATAGATAGACACACAAATGATGGAATATTATTTTGCCATAAAAAAGAAGGAAATCTTGGCATTTGTGACAACACAGATGGACCTTGAGGGCATTATGTTAAATGAAATAAGTCAGGCAGAGAAAGACAAATTACCATATGATCTCACTTATATGCAGAATCCAAAAAAAAAAAAAGCTAACTCATAGATACAGAGAACAGACTGGTGGTTGCCAGAGGCAGGAGGTTGGAGACGGGTTGGATGAAAGTGGTCAAAAGGCACAAACTTCCAGTTATTAAATAAATAAGTCATGGAGATGTAACATACAGCTTGGTGACTATAAATAATTTATAGCTGATTTATATAAATAATCATAGATAACGTTAACAATACTGTATGGTATATTTGAAAATTGCTAAGAGAATAGATATTAACAGTTATCACCATAAGAAAAAAAATCTGTAACTATGTGTGGTGCTGGTGTTAACTAGACTTCTTGTAGTGATCATTTCGCAGTAAGGTCACACATCACTTAATGACAGGGGCGCCTTCTAAGAAGTGCTTCATTAGCTGTTTCATTAACGGTACAAACATCATAGAGAGTGCTTACGCAAACCTAGATGGTACGCCAACTACACACCTAGGCTATATGGGACTAATCTTATTGGACCACCATCATATATGCAATCCATCGTTGATGGAAACCTCATTATGCATAGTATGACTGTACACACAAATATCGAACCATTATGTTGTATGCCTGAAACTAATATAATGTTATATGTCAATTAAGATTCAATTACAAAAATTAAAAAGAAAAACACCAGCTCTGCCATCAGTGAGATATGAGCCTGCTACTTACTACAGGTGGAACCTTGGTCATGTCAGTTAACTTGACTGGCCAGTGTTTTCTTCTGTTAGAGAGGCACTTCGTAATACCTGTATCAGAGGCATGCTGCAAGAGTCACATGGAAGAATGAATGCAAAGCAAGTGCCCGGAGCCTCACGTAGAGGAACTTCCTGGTCAAGAAATGCAGTTGCTCTCCGTACACCCAGCTCCAAAAGACCTTGCCCTTCTGTAAACTCCTAAAGCATTATTGTCCTTTACTCACACTAGACATCATGTTTTTCTCTGACTCTGTCAGCTGTGGTGGTGGTACCGTCCCAGGCAGATGTGCGTTCCCAGCACATTCACCATGTCTTATATTTCTCCTGAATTCCCCCTGCCCCCAGCAAAGAGCACAGTGTTAGGAATGCAAATGTCCAAGGACCACTGATGAGTCATATTTGAGCACCACCAGTACCTCTATTAAAGCAAAGATGGTTTATTTATATAACTTTTCATCTGTTTGAGTTCATAACCAAGAAAAAAATAATAAATTGTCATTTTCTTGTGCTTTTTAGGGGCATAGAGAATCGAATGTATTTTAGTAGCTGATTTATATAAATAATCATAGATAACGTTGAAAACATACGCGTGCATGTAGGACAACTGAGTAAGAATATTAGAGATAATGGACATAACACAGTGCACAAAATTCTATAAACACGGTCATCGTCAATTAAAAAAAAGGTTTTGTTTAAAAAAATCTAAAATCTGAATTTGCACAGGAAAAAATAGAACTTATAAAGTTAAATATCTGAAACCTGTTAACTGAAACACTTTAACTATCATTAACACTTAAATTCTCTGAACTAATATTCAAAATTCTCACACAAGTGAACAAAGAAAATAGAACCGCCAATATCAGCTCTGTACTTTCCCATTTGATCTATCTGTGTAACTTCTGGCCCCATGGTGAAAAAAAATGTGGAGAACCACCAATGACAGGAAAAGGTTCACACCACCCTACTGTGAGATGCAGATAAGAAGTTCTTGTTTTCTGCTCTGGAAGCACAATTCTCCGTGTGTGCGGCAGGCTAGTCAGGAGCGCTTGTGTCAAAATGTTACCCGTTTGCCACAGGTAAGACACAGGCTGAGTCTCCAAACAGGATGAGCTCACCAGGTGCCCTCTGGAAGCCAGGTTCTGCTTTGAAATCCTAAGACGTGTCGCAGGACACAGAAGGACACAGGTCACAAGAAGGGCTGACAATCTGAAATGGAGAGGCTTCTGTTCACCAGAGAGCTTTCGTAGCTCTTCCAGAAGAAGTGCGTCCCTGTGGGGCCCTGAGCGCTGAGCTGCTTCCAGAGTACCTCTCGGGCCCTGTGATTTGCAAGCCAAGGGTTCCCAGTGAGCCATGGGATGGAGACCTCTGAGTCCCTCAGACAGTGCGGGGCAGGTGGGGCAGGCCCACAAAGCATCTGTGCCAACAAACAGCCATCTGTACTTTACACCACAGGAAAAGGTTTGCACCAAGGAGCAAAGTCTTCATTGATGAAGCCACTTCTGGGCCTTTTCCTGCTTAGGGAAAGGATTTTTTTGGCAGTAGATGATCTGCAGACCAGTGCCCTGGAAGCACAGGAATTGCCCTATGGGGCAATGGACTACTTTAGGAATAAGCTCACAAAGGGCGGGTGCTACATAAATGAAATAAGTAAGTGCTTGTAAGAACTACACCCTTCACAGTAATAGAAAGTATTGACAATCTGGACCCAATACAATAACTTACACTTTCTAAGCCACATCATATTTTTGCAGGAAGCTTTCTCACAAAGATGCCTTTATCTATTTCTCCCACATTAAGCCAGAAGAGGGAGAGACGGGGCTTTTAAAGTGGCATAGCATGGTGCTTATGAGCATACATTTTGGAACTGGACTCCGGGTTTGAATATCCCCCTGTCCCATATCACAGGTTTTTATGCCCTTGGCCAATGGTTTAACCACCCCAACACTCAAGCTTCATCACCTGTAAAATCGACTGAATTGGTTTCTTCTCATAAAGTCACTTGATGTACAATATACTAACGTATGGGGAAATCCCCTCGCCACGCGCCTTCAGGAAATTTTCTCACTGTTAATGATTCATAGAAGTCCTGGGGTGTTGGCAGATCAACCCTATATCTCAGATCTCAGAGGCCTAGCGTTTATTGTCTGCACTTCCTGATGGCAGAGAAAAACAAATAAGCACAACTTCTCCTCTCCTGCTGAGTAACGAAGAGTCCAAAAACAGCACAGCTCACACCAGTGGTGCCAAGACTGGGTCAAAGTAAAGAGTCTTGCTATGCTTCCACTCTGCCCTGTGTCCCTGTATTAACTGGGCTGCCATCGATCCTCCACAAGCCAATGTTCAGAGGAGGCACAGCTGAGGCTGAAGAGGCTGACCCCGCACTTTGGTCTCATGTCTGGCCCCAGTTCCTTGGTTCAATGTACATCACTGTCCCCTACAAGGATGGCGTGCCCCTCTCCAAATTCCCCTTCTAAGATTCTATGAGGCAAGCACACATTCCCTTTTCTTGTGAACTGTTCCATGCTGTACAACCTTGACCAGGGGCTCCCTCGGGGTGAGAGGAAGCACCTTCCATGCATGTGAGAGGTCATCAACCCGCCAAGGCCTGAGCCAAGAGGGGGTTTTGGGGGGATGCTCCAAATAAAGAGATGTCAGAACAGGACCCTACATCTCTGTCTGCATGGAGAGCTTTCCAGAGTGCTGGGCTTCTGTTCACAAGCCAAATATGTGTGCTTGGTAAAATGCCCCAGTTCCTGAAGTTCCCAAAGATCCCAAGAACACAGCACCTGATTTAGAGGGGAAATGAAAGGAAGAAGAACCTTGACTTCTATCTCAGTTGCAGGATACAAAATAGGCCAACCTCAGGTGATCAAGAACCTTCGCTTGCGCAGGCTTGTCGTTCTGAGTTCTCTTATGTTTTTAGAAGCAATAGCACATCTCATTTTACACCTCAGAAGTTTCTACATTACTTCTTCCACATGACTAAAGACACGTTAACATTTTATTACCCCCTTCTATTCAAGTATCATTGATGAATAAAGGCAAAACAGTAATAGGCTTTTAAGGAAAACCCATATTTGATACATCTATATAATTAGCTGGGAGGAATAGCACATCTTAATGAAACTGCAGTTAAATTTTAAAATCAACTTCAGACTTGAAAGTGAATAAGGAAAATGCAGGCTGCAGCATTTCATTCTGTGGAGCTGACAAAACAGAGCTCTCCACACAAGCCCCTGCTTCTTGAGAACACAACGTCTAGGCAAGACACGCAGAAAACTGCTAAAAGAACTGGCAGAAAGGCTCTATCAAAACAATCAACCTGGATCTGCCAAGATGCCCACAGTCAACATGGATTACTCTCTATGACATCAGTCTGTCCAACGATATTATTTTTTAAATCACTAATGCTGGTTATTTTTCCATTATCCAAATTCGGTTCCCCCTGGTTGATGAGGGACAATGGAGATCAAAATAAAGAGACAAGCAGACGTGGAGCCAGGGCAAAGATCATGGGACCGCTGGGCTCCAGGTCCATGCATGAGGCAAACACATGGGCAGCTAAGATCTTGAGTGGCTTTGTACCAAATGCCACAGCCCTCCCCTTGGTTAGACTTACTCTTCCTAATTAACCAGGGAAAAGTTCAAAGTGATATAAAACATCTTCCAAACAGGCGCATTCGATAGATATCTGTTGTCTTCAATGATTTTTATATTTTTGCATTTGGTATGCCTATTTAACATTCATAGCAAATAACCTGTCATTGAATACTATTTTTAGAGTAACATCTACCCTTCTCTTTGAGGTTCTGTGCCTGCTCAGGGTCTCACCTTTTCCTGTCTAACCCACATTTCTCATTTGGGTCAAGTGCAAATGTCTTTTTCTGACCTTCTCAACTGTATTCGCACCAGCCCTGCCCACTCTCCTAAATGTTCTGACATCACGCTACACTCGTATTTCAGAGCAGCCACTGAGTTGTAAAGGAATATGGACCATGCAATTTTCTGTTTAATGCCTATGTCTTTTGTCAATTCAGAAGCCTCATGAAGACAGGGACATTGTCAGTCTTACTCATCATGGAATCCCCTAGAACCAGCATGGTGCATGGCAAATGGTGGACAATCAGTAAATATCTATTGGATAAAATAAAGAATTACAGAATAAGTTAATAATGAGTGCATAATAGAACACCTGTAAGTGAGAGTTTCAGTTTAATATTTCTTTTACAATTCATTTGGAAAACACTTAGAGCTCAATAGCTTTGAAGGTCTCAAATATTAGTTTTAACTGTCATTTAAGATGACAACAGGTGAAGAAGGTTAGCATATAGGCTGACACTGTTTGTGAAACAGGCCCATGAGGTTGCTGTCCTGCTTTCACTACCTCTCTTCTCCATTATATCAAAAATGTTTACCAGAGGAAAATAGTACAAAAAACTAAAACGGGCAAAGATTAAAAGAATAAAACAAAATATCATTTATTCACAGACTATCCATCCATATAGAAAATCCAATAAAATCAATAAATAAATCACTATAATTAAAAAGACTCTTCAGCAAGGTCACTGGATACAGAATCAATATATAAAAATGATTCTATTCCTTTATATCAGCAACAAATTATAAGGAAATCTGATTTTAATGAGTTATATTTATAATAGCACAAATAATAACACAGCTATGAGTAAACCTAATAGACATATGTAAGACGTTAGAGTAAAATAATAAAACTATATTGAATGTCAGAAAAAAACATGAATAAATGAAAAATATATCACATTCATAGATCTGAAGACTAAAGACAATTCTTACACATTCATCTATAAAATCAAAGCAATTTCAATCAAAATCTGATTAATGCCTTTCATGGAGTGTGGCAATGTTATGCTAAAACATATGTGGAGGAGTTACAGGTCAACCTCTGGCAAGGGAATTTTGAAGCAGAAGAAGATAGAACTTAGCTTAACTGAGAGCAGGCTTTACTAAAAAGCTACAGAAATTAAACATAGTTGAAGGGATAGACAAATAAACCAATGTAACAGAATAAGTGGCCTTAAAATAAACTCATTTACGGGGCCAGCCCAGTGGTGCAGCGGTTAAGTGCACACATTCCAATTCGGCAGCCTGGGGTTCACCAGTTCGGATCCGGGGTGCGGACATGGCACCATTTGGCAAGCCATGCTGTGGAAGGCATCCCACATATAAAGTGGAGGAAGATGGGCACAGATGTTAGCTCAGGGCCAGTCTTCCTCAGCAAAAAGAGGACGATTGGCATCAGATGTTACTTAGGGCTAATCTTCCTCAAAAAAAAGAAAGAATGAAACTCATTTACCTATGAGAGCTTTTGATATAAAAGGCTATAAATCTGTGAGCAAAAGACAGACTATTGAGTGAACAGGGCAGGAACACTAGCTATCCATGTGGAGAAAGGAAAAGAAAATCAGATCTCTGTTTCTCTCCAAACAAACAATTAAAAAAAGATTTCTGATGGATTAATAACTTAAATCAGGTAAACAAATATCTAAATTTTTAGAGTGTAACGTAGAGAATATACTGATGAAATCAAGATAGGGACACAAAAAAGGGCAAACTATAAAAGAAAAAGTAAACATATTTGAATTGAAAACTTTTTTAAGATAAAACTTATCATAAGCAAAATGAAAAGAAACTTACAGGTAGGAAGAAATTACTTGCAATCCATAAAAGCAAAAAAGGAATATTACACAGTGTACAAAAGGAACATGTGCAAATTAATCCATAAGAAAAGAACAGGAAAAATGGGCAAATTATATGAACAATTGAAAGAAGACACTTAAAAGGCCTATAAACATACAAAAAATATAGTCAATCAGTAATAATCAGAGAATTACAAATTACAACAAGAATCAGCTATATTATGCTTATTAGATTGTCAAAAATCAATAAATCTCACTTATTTTAGGATGTAAGGAGACAGATCAAATGCACAGTAGATAGGAGGGTAAACTGAAGATCTATTTAACAGTACAAAGCTGAAGATGGACACAACTTATAACCCAGCAATTTGATGTTTATGTTTGTACCCTAGAAAAGCTCTAACGCATCTTCATAAGGTGATATACATAAGGATATTCATTACAATGAAGCAGGATTCTCACACACGTACACACACACATTTCCTCTTCATTAACTTGTGAATTTTTTGAGGTCATGCCTTACTCACCAGTATAAGAGTAACAATGGACTCTTGATAAATGTTTACTGAAAAAAACAAATGAATTAATGAGTCAGCACAACATGCCAAGTGGGTCGCAGACTCCAAACATCATTCAAGGCATTTGTTTATTATAGTACATTTCATTAAGAAACTTAAAGGTCAAGTCAAAAACATGACAAAAAACAAAAGAGGACCTAAAAGGATTACAGAAGATGGAAAGCAATTTTACTGGGATCCCTCACTCATGGTGTTTGTATCAGGAAGCCAAAGTAACAAAAGATTGATTATTACTTTATTGAGATATCCCCTATCTTTTTTTAAGAAGTGTCATAGCCCATAAAGAAGGTTTTTAAAAATCAGCTAAATTTCTTGCCATGCACTGGTCAAGTTTTATCACATCTCATCGAGAGGCTAAACTTAAAAATGTTCATTGAGCTGTATAATTTCATGGGCTACATAAAAGTGATGATTTTTAAATGTTAATATATGTCATCCTTGGACTTTCTGAGGTTTTAAATGTTTAATCTTATTTCACAAAATATAAGAATTTATTACTTGCAGAGAAGTGTAGCTTTTGGTCCTAATAAAAGGACCAGCATATAGTCCCATCTAAACTGGAAGCATGAGGGCTATTATATAGCCTTTCCTCATGGCAAAGACATGGGCAAGCATTTACAAAACCTCGTTTTCCACTTACTAGCTATTGATCCCTGGTCTTGGGTAAGTCATTTCTTATCTCTACATCTCAATTTTATCATCTGGAACAGGCAGTCATGGCCCTGGTCCTCCACAGTAACTCACAGTACAGTAACAGTCAAAGGAGATCAAGTAAGATAACAGGCATGCTATAAGCCTGGTAGGGCTGCCATAACAAAATACTACAGACTAGGAGGTTTCAACAACAAAATTTGTTTTCTCACTATTCTGGAGGCTAAGTCCAAGATCAAGGTGTCAGCAGGGCTGGTGTCTTCTGAGGACTCTCTCTTTACCTTGTAGATGGCTGTCGTCCCCCTGTGTCATCATGTGGCCTTCCCTCTGTGTGCATCTGTGTCCACACTTTCTCATCTTTTAACGACATCAATCACATTAGTCTAGGGCCCAACCCAATAACCTCATTTTAACTTAATTACTTCTTTAGAGATCCTATCTTCAAATGCAGTCACATTCTGAGGTACCGGGTATTATAAGACCTCAACGTACGACTTTTGAGGGAACCAATTAAGTCCATAAGACAGTGCCTATCAGAAATCATTACTGTTGACCAAAAGATAGTTCTTTAAAACCTACCATACATGCTGGCAAAAGTATGGGATTTGTTCATTTATGGTCAGGTTAATGATGACTAATTTGGAAGCCACATGATAAGTGGATAAGAAGAGAAAAGATAGAAAAGAATTAAGTGTTGCTCATTCCTACTCAAGAACACCACTCCTTTGGTTCTCCCTCTCTCCTTGTATCACCAGTCTCTTTCTCTCTACTAGACTATCCCCATCACCATATAAATATTCCCTAGTATGGAGGACTCCAAACTTCAAACCATGATCCACATTAGGAAATGCACTTTATATTATGATCCAATATACACCTATATATGTGTCTGCCCATATGTAACTATTAGCAAATATTTCATTATAATATATTCCATAAAAATAAAATTCTTACCTTTACCACATGAGAAGTACTCCTATATTTCCTCTTTTATTCTAGTCAATTTTTTAAATGATGATCACAACCCAATTAAATTTTTTTAAGACTAGTAATGGTTCACAAACTTCAGTATGATAAACGCTGCTCTTGGGTATCACTTTTTTAGAGGAAAACAAAAACAGTCTTTACTTCAGTGCCCTCCATCCACCACCACATTTCTCTGCTGTCTTTCTCAACCAAACTTCTCAAAAGAGACATCAACAAACACTCTCCACTTTTTCACTTTCCATTAAGCAACTGAGATCACTCCAACCTGGCCTCAGCTGCTGTCACTCCGCTTGACCTTCTCTTGCAGTGGACACCAGCAACCCCCATGTTGCCAAATCCAGTGGACACATTCCAGTCATCTTTCTCAACCTCTAAAGAGCCCTCAGTACAGGTGACCGCTTTGCCATTCCTAAAACACACTCACCTGTTTAGCTTCTGTAACAGCACCATGCACGTCTCCGTCACCTGTTTCCTGCCTTCCGCGCCTCTAACTGACCAGACCTGAGGATCATCTGGGGCCAAGCCTGGAACCCATCCTCTTCCTAATCTATGCTCTATCCTAGATGCTGTCAAAAACCAAGTTAAATATCAGTTGTAGTCTATAGAGTCCCCAATGTTTATCTTCTCCAGAATTCTTCACGATCAAAGATCATATATTCAGTTGCCTATTTGACAGCTCCATTTGTATATCTTATACGAGACACGGACATAATATTTCCAAACTCAAGACTTTACCCATAAACCAGCTGCTCTTCCAGTGTTCCTGACTAAATAAAGACCACCTACTCAGATACTCCTGCCGGAAATCAGGAAGTCTTGCTTCTCTTTCCGTGTCTCCTCTGCACATGCAACTCACCAGCATGATCTGCCTCTTCTCTCTTCAGACTCTTTCTTGGAGTGCTGTGATTCCTTTCAAACTAATCATCCACTGTTTTACATGTCCCCACATATCAGCGCCCCCACCACACATTCATTATTTTCCACAAAGCAACCAAAGTGATCTTTTAAAGACATGAATTTTTAGATAATTCCACTGCTTTCCCCCTCCCAAGCATACATTCACATGGCCTGGCACTTAGTAAACACTCAACGTTTTTTCAAAAGAATGAACAAACAACGTATTTGCCATGCAGCCTTGGGAGAGACAAAAGAAGATGAAACAAATGCTTTGGAACTGTTTTCTCACATACGTGGCTAGAGGAAAGGAGAGAAAAAAAGAGCAAGGATTTGTATAAAAGAGCCATTCCCAGAATGTTCTAATGTGCTTCAGTGAAGCCAACAACATATATCTTTTCAAATATCTGTAGGATAATATGATTGAAATCATCAGGCTATGTGTGTGTGGATGACCTTTCAACTACTTAATAGAAATGTTAGGAATAAAGTTGGCATGTATGTCTATCTCTATGTTGCTGGGGCCAGAATGGAAAAATTTGGAAGATGGATACCAACAGTTGTATAATAGCATAGGTTTCCGCTTACTATAAACATTCAATATTTCTCAGAATCCCCACAAAAATTTGGCATTTTAAGATTATCACCACTAATTAAATAAGGAAATTTGGGTTCATAAATCTTAAACAATGTACCCAAGAAGTTTTCTCCATCCCTGCTTAACCCCTGCACTCTACTGCCTAGCCCTGACGGTGGAGAACTTTTAACTAACAGAATATCTAAAAAAGATCCCCATTCTGATATGTAGGATGTACATGAGCTCTTCCAGAAATTAAGGCTATTCTCCAAAATAAACAAAACAGGATTTAAAACAGCATGGTGACAATGTGGTCCCCGGAGGCCCTGGAGTCAAAGCTGTTCTAAATGAGCTGACAGATAAAGACATAAGGGGAACAGATTGAGTGTCTGAGTTCTTATGTTATTGTTGATGATGGTATAGAAGGAAGCCTTCCAATGCAACAAGACAGTCATCATACTGCTTAGGGGCACCAGTAAGGAAAGCAAGGTAATGATGGAGACCAAATTCAAGGTATCAGTGGCCTCTTCTGGGCTTTGGGAGGCAAGATTTGATTGGGGAAATGCACGTGGGAGCTTCAGGTCAGAGAAACTGTTCAAGTTCTCATGGTTGGAATCTACTGGAGCTCGGTTTGAGCCAGGTCTTGTGACTCTAAGAATGAGGCTCTTCTCACTGTTGTGTATTGGATGGGTCTAATACCACTCACTGAGGGTGGAAATTGGCCAGTGTGGAGGGATGGGAAAGCCCTAAAGTCTTGGGTTTGAATTCACCCCTTAATATTTCAGGAACATAACAGGTCCTTATACTCTGAGCTTCTATTTTGCTTTTTTTTTAAAGATTGGCCCTGAGCTAACATCTGTTGCCCACCTTTTTTTTTTTTTCCTTCTTCTTCTTCCCAAAGACACCGCCCCAGTCCATAGTTGTATATTCTAGTTGTAGTAGGTCCTTCTAGTCCTGCTATGTGGTACGCTGCCCCAGCATGGCCTGATGAGCAGTGCTAGGTCCATGCCCAGGATCCGAACCAGGGAAACCCTGGGCTGCCAAAGCAAAGCGCACAAACTTAACCACTCGGCCCCGGAGCTGGTCCCTAAGCTTCTGTTTTCTAATCCATAAAATGAGGATACTAAAACTACGTGCAGCATAATTATGGAGAAAGCGCTTGGCACAGGCTCAGAACATCACAGGCCGCCACTCCCATCCGTTTTACTAAAGAAACAAGCAAGGCCTTTTGGTCTGGATTTGAAGTGAGAGAGAAAGGGATAGATAATGATTCCACTTTGCTCCTGATAAAAAGTCAGACGGCATGCTTGTCACGTGCACCAATTTAAAAACTAATTGCATAGTACACCAGCATATAGAAAGTAGGAATAGATACAGCTATACTCATCACTGGTAATCACCCCCAGATAATTCCAAATAGCTCCCTGCAGAAGTAGGATTTCCACTGAATCCAATAGAGCCCCCGCTTCTCTCCCAACCTGGGAGAAATGCAAAGGGTTTAAGAAGGGGACAGCTGGTGTATTATATGTCCACTCTGCCCATTTCAGTGTCTGACATTTTATGGAGGATAACACTGGCATCCAAATGTGCAGACCAAAGGCAGCCAAGATGAAAACAGCTGAATACTGCGGACTCTTGGGTGTATTTATAAGGAAGGTTGCTGGTTCCTGAGCTCAAATGATGTTCACATGTAACTGAGTAACTCAGGTTTGAAATACAGGTTTGAATTCCCCCAAATGCCTCTTGAGGACCTGCATTGACGAAGCAGCCATGCTGTGAGGCAAGGGACGTGTTTGTGCGGAAAAACGTTACAAAGAGGAACAACTACTTAGGTTGTGTGGTTCGTGGCATCATTTCCATCACTGCCCTGTTAGGTCAGGTGACCTGGAAGGTCCCTCCTGCCATCAGGACTCCATGCCATGGATTTGTTCTTAAAAATTATCTTAACGCTCAATCTGGGTTTTGCTGTAATCACGTTCCAAATGCCCCAAATCTGACCCTCTATGCATGATTATGTGTTTTAAGCGTTCAATCGCTTAGATGCTTAGCAGAGAGATTATAAATACCTGGAAATGTCACCTTCTCCTCACCATTTTGCCGATGTGAGCCACAGTGGAACAGCCAAGAGAGAAAGAGTCTTCTCCATTCTGAGCTAGGGTGTAGGGGGAGAATGTGTCTTCAAAAGGCACACTCAACTGGCATGAACTGAAGGTGCAGAGAGCCCCCAAGTCTGACCATGAGTCAGAGATGCAACCCACATTTTTCCAACAAAGGAGCATTCTACCTAATGCAAAGGAGCACACAGTTACTAGAAAAAGCTGCACAGGCACTAAATTGCAATTGTCCCCTATTTTTAATGAAGTGAAATACTTCTCTTTTTATGCCACATATGATATGCCCAGCCTCCACAGGCGTGGACAGTGGGTGCATACAAAGGCAGTAGGAGTCATTAGGGTTGAGTAAGACAGGAATCAAAAGGTAAGATAAACGTTGAACTGGGACGAGAAGCCTCTGAAGGCCCAAAGACAAGGCAATTTGGCTATTTTCAAAAGCTTGAAGTGTGCCAGGCCTGAGGTAACGAGGTCCCTGGAGTAACAGTTTATCTACAAAGACAAAAACATATTTGGCAACTGCAGACATGATTTGGAGGTTGATTTGAAGTCTTCTTAGTCACAGCTTTCCTTATTTTATATAATAACAGTTGTTTTGTCCTATTAAGGATAAGTGATAGAGTGAGAGGAAAATACAGGTAGGATGTATTGCCAGATGAGTGAGTTTGTCCAAAAAGAGATTTTCAAACTTGCAAACGTTGCATTATATGTGCGTGTGTGCAATTTTACAAAAAGGTTTTCAAAGGGCTCCAAATAAAGAAAATGATTGCCTAAGTTACTAACAGCATCACAATGCTGTTATCATAACCACCCCCCAAACCAGAGGGAGGAACTTTGCTAGGTCCCAAACCCACATAAGTCCTGAGAGCATCCGTCTGCATTTCCAGGAATACAGACACTGCAATACGAAATAACTGCCCCACTTGATATTTTCGGAATTAGAAATGCATTTTCGTCTTAGGCTCTTTATTTGGGTAATAGGATTTTTTTTTTTATCAGAAAAAATATCAACACAAGAATAGATCATTTAGGTTTTCTGGGTAATAGGATTTTTTTTGAAATCAGAAAAATATCAGGACAAGAAGAGACCATTTAGGTTTTCTGAGTTTAGAAAACAAGGCTAAAAATTCATTAGCTTTATGATGTGTAGAAGCAGGGCCCTTGGGGAGAAGCACACACACTGCTTTATCTTCTCTGTCCTCCTCCCTTCCTGCTCTTCTTTCCTGATCATTCTTTTCCTTCTTTTCTCTTCTTTCTTTTGCTATTCTTTCTTAAATCCTTCTTTTTTAAATGTATGAGTCTGAAGGACAGTCCTAGAGGCTTTCTTCAAACAACAGCAGAAATATGTTTTTAGAACACAATCTTTGTCTTCATTGTAATAGGAATATGTTCATGGAGAATTGTTTCCTGATTCAAGTCAAAATAAAAGCGACAGTGGAACCCAGGACAACGTTTGTTCAGTTTTATTTTGGAATTTGTATATAACATTTTCAGAATATTACATTAAAATCTAAACCAATTCACAAATTGAATGAAATTCTTTTAAAAGATAAAAAAACAAAATAGCAGCGACGTGCTTGTAAGACCACTTAAGAACAAGAATCAATTTTAGTTATTCTGCAACAGAAATTATCATATTGCAATGTACTGCATTAATTTGAGATTTTCTTTCAAGTTGCTTATTAACCAAATTTCATACTGAACTGTTAGTGCTTATTACAGACGTAAGATTAGTAAGTTAATATATTCATTTTTGGAGCTTTTGGTGAATAAATTATTCTAATAATATTTTCTATTTTACTCATCTTTTACTCTAGAATAATTATAAGAAAGAACATACTGAAGAGGCTTTTAGGTTACAAATATTAATCATTTAAGGATTTTCTTATATTTATTTTGATGGTATTTTATAATATTTTCTCTGGTGGAGAAATCATCTCTATTTGTATTTATGACTCTTTTCTTACCAATTATATCACAGGGAAGTTAACATCGACATGAAATGATAAGGAGGTCACAGTTTCTGAATTGCCCCTTACTTCTTACATCAAGGAAAATAAACACAGATACGTACACGGGGAAACATTCCACCTGAACCAAACACCAAGGAGGCCCCAGCCGCCTAAGCATGTCTACAGATGCTTTAGAGGTTCTCCCTCAATCTTAGGATTAACTAAAATCAGGTAAAAGCATTATTTCAAGTTTCACTTTAAAAGCCATCCTACATTTTCACACAGTTACCTGAACAACATGTATCTAGTTGTCTTCGAAGCTTCCCTCAACATTGCATCCATTCATTCATTCAGCAAATAATTTTTTGGAAAATACTTTATGACACACACTGAGGTATCTGGAACACATCAGTGAACCAAACGGCTCAAGATCCCTGTCTTCACGAAACTCATATTGAAAGGGAGGGAGGCAGACATTAAAGAGGACACAAAACCAATAAGTAAACTGCATCGTTTATTAGAAGGTGATTCATACCATCGAATCAAGAGCAAATAAATCAGCACAAGGAAAACCAGAAGCGGGGGAGGTCACAGACCGTGATTCAAAGAGTGTGCTGACTTCTCCTTGAGAAGATGACATTTCATTACAGAGGTGAGGAGATGAAGATATTCACGAGATGGGCATCCATTCAGGGTATCTCAAGCATAACAAACAGCCCGAGCAAAGACCTGAGGTGAGAGCACGACTGGGAGGTTCAAGAAAGAGCAAGGAGGCCGATGCAGTGGAGGGGAGCGAGTGAGGGGGAAAACAGCAGGAGGAAGAAAAGGATGGAGATCCTGTAGGGCTTTGTTAGGATGGACTTGAGCTTTTCTCTGAGTGAAACGGGCGCTACGGCAAGGTTGGACCAGAGCAGTGACAGGATGTGGTCTCATATTTTTAAAGGGTCATGCTGACTGCCGTATTTAGATTAGAAAAAGCAAGGATAGAAGTGAGGAGACCAGTTGGTAAGCTATTGTGGATGATGGAAAGAGTTTCAGGCTGAGCCCAGGAAAGCAGGAACAGTGGTTGTGATAGGCACTTGGCTTGTGGATCCGTGTTGCCCTGACACCTACCAGCTCCTCTGACGCAGTGGATGTGGGCTACGGTCCAAAGGCAGGAGCCACGGACCAGAGAGCTCTCTGCCTCCAGCCTGGGATCTCAGGAATCGACCGTTCACATCTCTGCCAGAGGAATCCATCTACCCTACAAACTCACTCATGTTCCCCCACGGCTTACAACTCGTCACTGACATTCTGTAGCCCACAAAGGGAACAAAGGAAGCTGTATATATGCCCTTTGCATGTCACTTAACTTCCCTGAATGTCACAACTGTTTTCTGCCCAAACAGGGATAAGAATGACTATTTCATAAGATTTACGGGAAGATCAAATGCAAAAATGCACGAGAAAACTCTTTCTCTGCTACATAAAATTTACCGATGAATGGAAATATGTGTAATTTAAAAGTATCGGTAAAGTAAGTTTCAAAGAGTTTGTGAAACACAAACATACTTTGTTCATTAGAAATAAACAAAGAGAAATTTAACTTTTCATCATCTAGTATCTTCCCAACCAATTTTCAAGTTGATAAGTCTGGATAGGGTCTCGTTGCTGAGGTCAGCATGATTATCTTCCCACTAAAATATATTTAGAATATATATTAGCAAAGAAATTAATGCTGTCAAGAAAAGGATCCTGTGACTAAGGTGATTATCTAAAAATGCCTGACGAAAACAAGTCCCAGTTTCTCAATTTGTTTTCTCCAT
The DNA here is from genome assembly GCF_037783145.1 of Equus przewalskii. NCBI lineage: Eukaryota > Metazoa > Chordata > Mammalia > Perissodactyla > Equidae > Equus > Equus przewalskii. The sequence continues at coordinate 87,871,108 of NC_091831.1, forward strand.
GGACCAGCTCCCCACTAAGCTGGACTCACACGCACTTCTGTGTTACTTAGAAACAATAATTTAACAACAGAAGTAGATTCAAGACATGGATGGAGCATCATTTATCAAAGTGATCACCAATACTTTCAAGCACAACCACAGTTTTATTCAATTTTATTCTTGTCTGCTAGGTGCTACAGGCATAAATGAAATTTATTTTATATGAGCACATATAAATCTATTCGGTAATTAAGAACTCATTTCTTCAGAGTGTGTTATGACTCCCAAAGAGAAAAACATAAGAGGTCTATGTAGTCTCATTACAAACTTGAACACTTTTATAAAATGCGCTGACCTCTCCAAGGGAAAAAAATGTTTCTCAAACAATAAATTTTCATTTGAATATAATAAAATATAATATAATTACCCTAACTATGTGGTATTAATTTTAGCTACCAATTTTGCCATGTAAGTGTTAGGTTTGAAAAAACCACAAATTTCCAGAGGTTTCAGAAAATCTAGGCATGAGGTTGATCAAATTATTCATTGCAATAGAATAATTCCAGAAGATTCTAACCCAGAATTAGTAGTGCTTTCAAGATTGGATCTTAAGCGTTTAAAAGTACATATAAATATATAATGTATATATAATAAAAAATGGTTTGTCACAATTACTAAAGATATTAATTTTGCTCTTAAAAAAGGTCATATTCATGTATTTTTGCCATTTAAAATGCAACTTTTGATTTTCAAACGAAGCCATAATAATCCTTTAGAATGTCCCAATTATTTAAAATTACATATTTGAAAACATGGATCCATTGCTTTCAATAGTTTTGGAGTGAGTTTTGGAAATTGTTCTACTTATATTTTATCATTTTCCTCAAGCTCTACTGTCACTTCTAGAAAAGAAATTTGTTAGTTGAGCCTTGAGGTTTCACAAATACATTTTCTAAAACAAGGTACAAGTTTTATCCTTCACATAAATGAAATCTTTTCACTGTCAATAGTCACTAAAGTAGTAAATATCCTTGAAATCTGAAAATGTGTTTCTTTTTCAAAACAGTTCGCCACGCTATAGTTTTGAAAAAAAGTGGAGATGTTTCAAAGGAAAAGGGCAGCACAATTTGAGGTATATGCTTATGTTTTTGACTAGGCTTATTTCTCATGATGGCCTAGGTGTGAGAAAAGGGGGAAAACATGGAAGAAAGAATTAATACTCACTGAGTCCTTTATATATGATGCACATTGTTCTGGCTCATAACACTTTTTGCATCATTTATTCCTTACAAAAGTCCTATAGGTAGACAATATCAACACCATCTCTCCAGCTGAGGAACCTGAGACTCAGAAAGATTCAGTACTATCGACGAGTCACACAGAGTCAGTGGCCACATCAACACTAAAGTCCAGGTGGTCTGACTCCAAAGACCCATGAGATGTCCGCTCATCCACACCGCCTAAGAGTATGAAGAATTGAGGACACCAGCACGACACAAAGTTCCTAGAATCAGAATGGCCAGGTTGGGAGGTAGGATTCTAAAGAGTTGATTTCCAGCCACGGGAGTTTCCAGAGTCAACGTAAAGAAGCATTCTAACTAGACTGATCCAACATCAGACCTGATTAAAGTGGATAAACTCTAAACATTTCAACTCTCTGGATCAGCTTAAAAGTCCACCTGTTTGCTAGTGAGTACACACAGCCTTAATCACACTCCATATATGTACTTCTTAAATCCAGCCAAAGGAAGCTATGCCCTTCATCACACTGAAAACATCCTTGCAGCCGTCAAACTCATGGAGAACAACGAGCTCTGCAGGCCAGCTCGTCTGCTCAGGAAAGGAGGCCAGAAGGTGTCGCCACCTGAAGGATGGCTAGAGTAGAGACCACACATCGTCAAAAATAAACAGCCACAGACCACTCAGTCCTGCTCGGGTCAGATGTGATGGAAGACACTGGGCTGAGATGACAGTATCATCTGAGCATTAAAAAGATAAACACGTAGGGGCTGGCCCCGTGGCTGAGTGGTTAAGTTCACGCGCTCCGCTGCAGGTGGCCCAGTGTTTCATTGGTTCGAATCCTGGGCGCGGACATGGCACTGCTCATCAAACCACGCTGAGGCAGCATCCCACATGCCACAACTAGAAGGACCCACAACGAAAAATATACAACTATGTACCGGGGGGCTTTGGGGAGAGAAAGGAAAAAAAATAAAATGTTTTAAAAAAAAAAGATAAACATGTAATTTGGTACAACTGAGATAAAAAAAAATGTGCTGAGCTCTTTGAGGACACAAAGACAAACCAGCTCAGGTCCTGCCCCTAAAGAGCCCCAGGCTAGGGTAAGATTATGCATAAATAAATCACATGATAGGAGACAGCAATGACTTTTAGTAAAAATCATAGAGTAGACTGTGCTTATCAGACATCCATTACGGCCCAAGCACGACACTCTATACGACTCAGATATCACCTGAATTCTCCCACACCCAAGAACATATATATCATCACTTCTATTTCACAGATGAGGAAACTGAGGCTCAGAGATATTAGTTACCACATCCAAGACCAAGATAGTCTAACTATATGTACCAATCTGACTTCAGAGCCTCCACATGCACAGCTGGAGCACCACATCGCACTGTCTTCAGGATGGAGACAAAGGATTCAGCCAGTTCACAAGGGAGAGGGACCATCCTGATGTCTCGGCAGTAACTGTACTTGAAGGAGGAGGCACATGAGCTAAATGCTTGAAGACAGTCAATGTTGGCACAGAGAAGGGTAGAGGAGAAGGACACTCCACAGTGACCTGGCACAGGGACGGAGGAAGGAGAGCACTGAGCTTAGCTGGAGCCCAGAACAGACAGACTATAGGCTGGGGCATGGCATCAGAGAGGCAGGTGGGCACCGTATCCCAGGAGACTCCAAACACCTGTACACCATAGGCACCAAGGAGCTCAGAAGGCCTCAGCAGAGAACTGAGCAGACCAGATACAGTACAGGAAGATTAATCTGGTAACAGCATGCAAAAGTGTGGCAATGTATAAGACTTTTAGATCCCTAAGAGTGAGCAACCTTATCTAGGCCATTCACAGAAAGCTTACCCAGTCTATTAAAGAATTTAAGTGCATGATTTTAAGGAAGAGTAACTAACAACAAGTTATTTATTATGTTTTTGTTTCAAACCATGCTTATGAGGCCACATTTATGCTAGGTATCATTTTAGATGTACCCAGAATTAGTTTTAACTAAATCACAGCATTGCACTATTTAGTAATGTTCCAAAATGATGATACAGAAAATCCAGACTTCCAAAATTATGCAGCTAGGTCGCATATACACACAGGCTCATCCACACAACAGTCCCATTCTCTCTCTCTTCTCCATCCCTCTTCTTCCTCTCCCCTCATCCCACCCATAACCCCTCTCATCCTCTCCCTTTCATTGTCTCTGTAAGCACACAGGTTCAGTATTATCACTAAACAATCAGAAACATTAGCAGAAAACACCCTTTCATTTTCTAAATATGCACTCATCATGGATATATGAAATAAAAGATAATGACCAATTGGCATAAATTCGTAAATATCTTATCCTAATCAGAATACAGCATCTTGTACCATTACATCATATTGTAATGCTATTAATTTTTCATTAAGCATATGCTTCAATAAGTAATAATATTCTGAGTTACAACATCAAGACAGAAGGTGGAGTGTGGAGGAAGTAGAGATCCATAAGCCATTTGGTTATCTTATTTCAAACAATGATTTGGGCAACATTTTCCTGGAATTCAGCTAAACGACAACAGTCTAAAGGATATACTATAGATTTCAGATATGCATAATGCAACATTTTCATGCCTCATGTAAATATTATGACGTGCCAGCAATGTCCTTAAACAATAGACAGAATGCTCTGAGAAATATTCTGTTCCTAATGGCCACGAGGTGCATTATCTCTTTGTCACAAACAAGCTAACACACTGTGTGATATTTTAAAATTTTTCCATCCTGTTAATACTCCTCAGACAGCTGCTCTCTTTCCATTCTTGAAGTTTGAAAGCAGAATCCTCTTTAACAAAGCTGTTCATTATGCACTAGAAAGAAAGAAAAAATTCCAAAAACATGGATGTAAAGGATCATGTGCAGACTGGGTAATGCCTTTCCAGTTAAGAGGGCCATGTGAAAATAATTAAAGTCCCTCCAAACACTTTTGCATGGGGATGATCAACATAATACAAAACAAACATCAGTGCCTGTATCTAGATAATGCACTGGTGAAGAACCAGAAATTACAAGGACTACTGTAAGATTGGAACATTGAAGAGTCATAGGGAAACCTCTAGAAGGAGGCGTTCTGTCTCTCACCTCCATCCTGCGCCACTCCCCACTTCTAAACAATCATAGGAAGTAACTGAAAGAACACGCTAATATTCCAAGACATCCTTAAACTGAAAGAGAGAAGCCAGTACACAGGGAAGGCCAACACAAGTTCAAAGCAGAAGAAACATTTCTCCATTAGTAGGCAGCAAGAAGCAGAAAGCATGACGCCAGCTTCCCCTCACGTCCTCGCTCAATGTAGACAGCCAGAATAGCATAAAGGAGGGACCCCTTGAGTCAATGCCACACACAGTGGAGAATCCTTCCAGAGTAACCAGCCACAACCTGCAGGAAACCAAGCAAGCAAACTGAGGAAAATCAGTGAACTTATGAGAAGAAATTATAGGAAAGTCGGGGACTGTCAAGAGACAGAAGAAATGCCTCTCTCTGAAATAGACTTTCTGTAAGCAATGTGAGAATATTGGAGGAAAGTTCTATTGGAGTTGTCTGCCTTTATCTCCCAGGCTTGCATCATATAATAATATAATGTGATCTGAGCGCCATCGCATAATCATAACGTTTCTATAAAATACCAGAAGAGAGCACAAAGAAAGAACGGTTATGTTACATGGGAAACACAGTGGGTAAAATTAAAGATCCTGAGTTAAATATTAGAAAAATTAAATGCAGAAGAAAACTAGTAATTCGTCTTAAGTTCAGTGCAGAATGATTAAGACATAAAAATGATGAGAGAATAGAACATATGGAAGATATATTCAAGAGACCAAATTCATATAAAACAGAAATCTGGGAAAGAGAGAAAAACAGCTAAAGCAGCTGAAGTTATCAGAGGAATAGGAGAAAATAATTGCCCTCGGCTAAAGAAAGATTTGCAATTCGAAGATACGACTCAAAAGCTACCATAAGGGTAAATTTTTGAAAAAAACAAAAAATTAATCTCATTAAAATCAGGGCCCTCACTTTTATTTTCAAGATTAAAAAATCCTATGAGTATACAAAAAGTAAAAGAAGGCAACTTCAAAAGAACTAACACTAAACCAGACTGACTTCAGATTTGAATTTTAGACAACCAGATACCAGAAAATAAAGGAGCTGAAAATATTCCACCCTTTTGAGAAAAAACGAAAAATCCAACTATGTCTCAAGAACTAAACACCTAGCACACATTCTTGATTAGTTGACAATGTATAAGAGCAACAGCAAGCTATTCTCTCATATGCAAATCCTCTCCAAGTAGGCAACATTTTATCCTTTCTGCAGGGAAAAAAATTAATTAAAGGTATATTTCACCTACCCAAGAGACTAAATTAAAAACTCAAGAATTAGAAAGTCAGGTTTGAAGAGAAGATAAATTGGGAACCTTGATAAAGAGTTAATTCTCAATGATTTCCTTTAATATTATCTTTAAGCTTAATGCAATCTCTAAAATAAATCTTCAAATAGCTGTTTTATATATTAATAATAGACAGGTGTTTTAGGAACATAAGTACAGCACTGGGGAAATCTCTGCATCATAGTAAATAATAAAAAAGGGGGTTCAATACCCTAGATGCATAAGTTTAAAAAACTGAGATTGATCTGGTACTATATTTTCTATATGATTAACAAGAAACATGTATCACTTTCATGAACAGAAAAATTAATATTACAAATGAAATCACTGACAAAAGCTGTGGGTTCTATCAAGAGCATTGTAAGGATGCTTCTCTTTTAATAGAAGTGGCTTGATCTTGTGTATTTGGCACTAAATTCGGACCTGCAAGATAGAAATCTGAATTAGAATCTAAACTACTTTTAATGAAGCTGCACTAGGCTGGACAAGTAAGACCCCTTTTTAAAGATTTTACTTTTTTCCTTTTTCTCACCAAAGCCCCTCAGTACATAGTTGTATGTTCTTCGTTGTGGGTCCTTCCAGTTGTGGCATGTGGGACGCTGCCCCAGCGTGGCTTGATGAGCAGTGCCATGTCCGCGCCCAGGATTCGAACCAACGAAACACTGGGCCGCCTGCAGCAGAGCGCGCGAACTTAACCACTCAGTCACGGGGCCAGCCCCAGTAAGACCCCTTTTTAGGCCTCAGTTTCGTCAACTGTAAAATAACAAGAATATACTGTACCTTTCCTATGTTCTTTTAATATAACGCTAAGTACACCGAGTGACATGAACACAGTCCAAATTATCCCTAAGGTCTTCTTTAAGTTTCTTTTGTAAAATGCACAAAATGGCAGAAACTAAGAATAAAACTTGGGTGCCCGTATCACTCATCATCACTCTAGGTTACCTCTTCCAAGTGAAGAGAAGGATTATTGTTATTCTAATAGTAACATGGCATTTCCCAAAGAGTATGCTTCACACCACCAGCTTCTCAGAATATGAATATCTATTGCAAGATAAAGGCTTCAGGATAAAATAATTTGGGGAAACACAGATTAGTAAATTTCTTTGCTGCAAGGCTCACAGAGACTTTAACATATGAAAGGAATTCTGACTCTCCCTGGGCATTTCTCTTTAACCTTAGAACTAACTATTATCCTTTGAGCCTCTTGCAGGACCCATATTCTGCAGACACTCCACAGGAGTCGCTGCCATACAAAGAATTCCTGTGATAGATCACAGCACAGCTCTGACAATGGGGTGAGAAAGACCCTATTGGAATGAGAACCCCAAAGTAAATGGGAAGGCAGAAAAGGAAGAGATGACAGGGGAGATCTCTGAAGAGGACCACAAAGAGATCCACTCTATCACATTCACAGCTCTAGAAAAGAGATCTAAAATAATTACTGTTGAAACATGCTTTAAGTGAGTATAAGAACAGAAAGAAACCATTTCCGATGGTCAAAATAATTTTATGAAAAGTCATCATGGTTTGTGAGCTTAACAAAACACATTGCTTACCTGAAACTATATCTATGTACATGTAAGTTTCTCATGCTCAGAAAAATGAGACCCGGCCAATGTTCTTCCACTTTTCCCAGTAGGCAGAATGGGAAATGAGCAAGAGGGCGGATCCACTCTCAAGGATAGTGGAGAGTTCTTCCCAGTTAGAACTACCAGACCTCATTGGTACTCATAGCAACTTCCACTACGTTGTAAAGGCAAATCTCCCTAAAAATAAAGTGTGTTTCAAAATTGTAAACCAATATGCTTTCCACACATCATCCTTTAGTGAGTTCTGACAAGCAAAATATATAATCAAAGAACAAAATAAAAAATTTTGGTTAAAAAATTATTTGGAACTGCTAGATTGTTCATATTTTCGGTTTTCAATCAGCTTATAATAATGAAAGAAATGACAGTCTTTACTTATATTGACTATACAATAGAACCTAACTTACAATGGGGTTTGGTTTTCATTACTTGAAAATAATAACAAAATAGGTATTTTTTGAATAACAGAAACTTAGCCAAGATAAGTAAAAAAATTAAGCATGGTATTTTGTATCAATCTAATTATAGGAGTTTTTCTATGAGTACGCTGAGAAGTTATGATGTAATATATTATTTCTTAATCAATAATCATGGAAATTATTGGTCCTTGAGAATTTACATAGTTCACTCTGGAGATTAAAGTGTTATACCTTTAAAAATATTAGATGTTGACTGATATCATTTTGCTTAAGATGAAAGTAACAGAAAAAATGCAGATGAAATTAACTTTTTTCAGACATAATTATTTCCAGCATCACTGAAACCCTCACATAGCAGCCCAAACAAGCTAAAACATGTTTTGGTTTTGGTTGTGGTTTGGTTTTTATCCCATGACAGAACTGGTAAACAGAGTTGTACATGAAAAATTCCTCTAATTTTGCCCATTTCTGTTTTCTGTGTTAAGGAAGTCAGGTTGATCATCATGTCTACAACAACCTCTCATCTTTGGGGGACCCACACTGTATTTGCAATCCAGGTTACTTCCACATTAATGTTCTTCCATAGAATCATATATTAACAAATGACTGTGGTTTTATAGCCTGCAACAGTGCCAGACTCAGTTCCCAAGAGCATCCTTTGAGCACGTACTTTGGGCTAGAACGTTTACTAGGTACCAAGCTCTGTGCTCAGCAATTTATACTTGTTTTCATATGTTCTTTCACAAATCCTATGATTTTTGAGGTTACCAGCATCATTTTTTAAATAAAAAAGGGTCAAAGAGATTAGCAAAATATCATTAATGGGTCAATTTTGTAAAGCAAAATATCATTCGTGAAAAGAATTTATATGTTGGCAATATTCTTTAATAATGAAATATCAGTTTTAAGAGTTTCTGTCAATCAGCACTCTCTCATGCCCACCCCTCCTATTTCTACAGATCTATGTCCAGGCCTATGTCATGACACACTAGACATGCCTTGCTTTTGCACAAGTCAGTACTATACACGTGGGACAGGCAATGCAGCTTTCTCGAGATTTTGGTTCAAGTTATCTTCTCTTCCGCGTTTTGGCTCCAAACACACTGAAAATCTGACTTGCTTAATTCAATTTAATGATTGGAAAGCAAAAGTTAAATATCTTGGTCTGCAGTTTACTAGTAGTAAAAAAAGTACTAGCTTTCTTTTCTTTTTTATTGTTTTCCTTTTTTTTAATTAATATTTTTTTTTAGGAAGATTAGCCCTGAGCTAGTATCTGCTGCCAATCCTCCTCTTTTTGCGAGGAAGACTGGCCGTGAGCTAACATCCATGCCCATCTTCCTCTACTTTATACGTGGGACACCTACCACAGCATGGCTTGCCAAGCGGTGCCATGTCCACACCTGGGATCCACACCGGCAAACCCCAGGCCTCCAAAGCAGAATGTGTGAACTTAACCACTGTGCCACCGGCCGAGCCTCCTAGCTTTAGTTCTGTAAATTTTTAGCAATGAGATTTTTATTTAAAAGAAAAAAATGATCTACCTTGACAAATACAATTTATCTAATTTCTATTCAAATATTAAAGACAACATAACAGGTATTTCAGTATAAACAACAACAATACTCTTTGTAGTTGTTATTAATATGACTGTTTTGAATCTCTTTTCTGGGTATTTTGGCTGAAACCTTCCAGCATGATAGTACAGTAAAAAAAATGGTACTTAACGTTTGTTAAAAATGAATATGTTTTCAAGATAGTTACTGCTGCTAATGAATTTCTCTTACTGAATGCTCCCTATTGCATCAAAATCTTATGGTTAATTGGCAAAAGCAGTGAAAATAAGATTAAAGCCATAAAAAACAATGCGAATATGTCACAGTCTCAACTTCAAAGAAGTTACAGTTTGTACAAGAGGCTAAGTAATGCACAGAACCAATGAAAGCACTTTTCTCATATAAAACAATACAGATGACTTCACAAATGAACCATAACAATATTCCCTTGGAGATAATAGACTTAAATATCTTTTAGATTCATCTTCAAATTCTCCACTTTTAATATGAGAGTAAACAGCCTCAAGGTACATTTCCCTTCTTCATCACTGCTTAATAGCATACGCACGACTCACAGTAATAAATGCGTAGAATATTTAAGTTGGAAGGAAGCTTGGAAACAACACAGACCTACTCCACTGCTTTACAGACGAGGAGACTAGGATCTAAAGAGTAAAGACGGGGACAATAACTTTGTGGAATCCAAACTCCATCACAAACACCTCAAAAACTATGCCCCAAACATTTTCCACTGTTAAGTTGCATGTTCAGTCTGTTTCTCGAGCATCATTTCCCCAAGTATCCACACACGGTCTGTAATTTCCCTTTTGTAAAAAAACAGCCCCTTGACCGATTACCCTATTTCAAACTTACATTTAGTTTCTCTGCTCCTCTTCATAGCCAACCTTCTGGAGTGACTTTTCTACACATTTTTCTCCACTTTCTCACCTTCTGCTCATCCCTCTGCCACTACAGCCTAGTTCCTGTCCACACCTCTCTAGAAGGGCGTTTTATAGGTCATCAATAACCTGTAGTTTACCAAAGGACAAAATTCTCAATCCTCTTTCTACTCAACTCTCAGCAGTGATGAATCCCATTTCATTGAACAGTTTCGCCTTCAGACTTTCCTGACCTCCACCTCTCCTTGGTTCCATCCCTGTCTCACTGTGGCTCTCAGGCTTCTCCGCTGTTTCTTCCTTTTCTGTCCAATTTCCAAATGCTGATGTATCTTGAGGCACGGTACTGGGTCCTCTTTTTTTCACCATCTACATACTCTTTTCCTAAGAGATCTCATCCTAGACGTCTCTATGCTGATAGCTTTCACCACCTACACGTTGTTAATTCTCAAGCTTATATCTCCAACTCCAGACTGACTCATTGAACCGTACACTCAGCAACTCGACATGGCTTTCCAATGGGTATCTCCAACAGAACTCCTAATTTGCCACCTTCCAAAAAATCGCTTTCCACTCTAAGTCTTCCGAATTTTGTCAACAGCACTGTCACCTACCTATTTTCATAGCCAGAAACATAAGGATTATCCTTGATTCCTCCTTTTTCCCTCACTCCCTCATCCAACGTATTCAGTAGGCCTATTTGAGTCATTCTACCACTACAATATGTGTTAAATACAACTACATCATCACTTCTGCTGTCAATACCATAGTTTAGGCCACCATACTGTCCCACCTGTATTTCTCCAACAGTCTCTTGACCTGTCTGCCCTCCTCAACTTTGCTCTCTTGCTCATCCATTCTTCATGTAACACAAACGTACTTGTTTTTAATAAATACATCCTGGCTTGGAAAGTCATCAGTGGTTTGCCATTGTACTTTAATAGATCCCACATTCCTTACCACTGCTCCTCAGTCCACACATTCTCTGGCTCTTTTCTAGCCCTCTAACCTCCAGCTCCATCTTCCATTATTCTTCTACTTACCTCTATGTTCCAGCCACAGTAGCCTTTTTCCACGTCATCAATCAGATCATGCATTTTGCCAGCTTGGGACCCTGTCCCTTTCCTTTCCTTTCCTCCTGGAAATGTTCTTTCCTCAATTCTTGCAAGGCTTCCTTTTTTCTCCCTTTGGATTTCAGGTTAACAAGGATCTCATAAAGGACACCTCTCCTGATCACTTAAGCAGATTCCGCACTGTTTTTTTTTTTTTTTTTTTGTATTTAATCTCACCCCATCTTCTGTGGTCTTCATTTCGTTTCTTACTCTTTGCAACTATTTTATTCATTTTTCGGCTTATCAATCTTTTTTCCCCATGGGTAGCTCTCTCCTGGCTGGAATGGAAGTTCCATGAAAACAAGCCCTTATCTCTACTTACTGTTATATGCTACATTTGTGCTCACTTATTGGGGATAGACAGAGTTCCACCCTGGTCTCTGTACCCAAAAGACCACCTCAGGTTCCATTACAACACTTTGGAACTCAAGGCATAGCAAATATTTTCTAGATTCCCTGACTTTCAAGACACACTAAACTTCACACATGAGCTCCTATTTCCCCCACTGTATTTACTTAAGAGAGTCAGGGAAAAGTTTCCAGATTCCTTTGGGAGGGGAATCAGACAGGTATTAGCAATAACAAGAATAGGAACAACCACAAAACCACCACCACCACTAAAAGCCTCCCATTCCCCTAGCCTGGAAAGGAAAATAAAGTTACGTATACCTGCTGAAGAAATATTGGTTTCCTCTCTTTTCCATTACAGAGGAGGAGGGTGGTAGTGAGCAGCACTAACATAGCTTTTAGAGTCTTCAAGAAACTGCGTTCATATTTTAGCTGTACCACTTAACTAGATCCACGGCATAGGAGCTAGACTGACTCACACCAGGTCTCTGAACGAGCTACTCAAAAAACCAGGGATGGTAAGACTTAGACCAGGGCACTTCCGTGAATTAGATAACAAAGCACTACACTGTCACCCTTGGATAAGGTCGATATATTGAAATGCATGTTTGTTATCCCTTTTATTCTTCTACTTTACTAAATATGCCACTTTCACCCAAATATTATCTGAAAAATTATTTACCATTTGACAGTAGTCTTCAATAACAACCAAAAAAAGTGAATCTTACACCTTGATTCACATACACTGTGCTTAGTACTATCAGTGATGACAATCAAAGAATGTTGATGTCATACAACATACAGGTACAGGCAGCTCTACTGTCTGAACAAAATAGATGAAGAGTATTTCAGTGAGTTTCCTTTAATAAAATAAGCATCTTTTCACTGACTTTCTCAATACATTCGTGAGAAGCAGCTAAATTTCTGTGGGTACCAAAGCTTTGAGATGAATTTGATTTTGAAGAGCTCATTATTAGTAGCTTCTGATAATTTTCTACTTATATTTGCTGCTCCCTCACTTGTAGTTCATACATCATTTTTCCAGTGTCACTTGTATTGATCAACAATGCTCTTATCCAATTCTAAAATACATTTAATCAAATTTTAGCTATATTACACATTCTTCAAAGGCCAGTTAGCCACACACACTTGACATTAACCAGAAGCTTCACACATTTTGCAATGTCAGTTCTCTCATCAGGTTGTACTGCCTGTCTATCTGGGACTGGATCAGTGTAGTTAGTACTCATTGCTTCTAAAAGTCACATGACAAGGTATTGCTAATAACGATAAAAGATATTTATTTTCATCAGATAATTTATCACTAAGAAATATAGTAGAGTACCCATACAGACTAAAAGAATATTTTTCAATGTGCCATTTTCTCTTCTGCCACACAATAAGCAACTAACTCTGCAATAATAGGAATTTCTCATTAACATTTGTGGAATGAATAAGGCATTGTGCCAACGACTTTATATGTTTTTCCTTCCTTGAAAATAATTAAAAGACTTATTAAGTACAATAAGTTTTGTTTCCAAGTATCATTTTAATTTTGAAAGTTTTAAGCTCTTATTTGAAAAAATATCATTACAAATACATAGAAGTAAGTCATTTTCATTGGATTTTGTATATTTGATAAAAAAAACTCTTTTAAAGCATCTTCATTTTCATGACTTCTACTAAATTTGCCATTTCAAACTTCTGCTTAAAATTAAAACTGTTGCTCATTAGTCAATATTTTTTTCAATATTATTTTACTATTTACATTTCCAAATCCTGCAGTTGAACTCGAACACACCTCTGTATTTTTTAAGTCATCATTCTTTCTCCTTAATAATAAATCAATCATTTTAAAAGGAAATTGTATTCTATTTATTAAAATGGTGCAGTCCTTGCAAACTCAATAATGGTCTTTATGAAAATCCCTGAAATTTTGTAGCCCAAAACTTGACTGAAAATCTCAACACTGTTATTTACAACAGAAAAACAATTTCTGGCTTTGTCTCACAAGTAACTACTAATTATGTTAATATAAAATGAACTGTAAAAAAATAAATAAAAAATAAACTGTACCCTCTCTTTATAGTCATGATCAAATTAACTCTTCTAGGCCAGAAAATCAAATGAGAAGTTTAAAATAAGACAAACTCATCCTTTTCTACCCAGTAGCTACTCCTTCTACTAATTGGCTCTCTTGCTTTGTGAGCTGAAATTTGTTGCAGTAATTTTTGTCAAGTGTGCAGTTCTTGGTAAGGATTTATGCAAATATTTCTATGCTATGCTGTACCATATTATACTTTTCTGTTCCACTCTATTCTACTTTTCTTTTCCTTCTGAAAATGCTGATTGTAATCTACAAGATTGTAGATTATAATGTAATCTCCAAGACTGATTCTATGACCCACTCATGGGTCACAATCAGCACTTTCAAAAACACTGATTCATGATCCATGACACAATGGACAATGAAGGGAAGTATTAAAAATTCAAATACTAACAACTTGGGCATATCACACTGAAAACACCTGCCTTAAACACAGCAACGTCTCTGGCACTACAGCACTTCCCTCCTGCCTGCTTCCCACTCTCTTCCCAGTCCCATTCCTGGAGCTGGTCTCTCAGCTCTGCCCCGTGTTAATAATCACTCACTAGGTTAGGGTTCTTTACAATGAGGACAGTCATATTTCCCTAAAAATTGTTTGGATATGTTACAAATATTAAGGATAGTGATTACATAGACTTTATTAGCTGTAAATTTGAAATAGATGAGAATCACAGACAACTTGGGGTCGAAAAATAAGGATGGCACTACCTAGTGCAAATCTCGGGAGATGAGTACGGGCTGCTCTGGTTACCAGGCCACACAGTTGGCAATGCCGAGCCTTCTAGCTGAGACAAAGTATGTCAAGTAAAACGATGGGCTCTGGAATCAGACTTCCTGGTTTCAAATCTCTTCCTTCCTGTGTTAATGCTGTGCTCAGATTCCCTAACTTTAAAAGTGGATGATAACAATATCTATCTCATAGCGTTATCTGGTGAATTAATGAGACAAAATACATAAAGCACTTGGACCAACAGTAGCACATGGTAAGTACACAATGGATGTTAGTAAATGTATTTATTCTCTTATCCTTTGCTCCCTCACTGGCATGTCTGCATATGTGTGTAAATCTTTGCATACTTTTTCCCTTACTATTTTCCAGGCATTGTAAAAATATTTCCTCTAATGCCTCCACTCTTAATGAAAAACACATTTTGAAGATACCTTTTGTATGTCTTAGACTTTCTTTCCTCCTATTAGTAGCATATATTTTATAATGGCACCTCCAGGAGAACTTTGCAGTTAATATATTTCATCACTCATTCCTTTGAGTCTTATTTGTACATGTAGAAAAATAAAACAGACATGATGCTAAGTCCTGGAATGAAACAGCCCCTGTTATCAAAGGAGCTGACGACCGCAAGGGTGGAATGAACATAAAGACGAATACGTACAAATGTATCTGTATGGTAGGGGTTATTCATAGAAATAGATTCAAGATGCTTTGGAAACAGAGAGGATAATATAAATATTTATGTCTATGAAAGAGTCACAGAAAAAGACCATATTTAAATTGCCTCAAAGCATAAATAGGAGTTTGGCAGATGAAAAGAAGTTCACTAGGCATCATAGGATTTTAAGCAGAAAAGAAGTTCACATTTGGCTTCTATCGGACAATTTTAGAAGGAGTATGAAGGATGGTTTGGAGGGAAAGAAGTTAAAAAACAAAGATACCATTTGGAAAATGACAGCAATATTCAAAGGGAAGTCTGCCAAGTTTCTAAACCAGTAAGGGAGGGATGAAAATAGAGAAGAATTAAGAATAATTTAAGGACCATGAATTAACATGCGCTAGTGGTGACTGTGTATGAACCAGACAGTAAAACAGACTGAACGTAAAATTATTAAGATTTTGCACTTGACTAGAACTTTAAAATGTGATTGTATTCATTATTCATTTCCTATTGCTATACAACCAGTGACCACTAACTTAGTGTCTTAAACCAACACAAATTTATTCTCTTCTCTGGAGGTCAGAAGTTCAAAATCAGTTTCTCTGAGTTAAAGTTAGGGTGTCAGCAGGACTGGCTCCCTTTGGGGGCTCTGAGCGGAGAATCTATGTGCCTGCATTTTTCAGCAGGCTTTTTCTCTCAGCCACCTGCATTTCTTGGCTCTTGGCCACTTCTTTCTTCAAAGAGGATCATCTTAATCTCCACGGCAGTCACTGCATGGCCACCTTCTCTTCCGACTCTGACTCTTCTTGAATTCCTCTTATAAAATCCTGATTACATTAGGTCTACCTGGATATTCCAGGAAAATTTCCCCATCTCAAGAACCTTCACTTAAGCACATCTTCAAAGCCTATTTAGCCAGATAAGGAAACACTCACACGTGTTTGGGGTGGGGGTGCGGGGGGGCATTATTCAGCCTACTGCAGGGATAAACTGAAACCAAGTAAGGAAGGGAAGAAACTGAGCTTACTGGAGCTCTCCCACACTTGAGGTGCCTTTACACATGGAGGCAGGCATGTCTAGAAGAGCGAGAACTCTTTAAATTAGATTATCAGATCCTTCGTGGAGGCAACGCGGCTTCATCGCTACATTAACAGCACCTAGTATGGGCCCAAGCACAGAAGGGGTAGTAATTGCTTGTCTTATAAGAAATGAAGAATAACAGAATCAATAAATCAACATTAGTCTGAAAGTTAATGTGAAAGATTTAGATGTCGATTGCCTCATGCAAACTATGTTCCCAAAAAAGTCTGCAATTTGAAAGAACCAATGTCTAAATATGAGTTTTCTGCATATTAGTGTCATCGAAGCCCACAAGTCAAAGAAGGCCAGCGAAGCGCCCAATGAAACGCCCAATGAAAACAAGGGCAGGCAAGGCGTTGAGAGCAGTATTTCTAAGGAAAGGAGCAACTTCTGTGGGTTCCAGGCATTCCAGGACAATTCTGTTTTTAACTATCCAGTTCTGTTGTCTGACATCCCTAGCCCAATTTTTGGTTCAGTTAATATGATCACAGACTCTGCGTTGATCTGTTTCCAGACGTGGATACGGTGTCAGCATGCCAGCGAATTCACAGGCAATTTCACACTTTCTCCTGCTGGGGTCCATCTGCATCCAACAGGTCAGTAAGCCAAACCCATCAGCATCTCCACCCAAGGTGGCCACAATCCACACGCCCCTCCTGACCCACTGCCCAGGAATCAAGGAAACAGGGTTTTAAAACCAAGATGCTGGCTCCTTCTTAGTGGTGTCATCACAGCAAGGTGGTGGAGGTAGACCAAGTCCACACTTCTTCCTGAGGCATCGTTTCCTAACCTTGCCATTTGTTAAACGTAAACTGTCCATCTGCTAGTATTATGGACCGAACAGTTCCCCCCTCTAATTCCTATATGAAACTCCAACCTCCAGCACATCAGAATGTGGCTGCATTAGAAAGGAAGGCCTTTGGAGAGCTGATAAGACCCTAGTCCATCTATGTGGTGTCCTTAAGAAAAGGGGAAATTTGGACACATAAAAGAGACATCAGGGATGTGAGGACACGGCAAGAAGGCAGCCATCCACAAGTCAAGCAGAGAGGCCTCAGAAGAAACCGAAACTGCTGACACCTTGACCCTGAATCTCCAGTCTCCAGAACTGGGAGGCAGCAGATTTCCGTTGTTTAAGCCCCACAGTCTGTGGTATTTCAGCCGAGTGAATTTCTAAGCAAAGTGTTGAATGTGTTGCCTAGTTTCTCCTCACTGCTTATGGTAACATGTGAGAGGAGAGACAGAAATTGAAGAAGGAACTATTAAGCAAAACGTAACTAGAATTGGAAGATTTGGAAAATTCTCGGCCTGTCCATATTGCAAAAAAGAGAAAGCATATTCTGGAGAGAGGACCAAAAGTGTGGCTGGACAATAACCCCACAGAGAGATTCTGAGCGTGACTCATGGATCTAATCAGCCATCTCAGCAGAAGATTGGAACAGAGGTGGGGTTGTGCCAGCAGAAACTCTGGACTTGGACTAAAGGAACAGGCATGGGATAAAATGAAGGAAGGCTATTGGACTACAGAGATTCTACAGGATGAGACAATAGAGTTATCCAGCTGCAAACAAATACGTCCTTCAAGAAAAGGGAAGAACAACCCCAAGGACTACTCAGAGATCAGCAGAGCTGCCACTACTACCACGGGCCCGGCCCCAGGCCCAGAGGGCAAGGCTGTCTCCTTCTTGGTTTCAGAAAGCAGGGCCACATCCTCAGTTCCAGTGGGCCTGGCTCCAGCACAGGCCCAGGGCATGAGAGGGCTTCACTGCTGCCTACGGCAGCAAGGTGACACTGCTGTCAAGTGGCCCAGAAGGTTGGGTCACTACCCTGGTGGGCCTGGAGGACAGAGCATGAGGCCAAAGACGATGATGCTCAAGGCTTACAATCTACTGGAATTTGCCCTAATGGGCTTTGTAGCTGCTTGGGGTCCCTGAGCCCTTCCTTCTTTCCAATTTCTCCCCAACAGAATGGGACTGTCTATCCTGCGCCGGTCCCACCACTGTATTTTGGAAGCAGGTGATTTGTCTGGTTTCACAGGTTCAGAGTTAGAGAGGAATTTTGCCTCAGCATGAATCATAACTTGAGTCTCACTCACACTTGATTTAGAAATTTAGATGAGATGTGGGGCCTAGTGTAGATTCTTGGGCTGTTGGGATGGGAGAGAAAGCATTTTGTACACGAGAAGGATATGAATTTTCGAGGTCCAGAGGGTGGAGCGCTAAGGACTAAACTGTCTTCCCCCCAAATTCATAGTGAAACCCTGACTCCCAGCATCTCAAGAATGTGAGTATATGGAAATAGGGCCTTTAAAGAAGTGATTAAGTTAACACGAAGTCTTCAGATTGGGGTTTTAATCCAATCTGACCATTGTCCTTAAAAGAAGAGGAAATTTGGACACAGAAGGAGCAACGTCAGGGATGTACTTGAACAGAGGGAAGACCACATGAGGACACAGTGAGAAGACAGCCATCCACAAGCCAAGGAGAGAGCCCTCAGGGGAAAACAAAACTGCCCACACCTTGATCTTGTACTTCCTGCCTCCAGAACTGTGAGAAAATAAATTTCTGTTGGTTAAGCCACTCAGTCTGTGGCATTTTGTTATGGAAACCCCAGCAAACTAGTACAAATAACTCCTCGCACTTGAGTCAGCAAATAAAAATTCCAGAAACCACGAGAGAAAGACCGCATTCTGTATATGTGCACTGCCTGTGCCTTCTTATGGCAAATTACCACTATACCACTCTCCACGCAACAACAAGAACAAGGTTATCATTTGATTCAGTCTTAAAAGATAGCACCTCAAAGTCATGGTTTAAACATGAATGTTGAAGTAGTTGGAAAATCCCTGTCTTTTTTCCTATTGGGTCAGTTTATGAGGTACTTTTATCATCTGACTCTCCCAATAGCCACGTGAGACAGAAGACAGGGCAGATAGACTAACGCATTCATTAACTGATGAGGAGAGTTTGTCAAATATTAACTAACTTGCCAAGTTTACAAACGTCAAAAGTTGGCAGAATAAAATCTCAGACCCAAGTGTCTCAAGTCCAACAGCCCACCGACTTCAAGAATTCATAGCCAAAAAAAACACTCCAGTCCCACTAGTACAAGCAGCTCAGATTCTTTATCAAGATACATTTAAAGACTGGAGAAAGGGAAAATATTTTAAACTCAAATAGAAGAGATAATTGACTGAGAACAGATGCTTACTCATTTAGAGATAAAATTTGCGGAACTCTGGGAAAGGTGATGGGGGCTGGGGTAGAATGATGATAACAGCCATCTTTCTAGCAAGGGGAGCCTGGTTAACGCCCTGTCCCCCATATATGTGTCACCTCCCAGTGCATTCTTGCCCTTCTCAGTTCACTGTGAACTGGGCAGGCCTGTTCGTGGAATGCACAGGAAAAGGTGGACTGACTGGTGAGTGACTGAGTGTAACCTGGGGTCAACTGTCAATTAATTTATTCAACTTTTCACCTTGCATCTGGTAAAATGCATGATAGCTGTCTGGAATGGCATATAGGCCATTTGTGCGAATCCATAATGTAGTTGCAAATATGGCTCCTGTGTGTGTTTACCCAGACAATTCTCTAAGGATGGCTCAGGTTGCTTTTCCTTTAACTCTACCATCACAACACTCTTATGTAAGCCCTTCTTATAAACCAAATTACTACCTACATTTGCCACTGGCAAAAATAAAGACCAACACGAAACTGAACGAAAAGAAAATTAGGTGGGACAAATCATAGGGCAGAGGGCTGTTACCAAGATATATTTCGGCCCGCCTGGGTTTGCATCTCTCCTCATTTTAAATTGCTCCTTTGGAGCTCTCTAGCAATCTGTGGACAGGGCTCACAAAATGTTCCCATTCAATATGAGCAAGATTGTAGAGTTTCCTTTTTGTGCTTAGGATATCATTAGGGTGGGGCCCTAACTCTGCAATATCTCCCCCATTGAGGCTGTGTGTAGGAAACCAGTGATATCTTTGGCACGGTCACCTGGAGTTCCCGAAATCAGCCCGGGATTTTTTAAAAAGAGGTAACTGTTGGATGCTACAGAATACAAGATGCTGAGTCCACAAAATGAAGATCACTGTGAGAATACCCTGATGACAAAACACACCTTTATTTTTCTGACAATATTGTTACTTTTTCTTAAGGAATAAAGAGAAAATAATATGCTACAGATCAAGAATGAACTGGGAGAAGGCTACAAAAGACACGATAATGCAGATTAGGAATAAACCGACATGATTTTGTTTTTAATATTCAGTTTGTTCGGTTGTTTTCACCTTACTCCCCTGCTGTGTCATGAAGTAAGGAAGTCGTCCAAGGTTCTGTCAGCTACAGTGGTCTGGTGTGGCTCTTCAGTGGGCTTCTAGAAGTAATGGCACCCACGATAGAAATTACGCCACAAAGGAGAGCAACAGTCACAGGCATCGGAAGGCGCATGGAGGACAAACCCACTCCTTCCCTTAAAGATGCCTCACCATCTAAAGCTAAATTTTCTGTTTCCCTCTTAGCAATTTTCTGTTAAAAATTGATTGTTAAAGAATATGTATTATTTGCTTTCACGTCATCCAGCTTATTTGATACTCACAATATATCTGTGAAGTAAAAAAACTGAATTTCTATTTTTATTTTCTCCAATTTTTTGATGGGGAAACTGAGGTTCCCACAGTATGAGTGCAAAAGCATACAATTACTTGTTTGTAGAGTCAGAAACCAACTTTCCAAACCACAATAGTGTCTTCATTTTTTAAAGAACATTATATGGTGCTATTATGTTGTTGGCTTCCATTAATGACTTTGAAAAACTGTACTGTGAAAAAGTTAGTAAAACATGGTACTAGTAAAAAGAAGTTTAACACGCCTATTGATATGCTCAACACAATAGAAAGTTACCATGTGTGAGAACCAATACAATTTTTCTGCTCTTCAAAAATAATGAACTCAGCCAACTGAGACTACAACTTGTGTACTTAAAGAATATAAAATAATAACTTCATTGCATTAGTCTGGCAACCACATCTGTCCACTGATTTGATGAACACTTAGAAAGAGTTCATCGCGTGCAGGGGCTGATCTGGTTGCTAGAGAAACAACAAGAGTAAGATGATTAGAATCTGACTTTGAGGAGTACAGACACCTTAGTGAGGGATCCAGACACTAAATGAACAGCTACTCTGCAATGCAGTGAGCGAGAAGCACAGATCTAAAGACTCTCACAAGACTGTGGAGGGCAAAACACCTTATTCCGTCTGGGTGGTCATGGGAGGCTGCAAGTGTGCTATTCTTCAAATCTGAATGTCACAGATGGACTGTTTCTAAGGACAAAAAAAGAAAGAAAATAAGTACTGCAACAGCATCTATTGCTCACTCCACTTCCACTATAACATACTCATAGTCACATTTGTACTAAAACTCAGGGTACTCTGGGAATACCCAGAAGCTGGGATTGTGAGTCAAATGGGAATCGTAAATCATGCCTATGGAGGGGAGGGGGACCCTGAACTATACCCAAAAAGGATTTGTGTGTGTGAGATTCTAAGAGATGCTCCTAATTTTACTTTCATGCAACACCTGCCTTAAAAACAATAGGGCACTGGAGACCTTAGTCTAATCTGTCTCTTCCTATAGGGCATTAGCCCTGAGTGTCCGAGAAAGAAATAACTGTCAAGAATTACACACTCTTATCAAGAAGAACTGCTGCCTCAACGGCTTAGAGTCCTAAAGCTGAGGTTCCTTCATTTGTGCACAAAAGTGTATTGTTCAGTGTATTCTGTATTAAAATTATTCATTGTAAAAATTGCATATCACATTGTGTTCTTTGGATGACCTAATAAAAATCCACTTCCTTGCACTATTGGAAAATATCTTAGCAAGCTGTCCTAGAGTCTAGCCCTCAGAATCTAGGAAATGTAGACATAAACATTTTCCCCTTTGCTGAACCTCTTAGACTAGAAATTTAATGTTTCCCACCTCCAGCGTCTGGCATAAAGTCTGGTACATAATGAAAGCTCAGCAAATATTAGATGAATGAAGGAAGAAAGGATGGAAAGGCCAGGAGGAGGAAGACCAGCCTACTTTAACAGTCAGTGGAGTGCCCATGCGCAGTAGCTTACCTCCACGAACCTGAGGGCTTCCTCTCACTGATGGTCACTGCTTCCACACGCAGGAGCAGCTGCTAACCAGTGCCGAGCACGTTATAAACAGGCCCACTCCCTTACCTCTTGAATGGGTATACTGGTTTCCTATTGCTGATGTAAGGAATGACCCCAAATTCAGTGGCTTAAAACAACAAACATATGTTCTTATAGTTCTGGAGGTCAGAAGACAAAAACAGGTCTCACTGGGCTAAAATCAAGGTTTCAACAGATTTCATTCCTCCTGGCAGCTCTAGAGGAGAATGCATTTCCTCGTCTTTCCCAGCTTCTAGAAGCCATCAGCATTCCCTGGCTTTTGGCCCTTCCTCCTCCCTCTAAGCTAGATGCAGCATCTTCAATTCTGTGACTCTGGCCATCTATGTGCTTTCTTCTCCCACATATAAAAGACCCTCCTGATTAGGCTGGCCCACCTGGACAATCTAGGATATTCTCTTTATCTGAAGGTCAGTTGGTCAGCAACCTTTATTCTCACTTGCCATGTAACATAACATCTTCACAGGTTCTGGAAATGAGAACATGGGCATCTATTGTGCCTACAGTGGCGGATTAGCTCTGAGGCCAGATCTACACTGATCCCAGAATTCCCCAGTGCAATTAAACTCGAATTGCATCCAGTGTTTACTTTCTTGATAATGCCACTTTGATCGGTGCCTCCATTTCCCCTTTAGCTATCTCACTTTCCCGCTCTCTCCTGGTGCTTCCCAGAATCACCTCCCAAATCAATTACTTGTACTTAAACACCCATCTCGGGGTAAAAATCTGAGGGAACCCAGACTGGACACTGGACACCTGGCAGAGCAAATGTTATGCACTACCCTGATACAATCATTATTCTATATAAAACTATGATGATAATCACATTTGTAATTTAATAACCATACAGAGATTACACCCTTGTATGTTCTTATATATTATTTTATTGTTTTGTGTTGTTCTCTTAACTCCTGTTACAGGGGATGGTTCAACCCTACAGTTTTGGTTTGACTCTGACCTCGCCCCGTGGGCGGCAAATAGTACAGGAGCATTGGCATCCTGATAGAACAAGTTTTATCCTGTCACCATACTTTTCTCTATTTTCTTAGACCAGAATTTCTGGTGTTCTTCATGGCTTTGCGTAGATCCATTTGTCCATCTGCCATAATGCTGATTCTGTCTGAAGCACTTCCTTCAACATTTCTTGTAGTGTTGTTTATTGGTGATGAATGCATACAGTATTCGTATGTTTGAAAGTCTTTATTGACTTTTATTTTTCAAAGATATTTTTCTGGATAAAATAATTCTGGGTTGACAGATTTTTCCTTTCATTTCTCTAAAGGCATTGCTCCATTGTCTTCAGATGTGCATTGATTCCAATGAGAAATCTTCTGTCATGCTTATCTTTGTTCCTGGTGTGTAATATCTTTTTTCCTCTGGCTACTTCTAGGATTGTCTCTTTATCATTGCTTTTGAGTGATTTGATTATGCTGAGCCTTTGTTAGTTTCCTATGGTTTCTTGTGTTTGGGGTTCATTGAGCATCTTGGATCTGTGGATTTACTAATTTAGTTTTTGACAAATTTAGGAAAACGTCAGTCATCATCAATTCAGTTTTCCTGTCCTCCTTTTCTCCTTTGAGAATACAATTACACATACATTAAGATGTTTGAGATCATCCTACAGCTCACTAAGGCTCTCTTCACTTTTTGAAATTATTTTTTCTGTGTTTCCATTTTGGTAGTTTCTATTGCTGTATCTTCAAGTACATTAATCTTTGCTTTACAGTGTCTAATGTGACATTAATCTCATCCAGTGTATTTTTTATATTGAAAGCACTGTATTTTTCATATCTAGACATTCTATTTTGCTCTCTCTCCATGTCTCTACTGGATTTCTGAACACAGGATATTCAATGACAATAACTGTTGTAATGTCCTCATCTGCTGTGACCAATACCTATCTCAGCTCTGGATTGCTCTCAATGGATCTTTCTCCTCTTTATGGATCATATTTTCCTGCTTCTTTGCACACTTGGTAGGTTTGCACTGGATGCCAGACAATGTAAATATTACTTTGTTAGATGCTGCATATTTATTTCTGTATTCCTATTCATAGTCTCTAGTTTTTTTCTGGGATACACTTAAGTTACTTGGAAATGATTTATATCCTTCATCTATTGTTTTAAGATTTCTTAGGTGGGACTTGAACAGTGTTTAGTGTAGGGCTAATTAATCCTTACCACTGAGACAAGATCCTTCTAAGCAATCTACCCAATGTCCTGAGAATTAGATTTTCCAGTCTGGCTGGTGGGTGGGGGCAGGCACTATTCCTGGCCCAGTGTGGGTGTCTGGTGCTGCCCCTATTAAATCTTTTGGGTAGTTCTTTCCTGGTCTTGGTGGTTTCCTCACATATATGCACTGATCAGCACTCTACTAAATACTCAGGAGGATAGGTCTTCAGAGTCCTCTCTCTCTGTACAGCTTTCTCTCTCCAGCTACCACCATCTACTCAGACCCTCAGCTCCATCTTCTCAACTAAATGAGACCACTTGGATCTGCCTGAGCTCTCTTCCCTGTGCTACACCTTGGAAATGGCTTCTTAGAACAATAACCTGCAGCAATTACAGGGCTCCCCCTCATTTGTTCCTCTCTCTCAGGATCTCTGTACTGCATTGCCTGAATTCCAATATCTTGAAAATTTTTGCTTCATATATTCTGTCTATGCTTTCACTTGTTTAAGGCAGAAAGTCCCTGTTACTCCAAGTTGGCCTAAAGCAGAAGTCCCCGTCATCCTAACTCATTTTTTCATTACTTATTGAATAATAGATATGTTCACTCTGCTTTCTAAATCATCACCCTATATTGTACATACAATTTTCTGTCAGTGGTAAACAATACCTTTCATTTTCACTCTCAGAAATTCTCCACTCAGGTCTTCGCATCTCCTTCTATACTGCCCCATATCCCAAATCGCTACTCATCTTAATAAGCCATTACATACCAACAGGTCTCCAAAAGGAGAGTCTCAAGTCTGCCCTGGTGTACAAAGAGGCATATTGACCAGGAAGCTCAGGAAGCTGAATATTCAGTGTCCTTCATTTGCGTAACCCCTACACTTATTGTTGTGTTCCTAATTTTGTGGTTTTTCGCTTAAACTAGGTTCCCCAAATTGTATGAGGTTGGGGACTCCAAAACCTAAATTTTCCCTGAAAGTAAGGATTCTACTCAGATGAGCATGGAGTTTTAGATAGCTGAGTCCTCATATTTTGGTCGAATATGTTATTTTTCCCTCACAAAGCCATTTGTGGCTTTATCATGCCCTCGCTCTACATACCGCTCAGTACATGGTGGATTCTCAGGACTTAATTTACCCAAAAAATGCTAGTCTATGGCATTAAATACCTAATATAGATTAAACTCACAATATGGAAATGAGCTATTTAGAGATAAGCCACAAACTACCTTTTTCACCATTATAAGACTACAGAATCAATAAAAGCTGCTAATGTTCAACTTATGAGAAAAAAAAATTCTCTACTCTATCCACCTAGTTGAAATGAGTCATAGACTTTGTTGTTGCAATTATTTTGCATTCCACTACCTTTCACACTGATTATAGAAGGGTAATTACTCACAGAGCGAGTAACAAATAGCATCTCTCTGACATGTTGACTTACCAGTAATTGCCAGTTACATACACAGTCACATTTACCATGCTCTACGCACAAAGATTACAGCACTTCTTCCTCACTGCCTATTTTATTTTTTTCTCTATTGCTGTAAAAACTTGCAGAAGCATTCACTGATAATCTAGGCAAGTGACTTTGAAAGTTTCTTCAAACTGGGTCTTGGAAAATAGCATGATGAATGGACACAAATGTTATCATTAGCATAAATATGGACGACATTAGGCATTTGTTGAGTACTACTATGTGTATGGCACTACCATAGATGCAAAGGCTACAAAATTATATTGAAGTCCCCTCCAAGAAATCTTCTAGAAGAAGAGACAGACAATTAGAAGAAAATTATTGCAATATCTTGTGATCAGTGCTGGAATGGAGGTGGCAAAGCACTATGAAGAGACTGAATTAAAACAATGAAACATGAGCCTTCACTCTTCTAAACACACACACCCCCCAGTGAAAATCTACAGACGTGAGAGAACATAACAGGTAAAATTAAATAGCCTCAACTTAGCAATAAGCAAATATGGAAGGATTTATTTTTTCCAATAACTGATATTATACTTGCTTTCTGAATTCTCAGCATCTGGTGAATTAGTTATGGGAAAGAGAACTTAATCTTGTCAAATACAAGTATCTCAAGCTTATCTCATAATAGTTTCTGGTCATATTCAAAAAAAATTTTTGTGTCATTTTTTGCTTTAGAATGTGGTCACAATGAATGAGGATATTCAGCTGGGACTAGACACCTCTTCTGTGGCCTACTTCCCTCCCTGCTCTCCCCTTTGCTGCCCTCTGCCTGCACCCAGTACAGCCAGGACAGATGTGTTTGGGGGGAGGGTGTGGGGGAATCTGTTTACCTCAAGGTCAACAAGATGTTCATTTGCATCGCAGGCCTCATTATTCACAGCCTCTCATTTCTCTAACGCAAGCTGGCTATTGGTCCTCTCTATGTTGCAGGTCTCCCAACACATCTTGTTGACTCACTGGCCATCCTTTGGTACTCTGCTGGGGATGGCAGGGGAGACCACGAACCTATGTTCAGGCCCCGGGCACAGGTGGTCCAGCTGAAGAACAGCCATTTGCTCCCTCATGTCCCTATGAATCTCTTCACTCCTCAGCTCCTGCTGTACTGCAGGGCCTCCTCAGGGTTTGACAAGGTGGCCTCTTCTTTACCCTCAGGAAGCTCAGGGATCCTTGCAGCCCTGACAGTCACACCAAACGGGGCTACTGCAATCTGGCCTGTCTGCACCCTACACCAGACAACCATGCCCCACTCCATCTTCCCTGCAAGGCTGTTAGTCCGGTTTCCGGCTCAGCAAATCTCAAAAGAGCTGAACACCCAACTCTAAATCAGAAGAAAGGGTGTGGGTTACACAGCAGAAATTTGAGGGACGAGGAGTCTAAGATCACCCTATTTAGACTCTATTCTCCCCAAGAACTTAACTCTTCCCCAGACCCTCCTCTAAGATTTGATGGTCTGAGGCAAGAGCAGAAAGAGAAGCCCACCTAAATGTCTTAATACTGAACAGCAATATTGAACAGCAGAATGCTTCAATAAAATATGCTCTATGCCCCTAACTTGGAACGCAATGACCTGAAAGGCTAGTTCTAAGTTTAATAGCTCAGAATTTCCACCAAGACATGTTAGCTGGAAGAGAGGCACCTAGTCCCCAACCTTGGAGCTGTGTAAGGGAACATGGGGGCTGGGGGCAATCCACATTCTTCTCTCCTCACCCCTCAGCTCCACCCTTCCTGCCAAGTAGTCTGGTGTACCCTTAAGTGGACCACCCAGGCTGAAGTGCAAACATTGCCCACCCCTCACCCTCCCCGGGTCCTAAACAGCCACCTCTTGCAGAGATCGACATTTAAGTGGTCAGAATGCTGTAACAGGTCCACTCAGGGCCTTGAAGGCTCAAGGGTGTTTGGGCAGAAAATTCCAAGAGCAAGGCAGAGCACATTATCTGGGAACTTCTCACCACCACCCTCCATCCCCCCCCCAAAAAAGAGAGGGGAGCTCCCCAAACTGCAGGGCACAGAGCAGGGGCATCTCTCTACTGACATTCTGTGGTTCTTAGTCAAAATGCAGAAACTGCTAGGAAAACAAATCTAAAACCAAGAGTTGATGTTACTTGGCAATAATGCTTCATATTTCATCCCACACATTATATTTGTATGCATATCTACAAATGTGCTGTCATAAAGAAGGGATGTTGTTAAGAATAACTCTAAATACACTGGTAAACATACTATCATGGATGAGCTCAACTTTCCTGACAAAAGTCAGAGGCCTTTGACTGGAAATTTAAGAATCTAGTCATGTGGTCAAAAAAGACACAGGAAGCGGGGCTGGCCCCGTGGCCGAGTGGTTAAGTTCGCGCGCTCCGCTGCAGGCGGCCCAGTGTTTCGTTGGTTCGAATCCTGGGCGCGGACATGGCACTGCTCATTAAACCACGCTGGGGCAGCGTCCCACATGCCACAACTGGAAGGACCCACAACAAAGAATATACAACTATGTGCTGGGGGGCTTTGGGGAGAAAAAGGAAAAAATAAAATCTTTAAAAAAAAAAAAAAGACACAGGAAGCAAAATGGCCCAGGAATTGCGAAAATAACAGGAAATGAAGACAAAGCAAGCTATTCCAGTTATATAAAATGGAAAAATATATCTGAATGCTGTAAAAGACATGAATTTTTATGTAGCTGAAAACTAAACTTTCAAAGGTTTAAAAGGAAAAAAGTCAAGAATATAAAAAGAAATTGATGCAATCACTTTCATAGTTGGGTAATTTAATATAACTTTCTAATACCTCAATAGATCACATAAGCAAAAATAAATAAGAATATAGAGAGTACACGTAAAGCAATTAATAACTGGGTCTAATACATATATGGCTTTTCATCCAACAAACAGAAAATATGCATTTTTCCCAAACACATTTGGAACATTTCTCAAATTGACCATGTAGTATAACATAAAAGAAGTTTCAATATAGTCCTAAAGTTAAAACAAAAACGTCAATTCGCAGCCATTATGTAATAAAAGTTAACATTCCAAAACAATGAAAGAAAAAATCTGTTCAGAAACTAAAATAAAAAACAAAAAGAAAAACTTCTAAAATTAAGTTTGCATTAAAAACCTGGAATAAATAAATATTATCATGGAAATTACAGATTACTTATATAAGAAAGTAATCAGAGCAATAAATCTTAACACCTGTGAGCTACAGATAATATAATAGTGAGAGAAAAATTTATAGCCACAAATAGATCATACAGAATAAATACCAGGGAACTATGAATTCATAAATATATCAAAAACATAAAGTTAGAAATACTTAGGAAAGATAAAAGCATTATTTATAAGATAGGAAATTTTAAAAAATAGTCTGCATGTAAAGATATAACACATGCAATCAAATCCATATCATATCTCATATTAATAGTAACAAAGAGAGAGAACAGATATAATGTCAAGAACATGGAAAAGGACATAGCCACGGAAGAAATAAAATGTTTTCATAATTCTATATATAATATGCAATTTATAAAAATATTAATTTTACTATGGACAATTTCAAACAAATACAACTGCCAATCTAGAAGATAGGACTAATTTTCTAGGAAAATTTACATGGCTGAAATTAGTTCAATGAGAAGTACCTAAACAGAATAAAATAGCAACCACTGATGAAATTGACAAGCTAGCTGGATTACTTCGAAGGAAGACATCAAGCCTGCATTGTCGTACAGGTAGAGTCTATCAGACTTCCGGTCCTGACAATTCTTATACTAGAAAAACTATTTTCAAGAACAGAAAATATGAGAAGAAACAAATCATTTGGCAAAGCCAGCTTAATACTGATGCTAAAACCAGAAAAGGATAATACAGTAAAGAGAAACTAGGCCACTTTCACCTATTACAAAAAGACAACACATATATAAAATAAGGTATTGGGGGCTGCCCAGTGGCACAGCGGTTAAGTGCTCACATTCCCTTTCTTGGCGGCCCGGGGTTCGCACGTTCAGATCCTGAGTGCATACATGGCACCGAATGGCACGCCATGCTGTGGTAGGCGTCCCACATATAAAGTACAGGAAGATAGGCACGGATGTTAGCTCAGGGCCAGGCTTCCTCAGCAAAAAGAGGAGGACTGGCAGTAGTTAGCTCAGGGCTAATCTTCCCCGAAAAAAAAAAAAAAAAAGAATAAGGTATTAACAAAAACTCAGCAGTATGTCAAAAGAACATATTTTGACCAAGTAGAAATTTTATAAGAAATACAAGGATGGATGGTTCAACAGTTAGCAGTATATTAATGTAATTCACTTCATTAACTGATATAAAGTAAAAAAATCCTACCACAATCTCTGAAGATGTTGAAAAACATTTATGCATTCAAAACCAGTTTGTTTTTTTTTTTTTTTGAGGAAGATTAGCCCTGAGCTAACTACTGCCAGTCCTCCTCTTTTTGCTGAGGAAGACTGGCCCTGAGCTAACATCGGTGCACATCTTCCTCTACTTTATATGTGGGACGCCTGCCACAGGATGGCGTGCCAAGGGGTGCCATGTCCACATCTGGGATCCGAACCGGCGAACCCCAGGCAGCCAAAGCGGGATGTGGGGATGTGTGAACTTAACTGCTGCACCACTGGGCCCCTCAAAACCAGTTTTTCATTAAAAGTTCTCAATATACTAGAACTGGGACAAAACTACTTAAATTGATAAAAGCTATCCATCCTAAATGTAAACATTATACTAAATGTTGAGAAGAAAATCAGTATTTCTATTTATGTTTAAAACAGCACAAGGTAACCCCATCACTTGAGATATTCAGGACTGTAATAAATATCTAGATAAAATAATAATAATAATAATGTAGGAAAAAGATATGAGAGTTATGAAGGTTTGAAAGGAAGAAACAAAACTGTATTTTTGTTTTCTTAGAATGTCCAAGACAACCAACTGACAAACTATTAAAACAAAAAAGACAAATTCAGCACAATAGTCAGATACAAGATCAACATACAAAAATTCTATTTCCTATCACACTGAAAAGGAACTAGAAGATATTATAAAGATCCCATTCGTATCAGCACCAAATTATAAAATACCTGGGGATAAATTTAACAATTAATGAGCAAGGGCAAAAGTACATAAAGAACATAAAAGCAGAAATGATTTAATGAAGCCTCACTAACATACTAAATGGGAAGATTCATTATTATATAGATGTCTAATAGATGTCCAATAAATTATTAAATACCCAACTATGTCTATCAAAATCCCAAAAGACTTTTGTATGAAATTCAATGAAGAAATTCTAAAATTTAAAGTTTTATTTTAAATATATGAAAGAAAGAATATGCACTGTGAAACCAGCCTAAGTTACATGGGTCCAAATTACAGACTACCACTTACTAGATGCGTGGCCCTAGGCAAGCTCCTCAACTTCTCTGTGGCTCAGTTTCTTCATCTATAAAATGGGGTCATCAGAGTACCTGCCTGATCAGGTTGTCAAGAAGGAGAAGAGTCAATATTCACACAGCACTCAGAGCTGTACTGGACACACAGTGAGGACCATGCCGGAGGGTACTAGTTAAATGGTGGAGGAAAACATGAATAGACAGACGATCAGTAGATTAGAATGACAAGATACAAAGACAGATTTTTCTCAGGAAGGAAAATACCATGGGGCTTTTCTTACTAAATATTGAAATACACTATAACCAGAGCCACCAGCAAGAACTGAGGCCTGAGCCACGAAGACTCCTGCACACATGGCCTGGGATGGACCTTCAGCACCTTCATACATTGTCCCAATTCCTGAGGAACACAGGTCATTGTCTATTTTGTTTACCCCTGTGTTTGCAATGCTTGAATGCTGAGTGATGTTCAACACGTAGTTTGCATTAAGTAAATATGAAATGGATGAATGCATACATTAATATTTAATATATATTCATGTGTATATATAATTTATGCAGATATATATACATATATTTATACACTTTTATATACTATAGGAATTAAAATGTATTTGGGACCAAGAATAGAAAAAAAATGATCAATGAAAGAAAATTAAGAGGGTCCAGAGAAACACACACATCAACATGCTTTCCATAACAAAATGGCAGAATATATTCTCAGAAGAGGAAATATAAATGCTCAATAGGAAAATACGTGACACCTCACTAATAATCATGGAAATGGAAAAAAAGCAATGATATATATGTCTATCTTCCTATCAAATACGCAAAACTTTAAAATGATTAAACAATAGCTATTGCTGATGAGGGTGAGTGGGCCCCTCTCTCTGACAGAGCCTTTCTGGAAGACAATCTAGCAACATTATTAAGGGCATGTACACCCTTTGAGCCAGCACTCCACCTCCAGGTACCCTTCCTAGAGACCTAGTCACATGCTCACCCAGCTCACAAAGAGCTGGGTTAGGAATGTCTACATGGGCATTGCTGTATTCAGTGAAAACCTGGAAACAATCTGTGCCCATCTATGAGGGAAATGGTTAAATTCGCGACTGCAGGATCATACAAAGCAATTCTACGAGGCTGTTTAAAAGGATAAAGTGGATCTATATTTAAACTTCTCCAAGTCAACATGGTTAAGTGACTAAATGAAACCATAATACAGTATGTAGAATTGGATTCCATTTGAGTAGATTATACGTTCTCACACATATGTGTGTGAGTTATTGCAGACAAAATATCTGGAGAGCTACATACAAAATTGACAAGATTGCTTATCTCAGGGAAGGGATTAGGGTTGGAAAAGGGACGTAGATGACTAGAAGAATTTATTTTATTTTTATTCTTTAAAATTTTTATAAACAGAATGTACTCGTGTGTTTCCTGTAGGATTAAAAATAAATTAATCAGCAAGAAACCATAATGTAATAATCCAATTTCTATGAAAACACAGATGAAAGAGTGATTAATACTTCCTGGGTTGAGGCGGGGGGGTCGGGGTAGGACACACATTCTCTCTGCTTCTATATGAGTAACATAACACACAATGAAAATGTTACTACCTTCAGCAACCAGGCTTGTAACTCTCCTACCGAACTGAAGTTACATGCCTTGAGGGTTCAGACAGGCTTTCAGAGTGACAGAGCAACCCCAGCATTGCATCATGCACCACGGACAAGTGTCCCATCTTGCAAGACAGAGTGCAAGCAGGAGCTTGATGGATAGGGATATGACAGTCCACTCTTATATAACCAACTCAACTCACTGGACTCTTAAATGTAATTGCTAAGGATTAAAAGGCAGAATTTAGATAACACTTACAATTAAAATGCATGTAGTATCTAATGGCTAGATTCAATTTACTTAAGCATTTTTGGCAATATTTACATTGTGAGGAACAGAATACTATTCACTCTCAGGGCCCCTTGTGGCAGACTGTACTTTCCAAAGATGGACAGAACAACACCTCCTATTCTGTGCATTCTTTTGTATTGTTACTTGCCCCTCACACGTCATGATGTGGAGTCTCTTTCTCTTATCCCTTGAATCTGGGAGGGCTCTGTGACTGCTCTGTGCCTCTCTGAAAGAGAGGAAGCTGTGCCAGTTCTGGACAAAGGCCTTAATCAGCCTCACAGTTTCCAATTTCTACCTCTTGAAAGCCAGTCACTGTGCAAAAAGCACTTCTTACCTGAGACTACCATGCATGCGCTGGGAATCCCAAACCAAGCAGACAGACCCTGGGGGACGAGAGGCCATGTGGAGAGCAAGGCCAGGCAGCACGGAGGAGACCGGACATGAGACTGAAGGAGCCTTCGTGGAAGGCCTCCCCCAACCCCAGCCACCCCAGGTGAGGCCAGGTGGAATAGACACCAACCCTCTAGCCAAGTTTCTCCTGAATTTCTGACCCGCAAACTTGTGAGTAAACTAAAATGGTTGTTTAACTACAAAGTTTTGGAGTAGATTGCTTGCAGGAATAGGTAACTGGAACATCCCTGACTCACATGGCCATTACCAGGACTACTTTAGGAAGATGGGAACACACATTTCTCTCTGGAATTTCTGAACTAAAATACATGAGTAAGTCAGATTTTCTTTTTTTTTTTTTTTTGGTCATAAAAGAGTACAGTTGAAAGGTCAGGGTCTAAAAAGTTCCTACCATATGGAATAATATACCTTATATGATTAAAATTATGATTTCTACCTTAAATTTCATGTGAGGGTGGTGGCAATAGGAAGGCAGGAAGTCAACCCTACATGTATTCACTGGCTTCCAGTGGCTGATCCAATGTGACTCTTTTAAAGTTCATTTAACAAACAAATTGAGGAAGCAAATATCATGATATCACTTATACATGGAATTTTAAAAAGCCAAACTCATAGAAACAGAGAGTAGAATGGTGGGTACCAGGGACTGGGGGCTGAGGAAAAAGGGAGATATTGGTCAAAGGCAACAAACATCCAGTTTTAAGACGGATAAGTTTTGTGGCTCTAATGTACAATATAGTGATTATGATTAATAATATTGTAAATATACTTGAAAGTTGCTAAGACAGTACATCTTAAATGTTCTCACCACAAAAAAGCAACAGTAACTATGCGATGTGACAAAAGTGCTGTGAAGGCTGTGGTCGTGATCATCATGCAACATCTAAGTGTAACAAATCAACACCCTGTACACCTTAAACTTACAGAATGTTAAATGTCAATTATATCTCAATAAAGCTGGGGAAAGAAGGAAGTGAGTATCAACCTCCATAATTTATAGATGAGGAAACCAGGACTCAAATTGCTTAAATACTTAGGCTAACGTCACATGATGAAACATGGCAGAGGTAAAATTTCAATCCAGGCTCCTCTGCTTTTTTCCGGTAAAGCACAGGTTCTCAATCTTCAGCACTCATCAGAATCGCATGGCAGACTTGCTAAAACACCAACTACTGGGCCCCACCCACAAGGGTTTGGATTTTGTAGGTCTGGGGTGCAGCCCTGACTGTGTACTTGTAAGAAACCTCCAGACTCATTTTTTACACACACTCACTTTGTGGAGCCCTGCACCACACCATGCTGCCTTTCCCTGTCCACCCGTGACCTCCTCTGAGCAAGAACTTGGAGAAAATATAAAACAAGCTTTGCCTTCGCTATCTGAGAAGACAGTGCTTCTTGTGGGACAGCTTCATACAGAACAAACTCCTCGCATGCCAACAGGAGCAGAAATCATCAGCTAAGGCTAATAATTAAAGCAAAATGTGCTGAATTATGTTCAAGTTCATCACAGACCTTACCAACAAAGCTGCCCCAAACCGACACAGTTCAGTCTGTTTACCTTCTGATTTTCCCCCTGCATTCTAAGAATGGCAAAATACCATTGCAGAGGATGTGAAAAGTGATGTGTCAATATTGTTATCTAGCGTTTACACTGCATGGCTTAAGAAATGAATAGAAAAATACAGCAGTTGTGATATGTGTGACATGCAAAGTAGTATTCAGTGATCCATTCATTCATTCACTTCTTCAGCAAACACATATTCAATGCTAAAGCCCAGTGATACTGTCTTGGGAAGTACAGAGATGAAGCGACTCAGAAGCTGTCCCCGTCCTCAAGGAGTTTACAATGTGATACTGGACACTGAGATGCCCAGAAAGAGCTACCGTAAAGCATGAAACTGTATCCACAAAACCACAGTACCAAATTTCAGTATTTACAGTATGAAGTACACAGAGAAGATGAAAGAAACATTATCCTCTTCTTAGAAGATAAAGTCAAACTTGCAATTTTTCATTATTCATGATGTGTATTTAAATTACATGCTAATTCACATAAGGATAATTTGCCACCACATTTCCAAACTCAAGTCATGCCTCCTTCATTACAGAATTCTGGGAAAAGTTTCAGGAGCTGAAATTATGGTCCATTAAGTGAAAGAGGAGTGCTAGTTTGAAAGGAGCGGGTAAGCCAATGGTGAGACCCCCACTGCCTTTATAGCATTGCCACAAGACCCAACCAAGCTTGAATTTTCAATACCAAGTTGTGGCCATACAAAGCAGAAGGATTAGAAAGAAGATAATCTTGGAGGAAACTCTGTTGATTATGCAACTACATACTAGGGCTTTGGGGAGAAACAAAGGAAAAGGAAGATTGGCATCGTATGTTCTCTCAGGGTCAAAATAAACAAAAAGAACTAGTTTGTTCTAATTACTGAAACATTGTAACATTCACTGCACTGAATGGAATAAACTAACACCAGTTCCATTACTGCTGCTACCCTGATGGAGGACCTTATATCAATCCTTCCATCAAGGAAAATAAAAGAAAAGTGGAAGACTTAAGAGAATACATTTGCAACCCATTTAAGAAATAAGGACCACATGAGGAAAACTAAAAATCTAAAAGCAATAAGGAAAAGACAACCAATCCAAAGAAGAAATGAACAATATAAATGAATCTACGATTTGTATTAAAATACAAATGGTCAGTAAGCACATGTAACGATGATTAAGCTCATTAGTTATCAGTGATTAAATGCACATTACCTTTGACCTAGCAAATACAGTTTCAAAAATTTTTCTGAAGGGGCTGGCCCCGTGGCCGAGTGGTTAAGTTTGCGTGCTCCGCTGCAGGTGGCCCAGTGTTTCATTGGTTCGAATCCTGGGCGCGGACATGGCACTGCTCATCAAACCACGCTGAGGCAGCGTCCCACATGCCACAACTAGAAGGACCCACAACGAAGAATATACAACTATGTACTGGGGGCCTTTGGGGAGAAAAAGGAATAAAATCAAATCTTTGGAAAAAAAATTTCTGAAGAAAATCTCCTATATGAACACATATATAAACGTGCACTAGAATGTTAATTGTAATAGGATGTTTTCAGATAGGATGCTTTGGGTAATAGGTAATAGAAAACATGACTCAAATTGGTTCAAACAATGAGGAAATGTATTACTTCACGTCCTGGGAAGACTTGAGTAGGGTTTGCTTCGCGGTCAGTTGCGTGAGCAGCACGCAAGGCACAAGGCAGTTAGGTTTCTCCATTTTCCCACTCCAACATCTACAACACAGGCTTCACTCCAAGCCTGGGTCGCCTTGTGGTCATCAGATGGCTACCAGAAATGACTGCGGGACACTCCTCCATATTCATAGTCAATACAAGAGAGTAACTGGATTCTCCATCCTGAAATCCCTGAGCAGAATGGTCCTTGTTTCTCTTTGGCCCCAAATGGCTTTCCCTTGTCCATTCTTACAAAACCCACAGCAAAGAGATGGAGTTGCTCTTCCATCATTCAGACCCCTCCCAGTAGCTTAGGCGACATCAGGGTCCTTGGAGGTCCATGACTGCAGGGGGAGTGGTGAACAATAGATTAAAATGAGACTTCTTAGAAAGCCTGAAAGGGTGAAGAGAATGCAGGATAGGCAATGTCTGTTAACTGTTATCACAGAATGCCCTCCCACAGGGTAATCCCTAAAGTATAGGCCATGCATTTTACAGAAAATGGAAAGAGCTATCAACAATTTGGGGCAGAGTTAAATGAATAAAATAGAAAAAAAAAAAGTTACATAAAATATATTCAGTATTACTTCTCTAATGATTATAAAAGTCAACGACAAAAATACTTATGCATATATACTGACTTTAGGAGCATAAAGGGGGACTTTTGGGAAAACATTAAAAACCACTGTTTCTGACCCATTTTTTTCATTATTGCACTCCTAAGGAGTCTTTTTAGATATTTATTTCCTAAGCACTCCCCCATGAAATTCCCCCCTCCATGAAATTTTAACACCTCCAATACATTGTATATCTGTTTATGTACAGTACATATATCTATACTTTATACATAAAATGAGTAAAATTGTTTCACTCCTCCCGAAAACATATCTGTGCCCCATTGGAGGCAGTATCACCTCCTGTGGATATTCACCCACTAAATTACTGAATAGCTGCAACTTTGCCTGGAACAGGAAACGGAAGAGATGAAGGGAGAATGTCGTGTTTGCTCCAGATTTTTCAGTATTACAAGCAAAATCACGCTTTACTCATTTTTTTAAATTAGGAAACAAAATAACAATGGCTTATAAACATGTTTTTCCTGAATTGGCCACTATGCAAAAAATACTATTTGCTTCCCGGATATCCGAATAAACAAAGATTTGTCACACACACACCTCTCCCTCCCCCAAACTGTGAACTCAGGATCCACACAGAAATTAAGAAAGGCACAGCTTGCACAGCACCATCAGACTAGAATGGCCATTCTAACATGGCATTCAGAGATGGAGTGATGGTCAAAACGCCTGCCAGGGCTCTAGAATCTCCTACTTTAGTGTGTGTCAGAGCATCTGACTAACGGACCCTCAGTGATAGGAAGCACAACCAGCTCTTAGGGATTGACCACGCCAATCCAGAAAGACCACACCATGAGACTTGTGTCAAATATGTCCAAGCCAGCCTCATTTAGGCTAAGAAATGTTAAGGTTAGCAATTATTTCCCCACACACGCTCTTCATGAAACAAGAACAAATTAGAGAAAGGAGAACGCATATTTATTGTGACACTGTCAAAGGCTTAGCAGGTTACACATGTTTTGTTCAGCCATCTTGACTACCCCATGAAACAGATACTATCTCCACTTGATGGTCATGGGAATCAAGGCACCAAGAAGTCAAATGATTCACTGAGTGATACTCACTTAATTACTAAAGATTCTAACTCCCAATATTTCATTCCTGTTCCAGGTCTACCTGATGTAATTTCCTCCCATGCATTCATTCTGTAAGGATTTGCAGAGCACCGGCTACGTGCCAGGTATCCTGTGGGCGCTGGGGATGCAGTAACAAGAAGACAGACAAGGTCCCTGCTATTATGAAGCTTACTTTCTAGTAGAGGCACAAGCCAAAAAAAATACCTAAGTAATATTTCAGTTAGTGAAAAGTACTATGAAGTAAATAAAGCAGGGTAATAGGGTAGAAAGTGTGTTCGTGTATGAGTGGGGGTGGAAGAGTTGACTGTTTTAAATAGGAGCAGGGTCCTGAAGAGGGTAAGAGAGGGAGGGGTCCTCCAAGCAGAAAAAGTAGCAGTAATAAAGGCTTTGAAGAGGGGATAATTAGGTATTAGGTAGGGAAATACCACTGCTGTATGAATAGACCCTAAAACTTAGTACCTTTACACAGTAATTTCCACTCACATTGACAGCCTAATGCAGGTGCTCCGCATTGTGAGTCTGGAGGAGAGCAGCAGGAGAGAGTTCAGAGAAAAAGACCAGCACCAGATAACAAAGGGCCTGCCAGGGGATAAAGGCATTTGGTAGTATGTGAAATGTGACAGGAAGACAATGGAGTTTTAAGCAAAGTAGGG
Organism: Equus przewalskii; assembly: GCF_037783145.1. NCBI lineage: Eukaryota > Metazoa > Chordata > Mammalia > Perissodactyla > Equidae > Equus > Equus przewalskii. The sequence continues at coordinate 87,910,421 of NC_091831.1, forward strand.
ACATGATTCCATTCACGTTTCTAACAGATCAATCTGGCTTCTACCTGGAGAACAAACTCTGCAGGAGGACAAGAGCAGAGAAACCAGTTAGGAGATTTCTGTAGTAACTAAGGCAAGAGATGACAGTGCTCAGGACCAGCCATGGGGGAGTTAAGAAGGGATCACCCTGCAGGCCGTATTTTGAAAGTACAGTTACAGGATTACTGACATGAGTGGTGAGTGCATGGGAGGATTCAGGATGGCTAGCGTATTTTTTGCAATGGTCCTGTTACTAAGGCTACCTAACAAATTGCTCAAAGTTCGGTGGTATGTCTCTGTCCCAGAGCATCTGGGCCCTCAGCTGGATGACTCAAAAGCTGGGGGTAGGAATCATCTGAAGTCTTGTTCATTCACACCTATGGCAGTTGATGCTGGCTTGAGTTGGGGACCTCACTGCCTCTCCATGTTGCTCTCTCTGTATGGTCCCTCCCTGTGAGCTAGTTTGGGCTTCCTCGCAGCATGATGGATGGCTTGCCCCAGAGCAAGCATCCCCAAGGACAGAGAGCCAGATGGAAGCTGTTTTGCCTATTGTCCTAGGCTTGGAAATCACCAAATGTCATGTCCACAGTTCTCTATTTGTGAGGACATTAACAAGCCCCCACCAAGTTTTAAGCAGAGAGAATACAAACCCCACCTCCTGTGGGAGGAATGCCAAAGTCGCATTGTAAGAAAAGCACATGGGATGAGAGACCTTTGTTGTGGTCACTTAGAGAAACAGAATCTGCCACATCAAAGCAACAGGATAAAAGAGAGTCATTCCTTAAGAGGGAGAAGACTGGGTGAGGATGAGATTTTTCTGGGCAAGGGACTCAAAATTCTGTTGTGGATTTACAAAGCTTCAGACGCCTATTGGACATCTAATTGGAGATACAGACTGAGCAGCTGGATAAATGCATCTTGACTTTTTTTGGAGGAGTGAGAGCCAGAGAAACATATTTAGGTATTATCAGGATGGAGAAGATATGAAAGTCATGAATCTCACGAAATTGCCCAGAGGAAAGTTTCGTAGGAAAAGAGAACACAGTGCAAAGCTTGGGAGCACTCAACCTGCCAAAAGTGCTAACTTTTATTTTGCTGTGATTTTGATGTTTCAGCCTATTCTTCAGGTACTTAAATATATTTAAAGAACAAGATATTGGCAACGCAACGTAGCTAAAATGACTTTTAGACCTGTTTTGCCACAGGTCAAGAGCTATAGGATTCGGATTGAATTCTTAAAATCTAATCAGTTCTCATCAGACTCATTCACAAGACTGAAATGCAGCAATAAAATAAATGGCCACTATTGTTTCCTTAGAAGTGGTCCTCAAATCAGCTTCCCCAGGGGAACAGTGGCTCTCCCTGCCTGATGGCCTTCAAACTGGGACATTGGCTCTTTCTGTCTCTACAGCAGCTTCCAGCCTTCAGACTCTAACTAGGACATTGCTCTGCAGACTTCGGACTTCCCAGCCTTCACAATTGCATGAGCCAATTCTTTATAATAAGTCCATCTCTCTCAATAGATAGAGACAGGGATCAGATACAGATATAGATATAGATAGATCCTATTGGCTCTGTTTCCCTGGAGAACCCTAATATAGATTTTAGCTATATTTTTTCATGACCACAACCCATCCCAGTTCAGCAATCTGAGCCCTGACATCAATAGCACATGAAATTAGATCAAGCTAATCAATACTATGCAAAAACCTGAGCGGCAGTTAGGCATCTGGGGAATTGGTCCTGGTTTCAGCACAGCCGTGGGTGGTGTGATGCTGTTAGGCAAAATGGCATAAGCATGTTTGCTCTGAAATGGTCCTCTCTCCTTTCCTGGATGTCGGCATGGATGCTGATTTTTAATGACCTACCTAGAACAAATGTCTACAGCACCTACACCCTTCTTAGAACGTCCTCATTCACGCTCCCCCTTCTGTGAATGCAGATCTTTTTATTTTTTATTCTCAGTGTACAAGATGGTTGTTTTAGAAGTAGACTGATTTGGAGCTGATCCCCAGACACAGCAGGAAACTGTGGGCTTCCAAAGAAAAGAAAAAGAGAAAGTGCTTGAGCTCAGCTTGTTCTCTTGTGATTTCTTTTTTGTTCTGAAAGATCCAGGGAACTGGCTTGGCAAATGAGTGTGTTAATCTCACGGCTGAATCACTTAAGGGTGATTTTTATAAGTATCCAAGGCATGCATATAATCAAAGGAAGGAAACACTTACATTCCATAAGATAAAAAGAAATAGCACATTAACCACAAAATATAATTTTCATAAGTGCCATGCCTACCAGTATTCCAAACATTCAAAATAACAAACAAAAAGAAAATGTCTGCCAGCTCCAGTACACAAAAAAATTATCAGACATTAGCATCAAAGAACTCCCATCCATAACTGGGCTACTTCCTAAATTAACTCTGCTCCTACGACTTCAGCTTTTCTCCGCCCCCTCATTCCACACTGAATATTTATCCAAAATGTTCCATGTCACATATTTTTAAAAATGTATTTAAATAGACAGGAATGCCCTAACTCTTCTATACCTGCCTAACTATTTTAAAAGATGAAAAAGAGGAAGAAAACACGTAGATTTAGGATTTCCTAACTTTCACGTTGATCGGAAAACACAGCAAAGAATAATGCTCATTATCCAATTTTAAGTCTAATTCAATCTACCTGACTTCCCCAATATTCAGATTAAAAACTTGAAAAGCACTTTATAGTTTTACCAAAAACGTTAAGGTTTTAATGAGTCAGTCTCTTCCTGCTTAGAAAACATAAGCCATCAACAAAGACAGGATGAAAAATGTTCTGCTTTCATTTCAGAAAAATCAAAGAAATTTAAAATGCAAGACTAACAGGGAATAGGAAACTCTGATGATGTATCTTATTCTCAGATCCTCGCGACCAATGGAGCAGAATGAAACTGTGTCATAACATTAGAAAGGTGATGACTCATATTCTGGGAAGCAGGGCAATGGATTCTGTGGCACTGATTATTCAAATATTCTGTAACTTGATACTTTATCAATCCCCCTATTTTCTTGGGTTACAAACCAACACAGAAAAAGAGATGGACTTGGTGATTCACAAGAGTGGATCAGAATGGACTGGAAGGCAAAGATTAAGGTCTTTTCCAGGCCCCAGAGATTCCAAATAGACAGCAATTCCAGCAAAGGCAGAGCTGTGTTGAGACCCAGGTCGTGAGATTCTCCAGCTTGGATGGGGCTTCATGCCCTCTGAGACAAGAGCCATTAAAAACACTGAAGAAGGACTGAGAGACAAAGCGAAACCACTTCTAAGAGGCCTATTCCTCCCCCTAAGTTTCTCATTCCAAGGACAGGCATGGGATAATCAAGAAACAGACGTGTAAGGTTTGGGAGCATCTTCCAGGATGGAGACCAGCCACTGGTTCCGTTGGGAATACTCCCTTTGCCACAGGCATGCAGACCTCTACTGCTCCTGGAGTTAAGCACTGGCCAGAGATGGCTTGACAGTGCAGATAACAGGAGAAAGGAAACGAAACGCGAGTCCATGAATCTCACACCCAGCTTCCAGAATCAGGGCTGTAGAGGGCAGAGGCAATCGCAGGTGACGGACTTGCTGGGGCTGCTGCAGATGGGGCTGAAGAGGCAAGCAGATCAGAGAAACACTAGCCTGGCCAGCCAGCAGGAACCACCAGGTGTCCACTGAGGGCAGGTAAACCCCTCAGGAGTGAACCATTCATCAGTGGGATCAACTAGGGCGCTGACTTCTGAGGCCGAACCCATAATCTGGATCATCAGCCATCTGAAACAGATGTGGAATGAGCAATCACAGAGGGAGATGCCAGTTTTCTTCCACCTCCTCCTGACTTCATCCACAGGGTTAACAAAAAAAAGAAGGGGTCCCCTCCCACCCTATTTCTGTGTGTGTCCCTCTGTCTGTGCCTGTGTTTCTCTCTCTCTGGCTGTCACTGGCGTGCACACACACAACTCCAAAACTCTCAGTGACATCACCACAAAGTTAGCCAGATGAGGGAAAGAAGGAGGAGGAGCCAAACTCTGGGTTTAAGTTTTAACGGCCAGGGCTAGAGCATAGTAACTGGCATGACTCTTTTTAAATACTCCAATGTAAAGGAAAAGTTACAAAATCTCTCTGACATGCAGCAGAAGGAGCTGACTGCTCAGGTTCAGGGAGGTGAGGGGTCAGAGGTTAGAATGGAACACAGCCATTTCATGCCCATCCCTCTACAGGTTGGGGCTCCTCAATGAGCTGTCTACAACTGCATAAGTAAGATCCACCCATCACAGGAGCGTTGACTTCTCCAGGTGTCTGCGGGGGTGTTGGACACACTGGGTGTGAAAGTCCCAGTGTGTGCACAAGCACAGCAGTAGGAGTTTCCAGGATGGGAAACGCTAATTGCAAAGGTTATTTTTAATCTCTCCACAAGCAGCAGGTATTGAATTCCTGACACACAGCTAATTTGTTTCTATTTTTCTGTTTCAAGGCTGGGGGAAGGGAGATGCCTGCAAACCAGGAACCATTCTACAGGAAGAAGACAGAACCAACGACAGCTGTTCACCTCTAGAAGGTCCTCTGAGTCTTGCCAGAGAAACCACTCCTGAAAGAGAAGGGAATCCCCTCCCCCATCAGGGCCATCCTGAATGGTGGCACAAGTCTCCTCCTTATGGCGATCCAAAACGCTGACTTACAGGAAGAGGTCAGTAGCCCCAGGACTGGCCACATATGAATCCATCCTATGAATATGATACACACTGATATTCTGACCTAAAACCTTCCAGTGATCAATTTCAGATACCCAATTGTTTGGGGCACATCCTAACTAGTTGTAGCAAATACTAAACACAATGTTTTTTGGGTTTTTTTTTTGAGAAAGATTGGCCTTGACCTAATATCTGCCAACAATCCTGCTCTTTTTGCTGGGAAGATTGGCCCTGAGATAACATCTGTGCCCATCTTCCTCTACTTTATATGTGAGACACCTGCCACAGCATGGCTTGAGAAGCAGTGCATAGATCCTCACCCAGGATCGAAACTGGCAAACTCCTGGCCATCAAAGTGGAATGTGCGAACTTAACTGCTGCACCACTGGGCCAACCCTCTAAACACATTTTTTAATTTAGTTTATTTTTCTCAAGGGCAAGACCATGACTTTAAAACATTTAAACATAAAGGTTATCAGTTTATGGCTAAATTCACTAATAGTATATATTCTTAAAAAAGCACATACAAAACAGAGATATGGTAGCAAAAGACGAATACTGACTCAAGCATTCTTTCTACGAAGCATGTCATTCTACAGGTGTGTTGGGAGATAGCAAAGAAAAAAATGTAATCAGGTCTCTCGTCACTTTATTCACCGTGAACATGCTAGTGAATAAAATGAAATACTTTTCAGATAAAACATAAATGCTGAGCAACTGATGATATCCATAAATACACGAAGTCCAGCTGAAGGCAGCAGTCACCCTCTGAACGATGCTGTCCCTGGCTAGATGTACTCTGAGCTGCCCACAGGTGAGCAGAGGCATCGTCTGGATGCAGAGAGTGTAAGCGGCCTGAAGGAGCAGGAAGAAGAGAAGCCAAACTGCCAAGAAATCCTTGGTCAGCCTTCACTGATTGCCTTGACCTCTCTGGGCCTGATGTCTCTCCGTAAAGTGGAAACGCTAACAGTATCCTAGGAAATGAAATGCCACCCAGGGTGCCTGGCACACAGAGTAGGTACGTCAAAGTGATGGCAGCTCTCATTCCTTTTCACGCAAACGATCTCCCCTTAATCAACTTGGTTTGACTAAATTGAGAATTCAGCCCCACTTTTATAACCTGCACACAGAGCGTTAGATATGAATGTGGTCATGGCAAGATGAGAGGATAAACGCAGAAAAGCAGAAACTCACAGAATCAAGAGGGTAGGACCCAACCAGGCAAGAACATTTGCAATATTAGTCATTTGAACGGTTCCCAGAAGCTCCTAAGAACTGGGCAAATTAGAACCTCTTTGCAAACCATATATGTCTCAAGAGTCAGGTCTGGAACAGGGCTTCACCTTAATTTCTGAGCCGCCCATGAAATAAAGGCCATGGTGATGTGGCCTTCAAGGTTGCCCCGCCTGGGTTAGCACAAATTTGATTTGAATCAGAAAAATCTTCTGACTGACAAAGGGAGGTACGATTAACACGAGAGCTAACAGGAAATGTGGGAGCAAGATTTTCTGCAGCAACGCTTTCAATTCTCATGGCAGTTATTTTCACACGAGGACCAAGAAGTTTAATGCTTCTGAACATCTCCACAAGTGAAACAGAATATTAATTCATCCTGCGGGCACCCTGGGGACACAGGTAACTAGCATTCAATAAATAGCAATTTCTGCAGGCCCGAATGTGAGGATTCCAACATCCTCTTAAAGCATATTTTTCACATATCGCCCCTGCTCTAAACCTTCAGCATCAAATGCAGAATATGATGTCATACCATAATTACCAGGTCCTCATTGGCCAGACTTAACTTCCCTCCTGAACAGCCCTAAACCCTTGGATATATCACACACACAGCACCAGCATGCCAATATGGCAGCCTGGCGGTGACAAAGGCCCCAGAGTGGGCTAGAAAGAGGGCACATAAGGAGCAGGCACGAAAGTACCCAAACAATGGAACAGTGGCCATGCTTTTAGGCAGGGCTTCACACTTATACCATAAGACTGGGAGGACCCCAAAGGGTTATCCTTTTGTCCTACATGTATGTAGTAAAGAATTTAACTTTGCCAAAAATGAGGTCTGGCCTTTGTCCTCAGCTTCCTGGAGGTGATGTCTAAGTCGCTAGAATGTCATGCTTGATAGGAATGTCTGTTTACCTGGGGATCTGGAGTCACACTTGTGTCTAACAAGGTGGTTTTGAGTGAGGGTCACGTGGTAGAAGCTCTACTTCCTGAGATGAGGCACATGCATAGTCAACTGTGTCTACATGATGGAGCCCCAATAAAAACTCCAGACATAGAGGTTGGACTGAACTTTCCTGGTTGGTGACACTTTGTGCATACTGTCACCCATCATGGCCAGAAAAGTGATGCTGTCCACACTCCATGGGGGAGGGCCACCGCAAGTTCAATGATGGACCTTCCTGGCCTCTGCCCTATGCATTTCTTCCCTTGGGTGATTTTAATTTGTATCCTTTCCCTGTAATAAACCATAACTGTGAGTATAACAGCTTTAAGTGAATTCTAGGAGTCCTTCTACTGCATTACTGAACCTAAGGGTGTCTTTGGGATGCCTTAATTTGCAACTGGTATCAGACCATCAAATTTGCAATTGGTGTCAGAAGTGGGGATGGCCTCGGAGATTGGCCCCTAACTTTGCACTTTGAGACGACTGAGGTTGATAAAAGTGAAGTTGCTTGCCTAATGAACACTGGTGTTAGGATTCATGCCCAGGCCTTTATTTCCACCTCCAGTGTCCTCCCACAGTGCAGCTCGACCTGCTCCAACAGGCAGCACAGGTCTCAGTCCTGCAAAACACAGGACGTTTCTGCAATAAGGACTTCATGGCAAACAAGACTTCCTGGTTCAGGTGTGAATGAGAGAACCTCCAGGCTGACTCAGAGTGACACGATGCTCACGTGGCCAGAAGTGTTGACTTGGGAAGGCAGGGCACGACCTCAAGAAAAATAAACTATAGACTTCCTTCCTTTCTATAAAATCTATGCATGTTTTCCTGGAATCTAAGGGTTTCAGGAGCATTAAAGAACAAACAAACAACAAAAACAGCAACTTTCAAATACCCTGCACGTTTTAGAAGAGAAAGGACTCACATATGCAATGCTAACAGGTTACAGCAGACTTAGGTCTGAGGCTTGGGTTTGTAGAAACAATGATTAGGGAGTAGAATATGCAGCTCTCGCTCCAGGAGCACTTACTACGTGTCAAGCACTCTTTACTCTGCAAGGGAGGCACTAAAAATCCTATTTTTAAAATGAAAACACTCACAGAGAGAACTCAAGTAAATTTCCTAATGTTATCAATCAAATACGACACAGATATGGGGTTCGATTCCAAACTACTCCAATCCGGGATGCCTGAGTTTCTCACTGAGGTGTCAGCTTTGCCCAATCTCACAGGCCACCCCTGAGATGACACAGTCCTCCCGTTCCTGCCAGTACTTCCGTCACATTAACCACAGTTTCCAGAGTCAGTAACTGCACCGGGCATATCCTTCAGGCGTGCAAACATATAGAAGTTTTATGGACTGCCACATTGAGCTCTGCTAATCTATGAACACTACCGATTAGAAAAAATCGCATATTCATAAAACACATCTACTCTGGACTCCGGGCACAGTGGAGAGCACAATGGTTATATAAATAATGAGACTACCAGCGTGCCACTGTGAGCAATGGGGTCAAGGCCAGCGGGGACAATGACGCCCTGCTGTTTGCAACCAGAACATCCACACATGGAACTTGTGTCAGCTGAGAGACAACCTGGGGCCTCGGCTGGAAAGTCTCTTCGGTTAATGGAATGAGTTGAATTGTGTTGCTCAAAAACGGTAAGTTGAAGTCTGAACTCCTAGAACCTCAGAATGTGATCTTATTTGCAAACAGGGTCTTTAGAGAGCGAACAGAGTTAAAATGAGGTTATTAAAGTGGACTCTAATCCAATATGGCTGGCGTCCTTATAAAAGGGGAAATTTTGGACAGAGAGAGACATGCACAGAGAGAAGGTGATGCGAAGAGACACAGAGAGGGTGCCATGTGAAGATGGAGGCAAAGCTGAGATTATGCTGCCATTAATCAAGGACTGTCTGGGACTACCAGAATTTGGAAGAAGCAAGGGAGGGTCTTTCTCCTGGTGGGTTCAGAGGGAACATGACCCTGCTGATACCTTGGTCTCAGATTTCTAGCCTCCAGAATTGTGAAAAATAAATTTCTGTCGTTCTAAGCCACCCAGTTCATGGGGTGTTGTTCCGGCAGCCCGAGGAAACTAACACAGTCAGAGGTTAGGTTGCGGAAAGGTGAAAACACTGAGAGGGACCGAGGCCCAATATGAAGCAAGAGCCTGTGTTTCAGAGCCTCCTGAACTGAAAAAAAATCTTTCCTGACCATAACTCAGAGTTCACAGAGGTTTGCTCTAAGCATGTGAGAACCAGGATAATTAACAGACTCATGCATGTGATGGAGAACTCATCTATGCACAAAATATCTTCTTATTTATGAGTGTGTCAGCCAATGAGCATAACCCCATGGTACTGGCTGCATGTGTTATTCTTTGTTAAAACACACACTCACACACATTTCCCTCTTCCATTCCAGAAAAGCAAAAACTGACCTCCGATGTGTGGAACATGGCTCCTCCCCTGCAGAGAGTCTGATCTATCAGGTCTCAGAGCTGTGGAGAGCCCTCTGGGGCAACGAAGTGTAGATGGAGCACTGTTTTCCACCTGGGTTTCACTTGGTGTTTTAAGTTACAAAGAAAGAACAGCTACTTTAACATACAGGTACAGACAAAAGGTGCCTTCCCCTTTCGCTTCTTCAATGAAAATGGTGTCTGCATTAGTTTGCTAGCGTTATGATAACAAAGTACAGCAGACTGGTGTAAGCATCATAAATTTATGGTCTCTCAGTGCTGAAGGCTGGAGGGCTGAGATCAAGGTGTCAGCAGGGTTGGCTCCCACTGAGGGTCATGGTGAATAATCTGTCCATGACGCTTGGGTTTGATGGCCGTCTTTCGTGTTACCTGGCTTACAGATACATTAACCTGACCTCTGATCTCTTCATAGGGCATTCTCTGTATGCCCATGTCTGTGTCAAATTCCCCCTTTTTATAAAGAGACCACTCTTATTGGATTGGGGTCCACCCGGCTCCAATATGACCTCATCTTAAGTTAACTAATTATATTTGTGAAAGCTTATTTATTATCCAATAAGGTCACATTCTGAGCTACTGGAGGTTAGAAATTCAACGTAGAAACTGTTGGAGGAGTGGGGAGAGGTGGCACAAATCAACCCATGACACCATCACCTCCTGGACAACCATATAAAAGTTTGCCCTACTGGGCCAGCCCCATGGCCTGGCAGTTGGGTTCAGCACATTCCACTTTGGTGGCCCAGGTTCATGGGTTCAGATCCTAGGCATGGACCTACATCACTCATCAGCCATGCTGTGGTGGGGACTCACATATAAAATAGAGGAAAACTGGCATAGACCTTAGCTCAGGGCAAATCTTCCTCAAGTGAAAAAAGAGGAAGATGGGCAACAGACGTTAGCTCAGGGCTAATGTTCCTCAACAAAAAAAGAAAAAGAAAGTTTGCCTTATCTAACTGCACATATATAAAGATTTTGAGGTATAAGATTATTCTTGTTTTCCGAGCAAAAATATTATGTGTTCTATAAAACACCAATGGCTCAATTCCCAGAATATATTTATGGGAGAAATCGCAGTTTAGAACACAGAGATAAAGATAAAATGTGACTCAGCATTGCTAAACGCAGTGCTATGGCTAAGGGTCTTACTACCTTTATTCTTGTTCATTCAGTGAACCAACTGACTGATACCGGGCTAGACCTTGGAAAAGAATTTTACAAATAAAAAGTAAAAGAAGAATGGTAAAGATGATGCCACTCAGACCTTCCGGAAAAGAAAATCAAATCATGCAGACAGGACAAAACAATGAGCATGAAGTAATATAAGGTCCAACCAGACTGTGTCAAATGAGATAGTCAGACAATGACTTGAACATTGATTCAGGAAGAGAAAGAATGCTGAGAAGTGGCAAACCACAAAAGGCGTCCCGGAGGACGACGTGCTTGAATGGGCCGTCAGTCTACGTGGCCTAAGGAGGTGGGGATCAGATCATCCAGTATTGGGTATGACCTGAGCCCAGGAGCAGAGGAATCTGGGTGGAGTCACGGCTGGTGCTCAGAAGTGGTGCGTGAAGCTTAGAACGGTGGAAGTCAGACCCCAGAGGTCCAGATCATGCCAGACGGAGGGCTCTGCCTCTGCATCACAATGTTTATGGTAAATATACTTGCATAATTTTTGAAAACCTGTCCTCTGTGCTTTAATAGAATGCATAATTTCCATTAGTGACTTACAGATCAAGATGTGTACAAGTTTCATCCGTTCTATTATCCAAAGTGACTCCCTCTGATTCACTGTCACCTTTGGACTATGCAACTTCAGCATGAAATTGCACCTTTTGACTCCTGCTTTGAAAGATGAGTGATATTAATCTTTCCCTGACCCTTAGTAAGCTTTATAAATCATTTAGTTTTGAAACCACATTTCCAGTCATTATTATTATAAGTTCAAGAGTTTTTTCAAACAGTATTTTCCTTCCATTTATAGTGATATCTCTCAGTTTCTAGCACTTAATTTTTATTCATTTTTTTTTCTGAAAGTCAAATTGTTTTCTTCTATTCTTTTAAGAAAAGAAGATGATAGTGTATTTCTTAAGCCTTTGCATATCATGTGCTTTTTTTTTAATTCTCTTGTAGCTGTACAACTACTTTCTCAAATTTTATTTTAGTTTATCCCTAATGCATCAAAAGTACATTCTTCCTCCAACTGTGTAGGTTGAGGGCACAATGCAGCCCTTTTTATATTATGGGTCCTGTGCTGTCTCATCTGATGCTTGCCCTTATATATGGCATGTGGATTTTTTTTATCCCTGCTTACTTCCATTTGAGTGACTGTTAATTCCCCTTCTCAGGTCTGAAGTTAAAAACAGGTGGATGCCACATGCTGTGTCTGGTGAACAGAAGTCCTTCACCCACTGTGGATCTGCTGGGCTGAGGCTGGACTCTCCCTTCCCGCTGTCTACAGCTCTCGCAACACGAGCAGGACAGTCTCAGGAAGCCCAGTCTTGCAGCCAGGTTCCTCCTGTCTCAGCCCCAGTTTAAGGAGACTACACCCATCAGGATGCACTAAGTCACCACTGGTCCCATCCCTCTTTGGGGCGCCCCATTCTCCTCAGAGAGGTGCCTATCTGTGAGTGAACGTAAGAAAAAAATACCATCCGTGGCAGAATACCACATTAAGCTACAGTAAAAGCAACACGTTTGTAACAGAGAGATGCTCCGTTTTCTAATTGGTGAAGCTTCTGGCCTCTGAACCAGGCAGGAATCAATAACGGTGGCTTGAAATGTTTTTCTTCCTTTTTCAGAACAGTCTTCTCTATTTTCTGGTTCATCTCAAGGTCAAGTCACTTCTGTTCTCTTCTCAATCTAGGCACATTGGCTGTACATCCATCCTCTCTCAGATCAGACAGTAGGTTGCCTGCTGGTATGAGACAGAAATGGACTGTAGTTGTAAGAGCTCTTCTTTTTTCTGAGTCTTTTTTAGTGGGCATGTTAGTGGGAAATTGGAAGAGGCTATTTCAAGAGACTCTTTCCAGAAGAAAGGATAAATGAGAAGCCAGAATTTTTTAAGGATGGTGCACATTAGCCAAAAATTTAATTTAAGTAATTCTATAATCAACAAAATGGGAGGTGGGAAGTAGCAAATATGTCCCCCTGAAATAGGAAATGATGTCATATAAAAGTGGATGTTATAGGGAGAAAACAAACTGGCAAATATAAAACCATTCCTATTTAGAAGGATCTAATTTTAATGTTCTAAAAACTGATGTGATTGATGTTAATGTTTGTAGATTCTTGAACTATTAATCCTCCAAAGACTAATCACAAAATCATGTGTATTATTTATATTTGATAATATATCAGAAATGAATTCACCATGCATCAGCTGTCTGGACACAGCTACCACTGGCCACCAGGTTCCTACGTGCTGGTCTGTTAAGAGGATTCCTCTGGTGTGTACATAAGGGACCTCAATGGAATTAGCAAAAATGTAAGCTGAGTGATCAAAACTAGAGCGGTAGGTTAAGGGCAGCTAACAGGCTTGGTATGGACTCAGAGAGTCTGGAAATTTGCGAGATCTTTATCTTTGCAACTTAAAATTCAACCGTACTTAGTTTAAGATACAGCCAAAGTTTGTATAAGAAAAATAGAATTTTCGAAGAAAATGTCACTAGTTGTGGATTGATAACAGTTGTTTTTGCCACCTAATTATAGAGGGAGTATATTATTTTGGAAGCAACTTTATGTTTATTTAAAACCTAAGGAGAGAGTTGGTGTAATGCACCCTGCTAATAACAAAAGTTGAGGACTATACATCTTTCCAGAAAAAAGGTAGCATCTGTGGTATATAATATGCCTGTTCTCCTGGCGTATGCTTTCCACTTCTCTATTCCAAAAATGTGCTCACAATGGAGCACGGAAACCCAACCACATTTCTGATATGTAGAAGAAACAGCAGAAATATCTCTGATGCCCTAGAAATTTCAATCCTGGGTCGGAGTCCTCACTTTGTAAAGTAATCTCAGGGAAATTCTATCCTCTGAATTATTCATTTGTGCAAAGAGAAATCTTGCTCCACGAAGCATATATTTTAAAGTACAGGAATAACTCATGGAATTTCAGGCCTGAAAAGAGGTGGTAGAGAGGAGAGGGATGAGAAAGAGCTAAACTTTGATGAAATGACTTCTGAAACGTGGTCTTCTGTTGGAAGAAAGTTAAAAGCAGTATGATTTAGTGCAGTAGTTTGTTTTTGCCTCAGAACCATTTCCCGTCCACCCCCCCCCCCAGGGAAAAGCTAACACAGGAGCTCAATATATAAAAATATCAAAGCCAACATCTGTGGGTGAATGAGGTTGCATATTCCAGAGTCTGGCCCATAGAAAGTCGTTTACCACGCTTCTCAAGCCCTAAGAACACATTCTGTGTTAATCCTGGAGAGGTTTCTCCAGAATGCCCCAGAACTGCAGAGTTTACTGTGAAAATACTGGAACACAGTGGACACACTGATGAGAAAAGTGGGGTCCACCATTCACTGTTGTAGCTTCTGGAAAGCTCATTTTTCCCCTCTTCAAGTTATATCAATTTCACAGAATTGTTACAAATAAATATGATAATTTTTAAATGACCCACAGCCGGGCATAAGCAAGACTCAGTCTAATTTTTATTCTAGTCCTCCAACAGTGTGATCAGAACCAGTGTAGACAGTTATAGTTTTCATTCACAGTAATTCTTCTAAAATTAATAAATACACATATACAGAGTAACATAAGTTGCCTAGAATCATCACCCTCTTCCCAGATCAAAAATGAAAATTTCAAGTTAGGAACCAAACTATAAAACTACCTTATTAAACTTTATTTTAATCTTGCCTGTTATCAGTTTTTTTAGTGATGGAGAAATGATTAATAAGCACAATTTTCAGTGATGAGATTCAATGACATAAAGGCATAATGTCTCCCAAAAGACCATCTTCCTATTTCATATTCTCTGGTAGTCACAAGTAAAAATTATGAAATGGGGTGGTAAAATCTAGAAATAGAATTGTCTCTTGTGCATGCTGTTAATAGAGTATGTAACAACATGGGTGGAAGTAATTTGGCATTGTATATCTTTTTCATCTTGGATTCCCTGCAGTACCATTTTAAACTTTTAAAGCTTCATTTTATTTTTACCGTGCTTCTTAGAGAATACATAATAAGGTAAGAATTATACATCTATTGTAACTTCATAAATGAAAAGGTAAAAGCTCATATATCACAGACACACAGGGGAAGGCTTCAGAGCTTCTTCCATTAATAAAATGAGAAGCCCCATCAGAATTAAGAAGTGAGAGGATATAGATTCAGTACCTTAAAAATATTAGATTCTGATCTAATATTTTAGACAGTCTGCGGTATGTCCCCCAGTATCCATTCTCCAAATTTACCATAGTAATACAACCCCCTCACTTTCAGGTATGTGCATGGATCATCAGAATTGGAAAACCTTTTCAAGTCTTCTTTGCAGCTAGGCATGACCAACGAAAGCCAAAGAGATTAAGCCAATGTACTGAAAGCAGCTTCTAGGAAGTGTTTAAATAAAAATTTGAGAATAATCACATAGAAGATCAATAAGGAAACAGGGAACTTGAACAACACTACAGACCAGTGAGACATAACAGAATATACAGACCACTCCACCCACCAACAGTCGAATACACATTCTTCTCAAATGGACATGGTACAGCATCCAGGATAGATGAGATCAGAAGCAACAAAATAGGTCTTAACAAATTTAAGAAGAAGGAAATTACACCAAGTATCTTTTCTGACCCCAAGGGAAAAGCAACAGCAAAACTTAAATTGGAAAATTCACAAGGATGTGGAAATTAAACAACATACTCTTGAATACCCAATGGGTAAAAGAAGAAATCACAAGGAAAATTAGAAAATACCTTGAGACAAATGAACATAAAAAACACAACATACCAAAACACAGATTTCAACAAAAGCAGTCCTAAGAGGAAAGCTGACAGTAGCAAATGTCTACATTAAAGAAGAAGAAAGATCTCAAATCAAGAGCCTAACTTTATACCTCAAGGAACTAGAAAACAAAGAAAAAAGTAGACCCATAGTTTGCAAAAGGAAAGAAATAATAAAGATTAGAGCAGAAATAAAATGAAATAGAGAAAAGAAAAACAATGGAACAAGTAAATGAGACTAAGAGTTGGTTTCTTTTGAAAAGATAAACAAAATCAATAAACTTTTAGCAAGACTAAGAAGAAAAGAGAGAAGACTCAGATATCAAAAATCAGAAATGAGGGGCTAGCCGAGTGGTGCAGCAGGTAAGTTTGTGCTGTCTGCTTTGGTGGCCCAGGGTTCACCGGTTTTGATCCCGGGCATGGACATATGTACCACTTATCGAGCCATGCTGTGGCAGATGTCCCACATATAAAATAGAGGAAGATGGGCACAGATAATAGCTCAGGGCCAATCTTCCTCAGCAAAAAAGAGTAGGACTGGCAGAGGATGTGGAGTCTTTAGTGTTTTCTACATATAAGGGCTAATCTTCCTTAAAAAATAATAAATCAGAAATGAAAGAGAAGACATTACAACTGATGTCACAGTAGTAAAAAGGATCATAAAAGACAACAGTGAACAATTATACATCAACAATTTGGATAACCTAGAAGAAAGGAACAAATTCCTAGAAACTTACAACCTACCAAGATTGAATCACGAAGAAACAAAAAATTTGAACAGACCTATAACTAGCAAGGAGATTGAATCCATAACCAAAAACTTCCCAACAAGGAAAAGCCTGGGATCAGACAGCTTCACTGGAGAAGTATATAAAACAGCTGGAGAATAATAAATAATAATAAATACCAATAATAATAATAAATACCAATCCTTCTCAAACTCTTTTAAAAAATGGAAGAGGAAACAATTCCTAACTTGTTTAATGAAGCTGCATTATCCTGGGAAGAAAACCAGACAGAGATACTAAAAGAAAACTACAGGTTAATCCTGCTGATAAATATTAAAGCAAAAATCCTGAAAAAAATGATGAATTCAACAAGCACATTAAAAAGAGTATACACCATGACCAAGTGCTTTTATTCCTGGAATGCAAGGATGGTTCAAATATGAAAATCAATATATAAAATATACCACATTTACAGAATGGTCAAAAACCACATGATCATCTCAATTAAGGCAGAAAAAGAATTTCACAAATTCAATACCCTTTCATGATAAAAATTTAACAAAGAGAATAAAAGGAAATTACCTCAACATAATAAAAGCCATATATCACAAGCCCACAGCTAACATCATACTCAACAGTGAAAAACTGAAATCTTTTCTTCTGAGGTCAGGAACAAGGCAAAGATGCCCACTCTCACTACTTCTATTCAGCATAGTACTGGAAGTCCTAGTGAGAGCAATTAAAACAAAAATGAAAAAAGGCATCTAAAAAGGAAATGAAGAAGTGAAAGTATCTCTGTTCACAGATGACATGATCTTACATGTAGAAAACAATAAATACTCCACACAAAAAAAACTGTTAGCATAAAGGAAATCACAAAAAATCAATCGGGTTTCTATACATTAACAACAAACAACTGGAAAAGGAAATTAAGAAAACAATCTCATTTACAATAGAATCAAAATTAATAAAATACTTAGGAGTAAACTTAACCAAGGAAGCAAAAGACTTGTACACTGAAATCTAAAATAAACAAACAAAAACACAAATAAAAGAAATTTAAAAAGACACAAATAAATGGACAGACATCCAAAGTTCATGAATTCAGAGATTCAATATTGTTAAAATGTCCATAGTACCCAAAGTGATCTGCATATTTAATGCAATCCTTATCAACATCCAAATGACAATTTGGGGGCCGAAATAGAAAAAAAATCCTAAAATTGAATTTGGCAATTCATAACATTGAATTTGGCAATGATTTCATGGATATGACACCAAAAGTACAACAAAAGGCAACAAAAGAAAAAACAGACACATGGGACTTCACTAAACTTAAAAAAACTTCTGTGTGGCAAAGGAAACAGTCAACAGAGTGAAAAGGCAACCTACAGAATCAGAGAAGATATTTGCAAACCACATATCAGATAAGGGGTTAGTATCTAGAATATATAAAGAACTCAGAACTCAACAACAACAAAAAGAAATACCCCGATTTTAAAACTAGGTAAAGGACTTGCATAGACATTTCTCCAAAAAAGATATACAAATGGCCAATAAGCACATGAATGGATGTTCAACATCACTAATCACCAGGAAAAAGCAAATTAAAGTCACAATGAGATTTCACCTCACACCTATTCGGATAGCCATTATCAATACAAACAGAAAATGATAAGTGTTAGTGAGCATGTGTAAAAACTGGAATCCTTGTGTGCTGTTGCTGAAAATATAACATGGTACAGCTGCTATGGAAAATAGTATAAAGATTCCTGAAAAAATTAAAAATAGGATTATCATATGATCCAGCAATCTTACTTCAGAGTATATGTACAAAAGAACTGAAAACAGGGTCTCAAAGAGATATTTGCACACACATGTTTATTACAGAATTATTCACAAAAGCCAAAAGATGGAAACGAGCTCAATGCCCATCAACGGATGAATGGATAAAGAAAATGTGGTAGAAAATACACAATTGAATATTACTCAGCCTTAAAAACACAGATGAACCTTGAGGACATTATGCTAAGTAAAATACACCAGTCACCAAAAGACAAACATCACCTGATTCCACTTGTATGCGGTATCTAAAGTAGTCACACTCAGAAATGGAAAGTAGGATGGTGGTTGCCAAGGGCTGGGGGGAGGGGGAAAAGGCTAGCTGTTGTTCAAAAGCATTGTTGTCGGTTAGTTTCTCAAGATGGAAAACTTCTAGAGACCTGTTGTATAATAATGTGCATAGAGTTAACACCACTGTACTACATACCTAAAATTGATTAAGACGGTAAATTTTATGTTATGTGTTTTTACCACACTAAAAAAAAAAAAAAAAAAGATAAGCATGGTGGCTTTATTCCTCTTTTTGACCCTACATCCTTGCTGCCTAGAGGAGATATGGGGGCTGAAGCAGTAGTCACCATCTTGGACCATGAAGACAAGGGCCAATTCCTGACTATGGCAGAGAGGTGAGCTAGAGAGAGCACGAGTCTTGAACGCACTTATGGAACAGAGCCAAAATAACCACCCTAGTCAGCTTACTTACACAAATCCCACCTGACATAGGGTTTCTCTCGTATTTTTTATTGCAAGTCAGCCCTGATTGTCCATTCCCCCTCACTTCTCTATTCACAGCACACAGTGTCATCCTTGCCTACAGAGACTATTGAACAAACCCTGTTTCTGTACTTCCTGACTCCATTCTTGCCTCCCTCCAATCCATCTTTCACACACTGGTCTGAATATATTTATAAGACACAAAGTTGACCATGTGTAGTACCCTTTATGAATGCCTTCAAGATCTAACTCCAAGCTACCTCGCCAGCACCACCTCAGTCCACTGTGCCTTATACAACTGTTCTGTTAGAAGCTCTAATCACAGCTCAGCTCACTGCTTCTTGAACGCTCCATACTCTCCCAACTCAAGAGATTTTACCCAAGTTATTCTCAGCGGAAATCTCTAAGTCTCTCCCTAGTCAATGCCAAACCAATCTTTCCAAATCTATTATAGTGTCAGCTCCCATTTCAAATCTTTTTCAGGTCCAAGGAAAAATTATTTACCTTCTCCTCTGGTTTCCCCCCACCTATGTATATTATTATTATTTTTTGTAGCACCTAATGCCATGGACTATAATTGATCTCCTTCTCTCAATGTCTACCCACTTACACGGTGCACAAAGGCAGCCACCACAACTGAGAGAGCCCACTCTGTGCAAATTGGTCTATGGCAGTGATTAAGACAGACCCAGGTTCTGCCCTCAGAGCTGACATTTCAGTGGAGGAAGTGGTGCCTACACATACATGTACACACACACACACACACACACACACACACACACACAGCTATACCAAATATATATCTATAAATTCAGGTATTGAAAAGTGTTATGCAGAAAAATCCAGGTAAATCAAGAAGTTACAGAGTGAAGGTAGGGAAGGCAAAGGTAATTTATTTCAGAAATATTGCTCAGGAAGGCTCCTCAGAGGAGGTGACTACAGAAGAATATGAATGAATGAGAGAAGGTCTGAGGGAAGAGTGGCCGATGCCAAAGGAAGAGCAAGTCCAGAATACCGAGAAGACCTCACTTCTGTGTCTGAGGAATAGACAACTATGAGGCTCCTCGGTCACAAGTGTAGAAGACAAGTTCAAGGAGGTCGACAGAGGATGCTTGGGATAAGAGCTTGCAGGGTGAGCAGAGTTCAGAGTTCCAAGTATGACAGGAAATCACGGGAGGGTTTGAGGAAGAAGGAACCTAATCTGATTTCTAGTTTTCATTGCTGGTACTTTTCTAAAACTCTCTGCCTACAATGGACAAAATAGACTGGGTGTGCAGGAGGGAGAGAGGACAGAAGGGGGCTGCCTTTGATTCACTGGATGTGAAATGACAAAACTGCATGTGTCATTTGACTACTCCTCCAAGAGGAAATCACAACGAAAACAATAATAAACATTAGCAATTTAAGGCAAAAACAAAGCTAGCTTTATTTTAGATTGCTATTGAACATTGCAAAACCCCTGAAAACAGCATCATTTTAAATCAAAAACACCTATTCCTAGTGTATTTTGTGTTCTAAATAAAACGACAGAATTCACGAACTTCCTCAGTTGAAAGTATCTTCGTATTGAAAGTGGACGACTCAGCCATTGGTTTAGCTCTCCTGTTCCCCTTAATTCATTTCCTTTCCTCTCCACTTGTCTCCTTTGTCTTCTCTCTTCCTTTCTTTCTCTTTCTTTTCCTACTTCACTCCTTCCTGCTCCCCTTTCTCTTTTCCCTTATTTTCCTTTATTTCTCAAATTACTTTGGCAGCCTGGGGCCCACAAAAGCAGAAAAAGAATCTACAAGTGATCTCAAGACATTTAAAGAATTCCATGTTGTGTTTCCCTGGGCAAAGAAATAAACAGACAGATGAAAAGAGCATGAACATTGTCACAGCCTTGAATGATATCAACTTACTGCGGAGAGTGGCTAACCATGGGGAGGGAGGAAAATGAATTATAACACAATAAATGCAGTTGGGAAACAAAATAAGGAGTTCATGGAGACTGAGAGCTAAAAAAACATATCTCTTTAGGTAAAAATTCGGGAATTAGTGACCTTTAGGAGCGTAGCTTACGGTCTCATTTATTTTCAGCATATCAGTATTTGTTAAATGTTTATGATAATGCCTCTGATCAAAAAAAGGTCTTTTTATTTAAAATCCTAGTTTCTGTAAAAATTTATTTCTTGAATAAGCAAGATGTCCAAAATAATTCCAACTGTGTTAATCAGTTAATCCTCTGTCAAGAGTGGATCAAACAGGAAACAAAGATGGGGAGGAGATGGCTTCACCAACTGGTGTTTTTGTTTCCCTGAAAACAGACCCCAGATGACCAACAGGCCGCTCTCCACCTAAATATAACCTAATCCTAAGGGTTCTCAGTTAATAAAACTTACCTTTTGCTAACTCTCTTGTCATCCGAATACAATAAATAGAGTTTACAAATTTAAAAAAAAAAAAGGTTATTATCTGGTTGCTTAGGGAATTTCTCAACACAAATTATTCATATAACGAATAGAACTCCATTGAGTTATATTTCCCCAAATGACATACTACTACCTAAGGGACATGGGAGTGCCCTTGCCTAACTCACTCATATTTACAGATGACTATACTCTGCTCCAAACCAGCCCATGCTTTCTAAAGACCAACAGAAAGAAGAAAACTCCCTATTCCTTTGGAAAAGTGTTTCCTCTACACTCGAAACCGTGGCACACATGGCAATTTCAATGGTTGTCTTTGGGAATCTTTTCCTTCACCGAATTCCAAAGCTTTAATAAGTGAATAAAAGAGAGCATAATAGACCAGCCATGCTTTAAACACTTTGGGTGAAATAAAAGGTAGTTCTAGTCATTGTATCATATCTTCTGGAATCCATTTTTGGAGTAAGACCACTTATTGAGTTAGCCCCCAATTGAGGATTGGCCGGGGGTGATAACGGACTGTCACAATCTGCTAAAAGTCTACTGAAGGCAATACCAAATTACTGCCTATGTTAGCATTTCAGTAACTTGGCGATTTAATTCATCAAATACAGAAAGCATCGTTTTCCAGTATTTATAACACAAACTATATAAGGGTGGAAACAAAATTACAAAAAATGAATATAGTGATCTAAATCAGTTGTAGCAAAAAACTGCAAATGCCAATCTCAATTCCAATTTTACTCTTAAAAATTTCACTCTTAATTTACAGAAAAGCAAAACAGTGCTTCATTATCCAAAAGGCAACATACCTAAAAAAAATTTCTGTCTATTATAGTTTGACTGGATGAATCACTTATAGCAGATTTACCATCCTCAAAAGTCTAGTCTCTCCAATAAAGTGAGCTCAAGGAGAAGGAGAGACGTTCCCATTGTTGTATGACAGAAGCTCTATGTGTGTCACAGCAATTACCGCAGGGGGAGTGTCCGACGCCCAGGGAGAATGACAGATTAGAAGGAAATGCCAAATTCAAGCACAGATGAAATGATGGCAAAGAAAGACGCACCACGGTGTTTAATGAACAATGCTGCAACTATTCATTACGCCTCTTCTCCAGCTGATCATTAAGCTTTCAGCACTGTTTATGCAACAGAAAAGGAAATGTTGACTCAAGATTTCATACACGTACTATTCACACAAAGAAGAAACCAGGAACAGTATAATCTGCAATTACAGTACCTGCTGAAGCTGGATCTCTGTCACCGAACCTGATTATTAGTTGTTGCAAGTGCTGTCAAACGCCCTACAACTTCGGAATCTGGGATCGGCCTGGCATGATCAGTTGAGATACAAATTTGAGAGCTCATGGAAGAAAACAATAAATTAAACTGGTTAAATAATACCAGTGGAAACAAAAGATTCCAAATGGCAGTTTTAAATTTCTAAGACCTAATGTTAGGAGAAATCATTCCTTTTATTTCATGATTTAGAGGATTTCAAAAAGTCAAATTAGTCAGTCGCTACTTTTAACCATCCTCAATATGCAATATTATAGACCATATGACTCAGTGTTTGTTGAGTGGACAAAAGAATGAACATAATTCATGTATGCCAACCACATTTCTAGCAGTACCTGGGCACATAGAAGCTACTCAGTAAAATCACACTGAATGAATGTACCTAGTAGTTAGCTTACTTTTAATAACCTGCTGGGAATATACTGTGATCCTGTATTAATGAGAACAACTCTTTGCAAACCTATAAATTGAGAACTGTGGTAATTATAAGTATATGTTGTATAGAGAACCTTAGAAACGATTACCCATAGAGCATTGTGGAAGAGACTTGAATTATCAAAATAATTGAATCCTGTGTCTATCACTTATTACTTCATTAATTAGTGAATATAATATCTCCTTAAGTCAATTTCCTGATCTATAAAAGTGGGCTGTACGTATCTACCTTGAAGAGCTGCTTGAGGATTAAAATGTAATTAAACCAAATCACAGCTCTGAAAACCTGTAGTCTGAAGCCTGCCGTGGTCATGTAACCGGGGGTCCTCCAGGACCAGTTCAACTGACTCCATCTTATCAAGAGACAAATTAAGAGTGGTTTTTCAGGAAGGGAGACCCCTTGTCCAGTTCAGGCTGGTTGAGACCACCAATCCATCAACTGAGCCTGCGCAAATGTTCGACAAGTGACCTTTTTGATGTCAAGGAGCTAAAAACTCCATCACATCATGGTAATGCCACTATTTTGTGAACATGAGTCCTCTGAAGAGGTGTGAAGCTCACCTACACTTGCACAGATCATCGGTTACCTCCCTTCTCCTCACGTCCAATCATCTATTCCCAAACTTTAGACCACCGTGCCCCCTACCCCATAAATATCTCTGAGTCCCCATTTTTGGGGAGGCAGATTTGAGAACCATTCTCCCACTTCCCCATTTGGTTGCCTTGTGATTAAATTCTCTCTCTGCTGCAATCTCATCATCCTGGTGATTGGCTCTCTGGGCAATGGGCAAAAATGAACCTGGTTCCATAACAGTCATGTGGCAGACACACTGCTGTGCTAGTTTCCATCCATCCTTCTTCGAGGCTTAATTCTCTTTCATTCTATCCTGAGTCACAATAAAACATCAGAAAGACTGAAATCTGTGGATGGTTGCTTAAGGCAATCAAACACCCACTCCTTTTTAAAACAACATTGAAAAATAACTAGAAATGGATCGGGGCTGGCCCCGTGGCCGAGTGGTTAAGTTCGCGCGCTCCGCTGCAGGCGGCCCAGTGTTTCGTTGGTTCCAATCCTGGGCGCGGACATGGCACTGCTCATCAAACCTCGCTGAGGCAGCGTCCCACATGCCACAACTAGAAGGACCCACAACGAAGAATATACAACTACGTACTGGGGGGCTTTGGGGAGAAAGAAGGAAAAAATAAAATCTTTAAAAAAAAAAAAGAAAAAGAACTAGAAATGGATCAATGTGATCCATTCTGAGAAATGATTAATGCTCGCTTGCATTGCTTTTGCCTAAAGGTAACTGAAATACTTAAGACAGAAAGAAAGTATAAAGTGTAATCTTCAGAGCACATTTCAAACAGATGATACATGAGCAAACATCACTTTAGAGCTGATTCAATATAATTCATCATGCTAAATAACTTTAATTTTGAAAGTAAATTCAGAACTGGTTTTTGAAGGATTTTGAAGAATATTTTATCACCCGTGTCAAGCAGTAGTTTATAGGTCTTTTCCTGAGTTGCTAGGAGTTCAGACTTTTTAAAACAGAGATGTGAAGGCCTTTTTTTATTATTCATTCTCTTTTTTGAAGGATGACATGGAAAGCTTTAGCTCCCTGGCCCTTTAGAAGTGGAGATTAAGCTCATCATTCCCTCTAGGAACGAGAACTGGTATCTCCTGAAACTTTACTTCTAGTTCTAGGTTTAATGGGCAATTAAATTCTAGTGAGAAAAAGCAGAGTAGGTGGAGTTATTTTGTTTTTTTAGGTTTATAGGATTTTAGGAACGAAAAGGATGTGAGGATAGAAATGCAAGAGAGGGTAGGGTCAGGGATGCATCCCAAGGTGGGAAGTAAAGAGAAGAGTCCCTGGAAGGTGGAACGCTGATTCTTGGAAGTTTCCAAGAAGAGACAGAGATCACATCCAAGATGGGTGGACCAAGGGAGGACCACCAGGAGCATCACTGTTCAGGAGCCCAGGGATGTATGGAAGCTGAGTCTTCCATCTCTCACTTCTCAGTCTGGCTTCAAGAAGACCTACTATTGTATAAATAATTTGACTGGTCTTTGTCCCTGGTTCCTGGGAGAGAGATTCTAAAGCCTTGGAGTTTCCCAAGTAACATGAGTGTCTTTACTATTTACGAGCCACTTGGATCACACTTGAGTTTATGCTAATAAGATGAGATGACTCAGGAGGAGGCTGGTCAACAGAAAAACCAAGCAAGTGATGAGATGGTTGGGGCCTTGACGCAGCCTGACATCCAGGGAGAGGAGGGGAGCTGGAGACTGAATTCAGTCATGTGGTCAACGTTCAATCAATCACGTCTGTGTAATGAAACTCCAATTAAAAAAGCTCTGGACACCAACGTTTGTTGGTACTTCCTGGTTGGTGAACACACTGATGGACCAGGAAGGTCTCGAACTCTGATTCCACAAGGAGAGGGCATGGAAGTCTGTATTTGGGGCTCTCACAGACCTTGCTCTATATGTCTCTTCCTTTGGTTGTTCCTGGGTTGCATCCTTTATAATATAACTTTAATCATATGTAGAGTACTTTTCCTGACTTCTGTGATTCATTCTAGTGAATTATCAAGCCTTAGGGGGGTCATGGGAGCCTCAGATGGGTAGCCACTTGGTCTGGAGAGCAGTCTTGTTGGAGAACATGCCCTTTAAGCTGTGGGGTCTCCACCAACTGCAGCTGGTTACTGCCAGGACTGAAATGCAGCATATCAGTTGGGGGTGAAACAGAAGAGATTGCCTCGTCTGCTCTCTGGGCAGTGACCCTACATACAGCACTAATGAGTGCCATCGGCACCAGCACAACAGGCGTTGATGATGATCTGTGCCACTCAGAGAGCTCACTCCAGCTGGACTGCCCCGCACGGAACCACTCTACAATGCTCCAAGACACCAATAAGGCCCAGAGTATTGGGGCTGAGGGTGGGAGTACAAGACTGTAGGGTAGAGTAGGGAAGTCTCCTTCATCTGTACTTGGGCTGACCTGAAAAAACTGGAAAACCTCATCTCATTAGTGAGGTTTCTTTTACAGATGTTTACTGTTTAGCTACAATTTCTACAGTATTCTTGAAAAGGACCCAGTTAAAGACACAACTCTCAGTCCTGACCACACATTAGGACCATTGGAAGGGCTTTTATAAACTAGCAATGTCTAGCCAGATCAGTGCAGCCATAATCTCTGGAGCATCATCTTCGGTGACTCTACCATACACGGTGTCGAGAACCATTAAACAGAGTACGAGAGTGGAAGAGCCTCTGGAGCGGGGGCTGCACTGAGCTCCTGGATGTGGGTTTGCTCACGGGAATGGCACGCTGTAGAAACACGCTGTGCTCAACTTCTTCCTAAGCTGGGAAAGAGAAACCTGATGGAGGAGCTGGTGAATGGGTGCATTATCCCAGAGAAGGAAAAAAATGGGTCTCAATCACCAAACAACTAAGAGATGCTTGGGCTCTACAACCCTATGACGCCATATAAAGTGGCCTTCACGCATCTGAAAACGGAATTCAATCCGGGCATTTTGTGGAAGCTACGGATCCACTTCTCACCACTCTATAACTAGATACACTGCAACTTTCATAAATGTTTCTCAGCAGATTATTATGTTTTAATTCCTAGACACATGATCGAGGTCCATTTGAGAGGAATCCAACTTTTGTTCAGATTAGAACTTGCTGGGATTTCAGAAACATTGAGGAGTTAGGCAGATGGGGAGTGAGGGTGTCTGTACACAAAACTAAACATTTATTAGGATGTTAGCCATGCCTGGCTAAATTTTTCCATAAATGCTACAATGTAGCACGCTCTGCTTGATAGAAATGTCAACTAAAAAAAAAAAGTAACAGAAATCCTAAGGGCTTTGGGAGCTACTCTAATTTTCATTCCTCTGTTTAAATCTCAAATATAGTAAGAATTGACTCTAAATATTAAGAAATAAACTGTTGGTTAAATAAAAACTTCTCCCTAATTCCCCAAATGCATTCTCCAGTTGTAATCACTGCTAAGCACTTAGTGGCTATCTTCTCAGATCTTTTCCAAAATATTAAGAACCACACACACACAGGATTTTTAAATTATTTACGGTGGGAGAAAGTGAGTTTATTTTTATAAAAATAGCATCATAGGTTAAAAACTGTTCTTTACCTTGTTTATGTTGCTTAATGATGGCTAACTGATTCATTTCAATACATCCAGATACACTTATTTAAAATTTTTAAATTTAGTGGTCCATACTGTGATTGCACTGAACTCCTAGTCAATCATTCCCCTCTTGGTGGGCATTTAGGATATTCATAAATTTTTGCTACTGCTTGTAAAGTTGCCATGAAAATCTATTTCTGCTGGGTAAATTCTTAGATACAGAATTCTGGACCAAACAGTATGCGAATTTTAAATCTTAACTCCAAACGGCCTTCCAAAAAAAGGGATACCACTTTACATATGGCCTCATTCCTCTCGACTGCTCATGGAGAAGAGTGATACCTGTTTCTTCTTCAGCAATTCTTTGCTCACTTTTTTAATTAATTTTTTTTTTTGAGGAACGTTAGCCCTGAGCTAACATCTGCCGCCAATCCTCCTCTTTTTGCTGAGGAAGACTGGCCCTGAGCTAACATCGTCCTCTACTTTATATGTGAGGGACATGCCACAGCATGGCTTGCCAAGCCAAAGTGGAACATGAGAACTTAACTGCTGCACCACTGGGCCAGCCCCATGTGCTCACTTCTTATCAAGCTTTAGGGTAGAGCAGAAAAGGGGGAGAGAGTCACACTCTTCCTGTAATTTGCTTCACGCTTTTATAATCTGAGGACTACAGACATGATGCCTGATAAGCTGTTAGCTTTCATGCTTTAAAACACAGTATTAAGATCTTTACAGTGTATTCTTATATAGCTATTTCTTTCAAATAGTTTAATTTCTCTTGAATGAATCAATACTGCGTATTTTAAGACCCTAATGTTATTGGTTTCAACCCTGGCTTTGCATTGGAAGCATCTGGGAATTTACAGAACGACCTGGGGGAGGGGGACGGGCAGGAGGCTGCACATTCCAACCAGATTCGCTGCAGGCGAGGACCGGCATGGGGGATTTCATGAAAAGCTCTCTAAGCGATGTTAATGTGCAGTCAGGATTATGCTCCAGATTCAATTAAATGGTACACGTTATGTAATTTGTTGCTTCCTTTAAATATAACTAACAGAGAACTTGTTTGACAAAGTAGTTAAGTGAAGATAAATACATTTTGGCTTATTTTAAAGATTGGCACCTGAGCTAACAACTGTTGCCAACTTTCATTTTTTTTTCCTGCTTTTTCTCCCCAAATCCCCCCAGTACATAGTTGTATATTTTAGTGGCAGGTGCTTCTAGTTGTGGCAGGTGGGATGCCGCCTCAGCATGACTTGACGAGCAGTGCCACGTCCGTGCCCAGGATCTGAACCAGCGAAACCCCAGGCCAGCGAAGTGGAGAGCACGAACCCAACCACTCAGCGACGGGGATGGCCACCATTTTGGCTTATTATGAGGTCAACATTTAAAGATTTAAATTTGAATCTGTTTGAATCCAAGGTGAGATTTACTTGCAAAGATTTATTGACTTGGAGACAATTACAAATCCAAATGTAAACACCGATTTATCAATATTTATAATAAACATTTATGAGGCTTACTATTGATTCTGAGGAAAATAAGAATCACTTATTATATATAAGGGTCTTATATATCCATATCTATATCTACCTCTATGTACATATGTAATATATATGACACTTAGCAACAGTGTCTCTCTTTCCAGAAACTATCTGTAAGGATGGTTACTTTTCTTTATTGTGACTCATTAACGTATTCCTTCCAAAGATATTTATTGAGCACCCACTATACGCCACCAACTGCTCCAGGGGCTTGGAATACGGCAGTCAACAAAGCTGAAATTTGAACCTTTGTGGCACTTACACTATACTGGAAAAGTAAAATTAATTGATTAATTAATTATATCTAACTAAATAAATGACTAAAATCCAAAACACCGACAACACCAAATGCTAGTGAGCGTGTGGAGCAACAGGAACTGTCATTCGTTGCTGGTGGGAATGCAAAATGGTGCAGCCACATTGGAAGACAGTTTGACAGTTTATTATAAAACGAAACATACTCTTACCGTGTGATACAACAATCATGCCCCTTGGTATTTACCCAAGTGAGATGAAAACTTATGTCCACACAAAAACCTACACATGACTGTTTATAGCAGTTTTATTGACATTTGCCAGAAATGGGGAGCAACTAAGATGTCTGAATAGATACCCTGCCGTACATCCAAACAATGGAATATCATTCAGTATCCAAAAGAAATGAGCTGTCAAGCCATGAAAAGGCATAGAGGAAACTTAAAAACATATTTCTAAGTGACAGAAGCCAGTCTGAAAAGGCTACCTAGTATATGATTTCAACTATATGACTTTCTGGGAAAGGCAAAACTATAGAGATAATAAAAAGATCAGTGGCTGCCAGGGGCTGGAGGCGCAGGGAGAGGGACTAAGAAGTGGAGCACAGAGGAATTTAGTAAAACCATTCTCTGTGACGCAGTAATGGCAGATACATGACATTATGCCTTCGTTAAAACCAAAGAACTGTACAACACAAACAGCAAATCTAATGTAAACCACAGACTTTCAATAATAGTTAATGTATCAATACTGGCTCATCAATTTTAACAAATGCATCACATTCATGAAAGACGTCACTTAGGGGAAACTGAGGGCAGAGGGCAGAGGGAATTTCAGGGGGCCTCTGTACTTTCTGATCACTTTTTCTGTAGACCTAAAACTGCTCTAAAACATAAAGTCTACTCATTTAAGCAAAGAAATAATGACTAATTAAACAGACATATAGTCAGGTACTGATTTTTTTATGTTCCTAAACTTACATTATTTTGTTTCCCATCAACTAATAACAAGTCAAATAGCTCATCTGTAGCATATAAAGCTGATCCCAAAACAGTTCACATGCACTTTTAATCGCTGGAACCAGCCATCTTAGGAAGGGTGCATTCACGCCAGGAGAATGCTTGATCCAACTTTAAATTCTAGTAGTTAGAGATCTAGACCATCATTATTCTCCTTCATGGGAAAATCACAGCAGCGAGGACATTGAGAATTCAGCTCAAGAACACCAGTCCGAACAAAGAGAGAGAGAGGATAATTTGACATTTGGTTTCTAAGGACTTCTTGATCAGCTCTGGAGTGTTTTGGGTCAACTTTAGAGTAAATAAATGATATAAGATCACCATGTTCATCTGATACTTGATAAAAAGAATTGCAAATGACCCAAAAATACTCTTGTAATTTATTTTTATCTCAGGCTAAGAGTAAGAACAATGATACAACCATCGATTATAATCTCTTTGCTCCGTTTGAAGTCATTGCATTACAATATTGTTGCTAGAAGCAAAGCTACACAATCCACAGCACATTGGGCCCTGGGTGAACTTCATGTGATGAAGACCTCACAACCTCTCCGCCAGGTAAATATTTTTATCTCGTTTCTATTTTTACTGAGATTCAGAGCAGTTAAAGCCTGACTCAAGGCCACAGGACTAGTCAGTGGCAGAGCCGGCTGCATCTGAAGATTAAAACCTGAGGCTCCAACCACCTCGGAGACCTACTCTCTCTGAAACTCAACCTCGCTCATAGGCTGGCTTTTTTTTAAAAAAAAAAAAAAAAAGATTGGTCCTGAGCTAACATCTGTTGTCCATCTTTTTTTTTCTTCTTCTCCCCAAAGCTCCCCGGTACATAGTTGCATATTCTAGTTGTGAGTTCCTCTGGTTGTGCTGTGTGGGACGCCGCCTCAGCATGCCCCGATGAGCAGTGCTAGGTCCACGCCCAGGATCCAAACTGCAAAAACCCTGGGCCTCCTATGCAGAGCACATGAACAGAACCACTTGGCCACAGGGCCGGCCCCAACCCAGATTTTTTGTTTGTTTGTAAATTGAATTTGATTATTGATTTGGGGAGGTATGGCTAATAAACAGAACTGCCACAACAAAAAATGTAGGAGAAAACTTAGTAAATCCAAAACAAGGTAAACTATTTGATATCAACATTTGCCACATTATGTAAATGTCTTAGATCTGTTAAAATTAGTAGAATCCTTAAATAAAAATCGATTTTACTTTATAAAAAGTTCTCAATTACGTAGGTCAATACTCTACAGCAATATATAAAACTAAGCTGCTATTTTCTCCTCTACAGTATCATGACCCTTTCTTCTACAGATTTTTTTGAAATATTCATATAATAGAGGAGAATGACATTTGCATGCCAATTTGACCACTGTTTATGCAATGGTTGATTTTTCCTGTAGCTGAATGTGGTCCTTCAGCAGATCCCTCTCCTAGAGTTATTGTAATTTTGGCCTCTTCACCTTCCAGGAGAGAGCCACACAAAAGAATCGTCACCTCTCCCTGATGTTTAATCAGAGCTCAGCACGCCAAGGTCCTTTCATGAAAGCTCCTTGGCAGGAAATCAAAGCCCCTTTCTTCAAAAACAATACAACATGAAACAGACAGATCCATCTGTCAATCAAGATAGATTTCTCTTTAAAAAAAAAAAAAGACCCTTTAAGTAGAAAAAGCTTTCACACTAATTAATATCCATTAAAGATCCCACCAGTTTAAAGCCTTGAGCAAAGTCAAGAATTATCCAGCTAATTCAAATCCAGAAGGTGCTTTTGCATCATCATCTGGACTGACAAGTCCTTTTTCCCTAAAAAAGACTAGGATAATTAATTCCAATTTGCACTTCATATCTGCAAGCCCAACCTCCTAATGTCAGCCCTCACAAATTTCCCTGGAGTAGGACACTGTAATCAATTACTCACAACCAGATCTAATTCCTTATTGTTTACCCACATAACACCAAGTGTACTATGTCAGGTTCTGAAAACAGAGAAATGCTGAATTCATTCTCTTCGTTTGGAATAGTGTGCAGTCAAATGGAATTCTGCTTCCTGAACAGTTTTCCCACATCCTATATTCTTTTATACATACAAAAGACAGTCAGACTAGACCAAAGGTACCTTCTATCTGGTGCTTGAATTCCCTCTACGTCACACCCCTCAGGTGGTATTCCGTCCATGCTGGATCCTTCTTGAGGTAGGCTGTGGTATCTGTGGACAGTTCTTTACTCATTTTGATAGCTGCCGATACAATTGGTGATAAGGAATACATGCAATTTATTTGGGGAGCTCTTTGGGGCCTGCAGGACAATGGAGAAGAAACCTTACAGTGGTCAAATATGTATTTCTCTATGTAGCTATGAATCAAGTCACAGAGCACGAGCTTAAAAGAAAGCTTAACAATCTAAAATGAATTTTTTTTTTAATTTTTCCCTTTCTAGGCTATTATTTTTTCTATCACCTGCAATATGTAGTATTCAAATGTCACGTATCCTTCCTCCCTCACCCCCAACCTACATACAAGAACTATAGAATAGTAACTATTAAATAGACCATCCATTCAATTAAAGCACTCTGCATACTGTCATGGATCTTGGCCATCTTCCTTCAGTAACAGAGCTTCTTTCATCCAAACACTACCAGCAAACCAAGAAGGCAAATGACCAAACTAGAAAAAAGACCCAAAGCCTTGACTAAAGTACTACTTCTGAACTATAGTGGGAAGTCTAAAACGACTCCATGATGGAGAATCTGTGCTCCTTAACTGCACATGTGGATGGCCATTGTAACAAACCACTAAGACTGGGACAGGACTAGGTTTCTTTGCACCCAAATATGCTCACTAAGGTAGCTCACGCTTACAAGAAATCTGAGCAACCCAACACGAGAAGTTGTAAAATAGCCTAGATCTTCAGGGGAACACCGCAGTCAGCTCACTCACGGGCAGAGGGAGGAAAAACCCAGGCGGGTAACGTTCTCTGTCGAAACAGCTTTGGAGTTCAGACAACTGTCTTTCTAAATTCTGGGACTATCAGCATTTTGATGAAATTACAGTAAAGCAAATGATGACCAAGGGATTAAAATATGATGAGAATGTGTTTTAGGGGCACATTTTGGTTGCCTTAATACATACATCATTTCTTCTCAATTATGAGTTGGAAAAGACACCCATTTCTGCTGTAATCACCAAAGAGCACCAGCGTCTCTCGTCCGCACAGACCTTGGGCATGCTCTTGGCATCCTGTCCTCACTCCCACCCATAAACTGTGAATGCAACATGACACAAAGTGATCTCCCACCACTTCTCTCCACTAACCCCACTGGGGTCCAGCCTACTGGGCTCCCCATCACCCAAACACATCGTGCTCACTCCATTCACTCAGTGTTCACACAGCAGACAGCTAACCAGCATTCACTTCTGCCCAGTGCTGGGGACACATAGTGAGACCGCCAACCTAAAGGATGCTCGCAGCCTGCTCCACAGAACACCCACCCCACAAATGTTCTCCCCACGCCCAGGCGCCGGGGCCCTTGCGAGTAGAACAGGTGGAGGAAAGCTGATGTGGGTTTCTAAATACGCAAACCTAACACAGTATAATAAAGGCTACACCACAGTCTGAGCAAAACGTTACATAGCACAGAGAAGGGGCAGCAGATGGAGACAGGGAGCATCTATGGAAGGCTTAAAGAAGTGACCTTCTGTGGGGTTCTTAGAAAATGAGTAGGGTGTTTTTAGGCCAACAGCACCCCAGGCAGAGGAGACAGAATGGTCAAGAGTCTCTTGGTAGGCGGGCAAACAAGAGAGGAAACGAGGCTGGAGCTGCGGACTGAGAGGCAGCTGGGACCTGTGGTCTGCCTCATGAGAAATTCTAAACTTGATGGAGGAAAGAGAAAGGCTGCACAAGGATGGGTGGTACCATCAGAGGTAGGATTTAGAAAGATAATGGTAAAGAGTCAAACTCCAGTCTAACTAAAAGAAATAAAATAGAAATGCACAATGTTAGACATAGGAAACTTGATAAAACAATGCATTTAAGAATATTAAAATCTCACGTTACTTCCAGATACAATGTAAATTACCAAAACAACTAGAGGCATAGGAAAACCTGAATAAGCCAGGAACCACTGAAAACATTTTTCAGACTACTTAACTTTTAGAAACTTTTTATGATGGAATATGTCACATACGTATAAAAGTGAAAAATGTTTAATGAACCACCTTCCATACACTCAGAGTTTCATATTCACCCTACAGACTCTCCCCTCACACTGTCCCTCGGATTATTTTTAAGCACAATCAATCAAGACAATCGATAATTTTGTCAGTAAATAATTGAGACATTTAAAAATATTTTCTAAGGACCATCATTCCAAAACCAGCTCATGGCTGAGTTATTTCAAATTTCTTCCCTTCTAGAGCACCGAAAAGGATGGAATGGTTTGCAAATTGGGTAGGAATCCACCATTAATGAATGCCAAAGCCTGAACACCCCAAAATGTAGAAAAACAAAACAGAAGACTAGAGATGAATTTTTCACATGACTGTAAACACAAAATCCTAAATATTATTAAATCAGTAAGAATCACATAATAATATAAAATATTACAATAGGAAGATTTTTTTTAAAAAAATGCAAGGTATTCTAAAGTTAATCCCTAATACAACTAAGTCAAAAAAGAAAAAAATGACAGTAGACAACAAAAAAGCCTTTGAAATATTTCAAGATTTATTCTTAATTAAAAATCTTTAGTAAAATTGCAGTAGTAATAAGCATCTTCCTTCATGTCACATGGGATAGTTTAATATTTGTGGTATTCCACATAAATCCAGAAATGAGACAAGGAGAAAATCTAAACACCTAGGAATATATTGCATAAGAATTTATTATGAGAAAGAAAGCACAATATTTTCACTAAGGAATAGAAAAGATGACTTGAATATACTAGATGGTGAGAAATAATATCACAAAGGACCCGTTTCTCAAATTTGTGCAAATATAATCTCTTCTCAAAGATCCACTAGAATTTACATTTGAATTTTAACAAATAAGTCTAAGTTTCATAAGGAAATGCAAAAATAGCCAGAGTAATTTTTTTAAATGGTCACCCTATTAGATTCTGAAAATTCACCTTAAGGTTACAGTACATGCTACTAACAAGGAATAGACAGAACAATAAAACAGACTAGATGTATGCATATAAACCATCAAAACTGTACACTGGATCCTTTATTCTTATCAAAAATAATTTAAGAAAGATTAAAACTTAAACATGACAAATGCAATCATAAATATAGAAGGCAAAAATACAGATATATACTTGAATAATTAGGGAGTGGGGAAGGTCTTTGTTAGGAAGTCACTAACTGTAAAACAAAGAAACACTAAGATTTGACATGGGAAAAAACCCAGGTATTAAAATACAGACTATCCGAACCAAAAATATTTGACATTTATGGCAGAGATGGAGTTACTATTCTTAATATAGATTAAGAATATGTATTAATATATACGTATATCTTAGTATCAACATATATATAAATATCTGTCTCAAATCAGATAAGTAGAAATACTTTCAAAACAAAATGGGCAAATATGAGTAAAAAAATCACAATTAAGAAAATATAAATAAATAATAGAAAAATAAACATAAAAAAATTAAAGCTCATTAGTAATTAGGTTAGTGGAAATCGGCATGATAACATAATGAAATTCCATTTTCCTCCCATCAAAGTAGCAAGGCTTTTATTTTATTTATTTACTTGTGTGTGTGTCTGAGGAAGATTGTCCCTGAGCTAACATCTATGCCAATCTTCTCCTCTTTTATGTGGGATGCTGCCACAGCATGGCTTGATAAGCGGTGCCAGGTCTGCACCTGGGATCTGAACCTGTGAACCCCAGGCCGCTGGAGGGGAGCATGCGAACTTAACCATTACACCACTGGGCCAGCCCCTATTTATTTATTTACTTTCATGACAAGTCTCAGCGTTGGCTAGGAGTTCAAGGAGGAGCACTCAAATATTCCTATTTCAAATAAATTGATATAAATGTGCTCTCAAGGTAATTTGGCAATACATATCAAAAGGATTAAAAATGTGCATACCATTTGACCAAAAAATCTATATTTCTAAAATTATCCTTGAAAAAAGATGTTATTGAAGTATATGTGTGAGAAGGAAAGATGTTCACAAAATACTAAGTGGATAAAACAGATTAGAAATAAGTGATCCCATGCTTGGTGAAATAGGATGAATGTCTAGTTACTCATGTAGTAATATTACTCATAACATTATAAATTTTCAGGATTACACATGCATGTGTTACTTGGTGAGGAACGTTTGAAAACTGCAAGTTCACAACAAATTAATGTCATAAAATATTTATCTTTAAAAAATGGATTACAATGTTTATGCCACCTGGGTGACCCTGTGATCAAGGGTTGGGAGCAATAAGACGGGAGGGAGGTACACTGGGATGATGGGGGCGGGTGAGATGAGGGGTGGCAGGCAGTGAAGCTTCAGGAATGAATGCCACGGATCCTCGAGAAATTAAATCAACTGGAGTGGGTCTCTCTTCTCCTTTTCTTATTGGTTGCAGGATGAAGTGCTTGAGGACAAATGACTTTCAGATTTCTAGTCTGGCCAAGCAGGTGGCAGTTGATGCAGCTGATAAGTAAGACCTCATCTCTTTTATGACTCTCCTTTTCCCCTGAGATGCTATCTGGGCAATTCTTCAGGAAGCAAGTCAAAGCTTCTTTCTCACAGTGGCGTCCTTGACCTCAGGCCATAAAACATCTGTGTCCTCTGAACTCCAGATAATTAATTCCACCATCATCTGGTGCTGCATGGTCCTTCTGCCTTGAGGCATGTTTTATAATGTTATTTTTACTGTGTTTAATTTTTCGTATGTTAGTGTCTCTGTCTGGTGTGGCCAGCAGCAGTGGTAAGGGGAAGCACACATATCAAGAAGAAACCTCCACAGAAGGCCTTGGGAGGAGAGACACAGAGCTCACCTCATGGTGCCCTGGATGCTATGTCCACCCCTGCCTGCTGCTGTCTTCTCTCAACTCTGCTCCCCAGACCAAACTCTGTGGTCGCACCTCTGGATGTTCCTGTGAGTCACATTTTCACTTAGCTCCCAAGTCTTTTAATTGCCTTGATTCTGGGGTCCTAAATTCTTCCCACTATTCAACCTCAGTTTCCTTCAATTGTGGAGGGGTGTTGGTCATTTGCCAAACCCATGTTGGCAATGAAATTGATGCTTCATACGAATTCCACCCCATCTTTCATACACACCCACAATCACACACCATCTTATTTTTCCCAACTACACTGTAAGTTATTTGAAGTAATGGGCCATATTTGATGACAATGTTAATGAAAATAACACCCCAGTCAACATTATTTATGAATTTCTAATATGTGCTATGCATCTCATGGGTTACTGCCAATCCTGATGCATCTTCAGATTGAGTATTACCATACTGCCTTCACCGATTAGGGGATAGAAGCTCAAAGTGGTTTAAAAGACAGATCCAGCGGCATCGCCTGGTTTTGGGGTAAAGGTCCATCTGACTTTCAAAGCTCACACACATTCTTACATCCTCCACTAACGCAACACTTCTTCAGCCCTGCGACCTGCTCCATAGATTAGCACGTGCCACAGCCCCTTATATAGGAAGTTCTAGACCAAGGGCCTTCCATACAAAGTTGCAGCTCACCCTAGCAGGGACCCAACAGACAGCTATCGAATGAAGAATGAATTCTTACATTCACTGCCCCCAAATCTATGGGAAGGCCTATGTCGTATAATTGAACCAAAGCATCATTTTCTTTTTTCAGTTATGATGTAATAATAGTTAATGGGGTGAAATAAATTAAAAAGCAACAGCTTGTTAAATACCAGATGAATTCCGAAACCTGCCTGACAGAAAAATGCAAGGATTCCATTTACTGCTCTTGGTGAGGTAGATGCTTGCGTGAGAAATAGAGAGACAGGAACAAAATCAAGGAAAGTGTTTGCAGCAGGTAAAATACGAGGAAAAATTAACGGGACTTCATCAGAAAAATAAAAGAACAGAACTCTCCATGAGCAAGTCGTTGTTTGCCTTAACCACCTTCCTTTGACTGGAATCTGAAGAATTTTCCAATGATATCAGTGAAAAAAAGACACATGCCACAGTCACAAGCAATACATTCATTAAAATGGTTTATCTTTATGCTTCATTACTGTTAACACAGAGCACACGAAATATCATTTACAAACAGTAAAATCCAGAAAACAGGGTAACAGGAAAAAAAAACGATCTTGAATTTCAATTATATGTAACCAAAAGCAGATGATTACTTGCCTTATCTGAAAAACCCAAAAATGCTATCAGGAACTTATATTTGTGTTTTACTCTGTCCATGTACTAGAGAAAAAACCCAAAAGAGCAATATGGTAACTGATCTCACGTGTGAGTCAGAGGACGGCGGTTCGTTAAATCAATTCACTGGGAAACTCCAGCCCTTGACCTGTAAAGAAGATTTCCAAAGGCAACAAACGTCTGGGCCAGCTTAAACCCTTTCTGGAATAAGATGGGAGAATATATACATAGATCAACAGCACAGGAATGAATCACTTTCGGGAGAAGGGGCGAGGACACTTTTCCACCACCACTTGGTAAACACCCCAAATGGTGTCCAAAGTACATGTGCGTATGACAGAACCATTTCTCTTCCACTCAGTCCACAGCTCCACTCTGTTTTTTGGATATGGCATATGCATTACGATGACCAAGATGATGGACATTCCAGTAAAGGCTCTCCTTCAAGATCAACCCAACGTCTTCTATGGGGCTTAGGTTCATCGCTGTACGACTTCACTCCAAAACGTGAAAAGAATAAACAGTGCCCATGTCCCCCGAAAACCACCAGTTATGGAAATAGATTTTCCTGCTGAAAGCTCACAATGATTTCTGCTCTCAGTTTTCTCCCTGCCAATGTCCAGTTTGGAAGGAGGTCAGGGGAAAAGATGTTTTCTAAAATGTGCGAAGCTAGCTCTGTGAAATCAAAGACAAACTGCCTGCACGTGGTAGCTAATAAACCAGTGCATGCGTGTTTAATATCTCAAGTACACGATGTTTTAAAAAACAGCCCTCATGTTATAATACTCATGTTGCACATTACCCTGGTAATCAAAGAGTTTTATCCAAAATCTACTCTGAAGGTAATTTATACAAGACAGTTCTCTTATTCTGAAAGGGGCAAGGATGTTTTCATTCATTCATTCATTCATCTATTGTCCCTCTAGCCTGCTAGCTCATCCGTTTGACATGTATTTTGAGCAGCTACTTTGTACAAGGCACATGTAGTGGTTGGAGAGGAAAGTCAGATAAAACACGCTCATCTTTATCTACAATCAAAGGAGAAGGTTATTATGCACCACGAGATGTGTAAATTGTTTGGGGAGATCAGAGGAAGGAGAGAGGAATTCCAAATGAGGGACTTGAAGAGCAGCTCTTTATAGAAAGTGGCA
Source organism: Equus przewalskii (assembly GCF_037783145.1). Lineage (NCBI taxonomy): Eukaryota > Metazoa > Chordata > Mammalia > Perissodactyla > Equidae > Equus > Equus przewalskii. The sequence goes on from NC_091831.1 coordinate 87,949,659, forward strand.
TCTGAATTGGTTCTTGAATAAGTTAAATGATTTAAGTACACTTAATAATTTAATTTCAATCTAACCTGGCTCAAATCAGACAACATGTAATCAAGCTTCTCCATCAACCCAAAATCATGTTTATATTCTGTGACTAATTAGGTTCTGAGCCATGGCATTGTCTAATTTGGACAACAGTTAGACTAGAAATAGAAGTTTTAGGGTTGGATAGAACTGGGCTAAAGTCTTGGTTCCTCCACTTAATATCCATGTGGTCATGGGCCCAATTCCTAACGGCACTGTACTTCAATTTCCTCATCTATTAAATGGAGATAATAATAGTGCCAACTTGGTGACATTTTTTGTGAAAATTAAGTTACCAAAAGTCTATAAAACTCCCAGGAAGCTATTATCATAAGCACCCACTTGGTAGAAAGGCAGTACTATCATTAGACATTACTAGTCAGCCTTCCTCACATAACGCAGGAGATGCCCCAGAAAGATGCACATCACATACAAATTGTCACCTGTAACTGGCAGTGCCTGCCCTTGTACAGAGTTGGTGCTCACAGTCGTCCTCATCCTTATTCTTTTCTCAGTGTCTGGCATCTGAATAGTATATTACATCTCTTCAATGGCAGTCCCATGGGTTCATCACTACCCTGATTTCACCTGCTTTTGGAAAACAACTGTCCAATGCTTTGTGATGCTACCCAGAGCCCCCCAAAGCTAGCATCTCATATGCCACACAGCCTAAATTTTAACTCAGATGATCCCCAGCCACCTTCCAAATTTGCGAAAACTCACAGCCAGCTGATTCTGTATGATACAATTAACAAACAGATATTCAGAAACTCCATTTATACTACTTATCGTTATTTTTTTAGAATTTGATTTATTGATTTAAATTCCAGCTGTATGGTCATATAACCAAAACATAGTAAATAGTGCAAATATTAGATGCTCACTCATAATTTATTGAGGGAGAAAGGATAGTTACATGGAAACCACATCATCTACTACAGGCTGGGTTGGTAAGGAATAGACTAGACTTGCACTGTCCAATATGGTGGCCACTAGCCACGTGCAGCTGGTGAGCACCTGAAATGTGGCTGATCTGAACATTGAGACGTGCTGTAAGTGTGAATTACACACGAGATTTTGAATATTTAGTATACAAAAAAGAATGTAAAATATTCCATTTATAATTTTTGTATTGATTACCTGTTGAAATAATATTTTAGATATATTGAGTTAAATTAGATATATTATTCATTTCACCAGATTCTTTTTACTTTTCGAACATGGGTACTAGAATGTTCTAAATCACATATATGGTTCACATATTCCAGGTGGGCAGCACTGAACTAGAGGGAGCTTCTCATCTTGATGGGGAAACAAGGACTGTCCAGAGAGCAAAGGACTAAGCATTTCCTGAAATCTCAAAGCTCCTCTGAGGTCCCAGACATCCAGAGGACAGAGCACACTTCTTTCCAGTCTCTTGAAAAGGCAGAATAAGTAACTGTGCTCTCATCTGGGCCATTCTCAGGACTCTCACAGAGGTGCTGAGATGACATCCCAGGTATCATTACGCCAGGGGTGTCCCAGCAGGTCACTAACTCAGCAGTCTCTCGTGCTTCATTTACCAGTGTGATAAAGTGACACCTCATTTTTAACAGAGTCAGGTAGCTCCTTATTACTCACTGATTCAAACATTTCCATAGCTGAGCAGCAAAGATATTTTTAAACATTATTTGATGTTGTGTGTTTTGGTGGAAGATGAAATAGAAACAGTACCTAGAGGTTGGTTGGACTATCGATCTCAAGAAAACTTAAAGAAATTAAATTCCTAACTGCTCAAAGCCCAATTCATTTCCTTTTTGATCACCTAAGGCAGACCTTGTTCTCTTCTATAACTTTTCTATAGCTTTGTCCTGGTAAAGAATCCAGCCTCTCCAAGCCAGATGACCAGCCATGAGCAGACGAAATGCTTCTCTCTTCAGCATGGGGCCTCAGGCACAGTCCAATCTAAAACGGGCACTCGCTGGTCTGAGGATGGAAAAGCAAAGATCTCCAGGTCTGAGTAAGGCTTAAAATACAAAAAAAAAAAATTTATGGAGGAGCAGTGCAGCTCACATCCCAGGGTTGCCACAAAAACTGTAAATTTTAATACCTAATTTCCAAAGAGAATAGTCCATTAATGAAGAGGAAACGGTTTTAATAAATTCTAAATTCTCCCAGTGTAAAATATTTTCCGAAGTCATCTCAGATAAAAATAAAGCCTGGGGCCTTCACAGGATGCCACAATAACGAATCATAACACGGATCAGCAGCTGATGGCTGTGTCAACGTCTTAAAAGTACTTTCGTATATAATTTGAATCATCAGATAACCTATAAATTTCATAGGGGTTTTCCCAGTTTTACAAATGACCAAATCCAAGAGTTTAGACCTAGAAAATGCCCAAAGCAAGAATCAAAATTCAAGTCTCTTGAAAGCAAATTGCATATTTTGAAATGACCCCTCCAGGTACCTAGTGAAACCCACTTCATTGTGAACATCCGAGTATTTGGAAGACCCGGTAAATTTTATTTTAAAAATTCTAAAAAGAACATGGGGACACAGTCCTTAGAGGAGTTGGAAACACTAGATACAAATGTTAAGTTGCATGAAGAGTTGCATGAGAAAAGCAGAAGGATATTATTTCTTGAGTGCTTTATTTTTCTCATTACGTAAGTAAGACAAGTTCATTATAGAAACAGGAACAGGAATATTTGCCTATTATTTCACAAAACAGAAAATCATCATTGATATGTTAACAACTACTGATGTGCAGGCCGAGGGGATCTTTGATATATTTAGTAGCCAATGTGACACCCCAGAAGAAGGAGACAGTCATTATGGACGCCACCTTAGACAGTCTGCATAGCTGGACCATAAGAACGTGTGACACAGATGCTCTGATGTATGTAATGTTTTTCATGGAACCATATAATCTTACAGATTTCAACCTCCTTTTTAAAAATCACAGCATATTTTAAACATGTTAGAAAGCTTGTTTCAAGTTTTCTATATAGAGAGAATCTTGACTGCAGTAAAACCATGGCCTCCTTTCTGGAAAAGGACAGGTTCAGATTCACAGTGGCCCTGATTGCTTACCATACATTCTATACAGATTCACTGACCATCTTCTGCTTCAGTAGTGCTGGGTAAGGTGCTAGGTGAGACAGACTAGGAAATGTCACGGTTCTGCCCTAATATCATAACAGCCGGGAATAAAATTTGGTTTTGCATGAAGACGCTGTCAACCGAGTGCATCGGCTCATTACTCCAAAGGTGGTGAGAAAGACAAGCACAGGTTCCACTGCTTGTTATTTGCTGCTCCATTACAGCTTCTGCTAACTACCCTTTCTTGTGCAAGCCCTTTGCTACTCTGTCAAGGTACCTTGAATACATTCAACCATAAAACTGATTCAAGGTGGTGCCAGGCTCCTCACTGCTTTACATATATTATCTGACTTTCCCCACCAATGACCCCATCGGCTAGTATCTACGAGCACCTTCATTTTAAAGATTTGGAAATTAAGACTGAGAGACATTAATCAGCTTGACTAAGTTTACACAACAGATTTATCTGACTTCAACGGCCAGGCTCTTTACACCACATTCTATTGCCTTTAGAACGTTGCCCATGGAAAGACAGTCACAGTATATCAAGTTAAATAAACCTGAGCTGGAAGGCACCCAAGTGATTTGATCCCTGTGAAACTTTTATCTTGTCATCCCATCCCTTCCGTGCGTCAGCCCCACGGTTCTCTCAGGTGTAGGAGTGAGCTGAGCTCTCCCCGCCAGGAAGACCTCCCCACCTGTTATCATCTCCACCTGCCATGTCTTTCTCCCCATTCTTAGCAGGACTGTACATCCCAATCTTAATAGCACCATAAATGTCACTCTTTGGAAAGCACTTCCCTGGTCATCCATTCCAGCCCATTCTCTCTGAGAGTACTCGGCTTCCCCTGCCCCTTCAAAACGTGAATGAAGTCGGTTTCAGAGCAGCCACTACAAAATAACATTCTATAGGTAAAAACACACTAGTATGCTAGTATGCATCCAAACAGACTCACATATACATACACCCCATCCAAAGCCTGGAATAGAACACAGAAAGCAAAAGCAAAAATAAGAAAAGTCAAATTTAAAAAAAAAAGACTATCTGGAAAGCATTATCATGAGATTTTAACAACAATTTTTTTTTTCTGGTGAATAACATTTTGGAGATCTATGTTTCTGCTTGCCTGCCCTTTCTAATCTTCGGTAATTAACACGGATCACTCTCATAGTACATTTCAAAAGCATAACAGCAACTCTAAACTACGCAATAACAATCCTTTTTTTGTTTTTTTTGCAAGAAAACACTTTTCACATGAGCAGATGCTGCTCTTGTTTAGGTCCCCTCTATATTAGGTATCCAAAGTCAAGGCAAGTCATTCAGGGATTGACCATGTTGCCTTTGTTCTTTACAGAATCCTTTTCAGGGGACGGGAGGGTTGGAAGGGGAAGAAATGCTTTTAACAATAATGGCAGTAACAACTAGCAGATGAGGAAGAAAAGTCCTACCTAATAGTCTTATACAAACAAATTAAGCCTGTGCTAGGGCAGGAAGACACAAGCAAAGCAACACCCCAATCAAAGCAGCAAATGAGACTCTGCCACGCCCAGCTTCCCCCAGCCCCCAACCCACAAAACAGTGACTGTCCGTGGAGAGGGCATTTCCAGGGCAGCTGTAAAACCTCTCTCAGGCAATAGCTGAGGAAAGAGGAAAGCATCCTCGGAGATGGGGATTCCTGAGGGATGGCGGGCGGGGCAGGAAGAACAACTGTTGAACTCCCAGGATTTGCACAGTAGCTGCCTTTTAATCTGTGTTGGTGCTTTACCTGAAAAAATCCCATTTTTAAAATCCATTACTAGCTCAAAAATAAATGAATTCTCCAGTTGGATAATTGGGACAATTTGCAAATATTTGGTCAAATGCCAAAATACCTCTGGGGACCCTGCTGCTACAGACATGGCAGTAGGGCTCACAAAAGATGCATTTGGCATGAATCAAAATGATGGAAAAGAAATGGCTATCATAACACTGGCAACCAAATAAAAAGGACTTTTTTGTAATGTGCTGGCACAAATTTTCATTTATTCTAAGGATAAATTCCACAGAGTAACTTGGCTTCACTTGAAGGAGAAATTTCAGGGAAAAAAACATAACTCCTCTTAAGAGTTTATCAAAATAATTGTGTTCACCAGCTCTCATTTCCCAGAGAACTGAGCTGGGTGGCATTCATGCCAACAGAGTGGTGTAGCTCAGTGTCACCCAGGGCTGGAGGACGAACGCTCCTCAGGAAACACTGGAGATTGGAATTTTGGTCTCAGAATTTTTATCACTAAGCAAAAAATATACAAAGTGGAATATTTTGTGGTTTTCTATAGATTACGTTTAATATATGTTGCTTAATTTAGGTTATAAATCCGCGTTGACACAATTTTCTGAAGTGCTCTGACTCTGAACATTACAAAGTACTCAGCCTTGAAGGACCGTTTCATGTTTCCACTGTCAAACAGAGGTGTGACTTTGCCTCCTTTTCCAAACACCTTCTTGCCTCGAGTGGTTTTCTCCCTGCCCTTCACAGCAAGCTAGAACTGGGGAACAGAAAAAGGGTATCGCACTTGCTGTCTGGCTGGTGAACAGTAAGAGAAGCTGATTATGGAGTGGGAAAGAGTGGGTGACTCACAGGTTATCACCAGCCAGAACCATCAAATGTCCTCCTGTAGGATTCTAGAGTGAGTTTCAACACGAAAAACGCTAATTGAGAAAACTAGGCAAAAAAAGTATTTATTTACTCAACTGAAAAGCAGCTTAGATATTTTGTAAAATTCCAGAAAAGGGCCTTTTCAGTGTGCAACACTGCAAAGACCACTCTTATAATAGACACTTTTGAGCAAGGGGAAGAATAGGTACAATTTTAGGGCGACTGAACAATGCAAAGACAGAACATGTAAAGTTTCTGATACAAACTAAGAGAAAGACAAGAAAATACTAACTTGAAAAGATACATGCACCCCCATGTTCATTGAAGCACTATTTACAATAGCCAAGACATGGAAGCAACCTAAATGTTCATCAATGGATGAAGAATGGATAAGGAAAATGTGGTGTATGTACATACACAACGGAATATTATTCATGCACAAAAAAGAAGAAAATCCTTCCACATTTGCCACAACATGGATAGACCTTGAGGGCATTGAGCTAAGTTCAATAGGTCAGAAAGAGAAAGACAAATACTATATGATCTGATTTATATGTAGAATCTAAAAAAACCAAACAGGGGCTGGCCCCATGGCTGAGTGGTTGAGTTCGCGCGCTCCGCTGCAGGTGGCCCAGTGTTTTGTTGGTTCGAGTCCTGGGCGCGGACATGGTACTGCTCATCGGACCACACTGAGGCAGTGTCCCACATGCCACAACTAGAAGGATCCACAACGTAGAATATACAACTATGTCCTGGGGGGCTTTGGGGAGAGAAATAAAAAAAATAATAAAATCTTAAAAAAAAAAACTCATAGATACAGAGATCAGACTGGTGGCTGCCAGAGGTGAGAGGCTGGGGGTGTGTAAAATGGGCATAGCAGCTCAAACGGTACCAACATCCAGCTATAAAACAAATAAATCCTGGGGATGTAATGTACAGCATGGTGACCATAGTTAATAATACTGTATCCTAGACTTCAAAGTTCCTAAGGCAGTAGATTTAAAAGTTCTCATCACAAAAGTGGAGGAAGATGGGCATGGATGTTAGCTCAGGGCCAGTCTTCCTCAGCAAAAAGAGGAGGATTGGCAGTAGTTATCTCAGGGCTAATCTTCTTCAAAAACAAAAGTTCTCATCGCAAGAAAAAAACACGTGTAATTGTGTGGTGACGGATGTTAACTAGACTTATTGCGGAGATCATTTTGCAATATATACAAATATCAAATTATTATGTTGTGTACTTGAAGCGAATATGTCAATTATATCTCAACAAAAAGGAACTAAGAGAAAGAGAAGATGATCCCAAACATGGAATACAAAAGCATCATGTATATTTTCTTTAAAGGAATTATTATCTTTTTCCTATATTGATAGAAAGTTATGTGCCTTATATTTAAATGTCATTGCTCCCTAAGAAGCTGAAATTGCTTTGTCAACATAAACTTTGCCCCTATTCCTAGAGACAGAAGCACCTGCATTGGTCTCATGTGGATACGACCAACTTCTCCCTCCCCTCCCTTCTCACAGAGCCTTTAAGCCATTGCCAATAGGCCATTCTTTGTTACTCTGTAGTAACTCCTGTGCCAAGAACTGCTCACAGGTTTGCAGCCAAATTTGGATCAATGCGCAATAAGCATTTTTGCTCCATCTCAGTGCATATCCTGTGAGTTGGAAGCCCAGACTAAACAGCGCAAATGGAGCAAGTAAAACCCCCTCCAGTTTCTGGATATGCTGGAGCCAGAGCCTTGTTCTCTGCACGCAGGAGAACCTGCAGTGTGAGTCTGTGTGGGAGTGACCTAAGGTAACAGCCCATGCATCCCGAGATGCAGTCAAGTGAATGGTGGAGACATGGTGGATGTCAGTGGAGACATGTAGATCTCAGGAGGCATTCCTTTAGGGCATGGTCACCATTGCTTGTAATTCTCTCTCACTTATTTTAAGTCTATTCATCTTTTTCAATTCCCCCTCTCCCAAAATTTCTAGGACTGGGAAACATTCTTTAAGCACTCATGGTTGAAAACAACTGTGCTGATCACCCCTGAGTGGCCACAGCATCCCTTTTCTATGCCAGTGTTCTGGAAATTGCCTCATCTTAAGGCAGAGGGAAGGCTTCGAGAAAGTCTATAAGGAACCAGATTGTCATGGGACAGTGCTAGGGGATACTTGTTTACAGGGAAGCAACTCAAAAAGCTATCATGCCTGACTTTCAGTGGTCCTCTTGCCTTAACACTAACCCCACATCATCACCACCACCACCACAACCTCACCACATCGCCACCGTGACCATCATCACTGTCCTCCCATCCCCACTAGTACCACCACCATTACCACGACCCATGTGCTGGCTTGAATAATGTCCCCCCCAAAACTTCACATCCAACTGGAAGCGGGAATGTGACCTTATTTGGAAATAGGGTCTTTGCTGATGTAGTCAAGAGAAGAGTGGGCCCTAAATCTAATCTGCCTGGTGTCCTTATTAAAGAGGGAAATTTGGACGCAGAAACACAGACACACAGGGAGAAGGCCATCTGAAGAAGGAGGCAGAGTTGCAGGAGTGAATCTACAAGCTAAGGAATGCCAAGGATCGCTGGCACCCACCAGAAGCTAGAAGAGGCATGAAAGGGTTGTTCTCCAGAGTCTTCAGAGGGAGCACAGACCTGCCAAGACCTTGACTTCAGACATCTAGCCTCCAGCACTTGAGAGAATAGATTCCCATTGTTTTAAGCAACCCAGTTTGTGGCACTTGAGTACGGCAGGCCTAGGAAACTAGCACAACTCCCAACACCTCCACCAACCCCATACTCCCACCACCAGCACCACCTCCCTACTCATCGCCACTACTAGGAAAACCTTATGAAAAGGCTCAGACAACTTGCCTTCAGGCCAACACTGGGACTTCATTTTAGTGGTCAGTAGCTGACCACAGGATGAACTTAAGTGTCCTAACCATGAGTGGTCTGACCCTTGCTTCTGGGATTACAGATTTAGTATCTCCTTTTTTATCCCCAAACTTCAAGTTTGAGCTTGACATGCCCCCTTTTTCCCAGTCCCACACAAAGAAGAACAAAGATGGTTTGACATGGAAGAGACATCAAAGATTACTCATTTTAACCCCATAATCAGATAGTACTGTGGACTACGATCTCTAGAAGGTGACACGCCTCCTATAAAGTCAGTGAATCAGCTTCTAGCAGAATCAGACCCAGGACTCAGAGTTCCCGACTCATTCAATCAACTCTACAAGACTGCTTGCCACAAAAGTGTGTGAAGTATTTTTTAATAGCTACTATTAAATATCAGGAAGCTATGTATATAAATATGAACATCCCCCACCCTACTACCAACTCATTGGCTCATTTAAGTCTCATTTAGCCTTACCAGAAAAATGTGCAGACCGAGATAAAATTACTTAAGTGTTCGCTATGATATCAGTGGTGGTATCCCATGATGACATTTAAGAAAGATGTTTTCTAATATTAGCAATACATAACTGAAAGCATTTTCACCACTAAAGGGGATATACTAATATTAATTCTATGTAAATCTATAAAATAGAAATAACCTGGAGGTCTTCTCAAAGACCTATATCTGAGGTAGCACTCTTATCAAGCAATCAGGAAGAAACTTTGGAATCAGGAGGGCAGCAGTATGTAATGAAGATTATCTACATCATGCATCGAAGCATCAACAAATTAAAGAGGGCCTCTGTGTTCCAAAGCATCTGGTAAAGACAAAAAATAATACTAAACACAATTAGGCATATTGATTCTTTTATTCTTTGAAAGTCATCTCATTACACTAGCTTTCAAATCAGAGTGCCTTGAAACGCAATCTCTAATAGTGAAATGACACTTTTCTAATCCCCAACTTCTGAAAGCTTTGGAAGAAAGGTATTGAGGAGTTTGGAAATTTGATGTACAAACTGAGAGGCCACACTATCAAAACAACGACAAAAAAGAACTGTGAAGATTAGTTCCCCAAAGCAAGATGAAATTCTCTACAATCCAGCCTCACAGCTACAGTCAAAAACAATTAATCTACACAGTTATGCAGTTAATCTGAATACTCTCAGCTAAAAATATTAAAAAATCATAGTTTCCTTAACATCAGTTCCTTTAGAGAGAGTTTTATTAGAAATCTCCTTTTTTTCCTTTTACCAAGTTGCTACTCAGTGTCATAACATAATTAAGATAGTACTTTCATTTTTGAAAATGATTATATGAATGAACTAAGAAAAACACATATATATTTTAAAAATGTAAGCAATCAGTAAGGTATGTACTGTTATTATTTCCTAAGACTTTGAATTACTAAGCATTCATAACCTGAAATTCCCATCATCATCCACTATTTCAGTCTCCACCAGAGAAGTCGCCACAACATACAGTGATGAATTATTTTTCTCTCTTAAAGCAGTAAAAATAGAGCTTCGAGCTTCTAATTAGCATGTACGTTTGGAAGCCACTATATTTTCTTTTAAGTGGCGGATGCAGGTACTCTATAATTCTTAGAAGAAGCAATAAGAATTCTAAAACCAAATCTTTTGCTTGTTTTGTTTAAATTTTTTATCTTTTTCCTAAATAATTCATTTCCTCCCAAAAAATAGGTCAAGTGTAACACAGGTAGTAAATGAAAGCTGGAAAATTCTTCAAAAGGCGCTACTTTTCCTAGGAACACATATCCCATTGGAAGTCTAACAGGCATCTCAAATTTAATAGGTCACACACCATTCTCCTGAGTTCCCCAGTGCAAATCTCTGCTCCTCCAGTGGTCGCCTCTTAGTAACACCACCATTCACCTAGTTTGCACAGGTTAAAGAAGACAGACAAAATACTCTCCATTCAGAATTGATTTCTCTTTCCCTAATCCCTCACTCCTGCCTGCTCCATACAAATCTTTATTATAGACACTACTTTTAAAGTATCTTTCACAACAGAACCCCTCATACCCACTCTTCTGCTCTACCCCAGATCATGCCTGTAGCATCTTCTGCCTATACCACTGGGAGAGCTTCTTAAATTTTCTCCTTGCTTCCACTCATGCCCCTCCATCATCTATTTTCTCCATCATCTATTTTCTACACAAGCCAATTACACACCTACTTGGTAGTTTCCAGTTGTCCACCTCTCACAGAAGAACTTCCACGTTCTTGCTGTAACCTAACCCCAGCTAGCTCTCAGACCTCGTGTGCTGCCTTCTGCCCCCACCCCGCTTCACTCCAAGCCAAGTCACTCTGGATGCCATGCTGTTTTTGGACAGGACACACTTTCACGTCAAGATCTTGGCATGTGTTCTTTCCGCTGCCTAAAATATGTGTCTGCAGATATTTTCTTAGCTTTCTCAGAACTTTCTCAAATGCTACTTCCTCAGAGAGCCCTTCTCCAACCACGCTATTTAAGATAGCATTCCCAATAATATCAATTGAATGAAGGATGAGCTCTTCATGGAAATGACAACCATGATTTAAGATGACATGAGAGAACCTGGAAAAGGAACATCTGGCTGCATGTGGTATGGGAGAACAGGGTCTATTTTTTCTTTGAAAAGAAATTTTCTTTTTCAATGAGGATGACGACGATGATGATGATGATGGTGATAACAATAGCAACAGTAGCCAACACTCACTGAAGACAGGGCTGGCACTCTAGGGTGTTTCATGATCCCCAGTTATGGTTGAATATTAAAATGCATTTAATTCTTACAACCACCATTGAGGTAGGTACATTATTGTCCCCTTTTTATAGATTAAGTAACTAAGACACAGAGAATACCAGGAAAAGCTTGCTTACCCCAAACAAGTTAATCCAATCAAGAAGGCCATTTAAAAGAAACACGAATAAACAAAATTATAAAATGCAAGGCTACAGAAATATTTAAAGTCTACTTATGTTTGTACAGGGCTATTTCCTCTAATAAAGGAAAGATGGCCCAAGAGATCTGGAAGACTCTCAAAAGGCAAATTCCAGTTATGGAATCACGAACAATCCTGGTGTAGAACAGAACAGATGCACTCGATGGGCAATCCAGCCACAGCGTAAGGGAAGATTTTTTTAAAGGACATGAAGGAAACATGAAAATTGGGTACAGGGCAACTGCTGATTAGCAGAACTGCCTTTAAGAACAAATAGGAACAATGTATTAATTTCCAGAAAGGCTTGAAAATTGTAATAAAAGTATAAGAGTAACCAAAGGGGCTCCTTATGTTCTACTGAATCTAACAAGGACGTTTTTCTGTCTCCCGCTTGGATTACATGAATTGCAGTAACAGATGTGAAAGAGAATATGTTTTTCAGCTCCGCTCTGATTCCATGTTTTGTGGGGAGGCCAGAAGGAGGTCCAGTAAAAGAGAACTATACACTTCTACCCTCCAAAACTCAGGTCCATGGTTCAAGAAACAGCACATCCAGGTAGCCAGAGGGTTTGCAGAAAAGAACATGTCCCACATACGTGGAGAAATATGGACAATGGGAGAGGTGCCAAAGGAACTCTGAAGATAACTGAATACAGTGTGGTTTGCGATAAGGGGAAGAGGATTGAATCCAAGACCTAGGGAAAAATAAGAGTGATTTATGAGGGCATAAAAAACAGAAACAGTGATCACTTAGGGCCAATGTGGGTTCATAAAGAACAAATCAGCCCAAATGAATGCCTTTTCGTTTTTGGCTAAAATTAGATAATGGTACATGATGCCAAATTCATGAATGATATATAGCTTGGAGGAGAAGCTAATTCACTTCAAGAAAGGGTCTGGAGATCTGGTATTCAGTCCCGGGCTTGAGAATTAAGAGAAACTGACAATAGCTATAGCTATCACTTTTTAAGCACTAACTCTTTGTCAGGCCCTGTGCCCTCGCCCGTACCATCTCCTTTCATCCTCACAACAACCTCCTGAGGCAGGTACGATCTTCTTCTCGATCTTAAAGAGGAGGAAACTTAGGCTGAGAGAAAATGACTTGCCAAAGATGACAGTTATTTCTAAGGTAGGTGGCTTGAGAGTTTGGGATGAAGGAGGGCACTCCTAAAGTGAGCAACCAGGATGACGGGGATGTAAGGACCTGCCTTATGGAAAGAATCTATGGATTCACCCTAGAGAGGAAAAGGCCCAGGAAAATGAGACTGCAGTCTCCATGTGTGTGGAAGCCAGCCAAGTGGAATGGGGAATGGACTCCTCCTTTTGGCTCCAGAGAGTAGATTCAGGTGAACATGGGCAGAAGGCGGACTCTGAATAAGAATGATACAGCCCTTCTAATGATCAGCCCCGTCTGGTGACAGAAGGGACAGTCAAAGGAGACCTTGAGCCCTGTCACCGAAGGAGAGGCTGGGCCGCCATTCCTCTCAGGGCACCATCAAGAGATTCAAACAAGAGATGACGATGAGACCGGAAACCCATCAGATTCCCTCCGAATTCTGAGATTCTGTGAGGATGCACATTTGTGGTATGCCTGAGATATATTCTGAAGCCTCAAAGGGGGACATCTTCATGTATGTCACCGTGGTCATTCGAAGCTCCTTCTTGCTTAACATTCCCAAAGAAGCATCGATAACGGATGCAAATCTTTAGAGTGAGAACCCAGGGCTCTGATGGAATAGCTGAATAATTCTGCGTCCATCTTCAGATTTTAACACGGAAAACACAAAACAGTCGGACGTGTTTGTTTTCTCCCACTCTGCAACATGGCCCTGAAACAACAGTGATTTGCACCGTTTCTTGGGCAAGGCCTTTCAGAGACCGCTAATGAGGCTGCCGGACCCTGGGGGCAGAAGCTCTGCGGATGGGTGCACTCGAGCGTCTGAATTGTGCGAGGCTGACCGCGTGATGGACGGATTCTCAGCATCCTTTATCTTCTAACCAGCATTAAGCACCATCAGCCAAACAAAAATACCAGTGATGGCAATTTGGCTGGATCGGACGTCTCCACGCAACATTTATCTTCCTTGTGGAAGTCCGTGGTGCCGCGCTTATGCCAGCTGATTTAATTCTGTTTCCTTTTCTCACACTAACCCACTGCTGGGGCTTACGTGAGTTAGAGAGAACCCTCATCCATGACTGGTGCCTAATATTTTACGAGAAACACAGCGGGGCTGACGGCTGCCCTGGCATCTCTGGCAGTGATTTTGAGACACAATCACACGACGTGCACCTGCGGGTCAGGTGGTTACTGGGATGGAAGCACACATGCCAGGAGGACGGGGCCACTGAGTCTGTGAGAAAACAAACAAAACGGCAACAATCCGCTTCCTTATGTGCCACAGTACATGCAGGACAAACATCCTTTGAGACATTTTAGAGTCTAAGTGGACAGTCCATGGGAAGTAATGAAACAGAGATCTGTAAATCCCAAACCGGACCCCTCGGATTCCCAGGGAGGAGAACGTAGGCCAGTTACATAGCTACTCTGCTCTCAACGTCCTTTTCAGTGAAAGGGAGATGATAATAGTACCCATCCCACCAGACTGTACAGAGAATTGATGAGATATTCTCTATGACCCATGACAAGTACTTAGGAAATGCTCAATACAGTGTAGTCTGTCCTCATTAAGATGACTTTCATTGGTTTCCTTAGGAAGCTAGAAGGTACCACACTCTGCCTGTCGGCTGCCTCCCTAGCGAGCAGATCTGTAACCTCTTTTCCTCTTCTCCCAATTCTTGTCCATCACTTCAAAAGTATCTTTGCCCCTTTCCTTTATTTAGAAAGGAAATCTTGATTTGGGGGAATTCGGCTTGAGAATCACCCCTGTGATGTGCTTGTCTAAAGAAAAGCGAATGCCAAGATGCCCTCCTGAGCTCCACCACAGAAGCATCATCGAGAAAACACAGGACGTGCAGACACCCTCTCGCGGATTTCCTGAAAGCCTTCTTCGACCGGGAAACCATAATGACACGGGTCAGCACTCCCGCTTCACCTCTGAAAAAAGCCTATCCTGCCTGCAAAGTGGACCTATAAACACATACCTCCTAGAACTGTGTCAGGTGGAACAAATGCATAAGTGAAATGAATGGCCCAGGGCGTGCCCACAGGTCAGCATCGCTCGTGTTCTTTCTGAACAAATCAGGTGATTTTCAGAACAGAGTCACCTTCCTCCATCTCCTGCAAACTCTCCTCATAATTTTAGAGTCGCTTATTTGAGTTTGTCAAAGATCCCATTTAATTTTAAGACATAATAAACTGAAATGTTACTATCCAACGGCGAAGATTTCAGATACACAAATTATACGCTTTATTAATACAAATGCAATACTTCCTATAAGGAAACGCACGCTGACCACACTTGCTGGAGCTGGCATCGCTTGTGTACTTTACTCTCAATGACGGAGGCTCAGGGGGGAGCCCGGCTGCTCCCACTCACCTCACAGGGAATAGAGACCACAGGCTGGACACAGGCTTAGTCCCGGCCCCAGACCCCATCAGAAAATCCACTGTGATCACGTGACTGCCTAAGGAGACAGTCGACACTATTCTAACACTGCACCCTCCTCACCCCCATCTTCCTTTCCCTTAGGATTTCTTAATCCGGGGGTCCCTACCTCACCAAGGACAAAGAGAGAAAGATACAGTACGGGGATTGTCTTTAAATATCAATAAACACTACACTTTTCATCACAACTTTAAATTTAATCAGTATATACCTTGTGTTCATTATATCACTAATACGTGCTAAAAAATAAACAAAAAGCTTATATAATCCTGGGCAAAAAATCATTCCAGCAAAGACTCTTCTAAAATTTTTTACTTGCAATTATTACTATTTCTAACGGAAAATAAAGCAGTATTTCAGTTATACTTTTGGATAAGTAACAACATATGCCCTGAATGTTTCCACGTTTACACGGCACTTTCTCACATTACCACATTACCCGGGGAATCTAGCTATCACTTGTAACATTTTCACCCAGGGGCAGCAAAATTTGCTCTAAATCAGACATAGAAAACATAAAAACAAATTGCAAGAAAGCCTAATTTTTACTCTAAATTTCTCTATTATCAGAATGTAAATATCTGAAACATTTGACAGAAATTCAGCTAAATGGAATTTTTAGGGACTGTGGCAATCGGTGTCGACTCACTATCGTCGGCGTGGCCAGGAGAAGCCAGGCAGGCGTGCCATCCAAACCTGAGGACACAGCATCTGGTACTTAGTTCTGCAAAGCTATAATTCACCAGGTATGAATATTAAGATTCTCAGACTCTCCTAAGTTCATTTGGCTTGATTTCCAGATTAACTCAGAGCCGTACATTTATGTGAACGTTAAATGAAATTATTTTGCCAAGTTAGCTCAGCATTTATAGGAAGAAAAAGTATGGTAAAAGAAAAAGAACTTGGTGCCATACATGTTTAAACTAGGTAGATGCACAGCTAACCTTTTTTCACTTTTCTACTCGTTTTTGGGAAACAAATGTCAAATTCCACAGGTGATGTTTACTGCAACAAACATTCAACCATCAGAGGCCTATAGACTGACTGGTAGACAGTTTACTCAGTAAGATGCCCAGGGGTGGGCAGCCTCTGATGGCTTTGGCAGCCCCCTGGAGTCATCAAGGACCAGGCCCTTCAGCTCCAGGCGTGTGGTTTCACGGTCCCACAAAGGCTGCAGTAGCTCCAGGCATCACAATCCCATTGAAAGCTAGCAAGTACAGGTCAGAACACAATAGTTCTCTGGGTGGCTTTCCCTCCCGTAATCTGAGTAAGAAATCCTTCTCTGCTGCCTTCAGGACGTTTCCTCGTACCTCTTCTTGGCCAGAATAACACCCACTCTCAAACCAATCACTGGCAAAGAGCACAGAAGTGCCATGGATGGCTTACCCACCCACAGTTCACTGCTCTGGAATGACAGTTTTCACCAAAGACGAGCATATCCATCAGCACAAAGGAAGCTATTTTATATCTATTTTACTATTTTACCCAAACTAAGAAAATGTTCCGCGAAAAACAGTACTTGGAATAAAGTACTAATAATAAATAATAAATAAGCCATAATAAGAAACAGTACTAAAGGAATAAAGTTCACGGTTACGAGTGGAGGCAGCAGGACATCAACACTGAAGACACCCTAACATGCGCAGGGACTAACAGCATGCTTTCCCCCGGGTGACTCCCTTTGACCCTTTAACATCTCTGAGAGCCAGGGGTCCTTATTCCAAATTCAGAGAACCAGGTAATAAAACCCATAATTAATCTCACGCAAAATTAAGAACTTATTGATCAATCTCTTTTAAAACACCATTTCACCCTCTGTTCTTAAAACCCTGGGACAGCTAAACTGCATGAAAATTTAAGGAAATTTAAAATGAGATAAAATGAAATTTAAGTGAAAACTTTCAGAAAATTAAAGTTGCCGACAATCTCATCACTCAAAGAGAGTTGTTTTCTTTTACAATGTTATAGACTTATGACCAATGTTTATTTTCTAAAATATGCATGCATAACTACAGTTACATATGACTTCTAAGCCTGCTTTTCATACTTCACATTGTGGTAAATGTTTTTGCATGCTATGCTTTTAAAGAGATGACGAGTAACACCTACACTGCTGAAAACAGCAAACCTGTGCAAGTTTTTCTGTGATGAACTCCCTCACATGAAAACCTCTGAACACATTTTCTCTCTTCCACCCTTCCTTCCTCCGTTCCCTCCCTCCCTATTTTCAGAGAGTGTTCTACAAGCTGAATTCCTGGACAAAGTTAAGGACGCATGTTGAAATATTTCACATCCAATGATACTCCCACCCGTTTCACTCTGCCTTTAACAATGCCGGGTATTATAATAAAAATTACAGCCAAATTGTTAGAGACAGCAAGCCTTTGGATTTTCCGTAAATAATTTTGCTCAAACAGTGGACTGAGCCAACCCTGCTGACGGAGATGAGTCTGGGAATCCTCACGGGAGCTCTGCCCTGGGCTGAAGTTTCTCCAGTGCCTGGCTTGTCAGGGAGGAGCTAGTAAAGGGGGAAATCTGCCCTCCCCCTTTTCTCTGACCCTTGCCCTCTTTAGAAGCCCGGTCCTGCTCCCCACTGAGATGGCCAGCCATGCTGAGTGAGCAAAGGGCTGGCTGGCTTTGCTTTCCAGCCTTTGGTGCTGGCAGGGACCGTGTGGTTCTCATCCCCAACCCTACAACGCTTGGCCTTCCATCCCTTCCATCCTTTTCTTCTCCGAAGGATGAAGGTTGTGAGTTTCTGCTGACAGGCTTCCACTTCCCAGTTACAGGGGCCACCTGCCAAAGGGGATTAGCAGGTCATCCCTTCCTTTCTTTAGGTCAAGCTGCCCACAATCCTGGCAACAACTTAGAACCACCAAGGGAACTTTATGAAAACTACTGACATCTGCCACTGCTCTCCCTCCAAACAGAGATTCTCACTCATCTTGGGTGTGGGGCCTGGGCGTGGGTATCCATTTTTTATAGCTCCGTCATGGGATTCAAAATACACCTAGGGTTGAGAACTACTGATATCATCCTGGCCGCACTGCATCTCCCAGAAATCCCTCCGGGGTCACACCATGTGGGTCCTCCCTTCCCAGACTTTCAGCACTGACGCAGGAGTCCAAATCCACTCGCCCAGACCACCGCCCTTTGTAACGCTGTTTGCTCCGTCAATGGGCATCTATCCCCCTCCATTCCAGTCTACCCAATTACCTTCTCAAAGCATCCACTTGCACATCTAACAGGAATGGAGAACACAGGGTGCTTAAAACAACTCTACCGTCCTCATTCCCCACCCCCAGATCCTGCTCAGCCCTCTGTCGGCCCCCTCTCAGTTAATGATGCCACCATCCGCCCTCTTACTCAGGACAGAAACCAAGGAGGGAGGCTTGATTCATTCATTCCTGTCTTTTCTTGACAATAAGCCCTCCCTCTTGCCCCCTAGAGCAGATCCAGTCTGACAGCACACCATGCCCACCACCGGTCTCCACTCTCATCTCCACTGCCAGGACCTCATGGCCTCAACACCACAGTGGTCTTCTCACTCGTCTCCTTGTCTCCAGCTGTGGCCCCTCGAGGGCAGCTCCACGAAGCATCCAGACGGACCTTTTTAAAACATAACCAGAACCGTCCCCTACCTAAATCCCCCATGGTTTTCCACGACAGTAAAAATCAATGCCAAATTCCTAAAGGGTCTTACTTTCTGCACCTCTCCCACTTCACTTCCTGCCACTCCTGGGTGCAGTCACTATGCTGAGGCACACTGGCTTTTTTTCTGGCCCTCAAACCCTTGAACTTTATTTTTTTTCTTTCTGATATGCTTCTGACAAAGGTGTTGTCATCCAGGGCTGCTTCTCACATTTGGGACTCAGTTCAACTATCATAAATTCAGACTTTCTATCGTATAATCCCGTTCTGCATTTCTCACTGATAGAAACTCTCATCTCTGGGTTCCTCTATGAATGCTCTGGAGGGTCAACGCTTGAGTCAGCGTCATCCTGATTGCAGCCCCAGCGGTGGCTGCCTGAAACAGCATCTGGCAAACAGCAGGTGCTTAATAAGGAGCTGGAAAATGAAGGATCATGATAAGGGCTGTGTGGAAGAGGAGTCAGGCATGCTGGCTCATGTCACTAACTTACCTGAACATATTCATTCCCCCTGAAGCCACGATAAACATTTTTTATCACATAATGTTTCAAGACAAACAGAAAAAAACGAAGCGCTAAATTCTCATTCTCTGGAAATTAAATCTACTTCTATGTTTGGATTTTTAAAAAATATTTAGGGGCCAGCCCGGTGGCATAGTGGTTAAGTTTTCATGCCCAGAGTTCAAGGGTCTGGATCTCAGGTGCGGACCTACGCATCGCTCATGAAACCATGCAGTGGCAGCATCCCACATACAAAATAGAGGAGGATTGGCATACATGTTAGTGCAGCAACAGTCTTCCTCAAGCAGAAAGAGGAAGATTGGCAGCAGATGTTAGCTCAGGGCCAATCTTCCTCACCAAAAAAAAAAACAACTTTATATGGAAAAGAAAATGAGGAGACATAGGAAAACGTCAATGAGATGAATTTTAGCTTTCTCCAGAAATATAGACCCTCTTACTCTATCTCAGCATAGGAAATCTTGCTTAATAGTTTGCAAAATCTACCAAGATATACTTTGGAAGAAATGCTTTGGAAAAGTATTCTTTCCTTAGCACCGAGAATCATTTCTTAAGGACAATCGACCTGAAGAGAAATGGCATGAGTCAAGAGAGTGAGAATGTGCAACAAAGGGTTCTTCACTCTCCAGAGCACACTCCCTCGTCTGCTTGGGTTTAGTGTGTCAGAAATGGAGACCTCGGGGACTGACACAGAGTCAGTTTCAAACTGAGCATCCACAGTCCAGGGCCATCATACAAAAAGGCACGCTGGCTGAGTCAGCCCTCTGGAAGGCTGAGAAATTCAAGTCCAGATGTCTGGAAACATTTTTCTAGTTAACGCCGTTATGGGGTTTAAATTTTCACAGCATCCGTCTCTTCCTCCTCTCCACAGTGCTCTCCAGCTTGAATATTTTTCAAACCATCAGTTCCTAAGTACAGTCCTAAATAGTTAAGATTAAATTTAGTTCCCCAAAAGAAAACATTCGCTCATGACATCAGCAATGTTCGGCTGCACATGATGGTTTCCAATTGCCCCGATTCTCATATATCCAACATCCCTTGGCTTCCAACGTATAAGCTATCAATCTGCTCCAGACCTTGGTTTATAAGACGGTTTGATATCCACAGACTTCACAGTAGCCTTATGCGCTAAGAAGCAGCCATTATGTCAGCTTTTGAAAACAAGGAAAGTGAGTCTCACGGAGACAGACGCCCTCAAGCTCAGGTCTCCAAGAAGCAGCAAAGCTTGGATTCAATCTAATCTTCCAGGCTTCACATCCACTGCTCTTTCGACGGGACACACACTCACACACGTTGACACACAGATTCTCAATCACATCATTAAGAGCCTAACTGTGATCAAAAGAAAAATAACAACAACTGCACGTGTTCCAATTCTAATTGCTGATTTTCAACCTAATTAGATGCTAATGGCATCAGTTAGAGGAAAACAAAACAAAAAGTTAACATCCACATCAAATGAAATCTAACCAACAGTCCACCAGATTCAATGGGTGGCAGTTCCCTCTGGGCATCCGAGGTTAAGATCCATGAGGGTACCTGGACTAATAATCTGAATATGCGGGTCTATCAACGTGGAAGTGTCATCAGTATTTCTCCATCTGGGATACAACATTTTCAACTTTTTTTTTTTAATGTCCAAAAAACATGACAAGACGGTAGATGCTAACACAACGTGCCTCGAGCTACCAAGCTTAAAGGATGGATTCGTCAACGATGAGGAAAGTCTCAAGAGAGTCAGATTCTTCGCCCAAATCAAATTAATCAATTTCTGGTTTAAGTGTTGGTCAAATGTCAGAGAAGGAGCACCTCAGCCTGAGCAAGCCACGCCGGTAACGGAAGCACCAAGGCTGCCTGCTCCTCACGGAGAAGACTGAGCCAAAGGGAAGCAGACGCCAGAAACGCAGGTTGCTACTGGATGCTGGCCTGGCCTGCTCTTTCTCAGGTGGCTCTATTTTTATAATGCGGCATGTGAAAATCCAGTGTTACTTGGTAATTTCATGCTCACCCACTGCTCGGCTGCCCCTGGAGCTCCCTGAGTTTCCATGGCACTTACTAGTGGGGACAGCAGTGGACACGTTGCTGCTGGAGGCAGCGGCTGCCGCAGGCCCAGCCACAGGCGGTTTACCCTGCTGGTCCCCGGATGCCGACCCTCATCTCCAGCTCACCATCCACACCACGGAGCAGAAGAGCGGAAGCTAAAGGTTACTGACCAGAACACTGAGGATGCCCTGGAGAGGACAGCACGGGAGTGGTGGGGGCAGTCCTCAGGCCTTGTCTATACCCACAGGGAAATTTGTAATTTAAGCCCTCTGGACTTTCAGAAATTATTATTATTGATCTATTGCGTGTGTGTGTTCAGGCCTGCCCTCATTATCAGACTCTTCCTAGCTATATAAGCTTAGGGTAACATTTAACGTCATGCTTTTCCTAATGCCAAATGACCCCAAGATGCTCCAGCCCCTCAGGTCACTTAGTCAAGAACCATTGTAACTTATTCCTCATTTGCTGCCTCCTCGTGACCCTGACCCGCCTGCCATCTGCAACACTGTTTCTGAGGTTAAGGGGAAAAAACTTCGTTACTAAATGACCCTGGGCAGCTTTAGCACGTCCAGGCCTCAGCTCTTCCTTACAGCATCCCGGGCTGCAGTGAAGAACTGGATGACACAGGGGCATCCTGCCAAACAGTGCAAGCTGATAGGAAGAGGCACAAACCCTTCCATTTTAACAGCTACCTAACAATGCTTACTCTTCCTTGTAATCAGAGAAATGTAAGACAGAACACCAATAAAATACTGTCTTAAACCTATCTGGTTTGGGGGGCCAGCCCGGTGGCATAGTGATTAAGTGCACGTGCTCCACTTCGGTGGCCCAGGGTTTAGGGGTTCAGATCCGGAGCACAGACCTACATACCACTCACCAGGCCATGCTGTGGCGATATCCCATATACAAAAAAAATGGAAGAAGAATGGCATGGAGGTTAGGTCACGGACAATCTTCCTCAAGCAAAAAGAGGAAGGTTGGCAACAGATGTTAGCTCAGGGCCAATCTTCGTCACCAAAAGAGACTATCTGGTTGGCAAAGGTTTTTGTCGTGGGTTGGTTGTTTTGTTGTTAATAATATGTACCATGGGGAGGGTTACGGAAAGAATGGGCATCTGTCACTTTAATGGCAAGAATGTGAATTGCATAAATTTTGTGGATGAGAATATAGGAATTCAGCTTTTAAAAATCTAAGTTTTTTTGAAAATACATTGGCCAAAAGTTTTCATTGCAAACTGTGGGTTTTCAGGGCAGAATTTTATGTAATAATGACCACATTCAAACAAACCAAATTTTCAACAAGTGATAGGCTCATTATATTTTAGTATGTCAACATGTCTCAGCATGGAGCCATTAAAGATAGGGATTCAGGTATTTTGACATTGAAATATTTTCACATAAGGTGCAAAAAGATAGCTAAAGGAGTATTAGAGCAAAATTTCATTTTTGCAAAAAGATACATATTCACAGCGAAAAAAAGTGGGCCAATATTCAACAAAAAGAAAACAGTAATTATCACGGGGTGGCAGAACCACAGTTGACTTTTATTTTCCTCCCATTGCTTATATTTTCTAATTTTCTATAGTGAAAATGTCCTGTTTAATAACGAGGAGGAAGGTGCTCCAAAAAAAAATAAAATATTAACTCTGGCCACCTCGCGTTTTAATTAAATGTCACTCTGACTCTGTCACAGAGCTGTGTTCCAATGCAAAGGATGGAACCACATTCTGATATCAGAAACTCCATGCCAACCGACATGCCATTGAAAATAATGTCTTGGAAATACCATTTCCTAGTCCTCTCTTCTTCTTATAATACTGTAGAATTCAGCAACCCGGAATTCTGTTTAATTAAGCAAGAAAGATATTGTGAATATATCTAGAACTGGCTGAATCTATTTATACCTCCAAACAAAATATTTTGTGTGTGCCAGTAATCCCTCTTGGCTCCTGGTTCCTCTATTTTTGGAATCCATTTACTTTCATATATATGTGCTTCGCAATAGCAGACCTACAGCTGCCTACCAAGCTCCACATCTGTCAGAAGAACAACAGGAATTCTCTTGTAAAGTTGTAAGCAAGCAAAATTCACCAGACTTTAGGACGTAATCAAGTCCCACCTACGTCAGCACACTGAAACAAGGGTATTAATAAATGCTGAGCTGCAAGATATGCCACCAAAAGACAGACCCAGAAAACCTTGTGTGTGTGTGTGTGTGTGTGTGTGTGTGTGTGTGTGTGAGAGAGAGAGAGAGAGAGAGAGAGAGGGACAGTGAGAGAGAGAGAGAGAGAGCGCGAGAGGGAGAGAGGAAAAGGGGTGGGGGGAGAGTCAGCAGAATTAGTAATTCAAAAATTCCACTAAGATTTTAATCTCAAATTTAGAATCTGGCCTCAGGGAATCTGCCACAAGGAGACTCAGGGAATGTCTTGTCCAACAGCCTCATTGACAGAAGGAGTTGAGACTCAGCCACTCAGTAGTCCACCCTGAGGTCTCAAACAACTGAGAGACAGCGCTGGGCCCACATTTCCCAAACCAGGTCCAGTCGCCTCCCCACAGTGCCATAAATATTTTCTCTTTTAAAACCACTCTTCTAATATCTCGTTTCCACTTTACCTTGGATGCAAAGAAAAAGCAAACGTAACGATTAACAAGATTAGGCAAAGGAATATGAACTTCTCGAAGGTAACACTCTTCCAGCCTCTCCCCAGTCTCCATGAAAATCACCTCCTGTTCACCAGATTCTCCCGTTTAATTTACAAAATGGCAGAGCATCAAAGAGGAAGTGGTAGACGAGGCATATGGAGATAAAAAAGCCTGGATAATCTACAGATCTCAGAGTCGTTATGCAGATACCTGGAGTGGGCTGTGTAGCTAATGCCAGATTGCTACCGACGGGAAACCCTAGATTGATGGTCCAGGGTCAGGAAGCTGAGCCACATGGTCCATTCATCAAACAGGCTTCTGGGAAGAGCTTTCCTTCTTTGACTCTCTCTCTCCCCCATGGCACATGGTGACACTCGTCTTCATCAAATGCAAAAATATTTTCGAACATTCAAACAGCCTGATTTTCCTGACACAAAAGCATCTCTATTTTGGGTCCAGAGGTTCAACTGACAGCATAACTGATAACTGAAGATTAAAGTGGACTTCCCAGAAGAGCTGTGAAAAGAAACTGATGGAACAACTAAGGTACTCTTCCCAAAATGCAGCATGTGTAATTTATTTTTACACAGTTCGTTTGGTACCTTGCAGCTGATATCTGGAGGAAAGAAAGCAGTTCTAGTAGGGGGAAACAGATGATTTCATTTGGCCAAGTAATAATGCCTGGAGAAATGTGAGAAAATTCAGTGGGAAACTTCAGCAAACTGTGTGTTTAAAAGTCTGGCTGACCAAAGATCACCCCTCTCTATGGTTTGCTCACAAAGAGACTCTCCTGGATAAAGTATAAAGAGCTCACTGGCCAGGAATTTAATTCAATTTTCACAGTGGGAGGGTAGAACATAAAGACTTTCTGTACCTGGCAATTAAAGTCTTCAAACCCTAACACTCAGACATGTAGGCATTTTATGGCAAACAGGATGAGAACACATATTCCCTGTGAACAGCACTTAGCAACTGTACTAATACATGGCAGAGTACGAGGCAGCTGAGAGTTGCAAATTGGATATATGTTTGGTATGGCTCCATTTTTGTATATTGGGATAAGAGGGAGAAAATGCAAACATCGTCTTGAGTTAATTTTGAAAAAACGTCAAGCATCTCTAAAGCTTTGTTTTGATACAATTATTCTAACGTTTACTCTCTTTTCAACATCTGTGCTCAAACAAATTATTTAAGTTGTGGTATCCTAGCATCACAAAGTCCTCACCACTGGTAATACCATTTTAAAAATTAAGAGTTTTAAAGTATAAATGAATTTTGCAAGTTTCCCCCTTCCCCAGTCCAAATAAATGCCTCACTCTTGCTCCTCACCAACCCAACTCTCTGGAAGACATAACTTCTCCTTGCCATTCTAGAAGGTCATCGTTCAGAAGGCAGGCCCTGCAGACTTCAGGTGCAGAAAGCCAATGAGAAGGGACCAGGCAGGAGGACTGTGCTTTGCCAGCTGCACGTTCTACCGGACCTTTCTTCTCAGGGTTAACATTTTTTGTTATCTAGTCATTTAGAAATAATAGAGCTCTTTAGACTTTTACAAGACTCAGCCATTTGCAGTGCACTGTAGGAAACAGCATTTCATTATTTATCATAAATAACTCAGAGCTGTTCATGATGAAAGATGAGCATCAATGTGGTACCACAGAAGGTCATTTAGAAGCTTACAAAACCAGATGATGACGGGGAAACACAGATTTGACAGCAACTCTGTAAAGACCCCATCTATAGCTTCGCTGCCTTCCTTTCAAAAATTTCTTCTGATCAAGTACACAAAGACCCACACAAATAACTGAAAGCTGTACCTTTATCTAAGTCAAAAAAACAGACAAAGTGAAAATATTCCAAGCAAATAACACTAGTATATGTCAGCTAGCTTATTACAAAGGTTGACATCAGTGAAAATTATCTGATCAGTGAAAAACCGAGAAAGAGAGAGGCAGTTGGCTATTAACGCTTTCACAGGTGCACTTACAAAGCGTTATAGCCCCTCTGTCTGGTGACAAGGAGCAACCAAAGAAGCTAGCCAGACGGATGAATCGGATTCTAACCTGCAGGGTCTTCTTTATGGTCAACAAAGCAGGTAACACAACTAATGATCGCTGTGCGTGTGTAAATGCACGGATGTCATTGTTTTGTGGATGATAGGAGCTCCCTGGCCAGCCTCAGAGTTCCTGAGGTAGCATCGTCTTCCCTCCCTCATTCTTCACGTGATGAATGCAGAGAGGGCGTCAACAGTGCCACTGCCTTCTCAATGCCATGCAGTGTCAGCATTCAATCTCAAAGGTGCTGAGTGGCTTCTGAAAAGAGGACCTCACAGGAGACCACTAGGGTGAGGTGGCAACCAAGTCATAAGGTAGTCTTTGAAAAATCTGAAGGCAGTCACAGGCTAATTTAGGAGGAGCAGCAAAGGCAAGAGTTTCTTGTTATTCTCTTTGTATCTCTACTTGCAAATTTGTAGATATTTGAAAGCTACTATTTTGGGTTAAATCTAGGGCTGTGTTGATGTGACTGGAAAAAACTAAACATCTTAAAACATACCAATTCTGTTGCTTCTTTCAGCACTCTGAAGAGGCACTGGAATGAAGTCAACACTTAAATAGATTCATCACAAGTCAAAGACCATATTTTTAAATGATTTGGGACAAATCAGGCTTGTAGCATCTTTAGAATTTGTTGCTTCTTCCTCCTCCTAAGTCATCCTAGAGATCTTGCATCCTGTGAAAACATCTGATCTTGTGCCAATTCCTCGCACCAACCCTGACTGTGGTTTCCCACAGCAGCCTAGCCGTGTCCTTCCGCCCACTCCCCCCTCTCCTGAATCAGGCCCTGCCCTGAGGAAAGGGTGAAGCTGCCTCATTAATTCCAAGAGAGACCCTCTCTGCCCACCTGGTCAGACTCCTCACCAGCTCCCACATGAGTAGTCACATGCCACTTCCACCTTTGTTACCAACCTTTTACTCCCTTGGCCTCTCTTCATTACTTCTCTGCCTAAACACATTCTCCCTTGGAACTACCTGTGTCCACTCTGATCACTACTTTCTGAAATGGCCTAATCTGCTTTTCAGCTGGACTCATACACCTCAGCACTTAATTATTCTCTCGAACATATGTTCCCGTCTTCTGGACAAAACCATAAATGCAGATGATGAATTATCTTTCTTGTGTATTGTGCACTCAAATGTTTGCAGAGCTGTGATGAAGTCACTCCCAGGACACAAGTAGGGTTTTAAATGTGTAAGATGTGTGAGAAGTGTGGCACCTTATGCTGTACCAGAAACACTCCTGATCTGGGTGGAAGAAAATGTTATGTAATGTAAACACAAGGCATCCACTCAGCAAGGTTTCAACTGAAAAAGAGTATGGGCATCTGCATGGAGCCTCCCTAAGCCAAGATCCTGAGAACAGAGGGAGCTGCTGAGGCCAGGAAGACACTCTTTTTGTGTGTCAGCCTGGGAGGCATGAACAACAAACACTCAGAGACAGGATCCAGTGTCTGTAAATGGAGAAATCCATAAACGCAGACCACCAACCTGGTAACACGAAGGGAAGGCCAAAGGAATACTTTGAAAGATTTCTTTTACATTTTTAAGTTTGTACAGATGTATACAAGAAGTGCACAAATCGTAAGTATACAGCTCCACGAATTTGGACGAACAGAACTCACCCATGTAATTGCACCCAGATCAAGAAGCAGAATATTATCATTCAAATGTTAAATAGCCATTTTCGGCCCAAGCCCTCCCTTCTAAGACCTAGTACTACTAACCAGCCGTTGCATTTTCCTTTCATTTGATCCTTAAAATAGACCAGGTACTTGGTTAGTGCACACACAACTCAGATTTCCATTGGCAATAGCCCTCCCTAGCAATTCCTCTAAAGACTGCCCAACAACTGCAGACCGAAGAGCCATTAAGTAACATAAACTTCCATCCTCTTCATCCTTATGAGGTGGAGGCTAATGGTCCACAGACACTCGGCCTTCAATAAGGCCTTATTTCCCATGAGCCAATGAAACGCCTTTGTATTTCCACACATCTGCATTTCACAGCCGGAAGCCAACTCAGTCAACACTTTAATGCTGACACTACCAATTAAGAAACAAACTCTATGACTAAAACAATCTTCACAGAACCAAGACCAGTAATTGAACTGACTCATGGAGCTTATTCTTGACTTTTTCAAAAGTTTAATAACTTCTACTTAGAGACATAATTCATGACCATTAAATAAAATCAGAAAAAACATAAACCAAAGTACAATAAATTAAAAAGCATTCCTCTTCCATAATCTAGAAACCATCACCATTAACAGTTTGTATACTTCTTCTGAATATACTTACTATACATTAAATCTATCTATTAATCTACTTAGCTTAATACAATTGGCATCTTATATAATTTTCTACCCAAAGTTTTAGATAATTATACAGTAAACATTTTCCAATCTATTTAACACTATTAAGAACACGATATAATGACCTTGTAAATCTATCACATGGTAAAGTAAAATTTATTATTTATTTTATTTTAACCTAAAGCATACAAGCGCACACTCACTAGCCAAATATCTGGCTACAGAATTCAAGCTTTTCACTGAGTAAATTTCTGTTGTCTTTCTTGTGAAAAACCACATCCAAAATGAATACCATAATTTTTCAGTTTCATTTTATTTATTCTGGAAGGAGAACTTAAAGCCACACTGGAAACAATCCAAGCATAGATTTCTTATGGATATCTAAATACATTCTCCCTTAAACTTGCCCACAGCTTCAACAAGGATTTTTTTAAGTGACTTATCCTTATGGAATATATCCGAAGTAATCAACTTTACTCTAATAGAAATTACAATTAATTCATTGGTTGTGTACTATCTAAATACGCTACTTAATTATAGTAACAAGAACAACCAGCACAAACAGGTTTAGGAGCTAATACAACTAATAGTCGGTAAACACACCTCTCATTTGGTGAAGGGAGAAGCACCATCAACTGTAACTGTCCAGCATGGAGGGGGCATTTGTCAGCTTTTTAGCACAAAAGGAGAGATTCTCACACTGAAAAGTCAGTTAAGTAGAATTCAGCCAAGACAGTGTTTAATAAAAACATTTCTGCACCCCAGTTTCACTTTCTCCTTCCTAGGGTCTCTAGACTTTGCCATGAGGCTGCAAAAAACTTTTGTTTAACAATAGACATGGGTAAGCAACCTCACTACTCTTCTTTACGAGTCTAGCTGTCATTCTTAGTCTACAGGATTCATTCAGAGTCTCACAGGGTTTGGGCAACGCAGATCCCCTGATACTGCAGTGTTCCTATCCTTCAGTATGGCTATTCAAACACTCTACAACCCAGTCTTAGTCTCTGACCTATTTCCCTTTTCTTTCTGTGGGTCTGCAAAAGTAGAAATCCCAATCACCTTTCACTTTAAAGAGCAGAATATTTTTGTCTTAGGGACCCTTGCTACAAAGAACTGTCAAAGGAATAAGCAATGATTGGGTCTGGTTTGGGATATCCTTGGCAGAGTACCGGGATCTCACCAATATTCCTCTTCCTAGGACTGCTGGCTGCTCAGCAGTGGGTACCTTGTAGTGTGGTTCCAAGAGGGAATTCAGATGCTCTGCAGGAGACACTGCATATGGCGCAACACCCATCATTTACTTGGTAGGGCTGCTATTTTAGCGTCCGTAGAACTGCAAGGCTATCACTCCAATATTCCCTGACACACTTCCATCGGCCAGTGTGAGCAGACAATGCAGTAACTACCGTAATCAAAAGCAAGTCTGGAACGGGCAGAGAGGACAATTTTGGCTGGATTTTAGGAAGGAGAGAAATAAAGTCTGTAACTGTCTCCTGTCATTGTTCTATTGAATCACCTACAAGCAGGCACAGGAGAAAAGAGAGAGATAAGAAGATCAAGGAAAAGAGTTTAGAGGAATACATTCTTTCTCATTTGTTGCAACATCTAAATTTCTCCTTAAACTGCAAATCAGGGCAATTTCTCCAGTTAAGAAGTCACCCTTTACCATATCAAAGAATAGGTACAGGAAAGATGTTCCATTCATGGCGTTTATAATGGTGAGTGCCACAGTGTATGAGCTTAAGGCTTGAAAGAGGCAATGCACACAGATATGCTGACACTGTATCAATGGGTTGGGATGTGGGGTAGGGGGAGATCACCTGTAAAATGATCTTCCCGTCTTCCTGATCGTGAAAACTAAGCCACTTATACATGTCCTGGACAAAGTAAGGAACCAGTCCAAGCCAGCTCCATTACCTGCATGACCAGGATATTCATACCTAGGCTGCACGCCTAGATGATTGTCCTTGTTTCGGTAAACAAAGACGACAAAATATGTAAACTGCTGGCCTGCTGGACCACACTAAAAACCCCACAAAAAGCAGCAATAGTGGTTGTTATGACCTAAATTCTCAAGCCCCTTTCAAGACAGACATTCTGCGAAGGATTCATCCACATTTCTAAAAGTAAAATTCAAGGCACAGAAATCAATAGAATCTGATCCCCAAATGATGATGAAGGTGTGATTTTCTCTTACTAAACTTTTTACTCCCTGGCAATTCACAGGAAGATGATGCCAAGGGCCACATACAGATAAGGGAGAGGTACTTTAAGAGGTGGGCTGATACGTTCAAGAATTCTTATCAGTGTTTAGCATAAAGAGTCTATTCTCATAACCTTGGCCTAATGCATTAATGCTAAAATAGTTGCAGAGACCCAGCTGATCCTCTTTTTTAAATACTCTTACAGCCTATATAGCATCCATGATGCACACTATCACTTCCAGAAAAAGGCCTCAAAGACAAAATCTTATCACTGGAAGCTGCTAAACTTCTATTATTAAACTTAATTCTGAATTCAGTTTGCAGGCTTGTTTCAGACCAGCCTCTTTTCATGCCTTGGAATGGCAATCTATGATTTATATACAATCACCAACCTGTCTTGAAAAATAAAGGCTCATAGCAAAAAAAAAGTAATACTCCGAAATGTAATTCAGGGTGAAGTTTCCAACCAACACAGACTTGAAGCAAGATGTTTTCAAAATGCTAATATTAGAGTTCCCCAAAGTGCAAAGGCAGACATCCAAATGAGCTCTCGGATGGATGTGAGCATCCTGTTAACACCCTGGAACCTAATTCACAGGAACTCCTAAGTTAATAGGGGAAGAGAGTGTAATACAGACAGGGCCTATTTAAGACCCCATAACAATAAGATGGTGTGGGACGGAACAAAAGGGAGCCCTGGGGCATCCTTTGTTTCATCAAGAATCTTCAGATTTCCAGATAAGTCAACAATCTCATTCATTTATCCCAAAATTTCAGTTCCTCTCTTTGAGAAACATATGTCCAAAACAGGCTTTAAAAAACATCTACCCAACAAAGGATGAGAAATGGTGAGCTCCAGTTTGTGACTAGACTTCCAAGGTGATTTGAGGTGATTTCCAGAATCCATGGCACCGCGCGTGCCGGGGTATCAGAGAGGAATACGGGAGAGATTCAAGGGCAAAGAGAACAGTAATTTCTCACTGTGATGAAAGATCCCTCAAGCTGGGGAGCAAACTATCTCCAACACTTGAACTGAATTCAACGGCCTGATGTGTTCTCGGATGAAAATACCTAGTCCATCCACTTCCAATCTCTCTTGACACAAAAACAGTAGACGGTTTTGCAGCTTATAAGCTCTTTTACAAGTGGCATCCAAGGCAGGTTATTGTCATCACCCTGATTATCCCAGGGGGGGAAGTTAAAGGGCTAAGAGAGTAACCGGTTCCTAGCTGACTCACATTTTCAAGACTGTGACCTGCCAGAGAGTCACTCTCTTGACCTAGCTCCCCCACTTAGCCGGCTCACAGCCACCACTCCTCCAGTGGGATGGACACTGATGGGCCCACCACACAATGGAAAGGTCACAGCCACCAGGCCAAGCCCAAGGAAGCATGCACACCCCTGCAACCACCTGTTAGGCTGTGCGCTCACCAGCATTCAGTCAGGGCAACAAATCTGTTCATGCCAGTTGTTCTGATCATAATTATGTAATTTACTTAAGTTTTATGTAAGCCAATGCTACAGGATTGTGAAAATGAAAGATAATTGCAATTTCTATTAAAACTTAGTTGAATGTTTTGAAGAAACTCCAAATGGTGAGTTGCTTTAAAAAAAAATGAATAAAATTACTTGAAATATACGGGCAAGAAAACTGTAAAAGATTCCCAAGGCAGGGGCTCTATTACTATCTGTGAGGAATCTGGGTTCGATTCCTTCTGCAGTGTCTTTAAAGAAGAAACAGGTAGAGGTGTGGCTTACAAAAAAAAAGAAAAAGATGCTAAGCTCAAACTAGCAGAAACGTATTCAAGAAAAAGCCTTGGCTCTAGGTCAATATCTGGGAGAATGAATACTGTATAGATTTTAAGTTTTACTTTAATTTCCTGCATTTTAAATCATTATTTTTATAGACCTTTTAAGTTAACCAATGAACTACCAGCATTGCAATGCTTCAAATCGATGTTTAATAAACATTCATTCAAATGAATTAAGAAATCGAAACACGACATGTATTATGAAAACAATATAATTATATGAATGGATATAATAGCCCATGTTCAAGTGTACAATTGTTTTGTGGCATCAGATAATAAGTGCTGTCAAAATTAGCATGATTTGTATACCAATCTACTTGGGACAATAAATGGCCATTAATCACCCACCAAGTTTTTGAAATCCTTAAAAAGTTTTTAAATTTAAAAACTAAAAAGATAAAGCACCAAGACAGTTTTATAAGTCAACTGCCTAAAGGGGTGGAATTTTTTTTCTTAACTTTTGACATCAACTTAAATAGTCTAACATATCTTACCAAAAGGGTTGATTTTTAAAACAACTTGAAACGACATGGGGGTATTAAGAATATCTAAGAAAATTTCTTTTAATGACCACTGCTTATGCTAAAAAATGAAGGGCTAAAAAAAAAAACATCAAAAGTCTGGAAGGAGGCTTCAGACAGAGTCATAGTTCAATTCCATAAAAGACGAGTTAACGGAGGAGAGCCTTGGGTCCTCAATGACAGACTAGGGAAAATGGAAACCAACTAGACACGTGTCCTCAGCCTTTCTTTAATAATTGCATGAATGGGATCTTTAGGAACATTTCCATCCTGATATTCCACAGCTTTCAATTAAGACTTTCCCTCCCTCCTGCCTTCTCTATGTACACAGCTCTGTAGGAAACTCTTTCCCGGGTGTAGACAAGTAAAGATTCTAGGTGCTCAAAATGTCTCAGTGGTATTTGTCAACGCAGTGCCAGCTCGCTGCCCCACCCAACACAGAAGTCTGAAGATAAAAACAGACTCAAAGGGAGAAAAATGAATCTCAGTTCTCTTCACCGGCAATTCAAATGCCTTTTGCAGACTTAGATTTATGGCTCTTCCCTTGCTCCTACATATGTCAGGGCTAGCTTTCATGTTCCATTTCCGATAGTCCAGACAGAATATTGAGATATGTTTGGCACTGGATACGAGAGGTTATGCGGAAAGATTTCTACCAAAGAAGCAAGTTGAAAATCAGCCTCCTTCTCATTGGTATGTAGGAAAGTGTGCCAGAGGAAGAGAGCTCTTGTCCTCGGCAGACTAGACCTGCCTTGGGGGAGAGCGCTGATTTCAAACTCCATGCCAGCGCTGGAGCTCATGGCCCAAGCTGGATGCAGAAAAGTTGGTTTCTCTAGTAACAGAAGTTGCCACAAACCAGCTTTTTTTAGGTTGGTTGGTTGCTTGCTTTTCTTTCTGACAAGCTTATGGATCAACACTGTGTGTTCCAAAAGGCTATCCGAGATTCAGCACAAATACAAAAGTGGCTGGATTCACAAATCAAACCCGCAAAAAGGACCCCGTCAGCACCAGCAGTGCCAAGCTCTTCTGTCAGTCATGGGGAGCTGAGGAGGGAGGCTGGACCCACATGTCTTAACGCACTGGGACCAAACGAAAAAGGGCCCTAAAAGAGACTTACCAAAACTATGCCCACCCCTGCCCCCAGCCTTTTCTGGTGAGGACCACGAAGCACGAGGTAAGTGTCCAAAAGGCAAAATGTACAGTAT
The DNA here is from genome assembly GCF_037783145.1 of Equus przewalskii. Lineage (NCBI taxonomy): Eukaryota > Metazoa > Chordata > Mammalia > Perissodactyla > Equidae > Equus > Equus przewalskii. The sequence continues at coordinate 87,983,813 of NC_091831.1, forward strand.
AACTGATTAAGGCAGAAAAGTATCATAACCCTGCATGAAGGCCAAAGGAAATGAGAACATACTCAGGTTGCAGCAAGTGCTCATTAAAAGCTCTCAACTGGATTCCATGAGGAATAACGACCTGGAGCTCTGAACCTTCTCACTCTGGCTACCACCCATGACTGGGCTCAGTACCTTCTTTGTTGGAATTCCTTTGAAGCCCTTGATTCACGTAAACAGAAGACGATGTTTAGGAGTAACTTTATTTAAACAATTTAGATCTGAGGCTGTTGATAAAGCAATCAAGAGTACTCTCATTCAAAGACTAAAGATTTTTTTTAAAAAAGATAGGAAAATAGTGTTATCAATGGTTGTCTTCAAAATTACAACAGGTATGACTACGTAAAGTTTTACTTAGATTTATAGTATTAAAATTACCCACACCATGTTTAAACATCAATGATACACTGTACATTTATTTCTTCACTAAACACACTATTCGAGATTTTGTGATCTTATTCAGTGGAATTAACTATATACCTTCCGAATCTGACCCAAAGAATAACCCATTAAAAGTGGCTCTTTGTCTTTAGCTAGTGGATCTGGTCTTCCATCTCTTAAACAGTGCTTTCTGCTGAGTAAAATGACCATCCATATTTGCATGGACCACATTCTACAAACAGGTTTCAAATCTGTAAACACAATTCAATGTAAAAGGCTGTGTGTACACTGGTCAACATGACTGTTCCATCTACTATCTATAGCCAACCTCCCTGTGGCTTGAAAAATCTGTAAAGGAGCCTACACTTTCAGATGCAAAATGCATCAAAGATGTTTTGGGGAAGATAATCTCCCAGTGGCACTATTTCTCAGATATTTGTAAAGCATCTGAAAGAAAGGCCAGTCGTGGGCAGCTAACTGGGAACCCAAGGGAGGCCAGGACCATAGAAGAAAGTTTTGCTCCAGCCCATGGTCCACAGGCTAGAGGATGAGAACAGTCAACTTCCAAGCCCTTCTTCTCCCTCTGCCTTTCAAGCTCAATCTTCCTTTGTCTCTGATCCTACAGAAAATTAGCAACAGTCTCTTCTAAACTGGGCCTTCCCCATAGCAAAAATAGCTCTTGCTTGAAAAATCCTATTACCCATTAGCAAATGTGTTTATTCTAGACTGAACCAGGCTCTTCCGCTCCAAAGAGCTGTGCTGCATTTACAGTCAGGATCCTTCTGACTAACCCAAGGCTCACAACACACAAAGACATTTATTCTCTAAGCCTTGAGATGCTCCATTCAGGAGCAAAGACCCTGCATGAAAGAATTTGCGAGGTACTCTTGAAAAAACAGTATCATCCTTAGCTGTCCTCAGGTGCTACAACACAGTCCATGATTTTCATTAAAAAGAAAGAAAGAAAGAAATCTACTGAAGTCTGGGGGTAGGAGCTAGGAAAAAGGGTAATTTCTTGGGAACTTTAGAGGTATAAGTGAAACAAGTGAAAAACATAAATGCCAGATATTCAGGCCATTCTTCAGTCCACACAGTAACAGTGCTGATAATCTCTCAAATAAAATCTTTATTTCCTTTTATTAGTCATCCTGCAATCTTGGACAAAATAAAATAATTAAACTATCCTTTTTCTTTAAATTACCATACAATCTACCTATCTAAACTCTTCTTTTATGGAAACTACATAATCTTCCTTTCATTAAAATTTTCCTTATAGATATATGCAAACCAGGTCAGTTTCTGCTGGATTTGCATACTCGCCTTTCATCCCTTAATTCAATTCCTTGTTAAAGGTTTAAGAAAGAACAAGGGCTGGACCCCAGATACACATAAAACAAATACCGCTCATAAGTCTATGTGAACACTGACACCATTTACGGATCCCCCCCCTTTTCCTCGGGGCTGAGTGCCCTGTCAATAATCATTATTTATTAAACTGGCTGCCATTCCCTTCTACACAATGTAGGAAGAAGGGAGCATGGAAGGATAGAAATAATTACCTTGAGCTTTTCTTTAAAGATCTCTGGAATGCAATGCAAGGAAATCAATTGAGAAAGAACATGACACACCCCGCTCCATGTTCAAGCCCCCCCCCCCCACAACAGGCATACAAGGTTGGGAAGTACACCTACACTCCATTATTCATATCAAATGTATCAAAAGAAGAGAGAAAAAATCTGAGGTCTTCAAAACAGACACACATGTATTTACAACCCATTGAACATGTTCACACTTACACTTGCAAAGCCTTGATCCCTCCCCAAAACTAAAGGTAGATCTGTGGAGAGAAGGCTCTAAACATCTCCTGAGACATGTGCTCTCAAAAACGACTGCTTTAGCCAAAGCAGCAAGTTCTGGCTTGACTGCCATTCTGGCTTGTGGCAGATCCCCCTTTCTTCTCTTCTCCCCATCTCCCAATTTATCTTCTAGCCTATTCTTTTCCAAAGCAGAGTAAGAGCATAAGGAATTTCCCTCTTGGACCCTACCCACAAATACACTAAATCTTTTTAAAAAAAAGTTTCAAGGGTTAAATAACACCCAGAGGAAGACCACAGGTCAGGGAAATGAAAAATCACCAATAACGGAAAGCAACCGAAGCATTCTACCGGAGAGTCAGTGATGGGCGCCCCTCCTCTCCCCTCAGATGTCATGGCTCAAAACAGAAATACAACGTAAAGACAGCAGGACCAGACAGGTTGTGGTGAACAGCCTTGCAAAGAACTTGAACTGGCAGGCTGGGGGTTTGTCCTAAATAACCTTCACAGGTTGCACAAACTGTTCCCATATCCACATCAACAGCCAGATTAAGAAGCTTCCTAAGATTTCCTTAGAATAAGAACAAGGTGGCGGGTGGGGTCAGGGGTCAATTAGCCATCTAAAACATTGATGAAAATATACACCTCATATGCAAAGAAATAGAAAGCTGTCATGCTGGGTAAACTGGCCCGTTGTGGCACCAATTGAGCCAAGGCTGAAAACGCTACATTTGGAAGAGGGACCTGTTTCAAAAGGGCTACATGGTCTTCTCGAGAGCAAGGAACTCTGCCCCATTCTGCCTCTGTTTTTCAGGCACAGAGGGAGGGGAGATGAGGTTCACACCCCACCTTTGGGAAAGGAACAAAAGCAAACGCTTGGCAGAGCTGAAAAAACTCCGCCTCCGTCAGGACCCTGGGGGTGGCAGCTCTGTAGGGCTGCCTTCCTATCTTCTAGTTAACTCACTCTGGCGGCCACGGAATCCATTTCTACACCTTGGAATGGCCACGGGCAGGCTGGGGGGTGACCAGGTTAGCCCTTCGCCCTGGATGGGCCTTCTTTCCCTACCTCCCCGAATGGCTTCTAATTAACCCTTCCTGCTCCCAGCCTGGGTCAGGGCTGCTGGAAGTGTCCACAGCTCCACTGGACCACATATCTATCAAATCATCACACACCCCCGACCCACCCCCACAGGGACATAACTTCCGTTTGTGGTTTATCGTTGGTCAATTTGCGTGTGCTTTCCTTTCTCTCCTTCCTACGGGCGGGCGGGGAAAAGGCTCAGGGCTTTTGGGAAGGCCCTCCCCCCTCCCTCCCCAGCTCTCCACAGGAGCCAGAGCCTGGAGCTCGCCAGCAGGTCTGCAGTGAGGAGGGACGCGCTCGCGTTAACCCTTTGAAGCGAGTCAGATCCGTTCTCATCTGGGACCCACTGAAGTAGGGCCTGTGGGGCCTGACAAATGTCTCTCCGCTTCCTACCGCCCCCACCCCACAGGCGGACCCACAACAGGCCGGCACCTTCTCCCTCCCTGGTGGCCAGTTTTCAACTCACTCTGTGCTCCGAACCTGGAATGGGGTGGAGGGGTGGGGTGGGGATGCCAGGAGACGGGCGGCGAGAAGAAAAGACAGCAGAAGGGCAGAAAGGAAACTCAGTAGGAAATCAGAGTTCAGACACAGGGTTTACTTACGAAATTTGGGGCTGGTGCTAGTTTCTGGCGTGGCGGCGGTGGTGGGAGCGGAGGAGGAAGACGAGGAGGAGGAAGAAGAGGAGGCAGCATCCTGAAAGGGAGACAGGGTCCAGGAAGGAGTCGAGTCGTGAAGGTAGGAGGAGGTAGCGTATGCCGCAGTGGGCCAGGAGGGGATGGCCTGGGTGCTCGGGGTTCCTGGCGCCGGGGGTCGGGAGCCCGGAGCGCTGCTACTGAAAAAAGGGGCCGTGGTGGACAGGGCCGTCGGGGGGGCCGCAGTGTTCCGTGCCGTGGTGGAGCGCGGGCTGGCCCGGATGGGCACCCGGTGCCCGGGGAAGCGAGTGGGCGCCCGCGTGATGGTGGTCAGGCGGGTGCTGATCCGGTTGGGCGTCCTGGAAGAGGCGGCGCCGCCGGCCGAGGGGGTGGCGGGGGCCGCGGTGGACGTGGTGGTGGTGGTGGTGGTGGTCTCCATGGCCTTGGGGAAGGAGCTGGGCTTGGAGAGGAAGAAGGGGTCCTGGCCCATCCCCTTGGAGTCCACCAGGTCGGTGGGCACGTACTCCTTGACGGAGCCCACCACGATCCATTTGAGCAGCATGAGGCTGAGCCCCAGGCCGACGAAGCCGATGAACAGAGGCACCACGCACAGCCACGTCTGCTGCCGGTTCCACACGATGCAGTCGCTACAGCGTAACTCCCGGGGGGGCTCGGCCGCCCCTTCGCCGCCGCCGTCCGGGCCCCCGCCCGCCGCCGCCGCCGCTGCCGCCGCCGCCGCGGTGCCCTCCTCGGCCGGGGCGGCGGCGGCCGGGGCGGCTCCAGGGGGCGCGGCGGCGGCCGCCCCTTCGCTCATCCTAGGCGCCGGTCTTCACCCGCGCCCCCTCGAGGGCCGCGCAGAGGCATGGGGCCGCTCGGGCTCCGGCGGCGGCGGGCTCGGGCGCAGGCACGGCCGCGGCGGCCGCATGCAAATCGGCTCCCTGCCCCCACGCCCCTCCCCCCGAGAGGCGGGCGGCGGGCGGGGAGCGGGAACGGGGGAGGGGACGGCCGGGGAGGGGGCGCGAGGAGCGCGCGAGGGGCGAGCCGGCCGCCCGCCGGCCGCTCAGGGCGCGGCGGGGCGCGGGTGCTGCCCGCCGAGCGGCCTGCTGCGCGCCGGGGCCCCGCGCCTGCTGCTGCTGCCCGCCGCCTGCGTGCGCCCTGGGCGCGCCGGCATCGTCGGGGCGCCGCGCCCGCCCGCTCCCGGGGCGCCCGCCGCCGGGCCTCGCGCCGCCTTCAGGGACCGGGGCGGCCGGCCGCGGGGCGCCGGGCTCCCGACAGCCGCATTCCGACACAGCGCTCGGCCCGGCGCGCCGCGCTCCTCGGCGGCGGCTCCGCGCGCCCGGGCGCCGGGTGCACCTGTTCTTCAGCCGGCCCGCAGCCAACCCTCGGCCGGCAGCCCCGCTGGGAGACCAATCCGAGCGCGGCGCGGCCGGCGGGCCGACCGACTCCCTCGCGCCGCCGCCGCCACCCGCGAGTCCCGCTCCGGCGAGCTGCGCGCCGCCACCGCCGGCCCGGCCGGGGACGCACGGAGCTGGGCAGCTGGTGCCGGCCGGCCCGCTGCGGAGGGATGCCCAACCGCCGCAGAGGATGCGAAATCGCTCCTGCGCGCCTCGCCGCTCACGCCTGGGGAGGTGAAGCGGGGACCGCGGCGGGGATGCCGGGCGACGCGCCCCCGGCCGGAGGCGGCTGCAGGCGGGCGCTGGCGGCCGCGCGGGTGCGGGGTGTGCGGAGCCGCGGCGGACGGGCTGGGCTGGAGGCGGAGCGGCGCCTCCCCCCAACTCCTAATGGTGGGTGCCTGATGCGCGCAAGATAAATAAATGGTCCAGCGGCCCCCACTTGGATGTGTGTGGCAAAAGCAGCTGCCGACCGATTGGGAGCCAGTCTCCGGTGTGGCTCCAGTGGGGTCAGAGACTGACGCGGCGGAGCGAGGGGGCGGGGGTGTGGGAGGGTGTTTCTGCGCCGCCCCCCCCCCCCCAGCTCTCCGCCTGACAGCGGGGGCTGCCTGATGGAGGGCCCCCTTTCCTTCCGACTTCCCGGAGAGATGCTTGAGCTGCAGATGACCTTTGTGCGATTAGACCTGGCAGATAACGCACAGGCCGATTCACGAGAATTTGCCTTTAAAAAGAAAGTATCGTCTTTAAATGGAGATGTACGCACGGGTACACACGTCACAAGGCAAATGATTGTGAGAGGTAAAATTTAAAACGATTTGGGTTGGTATCCAAAATTCTGTTGCCGGTTTCTTCCCTTGGGCGGAGAGGTAGCTGTGTACCTATACCTTAGGAGCAGTGTGGGACCTTCATGGAGGAGTGGGGGACAGGGCGAGGAAGGAGGGGTGGGGTGAAGAGCCAGCATGAGCCTGGTTTATGCTGATGGTGCAAAAGCTCGCTTGTCAACTCTCCCCAGATTTCCTGGTCTAAAGTGGAAACCGGAAAGATGTTTGTATTTACAAGCTCCAAGAAGGAGAGGTTGAGCATGGCAGCCTCCCACACACCTCACAGCGCTGTGCGATTGGCGCGGATGGTGGAACCAGCGTTGTCTTTCTTGTTCAGTAACAGCCTCCCCAAAGACGAAGTTTTCAAGGTTTCCATCTTATTCACAGGTGGAGAGCAGAACGGTACACTGAAAAGACGCAGAGAGCAGAGGATGCCTTGGAACAGGAAGCCCCAGGGATCTGGTACCTACCAGAGTCTTTTGCACAGACGCGCTTAATAAATTATCTTTGATGTTAGTAATGTGGCTGTCACCTCTTTCCGCTATAACATTGTGACTTTCCCCATAGGAAAGCTTTTGGTTTTTAGTTTCACAGAACATGCTCTAATCCAGAAGTACTGAATTATGGTTCCAAAAATTGCAAGTGGAAAAAAAATACCACAAAGCCTTGAATCTGTATTTGGTTGGCTTTCCAATGCAAAGCCCAGTCCTTTTAAGTAAAAAGCGACCCAGTGTCTACCTTGTGTGGGTGCTGGGTGGTCACTGGCCAGCGGTTCCTGGATAGCAAGTAAAAATTAGCTTGCATGCAAAACATTGTGAAATTATGGCAGGTGCTGCTGTCAGCTATATGAGACCGAAAATTTTCCAAAACACTTCCAGTTTATGGCCGCCCCTTATTCCTGTGGCCTCTCCCTTCTTTGCCTGTTGAAGTCAATCCAGGGCACGACAAGGGGTGCTCTAATGCTGCAGCTGGGCAAATGGTCCCTTGACACTGCAGTCACGCAGCATCCACCCCGTGTTGTCTCAGTGCTCCCCAGTGCCTCCCTCATCCACCTCTCAATGTTCCTCACACTTCTCATTCCACATGGCTTGAACAACTTATTCATGGTTTCCTGTTGAGCTCATTTTCTCCCAGAGCCCAAGCCAATGCACTTGACTACCCTTTAGCTGCACTCTCAGTGAACATCATCACTAATGGGGAAAAAAAAGAACCCATTGCTTTGATAGCCTTGTACTGGGGAGCGGGTTGTAGCAGCCTATCCAAGGAAGTTTGGCTGCTGCAACCGTCATTAACATGCCGTTCTACTGTGAGGCTCCCTGGGAGCAGGTGGTAACACTGGAACTGGAACTGGGATGTGGCTGGAGGGTAGCTGAGTCTAGGACGGGTGGTGGACACTCACTGCCAGTGAGCAGCCAGTCCCACGGTAAGAAGCAGTCTCAGTCTGCTGACTCAGAGCTCCCCGGAGCCCACTGCTGGAGAAAGAAATTCACAGTCCGACTCTGAAGACAAGGATTCAAGTTTGAGCTCTGCCCCCTATAAGCAAGAAAGTCACGCTGGGCCTCCATTTTCTCATCTGTGAAGTGAAACTGTGATACCTACATTCTACGTTATTATATGAAACTGCATAGCTAAATGGACTGTTTGCCTATGGCAGGCACCTTTTAAGCATCATTATCAGATACCTTCCGGTAGAGAGGGGTGTGCATTTTTCTAACAAACGAGCATGACGTAACTCAGGCTCTCCTGAGCTCCATATCTGCCTGAATATAATCACCTTCCGGATGTCTCCTGTGTGATTCACTGACACATTAGACTCAGAATGTCTAACCATGGCTTAAAGTTTCCCCACAAACCAGCATTTCTGTGGAACTCAGTTTTTTTCCCTTCTGGGAGTCCAAGTGCCCTCTCTTGACTTCTCACTTCTCATACCCCCAGTTCAATTAGTCATCGTTAATGATACACTATGACTGTCCTGGGTTCCCTCTGCCGTAAATTCTTTTGGCAAAGGCCCATCCTTAGAACCACAAGGCTGGAAGTGAACTTGGTGGCCAAATACCTCCCACGTATCCTCCCCCAAAAATGTTCCAGCCCGACAGTCATCTGGATCCAGCTGGACCTCTAGAGAAGGACCACTTCCTAGAGAAGACAGTACACATAATTAGGAAATTCTTTGTGTTGAGCCAAAAATCTACCTTCCCATACTTTCACCTTTTCTTCTAAGCTCATTAATTATATAAACTTCTCATGAACTAGGTGCCAGGCATGGAGGATACACCAGAAAACAAAACAGAGTTCCCTACGTTCATGGAATTTCCATTATGGTGGGAGAGATTGACAATAAACAAACAAAATAGATAATTATACAATCTGTCAGAAAATGAGAAGTGCTGTTTTAGACCTTGATGGTGTGATTGCACAAGACATCTTTTCTTCAGTTCCATTATCCCCAATCTGCTTATCCTCCTCACAGGCCATGAGGACTTGACACTCCTGGGAGTACCAGGCGTCTCTTTATCAGCGGTGGGTTCCCTGGATAAATGTGGTTACTACAGAAGCCAGTCTGGCCTGCAGAATCCCAACATTCTTCACAAAGTCCACTGGAATCCTGTGTAGGCAATCCGGTATCTCAAAACATTTCACAGATAAACACTTTACAAAGAGTTAATGAGGTTAATCCTCTTCCCATGATTGCACAGTATTATAATGACACACATTTCATGGTAAATTATGGCAAATCATGGCAGCCTTTTTAAAAGAGAAACAGATTGTTTTCTTCATAGGTCTCACCAAGTAACCTTATTTATTTCTTGCCAGCACTTTATGTCTTATATATAGGACCCACCCAAAATGTACTGGAAAAATCCCCAGGTGAATCTGCCTGTTCACAACATCTTGACTCCAAGGATTTGTGCATTATATCCCAAAGTCATAAATCAAACAAACACTAAAATTTATAAATTCTACAGAGCAAAATGCACAAAGTGGAAAGGTGAAGAATTCCAGTTGTAACTATGTCCTAGTCACAAAAGAGAATTTTAACCAGGTCTGGACAAAGTGTGTTGAACGTCCCCTCGTTGCACTCTCATAAGTAAGAAATAGTGAATGCTGTGTAACAGGATGTGAAATTAGAACTTTTGAATGAGGCACTGAGACAAAATAGATGTGCAATTTCAGTGGGAGTTGCCAGAAGACAATGCCAAAAATTCAAAATACGTTAACTAAGAACTAGGTAGATGGCACAACACACTGGAGACCAAGGGAGGGATTTTTGTGAAGAGGATTTCTTTGACAGAATCTGTGCTCTGAGTTCGAAAGGGGAGGAACACAAGTACAGATCCTTTTTATGCCAAGTATTGTGAGAGGGGCCTCAAAGGAGCATCCTCGAGAGCTGGACACAGAACCCCTAGTGTTTGGTTGGGCCTCATTGGGTCAGGATAGATGCACAAGCCTCAAGAATCTCAAGTCAAAGAGATGGTTAAAGTGGTCTGTGGCAGCAGAGGGCACTTCAAGCATCTGCCATGTCAAGAAGGCATGAAGCCCCCCCATAGCAGTAAGAGTCCAGTCGGGATGTACGGTGAGTGTAGAGAAGTGGAAGTAAAAGATGAGCTGGAAACTCAGTGTCGAAGGATCTGAGTGTCATAGTGCGATATCTATGTGACATATATATCTATATATTTCTACATTGAATTCAAACTGCCTGCACGTTAGGGTACCAACATGGGTACTTTATTTTTGGCACTCAAAGTTCCATTAATGTTTGTCTTATCTAGATTTTGGTCTGTTTGTCAATAATTTTGCCCTTTTATCCCTGACATCTTTCCTCAACGGATGTATTTTTCTTGGGTCACTTCCTATACAACTCTGTTCTCTTGGAATTATTTTATTGGATCTGAAACTGGAAGACTGGTAGATGAAAGTTTTCCTTGACAATTCGTTGATCAAGCAACCACAGAGGACCCAGTGCTTTGGGGTCCAAGAGAGTGTCTTCTCAGCATGGTCAGAAACAAGGACTGTGGGGTCACGTTCTCTTTCCCTCCCCAGACTGTGAACAGGATTCCACCTGGCAATTCACAAGCTTCTCACCACTCCCAGATCAGACCAAGTATGGGGGAAGCTACAAGTGTAGAAGGGAGGCAGTGTAGAAAACCAGCTCCCTGAAACACTTTCTCATAACTGACAAGAAACATTTTCGTGTCAAACTCCGTTATTCCTAAGAAAGGCAGCTTAATACGGCTGCATTCAGAGAGAGTTCATGTGAGTTCATGTTTGCACAAGTAACGCTGTGGCTTCATCTCACCTGTGTTTTCCAGAAATCTACATTCTGCTTCGTTAGATTTTGGGATGAAAGTTTCATAACACTCTATAGGGAGAAAATCAGATAATTTCTCATGATTCTTCCCTGGTTTACTTTATGTCTGTGCCATAGGGACCACCTGCTGAGCTGTTCAGAGAAACCTGAGGATGGACAGCCTTGGCACCAACCACTGAGCCCTATGCTAACAGTAGCTGATGTCTCCAACATGGCCTAACTTCTGTCTTTATTTAACAGAATATTAAAAGTGTGGATTCAGAGTTATTTTCTCCTCACAATCTCTTCTGAGGATCTCTGGAAGTCTATGAAGGTTTTCAGGTGCTGGCCAATCTAGCTCTTATTTTCTGTAGCAGATCCAGACATTCATTCTTGACGTGGATCCGTCATCAGCAGAGGAGAGAGTAGACATTTTGGCATCAGACACACTTGAATCCCAATTCCAGCCGGTAGCTGTGCATTTGAAAAATGTCACATGTGATGTGCCTAGTGCTGTGGTTGGCACGTGGTAGGCAGCTCAGAAATAGTAGAAAGTAGTCTTATTTAATGAAAATGCAAGTTGCCCCCACAGAGCGATATCTAAGGAGCCCGCCTCTTCCAACAGGTTTTGCAGAAGGCATTTACAGAAGCTTGGTACTGCGTTGTTGCCATTAACAAGATGGATCGTGGTGGGCTGTGTAAGCCTCAGAAACAGTGAAGAGGCACTGACCTCTTAGCCCCAGGTGATAATTGGACATTTATTCCCTCCACTGTGTGCCCCTCCAGCACACTCACATACACACACACACACACACTGCATGACCCTACCATAGGAAACCCACAAAACTACCAAGGAATAAATATTAATAGCTCATAGCAGATTTGACCCATCTGTTTTATCTCCGAGGGAGGATATCTCAAGAGGACAAAACTTGCTTGGTGCCTATAAATTGAGAAAGAAGGAAAGAAAACACTACCTAGTTTATTTAGGAAAATTATCAACTAAAACCAAAAAGGCTAAACAGTGCTTACCCCCTGTGAAATGATATTCCAAAGGGTTTTGAAGACTTATAAAATCTGTTCTTTATCCTACCTTTGAGACTTGACCAGTTGGTGGAGAACAATTTCGTATTTTAAACAAAGAGCTCAACAAAGGTAGAAGTGTGTGTTTATACGTGTACGTGACTTTGCCTGTGTGCAGTGCTGAAGCCGAATGTGGACAAAGGGAAAAAAGATTATTCAAGGACTACTTGGTGATGAACTTATCAACTGGCTCCAGAGTTTTGGTTGGAATTAACTGAAGACAGATGTAGTTTTGTTCAGCCTCGCTGATGCAAACTGAAAAAGAGAACAAGTAAGGAAACTGATTTTATTCAGGCAATTGCAATAGGAAGAGGACCCCAGCTCCGAAGTTCAGGATGTCTCAGCACGGTGGTTTTGCTTTGACTTGCCTAGGGAGGAACGAAGAGTGACTTAGAGGTGGGGTTGTTTTGCAATTAGATGGAGTCTCAGTCAGTTAGCTGCACAGGAAATGTTTATCTCTGTGTCTGTCTCGTTTCAGGGGGACAGACCTAATCTTCGCTAATCATCCATGAGATAAAGAACAAGGAGTTGGAAGGTCTAAGTCCACCGTTTACAGCACGATCAGGAAAAAGGAGAGAAGTCTATGTTTGGTCTCATCACAGGTAAATAGGAGGGTCATCTGTGAGTCTTATGGAAGTCATGAAAAAGCGTTTACCAGGAGTCTTATCTAAGTCATATTGGGAAGAGTGGCTCCAGGTGGTAACCTGTTTCCTGGAACGTGAAAGGGTGGAGGGATGTTTGAAAACCAAAGTAGTGGGGAGAGTTTTCTCAACCACAGTTGTTTTCCAGCAGTGCAGGACTCAAGAGAAGTTCAACATTGATACTGATGTGAATTTATAGCTCTCACTTTAGCATTTTAAGAATGTGTGCTAATAATTATTAGTTAGAATAAGAGCGGTAATATGTCTATACATTTATGCCTCCTTTTTACTTGGGAATTCTGGGTGAAATTATCCCCCAAACATCAGTATCTGTGAAAATCAGTGACAAGCATAGGAATTCCATAGGGATGAGGCAAAAAGTGTATGTGAATTTCCAAATTTGACAAAACATTCTTCATATCTAGTTAGCTTAATAGTTTGAGGATATTTTAGAATTTAAAAGCCATAAAATTATATCACAGTAAATCCTTTAAAACCATGGATATGATCCTATATAATTTATAAAGCACACAAACCATATCAAGGCTTTTCTTGTCTTTCCTGGGAGTTTGGCTAAAATATATTTATTTTTTTCAGTTCAAGATTTCTGAAATCATTGTTTTTAATCATTTTTGGGATGTAAGAATCTGGGAATGTCTTCTTTTGACTATAGACTTCTTGGGACATTTGACTGACATATTTGACCAATAATCGCATTTGTGTATGCTTGTGCTTGGGGTGTGTATGCGCATGAGTGTGAGTGTGTATGTAAAGAAGCGAGGGAGGGTATATGGGAGAAGGTTTTGTATTAAGTATCTAGGGAATAAGGAGGAATAGGTATGGGATTATATATATGAATGGAGAAAACTATATACTGAACAGTGATGATTGGATTCCAAGCCCAAGTGAGAGACAGAACATGAAAACAGATAACTCTCTGGGCTCATTTGCCCAAAGGAATTTCTCAGAGTTGGGAAAGCCAAAGTTGACCTGCTCAAAGATCAACCAGGCCAACTGGCTTCCATCACACTTTGGGAGGAGAGCCAACTTCCCTTCGGACGCAGACAAGAGTTGTTTAGAATGGTAGCCAATTGCAGTACTGATGGTCACTTTCACGAATCACTCTCCACCAAGGATGGACTACGAAGATCTACCCATCTCTGACCTCCCCTGAATTACTGTAAGTAGAAACAATTTAAAGTTTCTACTATATTGGATAAGATTAAAGACCAGAGTGACACTATTTATGGTTAATGGTTTAAATATTGAAGAAAACGTTGGGCCAAAAACTCAGAATCATCACTTTGGGGATGACATAAAGGTAAAAATAATCTCTTTGGGAAGTATTGAATTAGCGAGGAAGTATTACCCTGGTGAGAAGACCTACAAGAAATGTTGGCAAAGTCTTGCCTTAAGGCAGATTTGCAAATAATTATGCACTATTTGCCACCCCACATACAGCCCTGCCTGTGGTCTTGTCTTTCTCTGAAAGTTCTAAAAAAGTAAACTCACAATTAGCATTCCCAGTGATTCTCTACGGCAAACACTGACTTCTCTGGATAACTGACTGAGCAGCAAGGTCACGCTTAAGCAAAGCGTGATTAGCTTTCAAAATTTGAACCCAAAGGCATCCTTCCCTTCTCTGATCACTGAGGTCTTAAATATATATCTTTAAGCAAGAGGAGAGAACCCTGGTCTAACCTCCAGAAATTCCATCTAGACTTGAAGAACAACAGAAAATCCCTGATGTCCTATATGGGATTCTACAAGAAGAGCCCAGAAAGATTTAGAAGTTACATCAAAACTTTAGTGAATGTTGAAAGTTGTAGCAATCTACATGTGTGTTGAAGGATGGCGCTGGAGGGAACTACACCTCTTTTGCAAAAAAAAAAAATGTTCAAGCAGTCTTTCCTGGAAGCCATATTCCAGTGACCCTTTGAAGTCACCAGGCACATTTAGGATTTCATCATTCCACAAGGCCAATAGATAAAAAGTGACACCTTTCATCTTTAAAGCTTTCCGACTGACTTGCATCATTCAAATTCTCCAAGCACTGCACTTTTGCTGGGGAAAAATGGTCATTTCTCCTTTCTTTCTTTCTTTTTTTAATTTAAAATTTGTGTGTGTGTGTGTGTGTGTGTGAGAAGATGGAACATTGTGGGCTCTTTCCCTCTTTGATCTCTAGGCATAGTGTCGGAAGTGTCATCCTGGAGAAACAGAACTCTGCACATCAAAGTTGGTCCATCACATTGTGCTTTCAAAGAAATCTCTCACTGAGCTGCAAATACTTTGGTTAAGCTAAGCTTGGGGTCACATATCATTTCTGAAACCACAGCTATCAAATACTTGATGGATTTAGAATGTATGTGTCCAGAAATCAATAGGTACAGGATACTGTGATGAGTAAATTCTGGATTCTTTGATATGATTAAGGATATGGGCGGTGGAGAAGGCACTGAATAAATAGTTATGAAACCTAGGCTTGAATCCCTACTACTCATTTTAGGACACTCTGGATCTCAGTTATGTTGTGCATAAAATGTGGGAAACACTGCCTCACTCCAGGATCATTAGGATGTTAAAAATGGAAAACAAATGTGAATATATTTTGCAAATTTTAAAAAACACTTGTGCATCTATTTAAAAGCACTCAATTACTATCAATTATTGTGATCAATTTCTAATTGTAACTTTATTTTGGATGATAGGGAGGGTATGTGACTCTCACTATTATTTTTTTAAAAAATCTCAAACTGAAATGTAAAAAAATATATTTCACTATTTTAATCACATGTGTCAGGCTTCCTTCTTTTGTTCTGTCTGGGAACCTCTCTCCTACCAGCAGACAAGTCCTCTCCAGTGCGTACATACCAGGGGCAGGGGCTAGGCCATTCCTTGCAAACTGCTGCCTTGGGAAAGTTTATAACCTAGAGGAAGTGCTGTCTTCACTGTCACTCTTTGCCCTGACACTGGGGTGGAAATGAGAAGACTGAGTTGTGTCCTACCTTTGTCTTAGGTTGCCCCAAATACTTTTCTTTCAGATCTTTTGTATCATCCTTTCTATTCCTTTCAGTGCTGCTGGGACCAGGAATTTTAAGAACACGTCTTTTGTAGCCATGTTTTCTGTCTTTTCTGTTAGTGTTGGTGGCTGGGTCAACTAGAGCGAAATAATGAAATCTAAAGGAATAAATGGGTCTTGTGCAAACAGCTTGCTTATCAACTAAGGGATACTTATGGATACAGGCAAGGATTTATCCCGTATATCTAAGTATCTAATTTATTTTGGTAAAGAAAAATATTAAAAGTAATATCAGAAAAATGATGGAGTAAGGACCTCTGAAAATTCTATTCTCTATTAAAAAAATCAGAAAATGGGAAAAAATGTGAATCAGCTTTTTTAGAACTCTGGAAACTAATCAGAGCAGCAATCTAGAAAGCGTTTATTTTTTAAAAAATAGCTGACTCCTGGTAAGAACAGCAAGTTTGTCCTAGTTCCGTTTTTCTATATCTCTCTCCACAGTAGCCTTGAAAACCAATAGCTGGCAAGGACAGTGAAAACCAGCAGACTGGAGGGGGCAGAATGGAGCTGGAGCTCTTTGAAAGCCTTATTCCCAGAGAATTGTCATTATTTGCCCCATTGGGTGGTTCCCTGTAAGAACCAATTGCAAGGCTGACTTGACTTGACATGACTCAGGGCTCATGCAGTATGAAAAGCCTTTTCCAGGGGAATTTGTTTGAAAAGCTTAGAGGCAATGGTTTAACTTTGTGGCTGTCTGAAGCTGTAGGTACCAGTTGGGACAAACACTACACTGAGCAAAGAGCTTAAAAAGAAAAGCTGGGAATCGATGTCCATAGGGGCTTTGTAAGACCTCAACATATTTCTCAGAATATAGAAGACTGTGCACACGCAAAGGGCTGTGTACATCCTCAGGGAGGACCTGACAAGGCTCCAAGTGTTCACCTCTGGCTGACCTTGACTCTCTGGATCAGCAGGAAGTGAAGGTGAAGGCAGAGTTGAAAACTGCCAGGGCACTGAAGGCATGTCTCAACACACAGAGCTCTTGGCAAAGACTGGAGACTTGCTGGCTTCAGATGTTTAAGGAAATCTCTGTCAAATCATGAACTAACCCTAAGCTGGCTGAACAAAAACTTCAGTGACCACATATGATATTACAGAATTAGTTCATAAAGACATTGAGCAAACAAAACAACTATTACAAATAGCAATAACAACAAGCCATGGGGAGCGGGAATCTGATTTCCAGAATTGTTACGTTATGTTACATAAAATGCCAGATTTCAACCAAAAATTATGAGATATGCATGGAAACCAAGTATGACCCTTACACAAGAGAAAAAGCAATCAAAATAAACTGTGCCTTAGGAGGGCCAGGTGTTGGACTTACTGGACAAAGACTTTAAATGAGCTGTTTTAAATGTGTTCAAAGACGTAAAGAAAATCATGTTTCTAAAACTAAAATAAAGTTTTAGAATTGTATCTTACCAAATAGAGAATATCAGTAAAGAAGTATAAATGATAAAAAGGAACCAAATAAAAATGTGTTGAAAAGTACAAAAATTGGAATAAAAATTTCTCTAGAGGGGCTCAATAGCAGATTTGAGCTGGTGGAAGAATAAAATTAGCAAGCTTGAAGATAGATCAATTGAAAATGTTGCATTTTAGAAACAGGGAAAAATAAAAGAAGACAAATTAACAGAGCCTCAGAGACCCATGGGACAACACTGAGCATGCCCAATAAGCATAATGAGATTCCCAGAAGGAGAAGAAAAAGATGAAGAGGCAGAAAGAATATTTGAAGGAATAAAGGGCATAAACTTCCTAAATTTGATGAAAAAATATTAATCTACAAGTCCAAGATACTCAACAAGCTACAAATAGGATAAACTCATAGAGATCCACAACTAGATGCCTCATAATCAATCTGTCAAAAGACAATGACAAAGACAGGATCTTGCAAGCAGTGAAGGAGAAGTGAGCCTCAAGTCCCAGCAAGCCTCAGTAAGATTAACAGCTCATTTCTCATCAGAGACCATCAGGGTCAGGAGGCACTGGGATATCACATTCAAAGAACTGAAAGAAAAAGACTGTCAATCAAGTACTCTAGGTGCAGCAAAACTACCTTCAAAAATGAAGGAGAAATTAAGACATTCCTAGATTAAAAAAAAAAAACAAACAGAATTTGTTGCTTGTATGCCTTCCCTCTAAGAAATACTAAAAGGAGTCCTTCTGCTTAAAGTCAAAGGACACTAGAACATAACATGAATGCACATGAATAAAAAGCACCAGTAAAGCTAACTACACAGGTAAATAGGAAAGGCAACATAAATGTACTTTTTGTTTATAATTCTTTTTTCTTCTATATTATTTTACAAAACTACGGTAGTCCCCCCTTATCTACCATTTCACTTTCCACAGTTTCAGTTACCCACGGTCAACCACAGTCTGACAATATTAAATGGAGAGTTCCAGGAATAAATAATTCATAAATTTTAAATTGCTTGCCATTCTGAGTAGCATGATGAAATCTCACACCATCCAGCTTCATCCCGCCCAGGATGTGAATCATCCTTTTGTCCAGCAGATCTGCACTGCATGTGCTACCCACCAGGTAGTCACCTAGTAGCTGTCTTGGTTACCAGGCCGACTGTCAAGGTATTGCAGGGCTTGTGTTCAAGTAATCATTATTTTACTTAATGATGGTCCTGAAGCCCAAGAGTAGTGATGAAGGCAAATTGCATATGCCAAAGAGAAGCAATAAAGGGCTTCCTTTAAGTGAAAAGGTGAAAGTTCTTGACTTAATATGGAAAGAAAAAAAGTTATATGCTGAAGCTGCTAAGTTTTATGGTAAGAATGAGTGTTCTATCTGTGAAACTGAAGAAGAAAAAAGAAGTTCGTGCTGGTTTTACTGTTGTACTTCAGAATGCAAAAGTTATGGCCACAGCATGTGATGAGGGCTTATTACAGGTAAAAATATAGGATATGTAGGGTTCAGTACTATCTACAGTTTCAGGCATCTACTGGGGGTCTTGAAATATATCCCTTACAGATAAGGAGGGACTACTATATATACAGCAATAATTCTAAATTTTATTGATGGGCATACAGTGTATAAAGACATCGTTTAAAAGACAATAACAGCATAAAGGAGTGGGGCAGGAACAGAACTATATGGAAGCAAAGTTTTTTATACTGTTGAAAATATGTTGCTATTAATAAGAACAAGATTGTTAAAAATAAGATGTTAGTTGTAATCTCCAGGGCAACCTTTAAGAATACTACTAAAAATATATATAATAAAATGAACAACAAACTAATTAAAGTGGTACACTGAAAGATATCTATTTGACACAAAAGAAGACGGTGATGGATAAAGAGAGGAACAAAAATGACAGACTACGTATAGAAGACAAATAGCAATATGGCAGATGCAAATCCCAGCTCGTCAGTAATAATATTAAATGTAAGCGGATTAATCACTCCAATTAAAAGGCAGAAATTGGCATAATGGATACAAAAATGATCCAATTATATGCTATGTATAAGCAACAGGTTAGATTCAAAGGCACAAGTAGGTTGAAAGTAAAGGAATGGCAAAAAATATACAGTGCAAACTGAAAGAGACCTGGAGTAACTATACTAATAGAGACAAAATAGATTGTAAGATCAAAATTGTTACTATGAAAAGGATATTTTAAAATAACAAAAGGACCAGGCCAGCCCTGGTTGCCTCGTGGTTAAGTTTGGCATGTTCCGCTTTGACAGCCCTGGTTTGATTCCCAGGCACAGACCTACAGCACTCGTCTGTCAGTGGCCATGCTGTGGTGGCAACCCACACACAAAAAGAGGAAGATTTGCAACAGATGTTAGCTCAGAGTGAATCTTCCTTGCAAAACAAAAGGACCAACCCATCAAGAAGTTATGACAATTATTCACCTAACAACAGAATTCCCAAAATAAATTTATAAAAACCAATCAGAATTGAAGAGAGGACTAGACAATTGAACAATAATCATTGAAGACTACAACACTCCAATTTCAATAATGGATAGAGCAACTAGACAGAAGTCAATAAGGAAATATAAGACTTGAACAGCAATAAAGCCAACTAGACCTAACAGATATGTGTAGAACACTCTATCCAATGATAAAATACGTATTCTTCTCAAGCGCATGTGAAACATTCTCTGGAATAGATCATATGTTAGGCCATAAAACAAGTGTGAATACATTTAAAAAGATTGAATCATTCAAAGTATTTTCTCCAACCAAAATGGAATTAAATTAGAAATCAACAACAAAAGGAAACTTAAAAAATTAAAAAAACATATGGAAATTAAACAACATACTCCTAAATAACCAACAGATTAAAAAATGAATCACACAGAAATTAGAAAATATCTTGAGATTAACAAGAAAGAAAACACAGAACACCAAAATTTATGTGATTCAGCTAAAGCAATTTTTAGAGAAAAATCTGTAGCTGCAAATGCCTATATTAAAATAGAAATTCTCAAATGAATAATCTAGCCTTCCATCTTAAAACACTGAAAAAACAAGAACCCAATGGAAGCAGAAAGAAGGAAATAATAAGATTGGAGAAGAAAGAAATGAAATAGAAAATAAGAAAAACAATAGAGAAAATCAGTGAAGCAAAAGTTGCTTCTTTGAAAAAATCGACATGATTGACCAACATTTAGTCTGATAAAGACAGAGAGAGGACTCAGCTTACTAAGTTCATGAAAGAAGGAACTTTACTACCACATATGTAAATACTAGAAGGGAATGCTATGAACAACCGGATGCCAACAAATTAGACCATCTAGATGAAATGAATGCAGTCAATAAATACACAACTGCTGAAACTGACTTTAGGAAAAAGAGAAAAGTTGAATAGACCTAAAGCAAATAAAGAGACTCAATTAGAAATATAAAAATTTCCCACAAAGTAAACCCCAGGACTAGATGGCTTCTCTGATGCATTCTACATGTTTCCTAACAAACTAGGAATAGAAGAGAAATTTCTCTTCCTGATAAAGAACATCTATGAGAAACCCACAGCAGACCTCATGTTTGATGGTGAAAGGCTTAAATCTTTCCTCTGAAAGTCAGGAGTAAGACAAGAATGTCTGCTCTCGCCACTTCTATTCAACACTGTACTAAATGTTCTAGGCAGGGCAGTTAGGCAAGAAAAGGAAATAAAGGGTATCCAGGTTGGTAACGAGGGGTAAAATGAATGCTGTTTACTGCTGACATGATCGTGCATATAGAAAATCCTACGGAACCCAGAAAAACAACAAGAATTAGAGCAAATAAACAACTTTAGCAGGTTGCAGGATATGAAATCAAAATATAAAAATCAATTTTATTTCCTCATACTTGCAATGAAAATTCTGAAAATGTTATCAGGAAAAAGTTCCATTCAAAATAGCATCAAAAATAAAAGATTTAGGGGGGCCGGCCCTGTGGCATAGTGGTTAAGTTCATGTAATCCGCTACTGTGGCCCGAGATTTGCAGGTTCAGATCCCAGGCACAGACCTACACACTGCTTATCAAGCCATGCTGTGGCATCAGCCCATATACAAGTAGAGGAAGATTGGTACAGATGTTAGTTCGGTGACAATCTCCCTCAAGCAAAACAAGGAAGATTGGCAACAGATGTTACAAGGGCCAATCTTCCTCACCAAAAAACATATATATATATGTATAGGAAGGAATTTTACATAAGAAGGATAAGAGTAGTCTACTAAAAACTACAGAATCATTGAAAGAAATTGAAGTCATCCTTTGCTGATGGGTTGAAAAAAATAATATTGTTTAGATGGCAAATTGATCTACAGATTCAATGAAATTCCTATCAGAAGCCCAGCTGGCATTTTTTGGAAAGTGACAAGCTGATCCTAAAATTCATTTAGAAATTCAAGGCATATCTAATAGGCAAAACAATCTTGAGAAAGAAGAACAAACTTGGAAGACTCACACTTCCTGGTTTCCAAACTTACTACAAAGTTACATTAATCATGACTTCCGTTAGTGGCACAATGCTATACATGGAGATCAAGGAAATACAATTGAGAGTCCAGAAATATATCCAAAATTTGTGACAACTGACTTTCTACAAGGATGCCAAGATGATTCCATGGGATGAGAATAGTCTTCTCAACAAACCGTGCTAGGAAAGCTGGATAACCATATGCAAAAGAATGAAATGGACCAATTCATTCCATCATATATAAAAAGTAACTCAAAATGGATCAAGGACTTGAGTTTAAGAGCTAAAACTACTAAACTCTTTAAGAAAACATATGTGTAAACCTTGATTACCTTGGATTAAGCAATACTTTCTTTGATGTCGTAACACAAGCACAAGCAACCAAAGAAAAAGCACAGAAATTGCGCCTCACCATAATTTAAAAATTTTGTTTTCAGTCATACTATCAAGAAACTAAAAAACTCATAGAATGGCAAAAAAATATTTGAAAATCATATATCTAATAAGGGTCTAGTATTTAGAATATATAAAGAACTCTTACAACAAAACAATAAAAAACAAATACATCCATAAAATGAGTGAAGATTTTTAATAGACATTCTCAAAATAAATAAATAAATAAATAAATATAACTGGCCAAGAAGCACATGAAAAGATACTAAATGGTCATTAGAGAAATGCAAATCATGGGCGCAATGAAATACCATTTTACACCTACTAGGTTGGCTAATTTTTTTTAAGGACAATAAATGTTGGCAAGGATTTGCAAAAACTGGAACCCTCATAATGGGAATGTTAAATACTGCAGCTGCTTTGGAAAAAAGTTTGACATTTCCTCAAAAGTTAAACATGGAGTTATCTTATGACCTAGCAGTTCTATTCGTAAGTATACACCCAAGAGAAATGAAAACACGTCTACACAAAAACTTGTACATAGATGCTCATCACAGCATTATTAATAATGGCCAAAAAGTGGAAATAACCCAAATATTCATTACTGATGAGCACACAAACAAAATATGGGATATCCACACCATGAAACATTATTCAGCCATAAAAAGGAATGAAATAATGATATATGTTGCATTATAGATGAACTTTGAAAATATCATCCTAAGTGAAAGAAGCCAGACTTAAAAGATTATGTATTATTTGATTCCATTTATATGAAATGTTCAGAACAGGCAAGTCCATAGAGATAGAATGTAGGTTAGTGTTTGCTCAGGACGAAAGGAGGAACGTGGACTGACTGCTAATGGTACGGTGTTTCTTTTTGGGGTAACAAAAATATTCTGAAGTTTCATAGTATTGATGGCTGCACAATCTTATGAATATACAAAAAATCACTGAATTGTTATGGAGTGTGAATTATATCTCAAAAAATAAGAGGAATATTATAACGTCAAATATTCTTAACTGAATTTATTTGTTTGAACAAATAGGAAATATTTGATGTTTGTTAAGTGCCTATGATAAATAGGCACTTTACTTATATTATCTCCCTTACGCCACAAAACATCCTTGGGATCTTATTCAAATAGAACATCTCCGGTCCTGCCCTAGACCTATTTGATCATAATCTGCATTCTGACAGCCTTCCCCACTTTGGGTGATTCTCGGGTGTTTCACAGTTGAGAAACAATGATGAGGCTATCATGAAAGAGTCCTACACCTGTGGTGAACATGGGTCACCAGATGTCAACTTTCTTTAGCAGAGGTGGTCCCAGCTACATGCCTTCAAACCAGGACCATGTTATGCATTCTTCCTATAACGTGACTTTCCCCTCCTCCCCCGTCTCCGGGGATCACTCCCTTGCAGTAAATGTGGGAAAAAGACAGGTTTCTCTCAGGTGACTGCAGGTCCGCAGCTCTTCACAGGACCCTGTGTTGATGCACCTCTCACCCCCACACTCAGCCTCTCTTGCATTACTGCACGGGCACACAACCCTTACTCCAAAACGTCGCTGTCTCAAGGCCCAGGTGGAGGTCCCTTTTCTGATGGTGAAAGTGTTGGAGGGAAACACATCACAGCATTTCAGAGCAAATAACCTAAAAATGAGCTTTTAGATACATCTGCTCTTAAAAGCCTGTAAGCTACCGCCTCCACAGGGCATTTCTTACCTTCTTCTTCTCTACAGTTCTCTGCTTTGCTGCCATGTAGCTCCACCCCATCTAACCATGGAGGTCTCTTCTCTTCCTACTGGGTTGCTCCTTGAAAATCCATGCTTCTTGCTTGATTATTTGGGGCAAATCTATTCTTTTTCTTTTCTTAGCCAGTTTTTGAGGGCTTCTCATCCATGCCCAAATGGCTCATCAATGTGTTTTCACTTACAAAAAGGCACTATAGCAGTTTTTAAGAGTTAGACGTGGCTGCATTTGGTTGTGGTTTTAAATAAACTCTTTCCCACCTCCCCCTTAATGGATTTATCTTGTCAGCACATCAACACCCTATAGATGTGAACCAAAACAGAGTATGACTGAAGAGTTTGAGAAGGTAGGAGCTTAAACAGAATTCAGATGGCGCTTAGACCCAGAGATGGCACTTTGCATATAGATTGTGAACCAGGCAGTGTTGCTAAACCACTTCTTCCTGGCACAGAGATGAGCTACGTGTGGATTCGTGAATTTAAAACGTCCTAGGGTTGGTCTGGGCACTCACAAAATTTTCCTCCTCCTTTGGTCCTTTTTCTAAGCATTTCTCTTATTTATTTTTTCAAACAATATATCTGACAAAAAGAAGCGAAGCTACCCAATTATAGATCCCAGTTCAAATGGTCTACTAAAATTGGAGCAAGTTGCAACTTGTTTATAGCATAATCCTTATATAAATAACTCTTAAAAGATTTTTCTTATGTCAGATTCCCAAGAATGGAAAATACTGTTCTAGTCATCACACTCTTATAAACAGTGGGTATTTCCTTCCTTCCTCCTTCCCTCATTCCCTCCATCCATGTCTCCTTCGTTTCTTGCTCTCTCTCTCTCTTTTTTAGCAAATGAAATTTGTGATGTGAAAAATGGCACTCTTTTAAAAAATTTCCGTTCGTTGATCATTTTTAACCTAATTATCCTCCTATATTTATGTTTGCTAATTTTATCTCCTCTTTTGTCAATTGATGACACCTGGCTTATCTGTTTTTCTTTCCATTTTCCATATTAATGATGACTAAGCATTATAAATTATATCCTAATTCAGAATGTATCTATTTAGAATTTTCCTTTAATAAATATTTAGAAATTTAGTAACTAGTAATCTCAGTATTTCAATTTTTTTTCATTAAATGAATGGCAGGGAATTGTGGCAGACACTGCTGGTGCATGGCCCAGATCTCTCCAAACCCATGCACAGTTTTCCTGTGACCCTCATCTAGCGGCACGTGCTTTTGCTCTCAGTGGAGTGCGTTGTCCTTCTTCCCTGGGAGACAATGCTCAGGCTGCCAGCGCCTCCTCGCCTGAGCGTGCAGAGAACCTGAAATATCTGGGAGTTCACATTCCCACCAGAAGCACCCTCAGCCTTGACTAACTGGAGTAGGAGTGTGAAGGTTCAGCTCCCCGTGCTGCACGTTGGGCCAAACTCTGGACCTAACTCACACTCGCATTTCTCCTATAGAATTCGGCTGAAGCCTTTTTTCCCCCCAAAGTGAGACTTTCTGCCCCAGATCACACCCTTGTTAGGGTGTTCCCTTTTCTCTTCCAACGTCCCCCACTTCCTAACTACGAAGAACTTTTACATGACATCAAGTAAAATTCATCTCTCGCTTTTCAGATGTGAAAGCTACTGTGGCCCACGAGAGAGTCTGTGGTTTTTGTCCAAGATCACACAACCTGGATGAGTGCTAGTGTTCTATTTGACCACTTATAAGGGGTCAGCATAGCACATGGTTCTGGAGCCATCCTGCTTTGAATGAAGACCCTGGCTCTGCTCCTTCTAGTTTCATGATCTATGTCACTTATCTAAATCTCTGCTTCAACCACCTTGACTATCAAGCTACTTTATATGGCTAATGGCATTATTTAAATGAAATAATACACACGAAGGGGCTAGAACAGTCGCTGACGTGTTGTAATCATCACTGTAAAAAAAGCTAGTCAATTCAATATTCTTTATATCATGTAAAATTGAGCTAATTAGTTAAAAATGCTATTGCAACTTATTTCACAAAGTACTTTAATGTAACTGCTTTTTATTCTCACAAAGACCTTTGTGTTTCTGAAGAGGAAGCTGAGGCTTCAAATAGAATCATCTGGATGTTTGCAACCTGGTAGAGTTAATTTTCTGCCGCGTCTCAGCTCTGAGTGATGACAATCCAGGAAGAACATAAAGGACTAAGACACGGAAAGGAAGTGATGGTTCCTCAAACGGATCCTGAGACAGGCTTATTGATGCAACTTGGAGCATCAATAATGCTAAGTCCAGGTCAGATAGGCCACTGCAGCCCAAGCAATGGGCAACTGGGTGGTTGTGCTCAGAGAATTTATTACAAGGTCCATGAGTTTCTCTTGGGAAGTGAAGGGAAAGCTGGGATCATCTGAGAACCAGATTTGTATTGTATGAGGAAGAAGGGACACAATGTGGATTCCTACAATTGTGAGGATGTCTGTGAAGCCAAGCCTGATTAAGTTTTAATGAGATTCGTTGCACGCATCCCTCAAGCGAATTGAATATATGGCTGTACAACGTCCATTACAAAAAGGCACTGTCATAGGAACTAGAGAGTGGAAATAAGTACGTTTTCCTCAGATACCCTGTCAAGCCAAATTGAGGTTGCTTTAACATTCAGAATTTGATTAGAACACCCAGTAATAAGCCTGTTAAGAGTACCTGATTGCCAGATCCCCATTGTGTGAAAACGCAGCAACTAAATGCTAGAATAAATTTTTACTCACAGCCAGAAACAATACCAAAATGCCATTTTAAATGCTCAGGAAAGCCTAGTTCAGATAAATTCCCAAATAACAAATTCACATGGAATCACAAACCGTGCTGCATCATATAATTTTTCCCTTTCTTTTCTCTCTCTCTTTTTTTTTTTTTTTTGACTTTCATGTTAAAGACTTGGGTCATAAATAATACTTAAAGATGAAATTTTACAAGAAAACGTTGCTACCAAATAATGAAACGCCATAGAGGACTTCCACGGTAGCTGAGGGAGAAATCTTCTCACAAACACGTGATTACACGGCTGCCACATTCTAGGGGACAGATGCCTACATGCCTTCCTGTTATCCAAAATTCACATAATTTAAAAATAATTCAGACAAAGATGGTGGGTAGATCTCTTTAGAGGCTAAAATGGCACTGCCAAACGTTGCAATAGGATAAACACAATTTACAGTCCACTCAGTTTTCAGCTCTGCATTTATACAATTATCAATGAATTTTTAATTTTATTAGATTCGCATTACTTCTCATTTTGTGCATCGATTAAGACTTTCTAACTATTTTATGTAGTAGTAAGCATGAACCACAGAAGGGAACATTTTGGAGGCACTCAAAGTTTTCTCTCTACACACTGATCCCTCTTATCCTGCCGCATAAAAGAAGGAGATTTTTGTAGTTTAAGGAGAAATTGTGTCCTGCGGACAATAAATGAAATATGAAGGGTAAGGAGGAGGAAAGTGTCAAGAATGACTCCCAGATTTCTGGTTTGGCTATCTGGCTATACAACGGTGCCTGCCCTGAGAAAAAGGACATGGAGGAGGACTATGCTTGTAGAGTTCATGGGTTGGGTTTGGGCATGTTGAATTAGAAAGGACTACGGAGCAACATAGTAGGCAGTTGGATATAAAGTCTGCAGCTCACAGAAAATGTAAAACTGCATGTAAACTTAAAGTGCCAAATTGATGTTTTGTTTGTGTTTATTATGTTTGGTATTATTCTTATCCTCCAAAATGTGTCCTTGAAAAGTAAAGGAATGGAAACTCTGGATATGCCATCGTCTATTCTATCTTTACTAATATCCAAGATCTGTGTGAAAATTTCTCTCAATATAAATCAAATAGGACTTGACCTGTGGGAAGCAAATAGACGTCAAGGGGATAAAATTCGCCTTCACGTTCTCAGGGACTCAGAGGTCTTAGAGAAAGACTATCACCTGGACAAAGATTACTTACAATATGTACAATCCATCCACAAGCATTGCATCCAGGCTGAATCACGGGGAAAATGTCTGAGGTACAAAACAAAGTTTATCAAATATATCCTGAGCCGTATGGAAAACAAAAGATTATTCCTCTGATCAAAAATGTTATCTTTATAATTTAAGTGAGATTCTGCCTATAGAAAATTTGGAAGGTTTGAAGACTGCATTATACTTTGTAGTCGTATGTTTTTTGAGAACTGAAATTACAGGTTAGAGTATTTGATTTCTAAGTACTACTTTGCCAAAAAATGTTATGCTGTATCAAAAATTTTCAACTTTTACACAGCAGTCATTATGAAATGTAGTCTTTTCCTCAAGAGTACCTATTTCAATCAGTTAAGTCCCATCTTAATCCTGTCCTCTGGGTAGTGGGATTTGTTCACAACCGGAATTAAAATCAAACCACTTGACGTCTGTTGATGTGTGAGGCTAAGTCAGCCCTTCCTACCTATGATTCTTTTTCTAGCATCAACTCTGTTCTCTACCAAGTGAGTTAGAAGCATAAGGCTAGAAGTGTAGACTCAGATTATGACCATTTGCAAGGCTAGTGACTTTGATAGTGGGACCCAATGCTCTAAGTCAAAGCACAGAAGTGCTAGTATTTGCCTGACTGGACAGTGAGTGTAAAAATGCTCTATAATCACAGTGCCAAAGATGAAGATAAATGATTCTGTGTAAGCCTAACGTTATGTTTTGGTTTGTCCTGAATATAAATACATGTCTGGCGGAGTAAGAGAAGTCCGTTCGAAATGACTCCAAACGAAGCAGTGAGCTTGAATCCCAGCTCTGTGTCGTGTTAAATGTGAAACTGTGGACAAAGAACATGCATGTCTGTGAATTGAAGATTCTCATCTGTAGAAGGGGATGATGATGATTGGAAGACCAACTATCACAAAGCATGTGGATGACTGGTGCTCCCTTTGGCATCTTTGTATCATGACGAAATGCCATGAAAATAAAGGTTCCAGGAGAGAAAATGTTTATAACAAATGTATTTTAGGTAAGTCATTCTGGGAGAAGAAACTGGGTCACAAAAACCATGACAAAGGTGAGCCTTCACTCTCTCCTCTGGAACTGAAGCTCGTTTTAAATTCTTCCAAAGATACATGTCACATACACCTAGACGAGTGTCATCTTAGCTTAAATGGCCTTCAGATCTAGGCACTGAAATGCTTCTGCCTTCTTTCATGGATGAAGGTGCAAAAGCTATCAAAGTGGCTTCCTCATTAGGACAACTCATTTCTACAGGAATTCTTGTCCTTCACCCAAGGAGAAATTGTACAGACATAATCTAGGGGCTGTATACCATTAAGTTCTTGGTCTGGCTGCTTCCCTCCAAAACTGGTCCATTATCTGTGCATGAAAGTTGTGCATCTTGGCCCTTTCATCTCTGCTGTTCACAGTAGGACACTCGACCCCTTTTGTAAATGGACAGCAGGCGCTTTTTCTTCTTTAATGCCTGGAACCTAGAGTGAACAATGCTTAGTTTTCAAGCTCTTTCTCCTGGTACATATATAAAGCATTCATATCTGTACTGAAAATGGCTAATTATAACATTGCTTTAACGACTTAGTTATAAGACTTTTCTGTGAAACTCCCCCGCAACAAGAACATTTTCTCTCTTCAGTCATTAACAGCCGTTCTTTATAACAGACATAGCCAATACTTTTTCACTTTGCCTTATAGAATGGGCAAGAAAGGCTCAGTTGTAGTTTGTTGGATTTATTGCTCAGAAACAGTTATTTTTTAGTTGTCTCTCCTCTTCCTGATGCACATGTCAAGAAAAAATTTCTCTAGAATTTGGTCCTATTTTTTTGTCTTCTAAGCGTTTAGTCTCCTCTGAAATCTATCATTTTTCCTTATTCTCCTTGACCACTAATAACTCATAGGTAAATTTTGTCTTCAATTGCAGTAGCTTCCCACAGTCTTTATTTCCTGGTAAATTTACCCCCTTATATCGTGCATGCTGATTTAATCCATTAGCCAAATTATCCTACAATGCACCATGAGTCTGAGTTTAGTACAAACAAGCAGGGCACCTCAGCTTCATTGGTGATCATGGTCTAAGGACACTTTCTCCTTTCTCTTACCTTTTCTTCCTACTTCTATCCAGGTCTACTGAGCTCTTGAACCCTTGATTTTCTTATCTACTGAATTCCACTTTTGCAATTTGTAATTTTTCCCTGCTCTTCTATTCTGCTGACTTGAAGTTGCTCCACTCCTGGGATTTGTTTTTTTTAACTATCCCTACCAGTTCTTTCCACTTCTGACTTCTTTAAGAAAGATCACCTGCCAGTGTCAGCTCCTTGGTATCTCAAGCCCCATCTCCAGCAGTATTCTAGCTAGACTTGCTGGACGTTATTGAATCCTTGCTCCATTATTCTGTTTTAATACAGTCACGCGTCACTTAACAACTGGGATATATTCTGAGAAATGCATCATTAGGCGATTTTGTTGTTCTGCAAACATCATAGAGTGTGCTTACACAAACCTAGATGGTATAGCCTACTACACACCTAGGCCGTATGGTACTAATCTTATGGAATCTCCATCATGTATGCAATTCATCGTTGATCGAAACATTGTTACGTGGTACATGTCTATAGTCTTATTCCACTCCTTTTTTATTGTACACTGTCCTATTTTATTTTTTAGAACAAAGCAGCAAATGAATAATAAAACATTTACTTTATACATCAAATACTTGAGCCAAAAATACCCAGCTGAATTCTAATATAGCTATCTCAAACTCTACCGATCAATGTGGAAGCAGAGAGAGCGACCACTACCTTGGAGAAAGAAAAGGTTGGAGACTGGCATGCTCATGACATCCTCTCCTCCCCTGCTGAGTTCAAAGGACTGTTATTCTTTTGAAAAAAAAACAACTTCAGGCCAGAAAAATAAGAGGCAGTAATTAGTCTAACAAAATCTCACAACAAGGAAACAATGAAAGCCCACAGAATTTACCATCATATGGTAATGCATTTGTGTACAGTGCAGGCGTGCAACGAAATGTTGCTAATTGGAAGCAATTGGAGGGGACTCCATTCCACTTGAATTTCAAAACTTTTAGATAATGGAAGAGTTTCAAAGAAATACAATTTTGTGATTATAGATACATTCAATAGCGCAAACTACCGGTAAATTGCTGCCAAATCGATTTCCTGCCAGACTTGATTCAATAATTAAAGCATTCCTTATATTTAAATGTTTCTTTTAAATGGCCAGGAAGATGAATAAGACAGGATATTTTCCTCAAATAACTTGTAGTAGAGAAAGCAAAGAGATAAAATTCTACACAAGCACACCAACAGGGATGAAAGCCTGAGAAAGAGGGCTGCCACAATGATTCTGTGAAGAGCCCAAGAAAAGCCACCTCGCTTGCCTGGGAGCCATGAGCTTTCAGTATGCCACGCACAGGTTGCACCCAAAAGTTTCTTCCCTTCCAGGCACAAGTTTGTGTTGTGTGTCAACGTGTGATGGGAAGTCTCAAAAAAGAGTTGGAAAAGGCCTCAGATCCTTCTAACGTTCAAAAATCATCATGTTACAGATGAAAAAGTTTTGAGACGTGTCCTGAAAAAGGAGAGAGGTGAAGAGAAAGAAGAAGAGACTCCAAGTAAATAACAGAACTCAAGCATAAATAAGGAAGGAAAATAGAGATGGGAATTATTAGGTTTTTGAGGGAACAGATCTCATTGGAAAAGACATGTTTTAAACATGTGCGGTATTTAAACACCTGGATTTTCAGGGCTTCCTATGTCTTCCGATTCATCTTTGCAATCTTACATGAACAATTTCAGTGAACAGAATGCAATGCACCATCACTCATTTTATGCTAAGTTGAACTGGTTTAAAAAGGTGGTTTGAGGCCACACTTGTGGAATTCTGGTTTCATAGTGTGTTGTGGCAGCAGGTATGACCACATTCTACAAATCGTTCGTAATAGCTGAACCGGACCAACCTGAGCTTTTAGGATGGCAATTGAACGTATTCATTCATTCATTCATTCATTCAGGAGCAGTAATTGGACAGGTACTACGTGGTAGGGCTTTCACTAAGTACCAAGATAAAAGCTAGTCAAAATAATAATTAAAATAATTCCAATCTTTAACTCGTATCAGTCAAAAAAACCCATCTTAATTATATTAAAATAAACTTGACAACACTCCTTTCTTTTCTCTCCTGCACAGTTTCCTCTCACCTAAGGCTGCTCAAGAGCGAGTCCCTCATCACCATGCTGGAGCTCTCCCTCCATTCCTGTAGTCCCTCCATCTCTGTCTCTTTATTCCTGCCTCTTTCCTCCAACCCTCTCTGATCTGTACCATATAGAGCAACTTAGCCTCATTCTCTTTCAGTTTTTTTTTTTCCGTTTCTCAGGGCCAATCCCCCTCTGCTCATTTTTTGGATACATCTGAGAGTTCTAAAATCCATTTTTATAGGAAGCCACACACCTTAGAGGATGGAGAAGTCAAGCAGACAAAGATAACATTGTCCCGAGGGATTAAGAGGTGGCCCAGTTGAGGGGCAGCCAGAGGATTGAAATCCTTTTTTGCTCCCTCCCTCCCTCCTTTATTCCCTTCCTTTCACCTATATGTGCTTTACTATGCCATAAGGTTCTCCTGGTCAATCTTTACAGATTCTCTCTCTCTATGTTTTTAACACACACACATGCACACACCCCAAAATATAATGTGGCTCCTAGAAGTTACAATTATTTCTATGATGGCACATGTCCATAAGAGAGTGTATGTAAATATTCTTAGATGCCTTTGAAGATACCACCAGGCTTTGTCTTTTTATAACCCTCTGAATATCTTTTCTCAAAACTCAAAACTGGTGGATGAATGGCTTCCTGGAGAACAGACACACTCTGTCAGCACCTCCCACTCAGACCCTCTGTGCATTAACTCACTCAAGGGTATGTGCTTCCCGGTTGACAACCCTCCCAGTTTCCAGCTGCCACTAGATGTCCCTCCTACCCAATGCTGAAATGCAATCATACTTTCCATCCTTCCTGGGGTCTCTGAAGTGTAAATGGCTAGATGCCCAGGTGCACCTGCCCAGCTCCACCACAGTGTGAGCAGGTGAGGGGCTATTTCCAACCTGGTCTTGATTCTGCCTCTGGGTGTGTCCGTGTGGCACTTCATCTAAATGTCATGTGCTCCTCCTGTTTTCTGACTCTAAGTACGAAAATGGAAGACGTTTACCCTTGTCGGTATCAATAAGCTATTTTTTGGCATAAGAATTCCAACCCTATCATGTATTCATGTCAGTATTCGTCAAAGAAGTATCAGTCTTATGGTCCCTTAAGAGTTTTTGTCTGTAATCAATGACATTTTTTCCTCTCTGAGCCTGAGCCTCTTTCTCATTGTTCTGTTGGATTCGACAGGTTTTTCCCCCCTTTTTTGATGCTAATTCCAACAATAAACTGCTGGTTTTCTTCTTATATTTGCAGGTTGGCTGTCCCAGCCATGCTCCAGGTTGTGTATGAGGCTCAGGTTTTCTTGTTTGGGGACCACCTATACTGTAGTGTTCTTCTCGAAGTGTACAGCAGGAGTGTAGGCGAGCAAGAGGACTCAGGATGTCTCTTGACATCTTCATTCGGAGATGGCACAAGGTCATCTTTGCCCACCTTCCATTTCTCAGAGTGCCACGGACTGAATTTTGTCCCTGCCCCAATTCATGTTTTGACGCTCTAGTGCCCGGTGAGATGGTATTTGTAGAGGAGACCTTTGGGAAGTGCTTATTTCCTGAGGGTAGAACCCTCGTGGTGGGATTAGTGCCTTTAAAGACTAGATACACGATCTCTCTCTCTGCCATATGAGGACACAGCAAGAAGGCAGCCTTGCCACATGGCCAAACCCAAAGTAAAGAGAGAGAGAAGTATATTCCACCCCACAGGTGTGGGGGAAAGAGAAGTATATTTGTTAATAGTCCAATGAATGGCGTTACTGGTGTCAAGATCATGGTTAAGCCCTTGGCCTCTACCTGTCACTAATGTCTTAACTTTAAAGTTAATTAGCAACCTGTACCATCATCACTGCAGAGTCTGTTTAAATGATAGATTATGTGATCTTGATCGTGGAAGCAAAGACAAAGTCTTAAACAGACAAAGTAGATAAGCCCTTCTCTCAATATCCACGTGACATCAGGGGGTATCTGAAATTTGGGGAGAAACAGAACAAAAAAAAACACCATAAGCTCCAGCTTTATAGTTCATGTCGTGTAGGGTACTTTGCTGAGTTTTTCTCAAGTTAGGAAACATGCCTAAGTTTGTGTTTCTGGTTAAAATATTAAGAAATAAATAGGACTTTTTCCAAAACTGTGACAATATTACTAGGATATCATCCTCTCAGGAACTCTTCCACATTTTTTGCGTAATTCCCAATTTGACGGACCATTCATCATCAGTTTTTATTATTCCAACAGCTTAGCAGTCGGGATGAAAATACACTGACTCACATTTCCAGTGATGACTTTCATCCTGACTGAGTACAGCTGGGCACTGGAACTAAAATCCCGAATCCTGCATGTAAGTCCTCCAACTATTGCCCTAGGAAACAAAAAGATGATGATTCAGTCCCAGAAGGATGCTGCTTTGAAGAAACGTAGTTTACTGCCCAAAAGTATTTAAAGAAACAGACAATTCTTTACCTTTGCTTCTCAAAGGACATCACAGGGATTGCCTGTCATGTTGACTTTAGTTACAGAAGCTCATATCAACCATTTTCGTATCCACCATCTGAACAACTCTAGGATGCTCTTGTTCAATTCTCTTCAACCCACGGTATACATGCCCCTATGATACTCTCATGCTCCTCTCCTTTGCTCTTATGTAGATTGACTGGTCCTCTCTTGGAGGAAAATAGCATCCTTGCCCTTGAGGAGGGGCAGAGATAGGGAACAAATAGGATTACAGGCACATACTTCTTCTAGTTGACTTGGAGTAAAGGAAGTCTGTGAACACACTCACGGTTGTAGTTTTCAGTCTTCGGCACAGAGTTTTAAGGCCTAATTGGCCATTTTCTTAAAATCTCAGAAACCAAAGGCCAGAAGAGACTTCAAAGTCATCTAGTCAGATCCCTACTGTCTATCTAAATGCGCTCTGCCACATACCAGATAAGAAAACAATGCTTAAACATCTGTAATGAAACAGGGCTAGATGTAGAGACATCTGGAGTCAGACTGTTGCATTATCTGTTTGGTTTGCTCTAAAGAAACTTCCAGCGTATATATCACAGCTGATACCATCTCAGTTTAACTTCTAACCAACGATCCTAGAAGAATCCTTAAGGAGGTATTTCTAATTGCTCTTCCATCTGATAGTCCTTGAAATATTTGAAGATCACTCATACATATTATCAGACAGAATAAATATCACTTCAAATGCTCTCATGTGATGTGGACTTATGGTGTCCTTATTATCCTGATCGTCCCGCATCAAATCAACAGTTATCCATAACTCTTATTGTTTGTTTTAGACTCTGGTGGTTTGGCAGCAAAGTGTAAAAGAGGATCCGCTAAGTCCCCATTCCCATACACTACAGTCCCATTAGTTTGGTTTAAACCTCAACAGTATTTTGGGAGGGAGACTAGCATGGTTTTGTAAGACCTCTGAGTTGACGTTATACCACCTGGATTCACAGCCAGATTCAGCCACTTACCAACAGTGTGCCTGGTCTCTTCATCAATAAATCTCTATGATACTGATTTTATAGGGTTTTGCAAGATTCCAATGAGATAATGCTCACAAAGAACATCCATAACATCTGGCACACAATAAGAGCTCAGCTCATTAATTACTATTGTTGCTGTTACTCTGAAAACTCCCAATTTTAGAATGTAGAGGAGCAAAATTTGCCACCCCCAAATGTGTCTCTTTGGCTTGATTATTTCGGTTTGATTATTCTTGAGAACAAAAGACTCAGGAAGAAACTTTGACCTTCCCCCTAAGTGCCTAAAAGAATCTAAGATAGAAGGTCTGTTTCAGAAGGGAGCTATCACTATAGATAACTATAGTGTAATAAGAATTAGGTGTGGCAGACAGGGAGGAACCTAGCAAGGCCCATTTGATCAAAGACCTCTCTATGCCCCATGTGTCTTTGCATACCACGGCAAACATTTGTTTAGTGAACATTTGCTTTTCCATTTCCTTGTAAATTGCCTTCCTCCCCTTTGAAGTCCCAAACCACTACCCCCAACATCCTCCTTTGTCTTTAGCTAAAGATGGTAATTAAGGCAGTGGCTTCAGCCATTCTGGAGGGTCACTCAGTTTTCCTGGGTTTCTCCCTGTATACAAGCTATTAAACTTTGATTTTCTTCTGTTTTTCTCCCTCGTGTCAATTTAATGCTTAGACCAGCCAGGAGCACCTAGAAAGGTGGAGGAAAATTTCTTCCTCCCCTGCAAGAACTTATTGTCAACTAAATTTCTCAGCATTGGATATTGCAGTCCACATTTTAAAATACTGATATTGCCTCTTTATCACGTCATCCATGGTTAATTTTACATATTCAC
The DNA here is from genome assembly GCF_037783145.1 of Equus przewalskii. Lineage (NCBI taxonomy): Eukaryota > Metazoa > Chordata > Mammalia > Perissodactyla > Equidae > Equus > Equus przewalskii. The sequence goes on from NC_091831.1 coordinate 88,019,651, forward strand.
TCAAGCTTGTTGCCAAATTAAACCAAAGACCTGTCCTCTACACTATCTGTTGACATCAAAGGACTACTCTCAGACCTGTAATGATCTTTTTTCTCCCCCTTTGGTGAAGAAGATTAGCCCTGAGCTAACATCTGTCCCAATATTTCTCTACTTTATATGTGAGGTGGTTGCACAGCATGGCTGATGAGTGGAGTGGGTCCCCACCCAGGATCTGAACCTATGAATCCTGGGCTGCTGAAGCGGTGTGCACAGAACTTTAAGCACTCAGTCATAGGGCGGGACCCCATTAAGACTATCTTTGAGTAAAAAAAACTTGATCTCTTTGAATAGAATAGCATAAAAACAGTAGCAGCAGCAATAACATCATTTATTCAGTGTTTTGTATGTGCCAAGCATTAAAATTACACAAACACACACACGCGCACACACACACACACATACACTCACCTTATCTTGTTTCTGGTTTTTCTATTAATAATCTGAGAATAGCGATCATAACAGTGACAGAAACAGCAGCAGCTTCCCCACTCCACTCCACCCTGATGTCACAGAGACATTAGAGGGATACAAAGATGATATCAAGATGTGTTTTTCCCGGGATCTGCCCCATTTGCCAGCAAGATTCACATTCATGATTGGGACTTGTCACAGGCAATTTCTTTCCCATTGAAAACATTCCCACAAAGCCATTCCAAATAACAGCTCACCTTCCCTTTGGCAAATACATCACAACTCTTAACGTTTCTGTAGAATTTTAATACTAAAAAGCAGTTTCATAAGCATTATCTCATTTAAACCTCACTAAAATCCTAGAGCAAAGAACCTTTAAAAAGCTTCACAACACTTGTTGCAAAGTGTGCAACATCAGCCATCAGGTGGTAGAATTAAGACTCGAATTCGTATCCTCGTGCTCTCTAGTCTTGTGTCATCCCCCCAAATAAGGCTGCCTTCTGAGAGACTTAACCTTGCAAACACCACAAACAACAAGCGTTTAGCAGAGGTTCATGCGTGTTCATAGCACAAATATGGAACGTGAGTGGAATGGCTTCCAGAGATTTAGGTCTGATTTCCATACTGTCAGAGTGACGGTTATTAGATGGGCATTGCTTTCCACGGTTTGACTCACCGTTTCAAAATATGTGCCTAATAAAAATTTACAGACAACTTGTAGCCATTGATCAATATTTGAGTATAAGACCTGATTTTATTTTTCACTTTGGAAGCTTTCCCAATATCTCTTAATTTCTTCTACTCATCTTAATTTCTTCTCCATAGTCCTGCAGATGAAGAACAGCCAATAAAATCAGAGCATTGATTTTACCACTTTAGAAATAAGTCTTTAACAAATATGTAAAGTTGTATAGTTGTGTAGATGATTAGGGCAGTTCTGTATTTCCATGATGCTCTAGCCATTCTTAAAAAGGCATTTTAGCTATTTCAGCTTCATTCTCACCTTGTAGATCATGAGTATAAAAGAAATGTAACCATAGCATTGATGTAAACTATTTTTAAATTATAAAGTATTATAGGATATTTTCTATGATTATTACTATTGTTTCAAAGATTGCTTCCTAGTTTAATAGGTCAGGCTTGGGAACCGCAGACTTAAAGAAGAAATGACACATGTCTTCCTCTGTAAAATTCTTTGGTTCATTTGTTCAAAGAGCTTTATATACTGGACAGAAAAAAAATTAAGCATCAACCAACTAGCCTAATAGTTTTGACCAGGTAGTTCATCTGTACAACAGGATTTATAGTGAATAAGGAGAAAACATTTTTTAAAAGTACTTTGCAATTTTTTAAATGCCTTTACCTTATTCACATATTACCCACATACATAAAACATGCACACCCATAGCAGAGAAAAAGTACAAAATACCACAGTGTGGGAAGCGGCTGGCCGCATGTGCCTTATAAGGCAGTGTCATTGCTAAAGTGCTTAGGGTTTGGCCATTGTACGTTTCACTTCCTAAATTGCAGTAAATGAGGCAAAACGTTAAATAATGCTTCCCAATTCCACTAATCCCATGAAAGTTCATAAGGCAAGATCTATTGCAATAACAAGCATCAGTTGTAGCTAACCAAACATTGCTGAGTAAAAAAAAAAAATGTGTTCATTATTCGGTTTTGCAGCTCTTTTCCTCTCTTTAATCAATTTATTCTCTTCCGCAGCAGCTCATCCCAAGAAATGAGAGTGAGTCATTTCGAGTAGATTACAGCATCAATGGAAGAATTAACAGAAAGAAAGTTAGTGCCTTTGCCGACATGTGCTTAAAACTGCTGTATTTAACAACTCATCCTGGAAAGGTAGTGGGATATACAGCAAAATAAGGCAGAAAACGATGTTTTAAACAAATTCAAGAGTGAAAAAAAGTCTTAGAAACAGCTATTCTGCTTTCTTTCTGTTGATAGGCTGAAATCTCCTCTAATTTCATACATATTTTTCCCTCAACCCTCACCCTGTTTGGAGCAACCATCATTGCCATCTCTTTCTTCTTTCACCCCTAGACTTCTGAGTCGAGGTTTCCTATGGGCTGTCTCTGCAACCTCAGAATTTACTCATTGTCTAACACCTTTACAATGTAACTTCCACTCTTTCTCCCATTAAAATCACTAGCCTTTTACAAGGTCACAAAAGGCTCCTTTAGGCCAAAAGCTATGATCTATTTTCTACTCTCTTTCTCTTTGATCTCTGCAGAGTTTTACTTTATTTTCCACTTTTTATTCCCTAAATTTCTCTGCTGCCTTAACTTCCTGAGCTCTACACTCTCTTTACACTCTTACCATCTTTTGATGGACTTCTAGGCTTCTGGGCTAGACCCTACCCCTCAAATATACAACTCCAACAGAAATCAATTTTCAATTTTCTGCTTATAAGAGTCTATATACTCTTCCTTTGAGATTTCTGTCATGTCTTCATTTTTTTCTCACTGGGCAAACATTTATTACATTTCTAACATGATTCAAGAAATGTGCTAAAAGCTATGGGACACAAAGTTGAAAGTTGCCATAAAAGAGCTGAATTATCAAATTACCACCAACATGATTCTATTCTTTCAAACCTAAATATACTACTCTCACTTCTTGCCTGAATTCCAAGGTACCGCCTCCCTGGGCATCACTGTTGTAGCTTCACACTCAAAATATGCCTACAAATGTACTCATTCTCTTTCTTCCAGGTAGCCTAATCCTCTGAACTATGTTCTCTCTAAAAAATGGCAATTCCTGTGTCACTGAAGCTTGATATATTGAAGTCATCACGGACTATTAAGTCCTATCAGTTATTTCTGAATCAAAACTGTTGCATCTATTCCTTTCTTTTCAGTCTGAGTGCTACTGCTCTGTTCAGATCCCCCCACATTAAGTCGGAGCGATTAAACGGTCTTGCAGTATCCAGTACTTGTGCCCAAACCCTGCTCACCCTCTACCTCCAGTTTATTTTATTCTATATTGTTAGAATTATCTGGATAAATGCTGATTAGGACCAATTTCCTCAAATTCTAATGATTCTCCACTGTTTAAATCCTCATGATTATGGGGTGCCCTCCACAAGCCAGCCCCAATCGACTTTCCCAGCCTCGACTCCAATTGTCCTTTTATGTAAACTTGAAACTCTTTTTGAAGGCATTCTAGATGCTAACATTAAAACTCTCGTCTCAGGTCTTTGTCACACACTGGGACTTGTACTTGGAATATGGCTTCCTCCTCTCTGCTTTCTTGATCATACTATTCTATCAAAGTAGACCAATTGGTCTTTTGCCAGCTTGTATATCATTTATTGCCAACTTGCACATCCTTTCTTCTGTTGCTCTCCCCCTTGATGCTATCCTATAGCTGATGTCATGTACTACTTATCTTCACCATTTATTTGGCACTGCATTCATAGATGCTCAAACAGCTCTTGTATTTCAATCGAGAAATGTGGAATATACAAAACGAATATATAATAAGCTAGATGGAAGATATAGTCATAGGTCAGCCTCTCACAGACAAATATCGCCAACAATTTTAGACGCTGTGTTCAATTTTCCTGCTCAATTGTGCTTTCAAAAAATGTAAATATGTGGTTCTCTACCTCCAGCTGGGTCTCAAGACTCTCAAAGTCTGGTTTATATTACTTTTGTTTCCTCAAAGTATGATATCTAGAATGTACTCAATAAGGACTCTTTAATATTGAATACTGGATAACAATTATGCACATAGCCAAAATTAAAATCACATATGTATCTGTGTGTTGATCTATATAATGAAAGTTCATACTGATAGTCAGGATGCATCATGATGGTGGAGGTGGGGGGTAGACCAGCTTCTCTTAGCACTGCTTACCTAACACCCACCACAGTGCCCCAAACACGCTGTAAACTCGTTCAACAAATGAATGTGTTATAATCATACTCTAGGAGGCATGTACTATGGGAGTCATACGGAACCCTCCTGTGAATCAGCCATTTATATAGAATTATCTCTTATATGGTCTTTTTTATTTTGTTATGGGAAAACATTTCTCACTCTCTCTCTCTCTCATGCACTCACATTTTCCCTTCTTAACCCACTTAGCGGCCTTAGAAGCTCTCTCCTCCAGACTTTCCATGTTCAAGTAAAATTTCCATTTGGGGTCCTTCAAAACTCATCAAAGGGATGATTTTATTAACTAAATCTTGGGGGACATGATTGCATGTACTTCATTGATAGACATATACCCACAGTGTATAAGTCAGATATACTAAAAGAGGAATATTTCTATTCAATTCAGTTCAAAACAGTATGAATACTTACGAAATGAAAGAAATTAATGTCTAGCCAAAGCAGAACCCCATCCTTGTGTGAACAAGCCTCTTGTGGTCCTCATTGTCCCAGACTGTGCAATAGTAATGTCATCTCTTCCAAGAGAATGGCCAGGGCTCAGGACAAGGACAGTCACTGAGCTGCAATTCTAAGGGGAATAAAATCGAGTGTGAAGAGCAAAGGGTTAATGCTCTGTCTGTAGGTTTTATTTTCTGATGGTCAGTTATTCATCCACCCTTTGTGTCAACCTCTCTTGGAATTCATGATTGTAGGATCTTTTCTTTCTCTTCATTGCTGGTGAAGCAGACTGTAGAGACTACCTCGCCTTTATTTAAAGCCTTAGCCTTCCCACATGGATCAAATGAGACTTCAATGCGTATAGGCAGGTAACTCAGATTTTTAGGGTAAATTCTGGAGCTAACGGCTGGGCTGTTAGAGGACTGATTCAGGATTAATTCCCAAGAACTCACCATTTCTCACTCTCCACTCGAGAAAAGATCATGAGATACCAGTGGGATGAGAGGAGCATGTGCAGGAAAACAGATGTCTGACTTCATCGGGCTTATTTGTGGGTGCCTGGGTGCGTGTAATTGCACCTGTCAAAGAGGCTTGAAAACTGCCTATTATTTGATGCACACACCTCAGAACAGTGACAATCAGCAAAGAAAATTTGCTTTCCCAGAACAATAGCGGCAACAGCAGTCGCCACAATAACTGAAAACCCACCAAATTATTGTTAAGCTGCTCCTACATTGATGCATCTCATACACTGTGATTACATATTTGTATAAAACAAATGTAAATTTTGGCCACGGCCACACTTTTTAAAACAATGATAAACCCAGGATGTCCACAGACAGAATAGGGCTAAGCCTTATCTTAAATCAATCTCTTCATTTTGCTGGAAAAAAAAAAAGTCCAAGGTTTTAATTGAGGATGACATCAGGCCACACTTACACAATTAGTTAGTGAAAGAGATAATATTACACTTTCTTCTCTAAATCCAGAGATTTATCCCCTTTGCCAAACGTCTTTTTCTCCCTCTCAAATTACTCTAAGCTCCAGTGATCTTTCTCATTTAAATAACACAAGGCTTTAAGAAACAAACACGACAAAAACAGCATACCTTTTAAATGTTAATGTGGGTGTCTCTATGCCTATATGTATATAATATATCTATTATTATGTGTATTCAGTGTTCAATTTTTTTGCCTTAAATCAGATCTATCCATTTTCTCATGTGACAGAATAAACAAACAAGCAAATTACCTCAGAAACTAGTGCAAAGATATTTGGCTTTTCACTATTTAAAATAAATTTCTGTCTCTCTCTTTCTCATACACACTCACACATACACACACATACCAGGTTGTTAGTTGAAATTAATCCTCATTTTAATTTTCCAGGTCACTGAATATTTACCCATACCTTCCTGCTACTTCTCCTTCATTAAAAACTTCTTTCTCTGTGAGGATATTGCTTCAGTTTTCAGTGTACACATGATACGGATTTAATCAAAGTTCAATGGCTGAGGCCTGGCCACTTGAATATTGTATGAGTGGCACGTATCTGTGAAATTTGGGGGTAAATTCTGTGATAAACTCTTCTGAGGAGATGAGACCTCCTCCTTTGTTCTGCTTTGAGTAACAGTAGACTGTCCCCCATGGGGACTTCCAAGTGAGGAGGGTTTTAGTTAATTGTCGGCTTCTGTTTTGCCCAGGAAGGAAGGGCTGGATTGTTCTGTCCTGTAGGAACGATTCATATGAGAGGGGAGGGAAGAGAAAGGAGAGAGAAGGGGTGGTTTGCTCATTTTAAGAACTTTGAGGATGAAAGAAGGGATATGTCTATTCAAAATTTGACTACGTTTGTGCTATGTGCTATACATTTTCTTCCCCATCTCCCTATGGGATACACCTTCTGTAAAACATCGATACTTTAATGTGCTAAGGGGCTGGATCTGTTCTTGAGTTGTGCCAAGTGCTCTATCTTGTTTCAAGGTGAGTAGATGGCAAGAACAGGGACAGCCCGTGCCTGCCTCGCTCTCTTTCCCCCTCCACCTTTCTCCCTCTCTATGTGTGTGTGTGTGCGCGTGTGTGTATGTGCGTGTATCTGTGATGCACCAGGGAAGATGGCTTCCCAGACCTCGTCTGTCTGCAAAAGCCAGAGGACTTGGGAGGTTCTGAGTAGTGCCTCAAAGCCATGTTGACCTTAAATAAGGAGACAGCCAGTTCTCTCTCCAGCAAATGTGGGTTTATAGGGGATCAGCGAAGAATTGCAATTCAGATTTGCAACCGTGGTGATCCACCAGCAAGTCCCCTGCAACAAAGGGAGGAGAAATTCTCTTATGGGGTAAGGGGAAGTCGGGAGGGCTGTTGTAAACGAGGAATCCATTGGCGGAATTGAGAGTTCCATGTGTAGTGACTTTTCAATGGCTGTCTTGTGACAGTCTGTCCTTGGCTGAACTTCTTGCTGGTCAAGAAGAGGAAATTTTTCTTTCTATTGGGCTCTGCTATGATGCAGGGTGCAGGAGCCTCTCCCTACCTCCTTTGGACCTTCTGACTCCAGTTTAATGAAGTTTCTGTTTATGAATTTCCATAGCGAAGATCTGACCTCAAAATTTCAGGAAGTATAACATCCCCTTGGAGACGTCCTTTATGGAGCTGGGATGAAGGGGACGATAGCAGCTACACTTTTGACCTTTTGATGCCGTACTGCCAGGCTCACCCAAGCTTCACCCCCCTCTAGTTTGACAGGTTGGTTTCACTAGTTTGACAGGTTAGATTTCAGGGGTCTGAGTAATACTTTTTGTTGAATGTTAACTAAACATCACCAACACAAGCTGTTGATAAAGCAAACTGAATGAATTGCTCACCTCGGTGAGGGAGAACACCACCTCCAAGGAGCTCTGAAGCTGTTAGAGGAGGAAAGGCAAGGTCGATTTTGTTGAGAATAAGAAGTTTGGTTTAAGTGGAGTCTTTCAATAAGAGGTCTTCATGAGGATTGGGAAAAGATCCTGATATGACAGTTTAGGAGTGCAGGAAATAGCAAGGTGAAGATTTTGAGATTAGGGATTCAAAAATTGTGGAGACCTAAAGTATCTGTTGATACTTTCTATTGAAGGATGGTGGGGAAATGTGAAATTTGGAGAAAGTCCTGTGATGAACAATCAAGCTATTTGTCTGGGCAAAAGTTTCCTGGGATTGCAAAGTTATGCTAATGAAAGCAAGGGCATGGTGAAGTCTTGTTCATACAGATTATAATGCAGATGGTAAGGGTGTGTGTGTGGGGGGGAGGGTTGGGTAAGTGGTCTTAGAGTTTGCTTTTCACATCCTTGTCCTGAGTAGTAGAGGCAACCATAGGAAAAAGTTTAAGAATTTCTTCTTGCATCAACTCTCTTGATACTACCGTCTTGATTTGAAGCATTTATTCAAGCCCTGGACTCTTTTGTGTATCTTCATACAAGGGAAATTCCCTGCCTATAAAATTTTATTAAGTACTTTATGAAATCATATGTTTATGCTTCAATTTGCACAGGTTAAGAACAGTGTAATAGGATGATGACACAGTCTCAACTCTCCTAGGATCTCAAGGTCTTTTAAGATCTCCTCTCTGTTAGGCCAAGTCCTAAGTGGAGGCACCATTTGTACTGAGTAAGAATCTGCGAAGTTTTCTGCTTGTTAAGGGTCTGGTTGTGGTAAAAATAAGCATTTACTCCTTGAGCCTGAGTATAATTACCCATGTTCTTAAATTTCAAGACTCAACTTATCCTGGGCAGAGTTCTATCTCATAAAATTCCAGATTGTGTGAAAATCTATTCATCAAAATCTGTTTTGGGAATTTATTCTGGAAAATTGAGGAATCTTATTTAAATCCTCTGTGTGTTGGGGCCACTACTCAGCCAAGGTCCGGTTGCATCTAATGAGTATAATCTAACATCTATGGGAATAGAAATTATTTTCTAGGGCCTCAGCAGACTCAACATGAGGTGGGCACATGTCAGTTGGTGGGAAGGTGTTCATGAAAGTCTTACATGATTTCATCTCATCCTTAGGCTGGGCTGTAGCAAATGAGAAGCTATTTCAATTGAGATGGGACCAGAAACAAAAGGAGTTGAAGAAAGATTTTCTACCCAATAATGAAGTTTATTCAAGAGGCAGAGAAATTAACTGTGGAGGAAGGACAAAGTTTTGGGGAGAAGCTCATGTAAAGGATATTCTATTTCTTAGAGGGCTCCAAAAACTCACTTATTCCCTCATTGACTCAGCTTTCAATAGCCGTGCCTTTATGGCTAAAAGAACCATTGAATCCTTCTGTATTCGGCAAATAAAAAGAGGCCAGATTGAGCTTGTGTTTGAGGAATGCAAGAGCAAGAAATTGCTTGGAGCTTTGCCTGTTATAACTTTGGTATAGGGAATGTAGGCTGTATCCTCAGAGGTAGGCCACTCGATTTAGAATTTGGATGCTAGAAACGCAAGGAACTAAAAGTGTTATTTGGGGGTCAGTAAGTGTATTTTTCACAATGAAATGAGAGATTAAGTGATTTTAGGTATCTGAATTGAGTGCTAACAGGAAAAAGGGAAATTCAGAAATTACCTGGGGATTAGGAGCTACCATCATTGTAGAATTGTAGCTCAATATTTCGTTTGTCATTCACGAAGAGCAGTCAGTCAGTTTGCCTTAGTTATGAAAACTGTTTCCCCAAGGTATGCAAATCCTAGGGCCACAATTAACCTCCTGTTGTAGCTAGTCTGCAAAGATGGCTGCCATCCATTTCTTCCCTACATTTTTGTGCATGCTCCTCCTCACATCAAGAGTGAGTCTAATTCATCTCCCCTTAAATGCACCACGCCTTAATGATTTACTTGATTGAATCTACTCAGCGAAAATGACGTTGTTGAGGTTCCAAGGTAGGGTCAGAAAAGTCTTTGCAGCTTCTTCCTAGGGCTCTTATAATGCTGGATTTGGGGACAATTCTTGGAATCCAGCCACCATGATGTAAGAAGCCAAAGCCACATGAAGAGCCACATGTCAGTCCTCTGGTTAACAATCCTAGCTGGGCTCCCAGCAAATAGCCAGTGTTTGACCACCTCCCATGGGAGTGAGCCATCTCTTCATCTGTCCCAGTCAAGCATTCAGATGACTGTAGCCCAGCTGCCGTCTGACTACAGTCTCAATGGATAACTCGAGTGCAAACTGCCAGCAGAGATGAGTCCACCCGCACAACCCTAAGAGAAAAGAACAAGTAGTTGCTTTAAGCTGTAAATTTTGATGTGGTTTATTACCCAGCAATGAATAGCTGGAGCCCTTCTCAACTTACTATTTATGCAAGTTTCTGTCAGTTCATAGTAGGTGGATTCTAGACAATGAGAATGAATGAAGAGATCCTAGAGATACACAAAACTGAAAACACAACAACTTTCTGTTATTCTTTCTACTGTTTCCCCTGCTTACGCTGTCTCTGCAGATAACAGCATGCTCTGTGGCATGCAGCAATGAATTCAGCCCTGGTGATGTTATGTTTTCCTTTTTTGATAGTCCCACTTTGTGGTAGAATTTGTACTGCAGATTATAAGCTGCTTCAGTGATCACATTTATTTTGGGATCCTGATTGCATTGTCTAAATAACGTTGGTGATATCTTTGTATTCTAAATTTTTCTTATAGCTCCATGGAACTTTGTAAACAGACAAAAAGTAAGAAAGTTGGGTGGGAGTAATTCATCTTAATGAGTTAAAGGATCAACATTAATTTCTGTGATGTACCTATTAGGATCTGATGGTGAAGAGGCTTAACCAGAAATAAGCTTCCACACAGGTAGCAGAGAGTGGGAAGATAATACAAGCAGAAAGATGCTTTTTAAATATTTCAGGATTAAGATGAGAGTATAATCACTTTGTTAGCATTTGCTTACTCTGTGGTACCAAATAATCATATTGATAATGAGAAGTTCAAAGTCTGATTTTTAAGGTCACAGAAAATTTTGGTCATTTGACATCGCTGGCATTGTATGTTGTTATATGTTGTTATTAGATGCACATTGTATACTCCGGAATGGTAATCCTAGCTGCACATATAGTTATGTATGATTAGAAATCGGCAAGTGAGAGATCAGTCACTGCTTGATTAGTGTTAGTATACTAGGAACGATTAACGAGTCTTCGGTGTTCCTATTGCCTATGCTATTTTCCCCAGATGGCCATTAAGAAACAATTTAAAGGACTAGAATAAAATGGGTAAAGATTTTCTTCTTCCCTTGATGTCATATTGTCCACTCCAGAACAACAGCCTTTGTCTAATTGCCCAGGGATAAGGACAAGAAAAAAAAGATTCAGAGGAGAATCACCTGCACACACCTACCTCTAGGGGGCACTCAAGGCTTTCTCTTATCCATCTCCACTCTCTAACCCCCCTTCCTCCAACCATTTTCCAATGGTAGTTCTGATTTTCCCTCCAGTGCTTCCTCCACTTACATCATGTTACCTTGTTATCATTATTATGTTCCTAATTTCATTTCATTAGTATGTTCACCATAACATACTATTCCACGTGGGAAAAAAGTTTATCTCTTTCAATGGAGGAAGAGCTAATTCATTGTCCTTATCTTCTTTCTTACCAGAAATCCATTCTTACTCTTATCAGAAATCCATATATATATATATATAATATGTATTAATATATACATATTCCATATGTATGTGTGTTTGTATATACACACATATTGTCAATAAAGATGAGTTTATCTTCTATAATTCAGTAGTGATATAAAGTTACTGCATAATAAACAAAAATGTAGAACACTTAGCTGAAAAAAGCCACTTATTTTTAACTGAGATGCCTTTGAAACAATTAGAATCGTGCATGGTACATAGTGAATAACTCAAAGAAAGTTGAAGATAATTCATGCTCCCTCCTTGCAGTTACTGGCTGGTCTACAAGTAGTCTGAAAAATGATATGGTCTGATGGATATTTTTTCCCTCTTGACAAATAACAGAGTATTATGTTTCTATAATTATCCCGAAATATTTTAGCAGTACAACCCAGAATTGTGTCAAAATAACTGAAATCAGGCTTTCAACAGAATTCCAAAATAGCAGTGGTCTTTTAAAGGAATTTGACTGTCTATATGTGGAAAAGCCAAATATTTAAAGGCTCATATTTCTGTAGTTGGACTCAGTTCACTTCAGAGAACTTTAAGAAAAAGTAGCATATATTCTATATATGACTCGATTCTTGACTAGCTAGTTCTCTGTTGGGTAGAGGCAACAAACCCTTGTGTTAGAAATGTGAATTTGAAGTTTTACTTTGTCTATTATTTGCATTTGCAATTTGGGAAAATCCAAACTTTACATTTTCCATAGATTTATCTGTGAATTATGTATATCTTATAATTAGCTTGCCCATTATATTTTAGAAAAAAAATACACAAATATTATCTCATTAAATCTACAAAACCTTTGAGTAAGGCAGTAATTATTGTAACAAGACAAGGAAATTGAAACTAAGAGAAGTTAAGACCATTTTCTCAGATCACACAATTGAAGAGGCAGGATTTGATCCAGGATTTCTGGTTCTATATCCAACGTTCTTTTCTTTGCAACAAATTATTTGCTAGCTACCCGAGAATTTATGTTGAGCTATTTTGATACTTAATATAGTACATTATGAGAATAGAGTTAGCGCTTTATCTCTTTTTGTATAGGTTACACCTCTTAAGGTCATAGTAATTGGACAAACCATCTCAAACAATGTCTGCCTGACATTCCTCATCATTGTTTCTAAAAATGATAACAAAGGAATATGAATACACACAGCCTGTGCATTAGATTAGAGATCTTTAAATTATGGAAAGTTGCCTTCTTCACACAGTAGAATCTCAATAACTCATTGGTGTTCACAATGATATTTGATATTTGATGTTTCTGATATTTCCAAGGCTTAAAATAGCCAGTGGGATGTTCTTTGACTAGGTTATTGGGAATTTATCTTAGGTTTCCAGGTTTTCGAACAGCAGGTTTCAGCACCAGGTTAACCTTTTGAAGAGTCAGAGAATTTCTTCCTGCCTATGCAATAAATCCCATACTCAAATAACCCCAAAACCCTTTCACTGGAAACATATACACAAGCTAAATTTAGACATCCATAATTTATATATGTAGCTGAGACTGTTAGATTGAAAGAGAATTTCTCAGGTGCCAGGAGTGAAATAGGAGTGTCCTGAGAAACCCTGAAATCACTGTGTGAGGAGTTGCTGCAGCCCTGCTTTGACGGAGGGGGAGGCTAGAAGGCAGATGGAGGTGGCATCTGCGAGGAATTGAGATGAATAACCCAGAGCAGTGGGTCTCAATGGGGACGATTTTACCCACTCACCCACCCACACCCCACTGGGGACATTTGACAATATCAGGAGGCATTTTTGGTTGCCACGACTGTGGGGGTGGGGTGGTGTGAGCAGTGTTAATGGCATCTGATGGGTAGGAGCTAGAAATTCTGCTAAACATCCTACGATGCACAAGAAAACCAGAACAAAGAAGCATGTGGCCCAAAATGGCAATAGTGCTCAAGTTGAGATATTCAAGCCTAGCGACTAGGGGTTTTGTGCCTATAGCAACAGAGAGGAAAGACTTTAGTCCAGGGGCATGGAAGTTTAGAACAGAGGCTCCCAAAATGAAAGTCTTAACCCTAGAAATGTTCTACCCTAAGTTGAAGGCAGAATACGAAAGAAAAACAAATCAAAGGATTTGTCAGGGAAATATTTCATTCTTTTCCTTTCTGCCTGAAATACGGGTTAGGAAAAATTCCCATGAGCCAAAGCAACCTCTCAGTTTGTAGATCATATTTACAACCACATTTCTCGATTCCAAATATTCAGAGAATAAAATGAACACTGATTCTGGGTCTGTGATATCACTGGGATTTCTTGGAGAAGTAAACACAAAATCTCTCTGGCAGGACAGTTTCATAATCTATGCTACAAAAGTACCTTCACAGAGAGAAAAGAAAAAGAGGATAGAGATTAGCTCAGAATAAAAATTTAGGAAGTTAAATGATGCACCAAAAGAGAGTTAGTACATTTAACTTACAGTAATGTTAAAGCCTTTTTTTTTTTTGAGGAAGATTAGCCCTGAGCTAACATCTATGCCCATCCTCCTTTACTTTATATGTGGGACACCTACCACAGCATGGCATGATGCGTGGTGAGTAGGTCCACACCCAGGATCCAAATCAGGGAACTCTGGGCCACCAAAGTGGAATGTGTGAACTTAACTGCTGTGCCACCGAGTTGGCCCCAGTATTAAAGCCTTTAACACTTGAAATAATAAAATAATCAAAAAGGGAACACAAACTGATTAAGTTTAATACCATCAACATATTTAAAAAGTAATTAAGATCCTATGAAAATGCAGACACAATAAAAGAAGAAGAAGTTATCTGCAAAAAGAAGCAAATCAAACTTTTAGAAATGAAAAACTCTCTGGAATAAAAAAATCTAATCAACAATTTAAACAGCAAATTAGATATAAATGAGGATAAAATGGTGAGCTGAAATAAATATGCAACAATTAGCCAGAATACAGCAGAGATGGAAAAAAAACTCAGTAATGTTGGAAAATATGAAAGCTTGAGAAATATGGAGTTTAGAATAAAAAATATCAAAATTCATATAATAGGAATTTTTGAAAGAAAGACTAGAGAATTGGGGAGATAATATTAAAAAAGATGGAACTTCCACTTGTAATGGGGGATTAACCTATTTAGACAAACTCTTATGTGGAATACAACTAAACGTTTTAGATGAGCTCTGGGGAAAAATCTTTGAAAAAGCTTGGAGGAGCTAACATGCTAGTGATAAAGTATGGAGCAGAATCCTAGAGAAAAGGAAATCCAGAAAGGCAAGCTGGTTACTTAGTAAACCCATTGGACAGTGGAGGTTTGCTGAGCTGAAAGAGATAGCTAAGAGGTTAAGAGCATAATCTTTTAGCAGTATACTTCCAGTTTCTCCTTCCTTGCCTTTAGGTTATTAGTTTCATATATTTTATTTATACATATGTAACAAAACCACACAACATGTTATTGTCTTTATAGTATTTGTAATGCTATGTTATTGTTTTTATATTTGTAATACTCTTTTAAAGAGATTTAGTCATAAGAACATAATCTTACATGTTATATGTAATCTTGCATCTTAGGTGTAGTCATAAGTGTTATATTTCCTGTAATTTCATCAAATTTGGGAAAATTGCACCCAGTCATTCTTCAAATATTTTTTGGTTCACCATCCCCTCTCCTATGAGACTCCAATTTTGTGTATACTAGGTTGTTTGAAGTTGTCCTACAATTCACTGATGTTCTTGTCACCTTTTGGTTCTTTTTTCCTTCTCGCATTTTAGTTTGGATAGTTTCTATTACTATATCCTCGGGTTCACCAAGTTTTTCTTCTGCCATTTCTAATCAACCAGTAATCTCATCCAGTGTATATTTTTGTTACAGGCACTGTAGTTTTTCATCTCTAGAAGTTTCATTTGTGTCTTTTCAATATCTTCTATATCTCTATTTAAATTTTTGAACATTGGAGTACAGTTCT
Organism: Equus przewalskii; assembly: GCF_037783145.1. Taxonomy (NCBI): domain Eukaryota; kingdom Metazoa; phylum Chordata; class Mammalia; order Perissodactyla; family Equidae; genus Equus; species Equus przewalskii. Next base: position 88,035,018 of record NC_091831.1, read on the forward strand.
AACGACTATATTAATGTCCAAGTCTGCTGATTCTAACGTCTTTATCAGTTCTGCATCAGTTTCAATCCATTGATTATTTTCTCATTATGGGTGGTATTTCCTAGTAATCTTTGATTGAAGGACAGACATTGTGAATTTTATCTTCTTGAGTCCAGGATATTTTTGCATTTCTATAAATCTTCTTTAGTTTTGTTTTGGAATGTCACTTAGCTATTTTAAAACAGTTTGATCCTTTTAAATCTTACTTTTATGATTTGTTAGACGTGTCCAGAGCTGTGCTCTGTCTGAGACTAATTATTCCCCACTATTGAGACAAGACTCCACGCCCCACTGTTTGTGAGTTTTTCTAGTCTGGCTAGTGAGAACGGCCACATTTCCAACCCTGTGTGAGTGCAGGGCACTGTTCTTTAATCCTTTCTATGTTTTAGCCCCTGGCCTTGACTGATTTCCTCATATGCACATGTTAGCCAGGACTGTCATGTACATTCAAGCAAGACCCTCTGCACATCTCCTGTTCGAGTATTCTGTCCTGCAAGCTCTAACCTCAGTGGCTCCTTGCGTTGTCAGTGGTGGCTCTAAAACTCAGTAAGTCTGCTGAACTCCTTCTGGATTCCCACTACCTGTCCTGTGGCAGAGAAACCTCAAGGCAATGAAATAGGGCAGCTGTAGGATGTGCCTAAATTATTTCCTATTTCTCAGGGAACATTGTTTTTCACAGCTTGATTTCCAGTGTCTTAAAAACTTTTGTTTCATATAATTTGTCTGATTTTTGGTTGCTTTAGATGGAAGATATATCTGAGTCTAGGGTAGCAATGGAATTCTCATCCATTACATTTTAGTTATCCTTTGGAGATTAACACCTAGATTGCCTCCAACTCTGTTATACCAAAGAGAACCGTGAAAGAAATTTTTATGCAAGCCAACTTATGTTCAAGAATTTTTCAGGGGGTGAGTGATATAGATTTCCAGAAGTCAGATCATTACATTCTAAGACACATTCATAATTAATGTTATATTGCATTAACTGATTTTCTTCTAGAGTGCCCATACCAATTTACTGTTCATGTACTATTGCCGAGAGTTCCAGTCTCGCCACATTCTTGCCAACATAGGACATTGACAAAACTTCCTAATTATTACCTTTGTGCTAGAAGTAGTCTCTCACTGTTTTAATTGGAGCATTTTAAATTCATTCTTCTTGGTATTCTATATGGCCCTTTAATATAAGAATTCATGTCTTTCATCAATTCGAGAAAATTTTCTGCTGCTATCATTTAAAATATATTCTGTTCACATTTCTTGACATTCTTTGTTTCTGGAAATCCTATTTGACTGATTTTGTTACCTTTTTTTTTTTCTCCCATGTCTCCTAAGTTTTCTCTTACATTTTCTCTTTAATTATTTTTATGTTCTTTGTTTTAAATGAATTTTCTTCAGATCTATGCTGCAGTTGATTATTATCTTATCAACTGTGCCTACCTATTGTTTAACCTGTCCATTGAGGGATTTTTTCCATTTCAAATGACTCTTGCTTTTATTTCTATAAATTTATTTGGCTCTTTCAAATATCTTCCCGTTCTTTTTTTCATTTTTGTTTTGTCTTTGTGTTTCTTTCTCCTTTTATGGCTGTTTTGACAAATTTATGTTACTTACCTTGTAGTAGTAAGTTGATTTAATATTTTTTGGTACTCAGAGTTCGCATTTCAGTTTGTTGCAACTATGGCTCTTGTATAGAGATTCCTTTCCTTGTGGCATTTTCTAGGTTTGACAGACCATTTGTCTTCATTGGAACATGTTACCTATTGGTGTTTCAGTACCTTCAGCTGTATATGGGTCCCTCTAGGGAATGCAACGTTATTTTCACCTCTGCCAAGTTTTTATTATGCTGGACACAGTTTAGGTTAACTTCTTAGCTAAGGTTCACATAACCAGTAGGTACTATCCATTTAGACAGCAGATCAGGCCTGGCACAGACTGAAGTTTGACAGTCCTGATAGGTCACTATCCTCTCAGGACTCCAGGTTCATGGCACATTTCTTTGGACTAGTGAGCTGAATATCTTACTTCCCATTTCATAATAAGAATGACCTTTGACAGTGCCTAACTTTATGTGAGAAACTCAGTTCCAATTTCCTGCTTCTACGGTCTGAGACATTATGACTTGTCCTGGTAAGACAGTCAAAGTCAAGATCCCACCCCTCAAAATCCATGATCTGGTGTAATATTTCTTTCATTTTTTTTTTTTGTTGAGGAAGATTCACCTTGAGCTAACATCCAATGTCAGTTTTCCTCTTTTTGTTTGAGGAAGATTGTCACTTAGCTAACATCTGTGCCAGTCTTCCTCTATTTTGTATGTGGGATGCTGTTTCAGCATGGCTTGATGAGTCGTGCACAGGTCCATGCCCAGGATCCAAACCTGTGAACCCCGGGCCACTGAAGCAGAGCCTGTGAACTTAGCCACTACACCATTGGGCCAGTCCCTCTCCAAAGATTTTTAATTACACAATTAGAGTTACTTTTTCAGTAGTTTACCAAAGTTTATTTTTCTCTGTAAGCATGGAATAAAGGATATGTATTTTTGTCCAATTTCTCCTCTTCTACAATGGCTTTACGCCTCAAAGAAATAATGCATGCTTCTGTGCATGATCTAATTTGTCCCCCAATTCTTTTCATCCATTTATGTTAATAAATTTTTTCCTTTCATAACATTTAACACAATTTATAAATAATACGCACATATTTGTTTTATGACCATCTCCCATTCTGACTATAAGGATCATATTGGTTTTATTTTCCTTGATATTTCTAAGACCTAACACAGTCAATGGCACATAGAAAAGGGCACTAAATGTTTTCAAAAGAGTGAAAGAGGGGATGAATTCTGGCCACCCAAAAGAAACAGATAAGATTCTGGATTTTCCACGTCACAATATTGCAGAAGTTTAGGCAGAGACCAAGTGAAGAGCAGTATGGTTGAGAACTTCAATCTGAGTTCATTTCTGATTTTATTTTATTTTAACAACATGAGGATGCAATCACATAATATCAATAAAGTTAGTTTTTATTTTATTTATTTATTTTTTAATTTTTGTGAGGAAGATTAGCCCTGAGCTAACTTCTGCTGCCAATCCTCCTCTTTTTGCTGAAGAAGACTGGTCCTGAGCTAACATCTGTACCCATCTTCCTCTACTTTATACATGGGATGCCTGTCACAGCATGGCTTGCCAAGCAGTGCCATGTCTGCACCCAGGATCCGAACCTGGCTATGAAAGCGGAACGTGTGCACTTAACCACTGCGCCACCTGGCCGGCCCCTAAAATGAATGTTTAAGTGGCTTTGAAAAATTATAATTTATTGGTGAAACATCAGAGAAATTTCCACTAAAATCTAGAACAAGAAAAGTATACTAATATTACCCACATTATTTATTTTTCTTAAAGTTATACGTAATAAAATAAGATAGGAAAAATAAATAAAAGATTTAACTCCTGAAAGAGAGACAAAATTTGCTAATATTTATACTTGTTTTACCTAGAAAATTGTTAGAATGAAATAAAAATTTACTTCAAGTCATAAGTAATAGGGGTGGGTGTTGGTTGAACACTGCCTCCAATATCTAGGTCTTAACCTCTGAAACCTGTGAATATTACCTTATATGACAAAAGAGATTTTGCAGATGAGATGCAATGAAGGATAGTGAAATGGAGAGATTTTCCTGGATTATCTACATAGGCCCTAAATATAATCCCAAATGTCCTAATAAGAAGGCAGATTTTACTATAGAAGCAGATGATGTGATGAAAGGAGTGGAGGGACACAGAGGGAATGATCTGGAGATGCCATGTCATTGACTTTGAAGACAAAGGAGATGCCGTGAGACAAGAGATGAAAGAATGCACCTCCAAAACCCGGAGAAGTCAAGGAAAGGAATTCTTCCCCAGAACCTTGAGAGACAGCATGCTGGCCCTGAAGACCAAAGAAATTCCTTCTGGACTTCTGACCTCCAGAACTATAAGAGAATAAATTTGTGTTGTTTTAAGTCCCTACGTTTATTGTAATTAGTTACAGCAGCAATAGGAGACTAATAGAGGAGAAAAGAGACTCCATTCATAGGGTCTACAGAAAACATCCATATTTCGGAATGAACTTTATCAGGTATACGTTTTAAATAGCTTTTAAAAACTTATCTGGGAATATAAAAAGAAATGTGTTTAGAAGTGAAACGGCATTACTGTTTTCAATCCATTTAAGGCCTTTATTTAATTTGAATAAACATTTTCTACAATTTCTTTTTAAAATTTCAAAAAAATTCTGCATTTCATATAGAAGAATAAATCTGGGAGAATAGGTGAGAAACAATTAAAAGAGAAGAATAAATGAGGGAAAAAAGAGAGAAGGGAGGTTTTGACCTACGTAGCCAATATGAAAATGTCTTGTTGAGATAAACTAATCTTCATGTCAAACCCTAAATTCTTACAGTGCTATATCGAGACAAGAATATCTTTCTCAATGGAACCAGATTTTTATAGGCCAGCAACAACCTCATGTGTATATATATAAACACTTTAGCATCTGATAAACGTGGCATCTCAAATAAAGGAGAAATTATGAATTATTCAATAAATCATGCTGGGACAATTCGTTATCTCTGTGGAGAAATAATATACTGTATGCCAAAATAAATTTCAGAAGGATTAAAGAATGAAATCTAAAAATGAAACAGTAAGTAAATAAGAAAACCTTTCCATAAATACAAAGGCAAAAATCATGTTAAAAATATTGATATATTTGACTACCAGTAGTTAAAAATATTTATATCTGGACAAAAATAAACAAAAGTAAAAGCAAAAAAGTCAGCTTGAAAAACATGTTTGAAAATTTGGCAGAAAAAAGGATTTTTTTAATATAAGATTTTTTTATATTAATAATCAACAGATTGAATACTGCAGTAAAGAAGGGTAAAGAACAGAAGTAGATTACTCCATAAAAATATACAGATGGTCATTATACTTTAGGAAAAAAGTTCAATCTCACTTACAATAAAAATGCAAATTTAAACAATGAGGGTTCTGTTTTGCCTTCCAAATTGGTAAAGACGGAGAGAGGGAATTACACACAGTGTAATAATTACCATTTTTAATACAATGAACATACATTCCTGTTGTAATAAGAACATAAAGCAAAAACGAACACTGAAGAGGAAATTTCAAGAAATCCTTGCTTTCCTTTCTTGACTGGGCTATTCGTTCATTTATTTGGCTGATGCTTATTGAGCAATTACTCCCTCCCAAGCAATGCCTGGTATGCACAGTCAAGAACCTTATAGGGGAACAGAAGTTGCCACCCTAAAAAGTGTCTCTTTGTCTTGGTTATTTTTGAGAACAAAAGACTCAGGAAGACACTTTGACTTTCCACTAATGGCCTAAAAGAATTTAGGATAGAAAGCCTGGTCCAGGAAGAAGATCTCACCATAGATAACTATAATCTAACATGAACTAAGTGTGAAAGACAGGGAGGAACCTAGTAATGTCCATTTGATCAAAGTCTTTTCCATGTCCCATTGTCTCTGCTAGGCATGGAAAACATTTGTTTACCAAAGATTTGCTTTTCCAACTGCATGTGATTGCCTTCCTCCCCTTGGAAGTCCCAAACCCCTACCCCCAACATCCTCCTTTGTCTTTAGCTGAAGATGGTATTTAAGGTGGTGGTTTTGCCATTTTGGCAAGTTACTCAGTTTTTCTTGGTTTCTGCCATGCATAAGTGTTATTAAACTTTGATTTTCTCCCATTATTCTGTCTCATGTCAATTTAATGCTTAGAGTACCCAGAAGGACTAGAAGGTAGAGGAATAATTCAGCCTCCCCTACATTACCATCCTTTCCTAGTGGGTGCTCAGTTTAAAAACCGGAAGAGAATAGTTTTTGAAGAATCAATAAAGTATGAAAATAAAATTCGTCACTAAACTTTATTTCATTTTCTACTGTTATTCTGTCTCAAGTCAATTTAATTCTTAGACTAGTCAGAAGAATCTAGAAGGGCAGAGGAAAATTTATTCTCCCTCTACAACCTCAAATCATTTTATAAATGGATTTGTATGTGTGGTTGGAGGGTGGAGGATGAGAGGAGAGAGACAAGCAAAGTCATATTTGCAACCCAGCATGATAAGTACTGGGAGGTGACATGGAGAACACGGTTGTAGAGATGGAGAAGTTCTTTCAGAAGGGGTCCAGGGAAGAGTCAGTGGGTGGAGGTGCTTGAACTAAGGCTCAGAGCCTCCACAGACAAAAGGAGTTTACCAGTTAAGAAGAGGGGAGGGGAAGGACTTTTTGAGGGAGGGGAATGACAGGGAAGTGGAGGCGGGGAGCATGGCCAATGGGGGAATGGTAATAGTTTAGTACCACTGACACACAGATTTCCAAGGAGGATGAGTAGCTACTGATAACGGTGAGTGTACCTGGGGCTGCCAGGAATTCTTCTTTGCCAAGTTTAGGAGATGGGGCCTTATTATATAACTCTTGGAGTTTCTCTGAAAATGTTCAGCAGAATATGGTGAGATCTTGCAATCAAAGAGAGGAGCAGAAACTTGATGAATACTGGGTTTATCCCATCTGCAAGGAAGAGTTAAAAACACTCAGAAAAATGCATCTGAGCCTTCAATGAAGTGTGTCCTTCCACTTGTTAATTCCTTAATTCTTTACTAAACAAGGATTGCTGGGCTCTCTCTGCAATCTCAGTGAGCTCCCCAAGCTGTGAGGAGGAATCCAAGGGGGACTCAGCACGGTCACTGTCTGGGTGAACTCAGGTTGGGAGAAAGAGGGAGGTAAGTGAACAGACAGGTTGCAGTAGAGGTTGGCAATATAACCAACCAATGAACCAGCTGAGAAGGAGGTGTCAGGCAAGGCTTCTTGGAGGTAGGGACAGAGGTGTTACATGTTCTTTGATCTGATGGCTCCATGTGTAGAACATGGCAATCCAATCCAATGGCAGATCTACTCAAGGAAAAGAGCCGCACTGATTGACCTACGACTTCCCCCACCACTGTGGGTCTTGAACTCCTTTGAGAATGGGATGACAGGGAACTTTTTATCCAGCTTCAGGTGCCCAGATGTCACAGGGCTTCAGCAACTGCTGACATTTTGCAACCCCCAAGTAGGGCTGCCCTAAGACCTTGGATTTTATTGAGAAATTCAATTATTTTGTTCTTTTTCTTCCAAGTTCACACTGGAAATAATTCTAGTTTTGAATACCATCCAAGATACATTTTAAACAATGGTTATAATAATTTTCCTTCCTTCCCCCCTCCAACTAAACAACTGAAAAAAAAAAAGAAAGGAAGGAAGGAAGTGCAGATGGAAAGAAGAGGAGAGAGGGAGAGGAAGAGAAACAGGCGAGAGAAGGAAGGAAGGAAGGAGAGAGAGAGGGCCAGGACTCTCCTGTGAGCACTTACCTGAGAATTTATGGCTTGTTTTCTCTCCAGGTGGATGTGCAATTACCATGATTGCAGTGCTGAATAGCAGATTGCCCGGAGCCGGGAAATCAAAATAAGAGGGCTGAACAATGGTCCACATAACTCTCTGGCATGATGCAATTTCTCCTGACTGTTGTGCAGAATCTTTTTAAAGATAATTTTAATACCTCTCAGGAGGAGCAAAATATCTTGATCTTTAAAAAGAAAGAAACGTGCCCCATACCCATCAGATTTGCCAAGTGTGTTGTTTATGAGAGGGAGAGATAGGGGGATCCGGGCAAAGGAGAGAGGGAGAGCGAAAGGAGAGCAGATTAGCTTCTCTCTGGAGCTCTCTGTGGCTTGCTCTGCACCATGATGCTGCTGCAGCCCAGACACCTCCCAGCTGAGTTCTCGCCACCTCACTCTGTGAAGAGGGCTGGGCCCCTGACATTTCAACGGGAGCATTCGGAGCAGGCTCACATAGAGACGCTGACATTTTGCAAGTTCATCAGAAAGGCAAACTCCGTAACCCATAGTTGTTCTTTCCAGGAGCAATATTTGGTTTTCCCTGAATAGCTCAAATCTGAGAGAGAGCAACAGAAAGACTGAGAGAAAATGAACCAATATTTCTCATTAGAAAGGTGATGAATTAACTTGTGCCTTTATTGGCTGCCACTCATTCGTGAAGCTTTCTCTAACCTGCTTGCTGGAAAGGGTGTCTTACTCCATTAAAACTAAGAAGCTCTCTAGCCCATGTGTCATTTATTACTTTTCCTGTCAATCTTGTACTACAGGTGTAATGCCAGCTGTACCAATCAGGTCCTAATAAAAGACAGAAAGCACATTTAGCTGGGATGTTGAAAACAATTTGATGAGGGCCCTGTTACAGAGGTGTGGACAGGGTTAAGGAAACCAGTAAGTGATACTGAGGTGCCCAGGGACTAACCACTCCAAAAAGTATCACCCCTCTATACGTGAAGGGCAAGGATAGGAAATGGAGGTATTAGATTGAGGTGAGATCTAGAGCAATGGAAAGGGGCCTGCCTATTTCTAGTTGTGTCGTAGCCATTGCCAGAAACATGGAGCTTAGACAAGGAGGAAGTGTGTGTGGGCGTGATAGGGTGGAGTGGTGGGAGGGTGGGTGGTAAATGCCCTGAAATCTTTCTCTTTGTGTCCTCTGATCTCCTGCGGGTACTGTCTGTTTCCTTCAATTAACTGAACACAGTCAGAAGCCCCAGGGGTGGAAGCCCAGAGTCATAGTTTCCTCAAAGTCATCCCGTGGTGGGCACAGACTAGAGCAAAGATGGGTGGAGAATGGGCCAGAAATGGGGGCGGGCAGACAGAATTATCAGACCATAGAGCGGATTCCCTTAATACATGGAATAGGTTAAAAATCCATAAGCAAATTTTCCTTTCTGCTAATGAGCCGAGAGCACTTGTTTCGTCTGTAGGGGAAGTCTCAGGGGTAGGGAGGAAGGGGGAAACAGTCTTCTGTGCAGATATCAAACACTACGATTACATTATATAGTTATATGATTATGATTATCCCACTATTAAACTGTGAGTTCATTAAGGAAGAGATCCCTTCTTGGTTTATTTCTGTCTAATCCCCATATCCCTGTTTCCCACCATTGCATTCTTCAGAGTGGGCACTTTCAAGTATTTATCAAAGAAAAGAAACATTTACAGAGAAAAAGCTCCTAATTTAGCATCAGTAAAAGCACCAGTATTAACCAATACATCTTCTTGGAAATATTTCTCTAGTACATAATATTTCTCTAGTTCAAAAGCTGACAAAATTTTGTAGGAACATTTTGCTGGTGGGGCCACATTTGCTAAAGAGGACTCTGAAGAACTCTTGAATCTAAGTGTGAAGATAATTTCAAGCACAATAAAACAATGCATATGAAATTAGGGGAAAAAAAGAAAGAAAGAAAGCCTGCTATGGAAACTATTGAAATAGGCATTCAAGAAATAGAGATTTAAATATTTCATTATGAAAATAAATCCTATATTTGTATCTGAGAAACAATCCTACTAATACTGCATTAAAAGAACGTTCAAAGCACTTTCAGAGAGAATAACTTAATTGGAAAAGGAAGTTAATCTAGATGTCTGTCAACAAACTTGCCTGACATCTCTGAAAGTTTGGAAACCCCCTTATTTCAACCATTCTGTAGGGGAAAAAGAGCTCATTGAATAATTTCAACCAGAGAAAGCACAGTGAGAGACAGAGGGGAGAAACTAATCATAAATTTCAATCTTGTCACACTCGTAATCACTGGTAAAATCAATTAATACATACAAGATTGTTCATTGGTCCGTGGGTGATAAGAAGGGACGTGGGAGTGCCATGGCCTGAACTCCAGCATGCAGTTGGAAAAACGATGCTTCACGGACAAGTCAAAGGACAGGAACGGCTACAGTTGGAAGCTAAGTGTCATCCGGGTAAGCACACCTGTGTCAGCTTCATCTGGGTAAATGCGTCTGTCATCACCAGGATAATGGTGTGTCCATAGGAAAATGATTAGTCAGAAATACTGGGCCTTACTAGTGGGACATTTTACTGTCACGGTATAGTTTCAAAGCAGGCCTCCAGCATGAGTATAGGGGTCACAGGTAGTGGTGTCTTGTTGGATGCCATTGTTGATGCAGGGGCCCCATGAATGTATGGAATAAACACAGGTGGTTGTGTGAGTGGCTTGTTATGAAGGTGTGAGTACTGAAAGCTGGCCTCTGTGGCTGGGATGTACAATTGATATCTCAGCACAAATTGATGTATATTTTGTCTCTTCCATACTCTCACTCCTGGGTCCCTGGGTCTTTTGAAGCTCTCACTTAAAGAGAGCCTCTAATATTTTCTACTTTGGTCCATCTTCATCAGCAACAAAGAGGAGAGACTATGAAACAGCAGGTCTATTTGAGTAGATGAAGCCGCACCCTCCAGCTCGATATACTCAGTTTCCTCAGAAATAGTTTCCCCCCTAAGGTGCAGCTGCCTCACACACATACCACAGAAAAAGTGAAGCACCTGAAAAGTCTACTCCCTTCTGAGTCGATCTGAAATACTTGAGGGTGTTGGGTTCTCCTTGTTATTCTGTGACTCTGAAGAAAGCCTTAATAACAGGAACAGCCATAGAGATTCACCATTGCAGTTGGCTTTAGGGAGAAATAAGCGTAGAATCAATTCATTTTTTTCTTGAGGAAGATTAGCCCTGAGCTAACATCTGCTGCTAATCTTCCTCTTTTTGCTGAGGAAGACTGGCCCTGAGCTAATATCTATGCCCATCTTCCTCTACTTTGTACATGGGACGCCTGCCACAGCATGGCTTGACAAGCAGTGCTTATGTCCGCACCTGGGATCCGAACCGCTGAATCCTGGGCCACCAAGGTGTAACGTGCGAACTTTGCTGTGCCACCAGGCTGGCCCCTAGAATCAATTTTTTAAAATAAACTTTTTATTTTGAGAGAATTATAGGTTCGCATGCAGTCATCAGAAATAATACAGAGAAATTCCTCATACCCTTTACCTTGTTTCCCCTGATCGCAACATTTTTCAAAACTATAACATCACAACCAGGGTATTGACATGACACAGTCCACCAATATTATTCAGATTTCCCCTTATTCAGGCTCCTTGTACTTATTTGTGTGTTTGTGCGCATGTGTGCATTTGGTTCTACACAGCTTCATCACATGGGTAGGTTTGCTGCTTTCGCCATCACAGTCGAGATACAGAACAATCCTATCACCAGCAGTCCCCCCCACTGCCCTTTTACACACACACCCCCTTCCTCCTCCCACCCCGTTCACTCCAGTCCTGGCAACCACTAAACTTTTCTCTATTTATAAAATTCTTTATTTCAAAATTTTTATGTAAATGGAATCATACAAAAAACGTCTTTTGGAATTTGCTTTTTTCCCACTCAGCATACTTCTCTGGAGATTCATCCCACTCGTGTGAATTGTATAGTTTATCCTCTTCTATTGCTTATTAGTATTCCATGCTATGGATGTACTACAATTTGCAGAACCATTCACCCGCTGAAAGACATCTGGGCAGTTACCGGGCTTTGGCTATTACAACTAAAGCTTTTATGAATATTCGTATGCAAGTTTTTATGTAAACATAAGTCTTTACTTCCCTGGGATAAATGACCAAGCATTTAATTATGAGATCATATAGTACTTGCATATTTACTTTTTTAAGAAATTGCCAAACTTTGTTCCAGAGTGGCTGAACTGTTTCACATTCCCACCAGCAATGTAGGAATGTCTGCCTGTCTCGAGGAGTGTAATCACTGGGTTGTAGGTAGTTGTCTGTTTAGTTTTATAAGAGACAGCACACTATTTTCCATGTCAATCCGCAATGTATTAGTGATCCAGTTTCTCCATATACTTGCCAACCTTTGGTGTTGTCACTATTTTTATTTTAGCCATTTTGAAAGATGTGCAATGATATCTCGAGATTTAATTTCCATTTCTCTGATGGTTAATGGTGGTAACTATCTTTCCGTTTGATTGTTGGTTATCTCTACATCCTCTTTGTTGAAATATCTGTGCATATCTTTTGCCCATTTTCTAACTGAATTGTTTATTTCCTACTACTAAGTTTTGAGAGTTCTTTATATTTTCTAGATACTAGTCATTTGTAAGATATGTGACCTGCAAATATTTTCTCCCATTCTGTAGCTTACCTTCCATCATTTTAATAGAGTCTTCAGCATAGTGAAAGTGTTTAATTTTGATGAGGTTCAGTTTATCAGTTTTTCCTTTTAATGATCATACTTTTGGTGTCAAGACTAAGAACTCTTTATCTAGAAATAATTTCTGAGGATTTTCTCTCAATTTTTTAAAATTTATATTTTTACACGTTACATTTAAGTTCGTGATCCATTTTGAGCTAATTTTTTTAATAAAAGTATGATTTAGGTCAAGCATGATTCTTTTTCTTTCTGTCTTTTCTTCTTCTTCTTCTTTTTTTTTTTTTTGCTCATGACTGTTCAATAACTCCAGCATCATTTGTTCAAAAGGCCATCTTACCCCCATTGAATTTTGCACCTTTATAAAAGTTGACTGGAAATATTTGTGTGGCTCTATTTCTGAGTTTTCTATTCTGTTCCATTATCTATATGTCTACCCCTCCAGCAATGCCACACTGTCTTGTTTATGCTAAACAATAACTATTTGAATTAGGTAGAGTGATTCCTCCCACTTTATTCATTTTCAAGATTGTTTTAGAAATTCTAGGGCTTATGGTATATTTTTAAAGAGCTGAAGATCTGTGATCAGATGGCTCCCTTTGGATGTGTTATAGCCATGAGTTTTGTTTTGGGAATGTTGGCCTGAGTCCACATGAGTCCAGCTGGGTTGGGAGTTCTATGCTGCAAGTGGAATGTACCATTTAAGAAGTGCTTGAGGCATCAAGAGATTATGAAGTCTACCACAAAGATGTCTCTGGTCCCTTTATATCACAGAACTAGTTAATCAAACTTTTGGCCTAAGCAAGGAAAGGAAAATGCAGAGAAAGCCCCTTGCAGAGCCTGTAGACAGCCTGGTGGCTAACTTACACTGGGAAGATCAACATACATGTGGGTAGGCAGTCTAGCTAGACTGTAGAGGAGAAGCCTTACTTCTCTATTACTCCACTAAGGAAACCGATAAGACAATTTCCACTGAAGTCTCTGCAAACGTGGAGTCCTTTGCATGTGGAACACCTCAAGAATACAGCAGGGCAGGAGATCAGTGTGGCCCTTAATTTTCCTTGGAGGCAGAAGCAGCAGAAACAGTGGCAGGGATAAAATTGGCAGTATTGGGAATATTGGACTCTGATTATATTTCTGTCAGGTCTACTCAATTGCTGACTGATCTGAAGTCCCTATGGAAAACAACAAACAGCCACGATTCTGGAATTCACCAGCTGATAATCCATATCCTCTTCTTTAATTGATGTGTCCAGCTGGAAGTTCCTATTGATGACCTAGAAAAACTTTCATGATCTTGCCATTATTGTCCCAGAGCCTGGAGATTCTCCAAGTCTGTTGTCTCATCAAATAAATTTTTGTATTTGTCAAAACACTTATTTGCAAGTGGTTGAAACCCAAATTAAATTAGGTTAAGAACCAAAGGGCTGTACTGGGCCACATAAATTGGAAAGCAATTGGGATAGCTAAAACAATGAAAGGAAAAAATACAGGATCTGGGAACTCAAGGGGCAAAACAAAGGGTTCTTTTCTTCTCTCCATCCATCTTTCACCTCTGCTTACCTTTTCATGCTTTGAATTTGCTTTTTGCAATTGCAAAGAAGCTTTGTCTATGGGGCTGGTGTTTAAGCAGACTTAAACTTATAAGCTTAGAGTACCATGAACTCCTAAAGAGATCGAAAATATATTAATCAGTAGTTCTGGAAGAAAAGTCCTAGGAAGGATTCTGGTTGGCTGGACTTAGATCCTGAGTCTATTCCTCAAACTACACCAATGGTGTGAGGGATGGAGCATTCTAACTGCGATGGGGAGGTGTGACTGACACTGTCATGATTGACATGACATGACATGTGAGAGCGTGAGTGGCAGCTTAAGTCTGCAACCTCAGGGGCCCGTTTTTCTTTACAAAGAATGTCTTGAAAAATAATACCTTTGCTTTAGAATATGGCCCTTTACTTGGTTAAAACGTATCCCAAGTACTTTTACTATTTTTGGTGTGTCTTGAGACTCTCTATTTTGGTCGTAAAGTCTACTGTGAGAGCGATTGGTCAAATCACTGGTAACCCCTTTACTGGAATGTAAACAGCCCACCACTTGGTAGTAAAGAAAAGTTACAAGTGGGCCCTTCAGTTGACACTTGATCACTTTGTTGACACACGGTTCCTAGAGCCCAGAGAAATCAGGAAGGACGTGTTTGGCAGATGTGCCAGCTAAAAGGACAGCACCTGTCATAGTGACCTTTATAACCTCACTCTCAGTCTGTCTCTGGATGGATCAAATTCAAAGCTCCCAAAAGCTAGTCTCGGGCTTTCTCACATCTGTTGTACTTAACAGAGGAGATGCCCTATACCTCTCGCCATTGCTACCCCTCCATCAAAACCCAGCTCACTCTTCTCCTCTGTTATTACTCTTGTCAAGTTGCAGAATTCTCCCCTGAATTCTGGAGTGACTTTATTCTCTTCTGTCTTCCACTGTAATTTGTACCCGTGTCTCACACCACCTGCTCCACAGACACATAGACACACAAACACAAACACACATGAATATATTGTTCTTGAGTTCTTTCCTTATGTATTATCTTTCTTCCAGCTAATAGCATGACAGATGTTTGAGGGGGAAATCTATGGACTTTTCTCTAATTTCTTTAGTGATTCCTTGTGCATTTCCCACTGGAAGGTCTAATTCACATTTTGGATGTGAGGATGAAGCCTGCCCAGGAGTGCTCCTCTTGCTTTCATATGACCAGACTCAGGAACATTTACATTCTCCAGTTCCTCTACGCTGATAGCTGTTTCACGCTGAGGCTGTAATTTACAATCTCCAAGTTCAAGCTGCTAATGCTGAAATGAGCCGCCAGGGCACTAGAACCATCGCTGAAGCTCAGTCCACTAATTGCACAGAATCGCTCCCGCCAGGCTGAGAGAGGTTCACTGGGTCAGTCTGGAGGGCAAACTCTTTTAATCATTTACCAACACTCCACCACTAGTCAGGTGCTTACAAGTCCAGGTGTGATAAGTACAGTCCTGGTTTGCCCATGTTTCTCCTTTCACTTCAAAATCGTCCTAGTTTGGGTAAAATTATATGGTCATGCTGTCTGACATCAGGGCAGTGTGGAAAGGCTATCCACAAAGTACTTCGATGCCCACTGGGCCTGGAGTGTACGATGTGGCCTGGCTGGG
Source organism: Equus przewalskii (assembly GCF_037783145.1). Classification (NCBI taxonomy): domain Eukaryota; kingdom Metazoa; phylum Chordata; class Mammalia; order Perissodactyla; family Equidae; genus Equus; species Equus przewalskii. Next base: position 88,050,346 of record NC_091831.1, read on the forward strand.
TCTTGGTTCTGCTCTCAGCCACGGCTAATGACATAGTTTCTGCTCAGGCTACAGTGGTTCTTGAAGGAGCAGAAGAGATGATCCTCTCACTCACAGCCCCATGCAATGTTCGCCAAGCACGTCCCAGCCAAGGATGTCTGGACTCGATAGCGAAGGATCTTTACTAAGCACACTTCATTCACCAGTTTACTCTGATGAGTTTCTAGGATCTCCAATCTTGGATAAACTGAAATCCTAAAAGGTTTACTTGGCCTCCATTCTCATACATTTTATTATATCAGCTTTAGGGAAAAATATTGTTCTGTTGAAGGACCAAAGGGTAAGAACTAACCACCCCATTGTGGTCCCTTTAGAGGGGGAAGTTCAACTTTAACAGTACCCAAAATACGCATTCATTTCAGGGGACGTCGGTTGTCAAAAGGTAGTATTTTGTTGCTCCCTCAGGGTAATGCCTAAGTCATATTCTGAACATTTATAGATGACATCTTTGAGGCTGACTCAAGTTATATTTTGTTATCTAGAAGGTATGTTTTTATTGTCAAAATGAACATTTTTGACCTTGACTTATTCCTTTTTATAGATAAAAATACCCTGAATCTTTCTAATGTTAGAAACTAATATTTATGTTTTTTAATTTTTTAAAATTTTTTCAAGGAAGATTGGCCCTGAGCTAAGATCTGCTGCCAATCCTCCTCTTTTTGCTGAAGAGGATTGGCCCTGAGCTAACATCTGTGCCCATCTTCCTCTTATATGTGGCATGCTTGCTACAGCATGGCTTGATGGCTTGATGGCTTGATGACCAGCGCTATGTCCGTGCCTGGGATCCGAACCAGCAAACCCTGGGCCACCAAAGCGGAGCGCCCATGGTGAACTTAACCATTGTGCCACCAGGCCAGCCTCTGTTTTTAAATTTCTTTCAAAGGAATTTTGTTTAGTTGGGTTTACTTACTCTGAACATGTATAAATAATCTTGTTTTCCTGAATCTTTTCATGTATCTGGTGATTTTCCCTCTATTTTCACAAATTTGCAGGTATAGTATTATTGTGAGACTTGAGATGGGTTCTCTCATATTGTGTTTAGATCCTGATGGAGAGAGAAGGACAATGTTTAGACCCACTCAAGTTATATTTGGCTAAATCAGGATCTCAGTTGCTTTTGGGAAGTACAGAAAAGTTAGAGCTGGAAAAACCTCCTTCAAGCACTCCAGGGCCTATGTCATAGAAGCTCACATATAAATAATTTTGTTGTGGTCAACTGATGAAGTGCCCACTTGTTTACTGGCATGAGCAACCTCAGGATGCTGTGGCCACCACATGTGCCTTCATAGTTTAGTACATGAATCAACCACTCTGGGAAGCCCCAGCAGGTGGTACATTTGATTCAGATTTCCTTAGGATCATGATCTGCCAACCACCTGGCTGATGGTCCTCCCTCACCCCAGCTCCTGTTGTTTGACTTAGGGACATCAGCTGGATCTTTCTGACGGATGGGTCTATTTATTTAGTGCCTGGAAATCTTTTCCTCTGCATGTAATCAGTAGGTTAGCCTTTCCTTTAGTGGCCTTTGGCTATCATTATTTAGTTTAACATTAATAATAATAATAATTGTAATTATTCTTAACATCAACTTTCATATACTGAGTTATAGGTAAGTGCCACATCACGTGCTGCAAAGATCTTGATAAAGTACCTGCAGTTACCTAGATGTTACAGATAAGAAAAGTGAGGTGCTAAATAATTCTCTCACATTCGCAGTGCTACTAAAATGGGTGGGAAGTGTTAAATTGAGGGCAGCCAGGAGCTAAAACTCATTCATATGTCCATTACACCAAATGTGTGGCATATAGATGATTTTCCTGGTTTAAAAAATAAAAGAATTTTCTTGATTTTTTTACATATTGATTTTCATTTCAAAGGGAAATTGGACGTACTAAATGAGGTGAACATGGAATGTAAGGATGATAGTTTGAATCTTAACCCTATCTTTCCGTTTTTAAGGAAACTAAGTTTTAAAAAAATTATGTACAGTTCAAAATTGGGCAAGGCATCTTCTTTCCGCATATACACTTAAATTCAACCTCTTAGCAACTATTTTGTCTAAGAACACTTTTCGGCGAGGACCAACATCGTTTATTTCTGATAAATATCCCTGACAAGGAGAGAGCTAGTGAAGCCCAGTGATTTCAAGAGGCCAAGACCAAGGAAAGCATCTCAGAGTCAGAGTCCACTTGTGGACATTGATAATACCAAGAAGCAAGGAAGGTATGAAGGCTTCACGAACTGGCTCAGGAGTCCTTCCTTGCCTCTGGTCCATCTCACTTTATTTTAAATGGAGAGGACCCAATGTAGTTATCATAAGACTACCCCATGGTGTGGGGCCAGTCCAGACTGATTGCTCATCTCACTCACCATCTGGTATGGAGCATCACTCTGGGCTGTCCAGGCAGGTACACGCTGGCCTGGATCTGAGAGGGACAGACAGAGAATACAATAAAGCTCTTATCTGATGCACCTTAGTCAATATTCAAGGGACTCAGTGTCTCGATGTAGAATCTGCCTCTGACAGCCTCTCTGAGTGATATTTCAGAAAGAAAGAGGACTAAGGTGCATCAGATAAGAGCTTTATTGTATTCTCTGTCTGTCCCTCTCAGATCCAGGCCAGCGTGTACCTGCCTGGACAGCCCAGAGTGATGCTCCATACCAGATGGTGAGTGAGATGAGCAATCAGTCTGGACTGGCCCCACACCATGGGGTAGTCTTATGATAACTACATTGGGTCCTCTCCATTTAAAATAAAGTGAGATGGACCAGAGGCAAGGAAGGACTCCTGAGCCAGTTCGTGAAGCCTTCATACCTTCCTTGCTTCTTGGTATTATCAATGTCCACAAGTGGACTCTGACTCTGAGATGCTTTCCTTGGTCTTGGCCTCTTGAAATCACTGGGCTTCACTAGCTCTCTCCTTGTCAGGGATATTTATCAGAAATAAACGATGTTGGTCCTCGCCGAAAAGTGTTCTTAGACAAAATAGTTGCTAAGAGGTTGAATTTAAGTGTATATGCGGAAAGAAGATGCCTTGCCCAATTTCGAACTGTACATAATTTTTTTAAAACTTAGTTTATCCCTTATTAAAATAACATTTCCACTGTACTTTCTGACTGCCATCTTTGCATTACTGTGATTGGTCCAAAGACCTTGCGGTAGAGATCTACACTGGACGACAGGCCCAAGAAAATGAGCTGGCACTTGGCATATGTGGCCTTGTGATCCCCAAATTCTGTGTTAGGGTCACCTATGAAATGGACTTCAGTCTTGTCTCCATTTCTTTATGCCCCAACGTGCAGTACACAGTCTGCATCATGCTCATCTAATTCATTAGCATTACTTTTTTATTTGGGATTATTTCTGGTATAACCTCTGGATTAGGTGAGATAATCACACCACCTCCTCTAGCATTAAGGAACTTCCTATTTGCCCTCCAGCCCCAACCAGATGTCATCATGGTCCAGAGATAATTACCCTCATGACTTGTGCACCTCATTCCCTCACTTCTTACTATGATATAATCCCACGGAATAACCTCAGCCGTAGTAGAAAGGAATCAGAATCAAAGCTGGGGAGAACACGCTTAAGTGTCAGTGGTAAAGTGTATAAAAGTTTAGGTTTTGGGGGCATTAGCCCTGGTGTTGCCTACTATCTATGTGTTCTTGGATGAGAAACTTTACCTCTCTGATCTCCATTACATGTGGAACCAGCATACTGAGAGCAATACACAGGGTATTATGACAAAGCAAGTCAGACGAGCACACGGCATGTAGCAGTGTCTGATACATTGTAGAGTTACTGCTGCTCTATCATCCTGTATCTACCACTTAGATAGCCACAGATCTATGAAAACCAAAGGTATGTTGTGACTCATTTGGTAGAAATCCTGACCCCAAAATATCTGAAGTTATTTATGGTCTTTTTTTATCCTTCTTAGTGTGAATTTTCATATGTTTCTCTGCAGAAATATTTATATGTTTGATGATGGTTTGTTACCTAAGGCACCTTTGGGGCTGTAATGTCATATATGGTCATGTATACACCATGAGTGGTCTCTAAAATCTGGGAGTGTCCAAATTCTAAAACAGATCTGAATTTTGATAAGAAATTTTGACCAGAGTTAGCTCTCCATGTGATTCTCATGTGGGAGGGGCAGGAAGATACTGAAAGTAAAAACTGAAGTCACGGGTTAGGTCCAGAGCAGGATGTACAAGAGACAGACCAAGAATGAAGGAAAGAAGGCTTCTGAATGTTCAGAACTTGTTTAACAAAGCCTTCACTGCACAGCCTGTCAGTGTATTGGCATGGCTTGAAAAGACCTGGGAAGGGAGCACCTGACGTATGTGTTTGTGAGCTCAGGCATTGCTTAAACATAACTGAGACATGAAGTCTCTTGGATTTCACCTTTTGAAAGTGGCTGAGTCTGATTTTTTGTTAAACAAGGTGTAGTTAATGATGATATTCTATGCCAAATATCTAAAGTTAGACAAGAAAATGTCTTTGCATTAGTTGTCATCTCTTCTCTGAATCAAAATAATTCATCTTTTTTTTGAATATTAATAATTTTTCCTTGGTGTTATTTCCTTTATTCTAGATTTATGGAGGTTCCCATGTCTGTGTCTAAGTTGTATACACACTAGTCTCAAAAGTATTACTAGGAACAGTTACTCCAGGTTAAGTTTTTAGTCTCAGCAATTGTCTTTAATCTCACTCCCAGGAACTCATTTAAAAAAATGAGACACCAAACAGATTCATGTGAATATTCAAAGCTTGATATGGTTACGATTCACCAAGGGCTCTAGGAGAAGGATCGGGTTTATGCTGTGCTGCCAGCCAACTATTGGCTATTTAGGAGTCTAGAGATGACCTGTGCACAAAACTATTCTGTCAGGAGTTCTTGGAGAAGAACTTGCTTCTGAAATCCCTCTTCTGAGGGCTAAGTTGATTAAGTTATTGTCCACTGGAATGCTCAAAAGAAGATAGAAAGTTGAAAATAATTACACAAATAGGAAATAATCAGATCAGAGAACTGTAGAGCTGAAGGGCCAGGAGCGGATGTAAGGACCTCGGACATCTGATGGTTAATAAATGATGTCTTGAAAGGATAAAAGAGGTTGACCCATACTTTCAGCTACATTTTTCAATTTAGAAGTTTTTCCAGTTTAAGGATCCATCCTCTGACCTTTGACAATTAGGATCTTAATAGTGACTCAAAGCAATAAGCATTTATGACTTAATTATGGATGCAAGAGGTGTCCGCAAATGAGTTTGCAGAAGAAGAAGCCCTCACAAGATCCAGAAAGTTCACTCCCAAAAATAGTCTAAGAAAGCAAAGGATTCCACTGCACAGGTGGTAGTGAACTAACCAGCAATGAAGGTTGGGACAACAAAGGCCCCTGAAGGACTGGCACCCTCCCCTGAGAGCTGATACAGCCAGACAAAGAAAGTACATCTCAGAACCCCTAGTCTACTCTATTGGCCACCAAGATGCACACCAGTACATGCATCCTCCAGATGGCAGTTGTCAAATTGGTCACAAAGCCAAGCTCTCAAGACATAGAACAAGACAAAAGAAAACACCTCATCTTATATGCACATTAATAGCTTTTGCTTTTCCTAGGATCTCTTGGAGCAAGTTTAATACCTAGGAGGGAGGTGCTGTGGGGTTGGGGATTGTGTGTGCTGTACGGGGATTGTGTGTGCTGTACGGAATACCTCATTGCATGGACATTTTCTTGAGGTTGGTGGGGGACCTATCTCCAGTCATCACTCACCTCATTCCATGACCAACTTATCCTATCACAGGAGTCTTCTTAAGGTGACAAGTCCCCTAAAGGCTCTTAGCAGCTCGACCTGTGCCCACCAATTTTGATGGCTTTTTGGCTTCCAAGATGTCCCTTAGCAGCAGCTTCCACCTTCTGCACATACTCAACAGGTGGGCCCTTCAGCAAGGTTTACTGCAGCCTGCCCAGACAATAGGCTTGTGGAGATGCTTGCATCTTGCCCTACATTTTTTTTTCCTTTTATCAGAGATGAAAAAACATAGACAAGGGAAAATAATGACCAACTCTCAGAGGAGAAGATCAATAAACCAATGAGTACTCTAGCTCGAACTACATCCTCACAGCTAACAGTCACACAATTTGGGAAAATGCAGCCTAAGGGGCTACAGGTGAAGATCGAATTAGCATTTCCCATTGTTTCAACATTTAGACAGGGCCAGTCAAAAGTGCATTTACGCTGCGGCTAGAACCAGATCATGAAAATGTTGAGCATCTCTGAAATCAAGACCCTCATAATGAATGCCAAGCCAAGGCTTCCTTCTAATGGCCAGTGTGATTTCCCTGAGGCTGATGCACTTTGATAGGACCCTTAGACACAAATGGGATTGCGACCTGCATTTCTGTGGAACCATCTCTTACTGCAAAATGGGGTGCAACTGCATTTTTGTCCCAGTGTAGTTTTGGGACCTGCCCTAACCTGACAATTGTCAAACCATGCCCTCAGGACACAAAAAAACCATGGTAATGTCTGCAGCTCTTGGTAAACATTTACAGCTTCTGGAACTGTTATGTTGAAAGGTTGAGCCTTCAACTCTTTGAAGATTTCTTTGCTTCTCAGTTCAAAAGGTCAAAAGGAATCCAAAGTGGCCACTATAATTTTAAACTATCCTGGGTTACTTTGCCAGCTATTTATAGGTATCTCCATTTCAGGGAGATTTCCCCAAGGTGGCTGCAATAAAGAAAGTAATTTCTAAAGAGAGTTCGGTATCATCTATGAGAAACTCAGTCCCCAAACAGTCAATTTTAACAAATAAAACAGTCAGACATAGACAAACATAAACAGATACTGAAATCCAATACTCTAGGACTCTAACCCAGGGTGCCCTGGGACCCTACCTCAGAGTTCAGGCCTCCAACCTGATCCTTTGAGTGTCCCAACAGCTGTAACCCTTTTATATTGTCTCCTCTGAACCCACAATTCTAGCCTGGGGACTTCAACCCAGCAACAGTCTCACCAGTGAGGCCTCTAACCCACAATCCTGATGAGACATTAGACAATTTTAGGCACAGGCATGTTTTAACGAGGTCACTCACCCAAAAGATGTCTGACCCTGGAGCTGTTTACAGACAGACACAGACACAGACAAACCAGACACAGTGAACTGGTTCCCAGATTCTTGGAGAAGTCCTATAACTCTTCCCACTCCGGCAGGGCATCCTCTTAACCAGATGGTCCCTCCCTCAAAGAGGGGATCCCAGATGGAGGGGAAGGAAAGTTTTTGGTGGGGCACCCCCAAGGTGGCTTACCCTACTTCAGATGCTAGCTTGTGAACTCACCAGAAGTTTCCATTTCTTTTTGCACTATAGAGAGTGTTTGAGGCAGCTGGCAGCAGAGGGAAACCAGCAGGGGCCATCCCTGAGGCAAAGAGAGCCTCTGCAGCTGCTAGGGACTTTCCTAAGAATTTCCCCCAAAGTTGGCTAGCTACAGGCAGATCCTGGGTCTCCTTGTGGTCACCAATTTCTTTACAGTGCAAAGGGCATGATCTGCTCATCACAAGACAAAAGCCAGTCCATCAAGAGGTAAGATGGTGGCAGAGAAAGGACACTTTATTAAGCAATGAGCCAGCAATTTGGAAGATGGTTGACTAGTGTCCTAAAAAACCATCTTAAGGGGAGAATTGAGTCTTGAAGCAGTTATATAAGCCAGTGGGTTATAGGGAAGGAGGAGGGGGTTAGGAATGGTGACCCTCTGGTGTTACAGACTGGGGTTAAACACACCAGATCTTTCAGTTGTCATGGACATCAACATAGAATCTCTCTCTGGGGTCATCACATTCCTAGGGAACTCAAAGGAACAAAGTAATCGTCTTATCGCAGCTGAGAGGTACAGACACAAGCAGGGGCCATAAAATCTATAGAGCAGGTGTATCTCCTGGAGGGTGCATATGCGGTTGGGTTGGTTAATCAGAGGTCATTCAAAGTTACAATATGGCTTCTTTTCTGCAATATGGCTTCCCTTATTGTCAACCTTGCCGTGAGCCAGTATCACAACAAAGAAATCACCAGGTAATGGTGCATTTCTCAGAACGCATCCCTGTTGTTAAGCGATGGAGGATGGCAATCACCCCACCCTTTCTTTTTCATATAATTTTCTTCTACAATAAGATAAATCCTCTTACCTTGGTTAGAAGTGCTGCTTTCCTAAACATTTTTCTCATCCCACCCCTGAAGGAGACTTCCTGTAGGAAGTTAGGCTGCTAGAACACAGGTGCTGGTGGATAATTTGATGGGTCCAGTTAGAAGGCTGGAAAGCGGCGGAAGCAGTTGTGTATAAAGACAAAGCAAGCGTGTTTCAAGACTTTGTATCATGGGGTAGGGGAGCAGAACTTGTCACCCCAAAATATGTCTCTTTGGCATAAGGATTATTTTAGTCTGATTCTTTTTAAGGAGTTGCAGACACAGGAAAAGCTCCAAAAGCCAAGTAGAAGTTATCCTTTTGTAAGACACATTTACATTTATAAGCAAAATCTCCTTTTGTAGGAGTGTCTCCCTCTCTGTACCAGGAAGAGAAGGACGACTCTAAATCTCTAGAAACTCTTACCAGTGGTCATTTTGGAGAGTTAATCAGTTTTCCTGTATCTCTCCCGTGTACACAGTTGGTATACATGTTATTAAACTTTTGTTTGTTTTTCTTTTGTTAATCTTTCTTATATAAATTTAATTATTAGGCCAACCAAAGAACCTAGAAGGGAAGAGGAAAATTTTTCCACCCCTACAGTTTCAGAGATCACAGGACTTGCATTTCTGTGTTTCACATATAAGGAAGATAAGGGAGTTTAATTTCCTTAGCAACAAGAAATCTAGACCCGGGGAAGAACATATTAACTGTCTACAGATCATTTGGCAATGGGAACTGGAGACAGTATGAAAACAAAACTCAAATCTTCAAGTTTACAGCACGCAGGAATTTATGATACTGTTTAGGAGACGCTGATAAAAGACTGTGACCACTAGGGGGAAAGCATCAACTGTGTACGGAATTTCACAGGATGTATGTCTCCATTGCCGTCAAGACGATGGAACAGTGATTTATGTTATTTGTTACTCTTGAAGGATTTCCAGGAGAGAATGTCCAAAGTTCCTGGCCAAATAGCAGAAAGAAACCAAATTTAGTAAATCAATGTTGCTAAAAATCGATACCAATCATATGTGCCGCTGGTCCGGTAAACGTCAGTTTACAAAGTGCATCACTTGTCAGGATCTAATTTCCTCTATTTGTCTCTAAACAGATCTTCATAGCAAGAACCGTGACGTTAGGTGGATGTGGGGTTGTGGAGGAACAAAATTCATGTGAACGTGACTGGGGACCTGAATGCGCACAACTGGAGGAGCAAAAAGTTTGTACCCCACAAGCAGACTCCTCTTTAATGAGTTTAATTGGATGAAGGCTTTTTACTCCTAACTTGAACTTCACTCTCATTCACTAATTATATTCTTTGCAACAATCTTGCAAGAGATTGTATTCCCATTTTAGAGATAGGGAAATTGAGTTAGTTCAGAGAGTTTAAATGATTGGTCAAGAAGACAAATTAGCTGGGAAAGGTCTGGACTTCAAATACCAATACTCTGACTCTTATTGATCACTTTAAAGTTTGGTTTCTCTTTTATTTTTATGTATTTCGACTTGTGTTGAATCTCTAGATTGTGTTGCTCTGATGTGAGCATTATTAATTGGTATATTTATATATTACTTCTCAGTTTTACAGAAAACATCACTGCTTCTCTATTCATAGTGCTTCCCTCCTCTTCTTTTTCATTTAGGGATTAAATAACAGAGCTGTATTTTAGATAACCTATCATACACCAAGGTATTATATAATAAAGAATTTGGCTGGCCTTTATCCATAGTTTCTGGGAAGAAGATGCTAAATCTTTGGAATTTCCTGAGTAGTAGGAGTGTCTTTGTTGTTCGTGATGGGCCCCTCAGGCCACACCTGAGTTTATGCTAAGGGGATGACTCAAGACAGGATCTGGTTGTGCCATAAATTCCAACCATGTGATTAGAGGGTTGGGGCTTTGAGCCATCTGATGTCAGCCCAACCTCCAGGGAGGGGAGGGGCTGGAGATTGATTTCAATCTCATGCCTAGTGATTCAATCAGTCATGCCTCCATGATGAACTCCCAATAAAAATTCTGGACATCTAGGCTTGAGTGAGGTTTCTAGTTGGTAATACACCTCAATGTGCTGGGTGGGTGATATGTGTGGACTCCACAGTGAGTAGACGCAGAAGCTTTCCATTTGAGACCCTCCCAGACTTTGCCCTTGGCATCTCTTCTTTTGATTAGTCCTCATTTGTATCCTCTTGTGCTATAGTAAAACGGTGGTTTTTAAGCATAGCACTTTTCTGAGTTCTGTGAGTCATTCTAACAAATCAGCAAGCCAAAGAGGGTTGTGGGAACCCCCAGATTTGTAGCCGGTTGGTTACAAGTATAAGTGACCTGGGGAGCCCCAAGCTTGTGTGTTGTGTCTGAAGTGGGAGCAGTCTTGTGAAGGAATGTACCTTTAATTCGTGAAGTTTGGCTGAACACTGGCTAATTAGTGTCAGAATTGCATTGCACAAGGGTACCATTTTTTCCCTTTCCTCATTTTGAACCATGATGCTGTGATGGTTTTGAGAAGCATTGGTATTCAGATACATCCGGTGAATAGAAACTACAGCCCAAGCAAGACATGCAGTCAGTATGGAAGGGCTGCCCATTCAGCTCAAAATCACTGAATACCTCCTCTTGGTTGTAACGGCTATAGCTGCTTTTAAGTGCATTTGACAGAAGGAGAAGAAAGAAGCAGTGAACTCCTATGTAATGGCTTACATGGGAAGTTATCACTAAAAGCCGCTTTTCCATTGGAGCAAGAATGTGATGTGCATTGAATTATGATCTAGATTTTGCAGGAGAAAAAATAACCATAAAAGGAAGATTTGAAGACCTCATCTTCATGGGGAAGTATCATGTCCTCAATTAGCCAGACTGTTCTGTGTAGTACCTAATAGCACTACGTAAGAAGACTCCATTCCACAAAACCTTGTGTGTTTCAGAGAAGCACTGGCATGAATTTTTAGATGCCAGTCGTGAGAAACATTTCTTCTTGTTTGTATATTTGAATGTTTGCTTTTTTTTAAAATAAAAATTTTTCCAAAAAAATTTCTAAGACTTGTCATGAATTTAATCCCTTTACGATTAAAGTTTGTGTAAAAGGGAACGTATACAGGAAAAGTTATTCTCTGATAATAGGAACAATACATAATGCAATATGGCACTGATGATAGAGAGAGACTAAGTTAGGGTAGTAATTAACATCATTCAGCATTTCCTTCTATACTAGGTAGTTTTGTTGCCTGCTTTCTACTCATGGGGAGGTAGTCTACCCAATAGAACAAGCATTCATACTGGCATTCTCTGGAGAAGGAAGAGAGACACGTGGAGCAGAGCCATCCCTGCCCTGAGAACCTGAAGCAGCCATACCACAACTACCTGCAAATCTGGCCACCAATCTCAGCCTGGGTCAGCTGATCCTCATCCGAACCACAGATGCTCGAGGTGACTGTTGTTCTCAGTCACCATTTTGGGGCAGTTTATTATACAGCAATTGCTGCTTGATATAGATGCAGAACACTTGAAATGGGTTATTTTATTGAAATTTTAAGTTACATTTCCTTAGAATTTTACACTGTATTCACTTAATATTTCTAAAATTTAAAATTGTATGTCATCCATTAGTGATCTATTTGGCTATTCTCAATTACTGAAGAAATGTCGTGGGTCAACGAGATAATCAATCAATTACATACTATTTAAACAATAACAAAAATGAAGAGTATGTATCTTATGAAAAGTGGTCGAAGATATACAGAAATAGATGTCATTATAAATGCTCTTAATATTAACCAAGAAAGAGAAAGAGTATATATACACTTATATATATAGAAGTGCATAAAAAGGTGACAGGCAGAATCTGTGTCAAGCTTTAACAAGACTTACTGTTACAGAGATAGGATAGTTGGATATGGGATGGGTAGACATCAGGAAGAAAATTTTCATCATTTGCTGTACATAACTTGGTAATGTTTGAAGTATTTTCATAAAAAGAAACCAAATTGGAAAAATATCCACCAAAATGTTCGGACTGTTTATCTGTATCTATTATAACCATAGATATATTTTTTGTTACTGTGTGTTTTAGCTCAGGTTCTCCTAAAAGCACAGTCTCAGGGAAAAACTTGCACTCAGGTAGTTTACTTGGGAGGCGAAACCAGAAGTTGGAGTGAGGGCAGAGTGAGACAGAAAAGGTGGAAAAGCTGATATAAAGATACCTCTGTGGGAGACAGGTGCTCTATCCCACTGGAACTGCCTGAGAAATGTTCAGAATGTCTTCCTGAAGGACCATTGGTTGGAACATTTATCCATTACCTCCCATCCTTCTTTGGTTGATGGTTGACTTCCTGTGCTTCTAGGTCATGGTTACACAAGGGCTGAGTGGGTTCCTGCAACTTTGCAGAAGTTCTGGGGCCAAAATCAAAGAAACACGCCTTAGATGCTTGAGGGATGATGCTGACAACCCAAGGGGAGCCTGAGCTTGTTCACTGATGGGAATGGCAGCTATGGGTACAATCAGCAATGGTCCAAAGGGATGCGATTCCATTCCATTATCCTTTTCTTTTGTTTTGCATTTCCCAGTTTTTCATCATGAATAGTTATTCTTTGTAAAGGGAAATAAACTGCATTCTGAAATCTTGGTAAAATCTTGGTTAAAAAAAATCTTGGTTCCTTCTCAGTTACAGGAAGAAAGGATTATGGAGCATCATTCATTTAAATATGTTACTGCAAACTTTAAAACTGCTTCAAATACCTACAGATTTTACAAATTGATTGTGGGGTCATTAATTAAGTACACTGACAAGGAAACAGGCTTGCCAAGATACAATGTCTAACAGTGGATCATTTTGAAAATCACTACAAAATATAAATGCTAAATCGAAAATGTTAAGAAAAACGTGATTAAAAGTGGGTTTACTGTTTGTATTCCATTATTTTATTCCACAATTCTTCACTGGTTAGAGCTATTTTTATTATTTTCTGTATGCTTCTTCAAATGGGAATGACCTACTCAGCAACATATATTGGCCCTGATATGGAGGAAACCTCCAGGATTTGGCATCTTTTCAAGGCCTCAGTAATGAACCAGTCTTTGAGCGTTGACTTTTTTCTACTTCTTCCTTCCCCAATAACCAATCTTGATGTGCATTTTTGTTCTGATATAGCCACTTATTTATCTATTCCTTTATTCAACCAATAAATATCTATTGAATTCTTGCTGTGTTCTGAGTTTTGTTCTAAGAGTTGAGCTCAAGTGGTGACTAAGGTAGACATGGCCGCTATCTTCACAGACCTCTCAGCTTTCTATAAACTGAACAATTTTATGGACCATCTCAGATTTGCCACAGCACTGCTTATCTACCTGTCACCTTGGCTCTTCCTGACTAAGGTTTTTTTTGACAAGATTTACTTAACTCAAGTTGCCTTAAGGACATAACCCTCTCTGTTTGGGACAGTTATGGCCATGGAATTTTCCTACTGCAGCAAAGTAACTTAATTTTCCATACGGTTCTGTGACAGTGAAGGAATTTAACTTCACTAGTTGTCGGAAAATGTATAGTCAAAGCCATATATTTACCTGAACAGCATATAAATATTTACTCTAACAAGGAATCCTCTTCTTTAATATATGCCTCATAAGATGGAGAATGATAAAAATCTTTTAAATTCCAGCAAAGAGCTTGTTTCAGGAACATGCCACATTGACTTTCTCCATGTTAATATGGGCTCTATACTTTACTTACTAGCTGATGTTGTCTCCAGTGCTGGATGTGAACTTGTCTGTACTTACAGCAGAACCTAGTAACTGTGAAGAACCTACCACGGTCCCCTCTGCCATTTCTTTTTCAGGAAATGTCTTTCCCTAACTGGGCCTAGCTTCAAAGGGACAGCCGGGACATTCTCTCCAGACCTCAACCTGTATTTTTAAATGCATATGTCATCTCTGCCTAGCGCCTTTCTGATAGCAGAATATCCTCCATCTGCTTGCATTTGGCACTGTGGTTTCCCTCTTATGTGACAAGGTCTTCAGTCTCTGTTTCATGACTTGAAATTCTCCTAGATGAATCTGTAGGGCTTTAATTTTTGCCCTACCTTTCCCTAAACTACCTGAAGTAGATACTAATTTTTTTAAAAGCATGCTTTTTGGTGAGGAAGATTGGCCCTGAGCTAACATGTGATGCCAATCTTTCTTTTTTATTTTTCTCCCCAAAGCCCGCCAGTACATACTTGTATATTATAGTTGTAGGTCCTTCTGGTTATGCCATGTGGGGCACCACCTCAGCATGGCTCAATGAGCAGTGCATAGATCCGTGCCCAGGATCTGAACAGGCGAAATCCTGGGCCACTGAAGCAGAGCACAGGAACTTAACCACTCGGCCACAGGACTGGCCCCAAAACTAATTTTTTTAAGCAATTCAGAAACATGTAAATCTCTAAGTTTCAAATTAAACTGTAACTGCAATAAAGGGTTTTGCCTTAAAATGCTGATAAGTTTAAAACTTTTCACAAAATAAGACAGTATGGTGTCAGATTTACGTTGCGTTCTAAATATTTGTTGAAGAAACATACACACAAGCTTCAATACATTTTAATAGGCTACTGAATTCTATTTCCTTGGTTTACATATGCTAAATAACAAACTCACAACAGGAAGGACGTCTTTATTCTTTTAATTCATTAAGCAAGAAAAAGAAAGTTGTAAGGGAACTTAAAAGGAAAATAAAACAGCACTAAGAGTTACCTAACATGTATAGTTCACTCTTTGAAGCCTTGTTTTTGGCTATGAATTCCCTTAGTTGTCAGTTCTTCATTTAGCATTTAATTTTCCCAGCTTTCGTTCAGCCATTCTTTGAATAAACATTTCAGTATGTGTTGCCCCCAGTCACTGATTTAGGTGCCATGGTAAAAGGCATGATTCCAGCCGTCTAGGAGCTTAGAAGATAGAAAGCAAGATGGTTTATAAACCAGAACTTGAAACGTGACATAACAATGGTGATATCAAGTCACTCATTCATTCGTTCATTTGTTAATTTAGTATTTGGTTCTTTAATTAATATTTTGGAATTCACTCTAAATATCATATGTTAGCACTACAAAGACAAATAAGACTCCATTTATAGCATCAAGTAACTGAACGATCTATGGGAAAAAACAGACATAAAAATAAAAAAAAATAATGCGTCAAATATGGTAACACGGATATGCACAAAGCATTATGGGAGAAAAGAGAAAGGGAATTTATCCTTGTATGGGAAAGAATCTGGGAAAATTTTCTAAATGATACCTGAGGGAAGAGAAAGGAGAAGAAATGTCACGGCGTGAAACACCACATGAACGGAGGCAGAGGCATAGAACTAGATGAACTGTGGGAGAAGTCACAAACACTTTAGTGTTTCTGAAACGTTATGCATGAAAGAGGAAGCGGCGAGTGAGGCTATAGGTGCGGGGCCTGGTTAATAGAGGGGAGATACGTCACTTTATAGATCTTAAAATCTCATCTATAAAAACGTGGAACTTTGGAAAGCTCTTAAGAGAGGAAGTGCTGTCATCACATTTTTGTTTCAGAAAAGCTTTGTTTCAGATGCTAGTGGTAGGAAGGAAGCTGGCTCTTCCATTATAGAGTCATTATAAAGCAAGTCATAGAGATGATGAGGGAAGGGCTGTTTAGGAAAGTATAGGGGAGATAACTTTGCTCATCAGTTGGATGGGGGATGTTACTGAATTTGAAGGATTAAGGCTGGGCGGATGATGGTGCCACCAATGGAGGCTAAATGAAGAGGATCTAGTTGGAGTTGGAATTTTCAGTTTGATATGTTCTCAATTTGAGTTTCAGTGGAGACTTTCATCAAGGAGTGGAATATATGGGTTGATTTACAATCATGAGCATATAGGTGGTGATTGAAATCATGAAACTGAAGAGACTCACGTAGGGAAGGTCTGTGCTGGGAAAGAGCAGCGGGAATGGGATCAGGCCTAGGGTGAAGCACCAACGCCTAAGGAGGGGGCAGAGGGAGAAGACCTCATGCAGGAGAAATGAGAGGGTTTGGTAGAGGAGTGGGGTGAGCAGGTGTGTGTAGGACCACCAAAGCCAGGCTCAAAGAGAATTTAACGTTCTCATCAGTTTTTCTTGTGCCAGTATGTTCAATTAGATAAAAACTGAAAAATAACCAATTAATGTTTCACTGGTGACCATGGTTTAATCAATTTCAGTAGCATTCTGGAGATATTTGTCATACTTTGAAGGAAGAAGAGACAGGCAAAGGAAGAAGTGAAGACAGATAGCAGGCTGTGTTATTCTGAGAAGCTTGAGTGAGGAGGGGAAGGTAGAGTGTAGATAGTATTTAGAGAAAGATGTCTATTTAAGGGAGAGCTGTTGTTCTTCTGGACACTAGAAGCATCCAGTTCTTAATATACTGATGAGTCAGCAGTGGAACACGTAAGTAAGGTATAAACCAGCAACAACTGGTAAAATGGGAGGAGATGTGAAAAAGTATACAGCTGAAATGGGCCTAGGTATGAGACTAAAGGGAAAGCTGTGCTGAGTGTATGTTTGGAGTAGGGCAGTGGGAACTGACAGATCATGCCTGAGGGATTACACTAGGAAGGTACTAGCTCAGTGGTAGTTCTGAGGGAGCAAGGAGGAGATTTTTCTACAGTGGACAAGCAGCGTCTTCACAGAGAAAATATGCTGCATGTGGGTCTTTAAGGAACATGAGAAATAAATTCCTGTTTTGTCAATACAACATGTATTTATTGAGAATTTGCAGTGTGCGTGACATGGGTTTTGCCCTCAATGTGGTTACATTTAGGTGAGATGAAGAACATTTAAGGAGAAGTGTACAGCATGCATGAAGGGACAAGAGGACGCTAATTCTTGGTCTAATAGGGTTCGCCTCAGCTCTGTAATAGCATTCAAGGGGAGAGTTAGATCTTTCTGTGGACAGGACAGGGGAAAGTAACAGTAATCAAATTTGCACTTTAGTATGCTGACTCTGGTAGGAGCAGAGGGAACATGTTGGAGGGAGGTAAAACTGGAGACAGATCCACTCTCAAAAGTGCATTGCAACGTCCAGAAAGAAGATGATGAAGATCTGAAATAAGGTGATATCAACTGGGATACGTTAATTCCACAAGTATTTATTACAGGCCTATTTTTTTAGACATTGTGTTCATTTTAGAAAAGAGTCAGATATGTGTGAGTGTGTGTGTACACATGTACATTTTTAAGGATATATATGTAAACAGTCAAATCATTCTAGTTATATAATCAGATACATCTCTAGCTTTGCTGCAGCAACAAATTAATTGTGGTTCGGCTTCAGGCCGCAGTTCTGCTTCATGTGTCTTCTCCTTCTAGGTCCCGGGCCGAAGTTGCAGTCCCTCTCCAGCATCTGCCATGAGAACACAGAGGAGTGTGGGCCTCCTCAATTCCTGCTGTCATCCTCCACACATATCCCAATACAGCCTTCCTTTAGCCTTAGATCCATTTCAGCTGTTCTCTTCTCCATGCCTCCTCTGCAGAAGCAAGACAGGAAAGAAGCATGAAAGCTGTCAGAATCTCATGATTCCCCCTTGAAGCTTCTGCTCGGATGTGAACCTTGCCACCTCTACTCACATTTGTTGACTGAGGCAATCTCCCACATTCGTGCAGATCTGCCTTATAGAGTGGTGATAATCAAAACTCGTGAACACCTGGTATGGCGTGGACACTGACCAATCGGAAGAGGTGCCCTGGCAGAGGGCCTAGTGGCCCCTTGCTGTGGCCCATTTCATTATGTAGTTGCTGATGTAGACGAGGTTCTAGGGGATCCAGAGGAGAGGCTGGAATAGCTCAGGTGGTGTGGGACTCTGGGGGCCTCAAGACTGTGGGTATTTACCAATCAGTAGAAAAGGATTCGGTATTTAAACAATCATTTAAGCTGCATTGGTGTGTCCGGGATGACTATCCACCTTGTAAGTATATGTGTGTGTGTATAGGCAGGTTGCATGTGGCAATAAAGAAAACAGCATCCTAGGATTATTCCTGATTTCTGACTTGAATGATGACTTAGTGTGCTGATGGAGAATACGAAAGAGACAAGGCAGGAGGGAAATGATTAGGAGAAAGATGGTAAATGATCTTTGGTTGCATATTAAGTGTAGATGAGCTAAAAAGTTCAGTTGTTGGTTAATTATGTCAGTCAGACCTCAGAGTTCTTGCTGGAGACAAATTCTACTTTGTGTAATTGTCCGGATGCAGATCACCCAGACACGAAATGAAGAAGGCATAAATGAAAAGATTAATATGTTTGTACAAAGGAAAACACACAATTTATGAATATCAAACATTTAACAAACCTTGTAATAAAAGCCACGTGACACTTGAAGAATGTAATATGAATGACATGCCAACTTCTCATTATTTTAGCATATAAGGAACATACAATCTAATAAAAGGAACAATATCAAGAGAAAAACATTTTACACATACTAATGCATGTAGACGTTTGGTAAAATAGTGTTTATTTATGGATATTTAGACGGAGGAAATGACCATGCAGATTTATGAAAAGGTTTCAGAAACGCCCCTAAAACATCAAGCAATTTTCAAAACGACATTTTTAACAGTTTGTAGGTAAGTTACTGAAATGCAGATAAACTTAACTTCTCTATATTTTGAAAACGTAAAGAAAGAAAACACAAATTGTAGTAAAAATTGTGGATTTTAAGAGTCATATCTACACTTTAAAATGGAAAAATGAAACTGTCGGTGCCTCTATGTCCACTCAGTCTACTATGTGCCTGGACCAACAGCCGATCTGGTGCGTCTATACGTTATCTCTGTGTGTAGCCACAGTGCAATTATCTGCAAAGCAAAGCAAAAGATTCATCTCCCTGACTTCTCTGCCACAAAAACTCAAATATTTACTCTAACCTTTGGAATATATTTGCATAATGAATTTATTTTGTAGCCATTTTTAATGGAATAGAGAGAAAAACAATAATTATATCAGCTGTGAGATTTGCATGTCAATGTTGAATGAGGTCAGGAAAGAAATGGCCATGTCTGCCGTATGTCAGAAATTTGAAGGAAGAGATTCTGAAAATTATCTGGATTTGGGTTTTTGGTTTTTGCTGATGAGCTATAAAGGGAAATTAAAATGTATCTCACAGTTCTCAAGTTCCTCTTTAAAATTCAATACAGCGGGAATTGGCATAAAATGTTCTTTCTCTAGAAGGCATGTTACTTTGTATTAAACATTTGTATTTCACCAGATAGGTTGTGCTTTGGAAAGAATGTCTGGAAAACCCTCCCAGGGTCCATGATCTTGTGCTTTGACACTCAACCCATTTGCAGATTTCCACAGCAGACGAATGTCAGACTACAGTTATATTATTTTACCCTATGTGATACAGATCCATAAATGCTTTCCTGGGAATATCTGAATAGGAAAATTACTCCAAACAAAATCAAGAGATAGTATTTGCAAATTTTTAAAAAAGCAAAATAATCAGTTTTTAAAGTTTCAACACACTTCTGCTTCTAGGTAGGTGTGGTTATTTTACTGTTAAATTGTTTTTTTCCTTAAGTTATTCAAAGAAAATTACCTAAATTTTCTTTTTAATGCCCCATGTGATTTTCTATTTTCTATTATCTTGAATCTATGTGTTGATCTGGAGGAAATACATAAAACCTTAGATTATTTTAATTTTACTTAGAAAATTTAACTCCATCCTGACAAATGTGTTGGAGTTGAAATAATAGAGTCTAAATATAATAAAAATATCATGTATATTAAACTGGTTTCCAAGATAATGGTTCTCAATTTTCAGATGATGAAATTAAGGGAGTGAAGTAATTTGCCCAAGGACGCAAAGCTATTAGGAGACAAAAGCAAATTTGATCCCTGGGCTGCATGACTGGAAAGCCCCACTCTGTTTCCAGCACCCTTCACTTCTCATAAGGGCCCCTGAGCTGTCTTCTCTCACCAGCCTTCAAGGAAGCTGCACAGCTTTCACGAAGTACCTTCATCTTTTGGAAAGACACAGAGTAAGTCCTTCCCAAAATAGATAGATTGGGTTCACAGCAAGCTGTAATGAAATCCTAGAAATCAGTGTTCACTAAAGCTTCACAGCCCTTAGCCCTCTGCCTGCCTTGACGGTACACAATGCAGCGAAGCTTGCCTCCTCACTGTCCTCCTTTTGAACATGGTTGTAGCGACAAGGCCATGCTTTTGGGTGCAAGCTGTGACCATGAAATTGAAACAAGCTAAATAACCTACAAGGAACCGTTCCAGACCCAGCTCCTTTTGAAACATTGGCATTGACTAAAATTAATCTATTTTCTGAGCCTGTTGTTAGCAGGGTGGCCAAGAAAGTCTCTGCAATCTTCTGGCCTGAAAAAAAGAAGAAAAGTGAATTTTATTGTTCAATGTGAGTCTTCAACCTTGGTCTGGTCCTGTAACAGTTTCTCCCTATTTATTCTTATTTGCTTTTTTTTTCTTGGTGAGGAATATTGACCCTGAGAGCTAACATCTGTTGCCAATCTTCCTCTTTTTGCTTGAGGAAGACTGTCGCTGAACTAACATTTGTGCCAATCTTCCTCTATTTTGTATGCAGGATGCTGCCACAGCATGGCTTGATGAGTGGTGTGCAGGTCCATGCCCAGGATCCGAACCTACAAACCCTGGGCTGCCAATGTGGAGCACACAAACTTAATCACTATGCCACAGGGCTGGACCCCACTTATTTATTCTTGTTAGCATGGAGCTCTCATAATCATTCCATCTTGGATGCCATACAGTTGAAATATCAACCTGGATTCAGTAGGTGGAGAAATGTTTATGGTTAAAAAACTATGTGCTGGGGCTAGCCCCGTGGCTGAGTGGTTAAGTCTGCACGCTCTGCTGCAGGCGGCCCAGTGTTTCGTTGGTTCGAATCCTGGGCGCGGACATGGCACTGCTCATCAAACCACACTGAGGCGGCGTCCCACATGCCACAACTAGAAGGACCCACAACGAAGAATATACAACTATGTACCCGGGGGCTTTGGGGAGAAAAAGGAAAAAATAAAATCTTTAAAAAAAACAAAAAACAAAAAACTACGTGCTTAGAAAATCCTGTGTTGCATGGGCATGCCGTGAAAGATGAGTCTAATTAATCTGACCAATGGTGTTCTGACCACCTCCTGCTCGCCCCGCTGGAAGACTCTCATGCCCTAAATTGTACAAAGTGGTCAAACATATGACACCTGACACCGGACTGATGAGATGGGCAGCAGTTATTAGTCACATACATGCACAGCCCAGGGGAGGAGCACACAGCAGCATGAGCCAGAAGGGGCCTTGTAGTCACACAAGGATGGGATGTCCCCAGGTTGCCACGGGAGGTTGCGATTTGCTTCTTTGAGTAAATTGATGGATTAGCAGAGAAGTGAAACCTATTAGGTTGCAGAGGAACCACTGAGGACCAGGTGTGGTGCAGCTAGTCTGGCTAATAGGGGAAATAGTAGGGCGGGGAGCCTTTCCCTTTGGGTGGGGGAATTTCTGCTGAGAGCAGCGGAACACACAGTTAGGCCTTTGTGACCCTTTATGAGGCTCAAATGTGTCAAAGCAGAGCTTGAAATTTTAGGTCTTATGATACAAATATCTGCAATAAAAATTTCCTACCACATAGAGCTCAGAGGGAAATAAATGAAACAAATATGTGAAAATACTTAGTCAAATGAAATGTGTTTTTAAAATCTTTAGTTGCTCCTATATGCCTTATTAGAAAACTTTAAAGTTTAATTCTTTGTTTATATTTATGATATCATCTATATAGTAGTTTGTTAATAAGAAGTGTACAATATACTTTAAATCTTATTTATCGGTTTTCCTCTGCTATCCTCCTTGCCATTAAGGAAGTGTTCAGTATATATAGCATTGCTGTTTATAATGGCTATCCTTCATCAGGTTAGATTCAAAATGGATTGTGTGGGTTGTGCAAGCAGTATTATAAAAAGAGAAATGGAACAAGGAAGTCAAGATAGTGATGGCCTACAAAGTTCAGGAGTCCTCAAGACCACTTAGGCTCAATAATTTGCTAGAATGATTCACAGAACTCAGAAAAACCAGTATACTCATGATCATGATTTATTACACCAAAAGGATATGGGGTAAACTCTGCCAAGGAAGGGAGCACATGGCAGTGTCCTGGAGTACCAGGTGTGAGCCTCCACAAGACCTCTAAACATGGAGCTGCAATGATGGCACCTATTTCTCCAGCAACAGCACATGAAAAATCCATGTAGAGTATTGCCAACAAGGGAAGCTCACTCCAGCTTTGGTGTCCAGAGGTTTTATTGGGGTTTGGTCATGTACATATGGGTGACTATCTTCATAGTTGACCCTAGTCTCCAGCCCCTTCAGGGGTTGAACTGATAAGACTCCCATCATAGATCACAGTATTATCGTGGACAATCTGCATGTCCCAAAGCCCCCAGGCAAACAAAATCACTCTTGTCGGGCACAGGACATTCCAATGTCTTAGAGGTTGTGTCCCAGGAGCCAAGGGCAAGGACCACATCTCTTTTAAGGCAAGGTTAGTCCTTTACTGCACACTGGCATTTTTTCTAGTTCTAGCACTAATTTACTACCTCTCATAGCATCAGACATGGGTTTCCTCACTGCAAAATAAGAGGGCTGGATCAGCGTTTTTCACATGTAAGTTTGAGGAGGATTAGGAGATTTTTAGAATTGCTGGAGAAATTAATGAGCGTGGAGAAAGAGAAGGCTACTGGGAAGCTGCCTCAAGCAGAGCAATTCAAAGCAACTTATGTAGTGGACTTTAACCTCCTGTTTAATAGAAAAAAGGTATTCTTGTAATCACTTAGAAGTAGAAAATTCCGGGAAATACATGGTTTCTAAGGTTTCTTCCAATTCTAGTGTTGGAGGACAATATATTTTTAAGAAGGGCAATCTGTTGTCAGATAATTATTTGCAGACTTTATATTTTAATAGAATAGTATGAAGATACAAATATTTTTTCAATTCTGAAGTTATTATTACCACTTGTAATTTCTTCCAGAGCAGCATATGATTATTCATGTTCATAATAATAACATTCTTTGAATAGTGGTAGTTATATAACATAAATGCTTTAATTTCTCTTCAGATATTATCTTGAATCTATTAAGTGCTGTTTTTTCATTTTCCAGATGAGTATTGGTTTTTAAGTAAATAAGAATCCTCTGTAGTAGAAGTACAATAAACAAGTGTGAGTATTGAATGCTTCTGTAAGAGACATATTACATCCTAGTAAATTATTAGAAAACATCAAATGAATTTTAACTGGACACTTTGACATAGACTAAAGAATCAGAAGACAGGAGAGAATCTTTGTATTATCTGTTCCAACCCCATTCGTGAACTATATCAGTGGAAAAGTGGGTCTGGGTCATTGTTCCATCAGTTCCTTAGTTTTTTCCACGTAATTCAGATAACTCAGAATCCCAAGATATTTTATTTGTAAACTAAGAAGATTTTGACATATTTATGTCTATCAGATTTGCAACCTACAGCACCAGGATTAGGCAAATAATGAATTCCTTGATCCAAAATTTGAAAGACATCATCCTGAGGATGCCTAGGCTAAGCATTAGCTGACTTGGGTGTTAGTTCCAGCTCTGAAACATGAATTCTCTGACTTTGGGTACCACATCACCCCCTTCTCATCAACCTTTCATGCGTCTATTGAGGAGATTAAGCTGAGTCCCCAGGTTAGTGCAGTGTTGTGATTGCCTGGTCTTTTATAGTCTAGCAAAGTGTTAGACATTTACTACCAAAAACCTCAGGATGTGTCTTTTCCTTATTTTGTGAGAAATCATTTCACTGCAGCTTAATCACTTGTCAGTGATTGCCTCATACAGGGCAGCCAAGTGGGTTCAAGGTCTGCTAGAACGCCACTTGTACGATTCTATATATTTTATACAGTTCTAAAGCTTCTTTGCTTCTGTCATAAAAATCTATTTGACTGTATAAAAGGCTCAGCATTTATTTTCCAATTCATTTGACCTTTAAGAACAACAAGCATATGCCCAGTTTCACCTCTTCTATTAAATTACTACTCTGAAGGGCATGCATTTGCATTGCTGCCAATGATTACTAAGAAACTATGCTGTATGGGTCCAAGGCCCTACAATGTCATTGTGTATGGAATGTAGGCTGTGACATCACTTTGTGCCATGCTCATGATGCGTCAGTCCTATTTTGTTCCATAGCTGGCTGGAAGTGTGGAGATAAGAACGAGTAATGCCTACGGTGTTACCTGATCTAGTGGGGGCTGTTATGGAACCACACCACTATTATGTTCTACAGAAGGGATCATCTCACTGTAATGGGATAACATCTTTGCAACAGTTGCTCCCAAGCTCTACATCCGTCTTGTTTGTAAGCAGATGGGCTTGTACATATGGATAAAATCACTAATTAAGTTTTAATCTGCAAAGGGCATCGCCCGTTCCAACCTCCCTGCAAAAAATACAGTTTGACTTAAAACACGAATGTGAAAAACCAGCATGCCCAGATGAGAATTCTTCTTTGAAAGCAAAATAATTGCATCTTCTCTGAATGTATTAGCAAATAACCAATAAAAAACACAATTCCGTGTGGAGACCTGCAATCAATAACCAATACTTTAATTTCCACCAAGTTATTCCACATTAGCAAGAAGTTCTGTGTTTTCCAAGCTGTATCATAAAAAGCTTACATTTAAGCTAAAATCGCCACAGTAATTAAAATGCACAGTACATTCTGGGTTCATATTTGAATGAGAGATTTTTCAACCAACCTAAAATAAAACAAATCAATTTGGAAACCATCTGGGTAAAATTAGACCTCAGGAAATGACAGTACAAGGTGGACCCTTAACACTGCCATGGTTCACAGTGGTTCTCAGAAAGATCTACTGTCAGAGATAAGCAACACTTAACCTTTACGTAGACTAGGCTTTCTCAACCCTGGATAAGTCTTATCACCTGTGCAAATTAAAGTACATACTAATGCCTAAGCCCCATTACGGATATCTTGTTTTAATCCATCTGTTGTGGGGTCCAGGCACTGGCATTTTTAAAAGTTCTTCAGGTAATTTTAACACACAGTTTGGATTCAGGCTCCCTGACCAGATGAACTTATTGTGATCAAATTTCCGTTTTTCCCATTACGTAGTAAGCAGCAAATTACATCTCCCATTTTCCTTGATTCTGGAAATTGTGTTACCAGTTAATTTACACATTGCACATGGGCTTTTAGAACATGTTGTTAAAATAACAAAATATTTTCTTAATGTCTCTCTAAAAATTTCACCAAAATGTTAACATTCTCAAGTATTCTTGTGAGCTAATAATGGGTGCTTTCTTCTTTAGATTTTCCTCTTGAGGATCTTGTCTTGCACTCTACAAAACTAGAGAAGGAGCGAGAGAGGCATAAAATAATTTTTACCAAGTAGATGTTTTTAGTGCAACATTGTATAATTAAATTTTTATAGTAAACTTCAGAGTTTTGAGATGGAGCAAGAATAGAGGGAACAATGAGCAGGAGGGGCTGTTTCAGTGGCATCACAGTGTTCCCAGGGCTGGTGGACCATGGTAGGAAGTCATCTTGTTGAATAAATAAATAAATTAGTGAATGGATGAATGAACGGTAGGCCTGGAGAGTTAGAGGGAAAAACTTCAGTTTATGAAAGCTTAGATGTAGGAAGCTTCTGGCGAGGAAAACGTTGAGATAGAGCTCTGCCTCCATGTACCTGTGAACTAGTGGAATCGGGAGACTCTTGTTGAGATGCCCTAAGAACTGCGAAATGAGAAGTGAGAAGGGACACACCCTTAGTGATGGGTATCATGGTGAAGGACAGCCATAGGCTGGAAAGGAAGGATGGGAGACAGACGCTGAAGTCCTTGAGGGAATGAAGGAGTGTCCCATGTAATGGAAGAGGGATTTATAGAGTGAGGAGCCTGACATGGGCTCAAAAAGAGGTGCCACTGAGTAGTGGCCCAAAGAGGCACATTGGAGAGAGAGAGAGAGAGGGAGAGAGGGAGAGAGAAAGAGTGAGAGAGAGAGAGAGAGAGAGAGACCCTTAAGAGTTACTGTGTGATACATATAAAAAGTCTGTTGACTATAGAGGGAATAGCATGCATGTTGTGTAGACGCTGCTAAGGATCTCATATTTGCGGTAATGAAGGTGAAGTAAGTTTCCTTCTTTGTACATTGATGCAGACAATTCTTTAATTCAGAACGATAAAGATGGTAACTATTTTAGTTAGAGAGCTTAGAGAAATTTTAATTAGAGAAAAATTTAGTTTTTCCTGAGTTGTAGCATGGACAGTTAAAATCCACCTTTAATATTAAGTGTGGAATGACATTTTTCACAAATCAGAAGCTTCAAGGAAAGGGTGCTTGACACTCAGGAGGGGATGAGAACAGTGGTGCAAAGGCGGCTATGAATACAGAAGGGATCTTGTGTGAAGAGAGATTTCTGGAGGTCAAACCTCAGATACAGGGTCACAAGAAAAACGTCTACATTTGTTGGAAATACTCACCATAAACCAGCATAGTTAAGAGTAGAGATAGTGCTCCGGACTGATGAAAGGTGAGATCAGAGAAAAGTGCTGCTCTTAGAATTTTACATCCTAATATATTCTACACTTCTGCTTTGATTTTTCTTTTCTACGGAAAGAGGAAGACACTGGCGTTCATATATCCCATGCATAAGGCTTTTATTCAGCCCCTTCTACATCTCAGTAGTGCTGTGTTCATAAGTTTGCTGCTCTTCCACTCTCCTCAAGGAAAGCCCTGTCTTATAAAAGCTGAATTTCTTCCTAAGCTCCTTGAAATCTGTCTGCAAAAATTGGAAAAATGATTCTCTCCTCATTAAGGTATAGAGAAAACTAAAGAAGGGAATGGATGATAGTTCTGCCATTATTAGGTTCTATTGACTTACTAAGCATTTACTAAGGCCAGAAGAAAGTGATACGTTTAGGCAACAAGACCAACTGCTCTAATTCCAGAGCTTTCGCCAGCTCTGATTGGGCTGACTAGTTGCTTCTAAACAACCTAATGATTGCTTTCTTGCCTGCTCTGTTGGTGTTCAGTATATGATTAGCTAAATGAAAGCATTAATCGATGTGTGAGCATTGCCTCCACGAGCCTTGTTTATTGCTGCTTTACTCTCTGCTTGGCCCAGAATATTATCTTTTTTTTATTAATGCTGTAGCCATGCTACAGGAAGGGGATGGACCTCCACTCAAAAATTGTTTCTAGTGTCAAGACTGATGTTTGCTATCTACAGGCCAAAAAGGTATGAAAAGATTAGGGAAGTAATTACATGATGAGGCTCTATGGAGAGACCAGGGCAGCCCTCCAAAACTCATCTGAAAATGGTTTGAAACAGAATGGAAAGAAGACTGCTTGGGGTTTTTTGTTTTTGTTTTTTGTTTTTTTTTGGTGGTTAGGAGGTGGGGGTGGGCTGAAAGTTCCCACAGGAGAAGGGGCTCATGTAGTTTGAAACTCTCAAGAATGTCATGGGAGGAAGCACCGAGGCTTTCTTATCCAATTGCCCAGGTGTGGGTGCAAAGGGAACAGGAAGGTGTGAGAGTTTAAAGATGTTAGCTGTCAAACATAAAAAGAAGTGGCAGATTCTATTACAACCAGACACTGGCTTTCTACCTAAATCAGTGAAAGCTCTTTTCCCACAATTTCTTGACTTTAGCCTAGTGCTGGATTTCTGCAGAGCCCCTGCAAATGAGATCCTAATTCCATGTATACACTACAGTCATTGTCTAGATTAACCTTCAGGTCATGGGGCTTCTTGATATCATTATTTCCAGCTGGAACAAAAATGGAAGAATTACCAAATAGCAAAGTTTATGATCTCATGGAGGTTATTGACAGTGTTTGAGCAAGGGAGAGACAAAATCGAAACAGCATTTAAAGAAGATTAAGTTTGTGATGAGGTTCAGGAGTGAGGGCCTAGGGCTCAGAAGACCATGTAGGAGTCTGCTGACAAATTCTGAGAAAGAAGCTGCAAGCCTTGAATGAGTCCTGTGATTGCATATTGGAAAGAAAGAGAGGAATGTGAGCGAGATTGACTAGAATGACTAGAATTCCATCCCTCTTTAGAAAAGTTAGCTTTCTCTTTCAGACAGTGATTTAGACGGTGCATTCAATGTCCTTTTCTCTGAAATGGCTGAAGAAATATCAAAATAGGGAAGAAACTCTATCAACCCTGTAAAATATGGAAGGTTGACATCCGTGAGTCAGGAACTTGGCAGATTTCCTACAAAACAAATTGCTGATGAGACTGGCTATTGAGAAATAAAAATGGACTGTTGACATCCAGCACATGCAAAGGGAGGTTTCACCCAGGGTATGGAACATACACAATAGTGTCTTAAATTCCCTGTCTTAGCCCATCTTAGCCCTTTGGTGAGAGGTGGTAGTAGGAGGCTGGAAGCAAGAGTAAATAGCAGAGAAGGGGGAAATGTCAACCTTACAAAGACTTTGAGAAATATTTTACGGGTTGGCATTCTACTTGTTTGGCTCCTGAATTCCACTCCAAACTTTTGTTGATGTGGATGCAAGTCAAGAAAGTCAAGGACATTGTCAATGTGGAAACTTAACACTGATAATCATATCAGTAAGAATCCATAACATTTATTTAAAATTTACATGAATTCCCTATCCTAATTTTGATGAAAAACACTATGCTTTTGCCAAAATATGCATGAATTCTTGGAAGCACAACCTCACATGGTTGCCTCCAGTTCTGCTTTCCTGCATCTGTGACATCTAGATCACACATCTCTTTCTCTATGTTACAACCCAAAGGAAGAATATGCACTAATGTCCTTGATTTCCTTATACTATGCTGCCACTCACTCTAGCCTGTTGCAGGCAGCTGAATTACAAGACAGAAAAATACAGCAAAACAGTTTCAAGATTAAGCATTTGACACTTCTCCTTTTAAATATTCTAAGGCTATCCTACATTTTTCAGGTGCTGATATTTCTCATGAAGCCTCTTTATATTACTTGTCCCCTCTCTCCTTCCTTATCAGCTGACTTCCCTCACTTCTCTGTTCTCCCACACTGCAAAAACTCCTGTTTATTTTTTGAGCTAAGAAACTTTATTTATTTGTTTTGATATCTCCTTCTAAACCATGCT